>NW_026294758.1:38934885-39534885 GCF_026119805.1 Tympanuchus pallidicinctus
AGCCATGACTGGTTCCTGTCTGGAGCAGCAGAAAAGCATCTCGAGGTCTTCTCTTATACCCAGGATTTCACTGTAGAAGGCGGTAAGGTGGGACAGGTATGATTTACTCTTGTTAACTTGTACTGATTGTTCCCAGTCGCTGTCTGCTCCCTTCTGTGCACCTGGGCTCTTTGAACTGGGACTGAAGGGAGGCTGTCTGGGCTGTGGTTCCCCACGCTGGCTTTACCCTGTTTCTGAAGGCAGGTGGGACATTTACCATTCTCCAGCTATTGTGGACCTCCCCTGAACTCCACAGCATTCCAGAGCTCATGGAGGGTAGCAATACAAGGGCGTCCACTCACACAAGTCCCAGAGACATGTGTAACTAAAGTGCTCCTAAACAATTTCTGGCTCAACCATCACTCCTGATTGCTATCTTCTCTGCTTCTTGAGCCATGCCACTAACCACCGAAGCCTGGCAGACCTTGATAGTGATGACAGAGGCCATATCAGTGTATGCCCTAAGTCACACATCCTATCTTGCAATGCACCCGCAGTTTGCTTGATCAGCCTTTTATGACTAATGTAGCAGTAGAATATCTTGTTGCCCTTAACATCCCTTCTAAATCTCAGATGCGGCTGAAATTTGGCTTTTCTGACCCTATCTCTCCATGCCTTGGCAGCGTTTCGTGATTCCTCCTTTGTAGCTTCTCCTTGGCTCTCATCCTGTCTGCTGCCTTTTTGCACTGGAGAGCTAAGCTGGAAAGTCCCACAGCTGGCTTCCTGAGATATCTTGTTTTCCTGAGAATTGAACGTTCTTGCACTTGGAGTATGCCATCCACAAAGACCAGCTAGATTTTCTGGGTTCCTTTGCCTTTTGTAGATCCTGCCTATGGAATTCCACATACAAGTTCTTTGAACAAGGTAAAACATGGTTGATTTGCAGTATCTGTGCTCACATTCCTGCATACGGGGAATAAAGGCTATTAATACCAAATACATGTCCTTTTTTAAAGGCTGGAACACTGATAGTAACTGCAAAAGAATGCCATCTTCATAAGACACGTTTTTCTTTCATAAGACACACTTCACACTTTTCTGTTCCTGGAAGAAAAGAGGAACACATTCTGTTTCTGAAGAATTATTTTCTGTTTGTTCTTTTCTTTTTTCCTATAAAATCAGACCAATTTGCAGTGAAAAGCTTGTCAAAAAAGAACAGCTATGCAGAACATTAAGCCCAGTCATTACTTCCAATCAGGAAAATATAAGTGCATTTATTTGTCCTTCACAGGAAATTTCTGTGAAATAATCAATCAGCTAATTTTCTACTATTATCTCTGCTAAGTTTATCTACGAAACAGATCTGTGCTTTATGCTTTCTGGAGGGTCTGACGTTATATAGCTACTGTTTAGATAATGTTAATTTACTACAATTGAATAAAAGACACACTGAACTCATGTAATTTGTCAGACTGACATTGTCCTCCTTCATTTTATTTTTAACACAAAAGCAGACAATCTTTGGAAACTATCACCTCCCCTCTGTTCAGAACTTTACAAACGAGCAGATCTCGCAGTCTTCAAACTTTGGCTTGGTTAAGGTAGGTAGAAGAAATGTGGGCCATCTCTCTTTGGAGATATTCAAAAGCTGTGTGGACACAAGCTTGAGAAACCTGCTGTAGGGAGCCTGCTTGAGCACAAGTGTTGGAGCAAATGGTCTCCAAAGGCCTCTACCAACCTCAGTCTGTGATTCTGTTATATGGTATAATGGGGTCTTTCCAGGTGGCTTGGACCAGGTGAGGTTAGAAAGCTGTGTGCAGTAAAACCAAGGATAATTTTTTCTAGTTACAGTACATGAAGCACATGTTTCATGACACATAGGAGCTGTTAAAAATTAATGCTATTGATAAAAACTGTAAGGTGATGAGGAATTAGTTGCAGGAGAGAGAACCAAGGACTGAATTAATAGATCATCTTTCAGGCTAGAAAGATGTTAGCACTGGAACTAAAGTTCTGTTTCTTTTCTTTTTATTGCTTAATATTTCCACTTAGCACTGTTTCTCAGAAATTGTGCCTACTGATATTTGATGACAATTAGGAGGAAATATGATTCTTAAAAGCAGAAGTTTAAATTCAATATAGTTTAGGACCACATGAGAAGGAGAAGATGATGGAAAATAGAATGTTTATGAATTACTGAAGTGCAACAACCATGAAAAAGATACAAATGAGCATTGAATATGGCAAGAGATGTGTTTTTCAGGAGGAACAGGAGCACCTTAGTGGTACTGTCTGGAAGAACCTTGACTCTATGTACTGGTCGTCAGTTCCAAGAAGGAAATTCTTATACAACAAACAAAATTTAAATTAGATATATGGAAACAATTCTCAAGAAAGATGATCAAACACTGTAACAGCTTGCCTAGGAAAGATGGTCTCTACCCTGGAGACAGGCAAGCATCAAATGGGCATAGTTCTGAAGTGTTTAATCCCAGTGGACTTTGCATTGTGCATGAAGTTGAATCAGATGGAGCCCACCATTCCTGTCCAAAACAAGTTATGCTATGCTTCTGGAAATGGAGACCATCCATTAAAAGATTATGACTGACTTGACAAACTAAAAAGGGCAGAAGTTGAAAGCTGTGATTCTGTCCCATTTTTGTCTATACCTGGCTGTTGACTGTGGAGCATCATGTATCACTTCAGCTGCTGCCTGCCAAAGAGTCGTCTCGGTGGGAAGCATGAGCTCAGAGCCCAGGGGAGAACAAACGGAGACAGCTGACACGGTCACAGCAGTTGTACAGCATGCAGCCCTGCATTACAGCCTTGCTGTTGCAGGTCACAGACCTCATGCTTTGTGCTGACCTTGGAGACCTCAAGGCTCACACTTGTCAGGCTTGCAATGTCTAAACTTTTTGTGTAACTTTATTTTACTTGATCACAAAAGCAATTTATTTGAGTGTTAATGACTAATTTTTTTTTTTTTTTTTTTTAATTCTGCATAGTAAAACCATAGTTTTATATGGATAGTAGCAACAAGCATTTATTCCATGCAGAATTAAGTATTTTCACCTCTAACACAAAGACACAGCATAATGAAATACAGGCCTGGTTTTATAGCAAAAGCCTTGAGAAGTAAGACACAAGATATGGTCCAAATTTATACAGACACGAGCTTGGCACTGGGAGCAAAACAAAACAAAACAAAAAAGCAGAAAGTGACATAAGTAAATACCACCATACATAGTACTTTTGGGTGTAGCAGGTTGCAATGGACCACTGAATACAGGTGTAAAAGCACAATAGTGGTAAACATACAAATTACCTCAAGTGGATCTTGCAGAGAGAAACTAAAAACCAACAGCTTCAACCAGGAGGCTAACATTGTCTGGTATTGCCCTTTCTAGGAGCTCAAAGCTATTGACTTCAAGACACAGAGGAGCATTGGAAACGTAAGCATAGCACCAGGAAAACAAGAGTAGTGATTACAAACTATATATAACAGTTTCCATTGTATTATTACCAAGAATCTTCTATATGGAAGTTTCTAACTGCAATATTATCCATTCAATTTCTGTAATAATTATATCTCTATGACTAATGGTTTTGAATTAGTCTGTTAAAATTTCCAGCATCCTGCTTAGATTTTTATTTATTTACTTATTTATCTACTTGTACATAAGATATAATTCCTCTTTGTCCATAAACAAAAGTTTGAGAATGAAGTCCAACTGGCTCAAGGGCACAGTGGATGGACACATCTCAGAGGGTCATCGTGCTGGCCACTGCAGGGGTGTAGTGAGGAATATGGTCTTTGTTTAAAGCTGTGCTGTAACGGTGCTGATGTGGTGCATGGAGAGGTCCCCAGCATGAGCTGGGGTGGCAGGTCATCAAGCATGCCCACTCTCCAGCCTCCATTAGGCAACTTTTGACTTTTTTTTCAGTTCTGGAAGCAGAGTCAGAGAAATGTCTCAATAAATCAGCGTGATTGTACAAGTATAATTGTATTATTCAGAAGAAATTACAATTAGACCAGCTAGGCTGATTACCAGCACTTCTGATAGCAGTAGTTTTCAGAAACCAGCTGCAAGATTAAATTATAATAATGTAACCATGGTAGTCAAAATACTGTTCATACTCCGTTAATTCCCTGAAAGATTTGGATATTGGGGCATAACACTGAAAAACAAATCTGTAAATGCTGGTAAAACAAGCTGTAAATGACATTGTTTGTGGGAAGAAAGTTTGTTTCTCAGATATACCCAGAGGTAATATATACCTCTGGTTCCTGACAACATAAGCAGTGCGTGGAGATAGTGGCTAACCAACTGTGGTGCTATGTGAATTTTGGTTACTGAATTTGTTACTGTTATGTGAAAGTGGAAGGACGTGATGGGATTGGGCAAACTGCAATTTGCTTTTATTCATCTTCAACTGATTAGCAATCCATCAACTGCTAAAAATCAAACACTAATCAAATACAGTGTATTAATTCTTAGGTATCCTATACCACGTGCTTCTTTTCTGGCACTGATGTTCACAGTCTTTAGGTCTCTGAGATGAGAATCACCTAAATATATCTAAATATTTATATCTAAAATATCTTTGATGAAAGAAAACAGAAACAAATTTGGCTAGTTTGGTCTGAAAAACATTGTCCTTTTATTTTTCAGATAAGAAACAATCCATTGTGGCCATTCCAGAAACATCTATATCTTTGCCAGAAGGGTGTTACCTATTAGATGGCATTTCCCTCCAACAGTCATGTCCTGAATGTCTTTGCCTTGCTCAGTCTCACAGTATGTCTTGCTGTAAGGCAAACAGAACTAAGTCACTACCAGGTCTTGATGCCATAAGAGAGTATTCCTTCCTTAAGAAAGGGTGTTGAGCCATGCAGATGTTTCTGCTGAAGTGAGGCTGTGAACTTAGTTAAAAAAATTTCGGACCAGTCCAGATCCAACCTGAGAAAAAATGAAGCTTTGTCTAATTTGAAGCTTATATGATGGTCAAGAGATTCCGTAGAAAAGGAAAGAATAAAAGCTCTCCTTCCTACCAAGACACATTCTCCAGAAATCTCCCACAATCTAAACTCAGAAGAGCTTGATGAAATGCTAAGTAGAACAGGAGCATGTGGAGTTTGCTTAGAACCTAGCACACATTTTCTGTATTTATATCTTTGTTCTCTGACTCATTCTGTTAAGTGTTTTCTCATCAACCAACCATCTACGTTTGGTGGAGAATAAGATACTGCCATTAATTCAAAGACTGGTGTTGTTCTTATGTTTTTAGATATCAAATAAGGTCAGGAAGTATAGTTAAAATATATTCCACATTTTATAATAATATATTTTACAGTTCCTAAAAATTATTTCAGCTTTGTTCAAATGCAGGGAGGAGACCTGAGTCAAACATGTTTGTCCTCTATGCAGAATGACTAGAACAGCTACAGGCTAGGGGATCTAAATTGTTACGTATTTTAACATCATTTGAAATTAAGGGAATTGGTTTAGATATCTTTTGACAGATGGCATACAACTGAAAAGCTAAATGGCATGTATGTTTTCTATTCACATTTCTGAAAAGTGAAGAATAAAGCAACACTGTCATCTCCAAAGCAGTCCTTACATTATAAACCAAACAAGAAACTGTTTTTCCATGGCAGATGGCTTCTCTCACCTGGTAACTTAAATAATGCTGTAGCTCAGTGACAAGTGCTGCAGGGGAAGGCTTAGTTGAAGTGAAGGAATGAACCATCATGAAGCAGCGTTTGGAGAGATTATCTTCATTTTGGGGCTGGTAAGCTTTGGCATACTTCCAAAAGAACGAGAGCTTGATTTACAGCCTTTATTTTAAACACCACTCATGCATCTCCAGTTTTACTCCAGAGTGGCTTTGCGCATTGGCAAGGGGAAGGGATCATTTACCCAGCTCTGCTCCTGCTGCCTGCCCAACCACCTGCTCTGCTGTGCCCACTCCAGCCGGCCAGTGCTGTGTTTGCAACACACATGGAGAGAAGGAAGGACAATCTTCCTCTTTATCCTCTTTACCCAAAAACCTCCACTCCCCCCCAAAACCACACTGATCTCTTTTCCTTCCCAGACACAAAATCTTATTTCCTTCCTTTCCAGCGAAGGAAAGATAACATGCTGTTTTCCTATTAGTTAAAACAATAAAACTCAATTTTTACCTTGGTCCTGGCAGTCTCTGTAACATTGCAAGCACTGTCTGGAATTTATAACTGCTTCGGGAAAAGATCTTATAGCTAGCAGGATCCTTCGTTCATTGCTCATCCTGCACCAAAATCCAGTAGTAGGAGCCCTCCCAAACTCTAGTGTTAATGCCTTTGCAGCCCTAAGGAGATGAACCATTTCACCATTCAAATGCAATATAGATTAAAACAAGAGGAAACCTTGATTTTCTTTTTCTGTTTTTCAGTTCAGTCTGTATTTAAATGCAAGCTCCCTCCTTGTCTGAGGCTTTGCATTATTCAATGAGCTTTAATCCAGGGTGAATTTCCATGCTTTTCAAAAAGGGCTATACTGAAATGGCTTGAATAAAATGTGTTGTCATATATATATAAGAAAATCACCATGAAACCTTCATTCTAACCTCATTCCCAAGGGTTGTTGGCTTGTTTTGGGTTTTTGTTGTTGTTGTTGTTGTTGTTGTTGTTGTTGTTTTTTCCCTACCTTTCAGAATTTTGTATAGCTAAGGTAGTTAAATACTTGAAGTAGTCTTTGAAAAATTACTTTGGAAAATGGTACTACAGCTAATTTCATCATTGTATTTCTTCTTTCTGTCAAGGTAATTTCAGATAAGTGAGACTTTGAGAATAACTAACAGCAAGTGAAGAAAAAAAAGGGTATGTTTGATGTTGAGATAAAAGCAGTTTTATACAAAAGCCCTTTTTTACACTTTTCCAAGAGTTATACAAGTCATGGTAGCAAGAGAAGGAAGGCATTTTCTCATAACTGGATCTTGGCCACTGTATTGATCCAAGGCCAGCTAACCAGGAAGAATGTTTACTGCATTAGTTTTGTTAGCCAGAGCAGCACAACTAGAAACACTTGGGTGCACTTTCTAGAAATGTTTTTATTACCTGTTACATATCAGATATCCAATTCCCCTCTTGCTAAGTGGAGGAACTTTGGAAAACAACTCTTTCAGCTGCCCCCAGCTGGCAGCTCTCAGCACTTCACCTTCCTCCTGCCCTTCACTCAAAAGATCCCTCGTCGCAACGGTGCTCCTGAGCTGCTCCTCGTGTCAGGCACAAACCTACTGAGTGCCCACTAACCCCAGGCGTCTGTCAAAAATGAATTGGCCAGCTTGAAGGGTGTACCAGTGAGCTCCACGTTTTGAGGCACCAGTACTGCCTGGGAAAGGAGTGCGGGCTCACTGGTCATGCAGGTGCTTTTATCATGTACTTTGGACTTGTTTGATCAGCTTTTCTGCAATTTACCATCAGAATTCCCATGTAGATATGCGATTAGAGATAAACTGTTGCACGATACAGTAGCTCCAGTTTAAAACAAGGATTAATTACAACAAGTTTTCTGTTAGCATTGAGTTGCAAAGTAGCAAGTTTATTTTGGCAATGTAGTTCTTTTGTGGGGTGAAAGAGAGCAAAACTGTGAACAATGGCAATTGCAGAGTCTGTGCAGAAGTTAAGCTTTTGCTATCACCATGGTTACTTACTTTTAAGCCAGAAACAGGGAGGGAACACACTGTTAATTTCCTGGAAGCTGTTCATCCCATTGAAACTATGTTATGTTTAGAGCCAGCCTCACCTGGCTTTTAAACCTATTCAAATGAATGAGCCTGCTTTAGATGTGGGGAAAAAAAAGAAAAAAAAAAAAACAGCACAGAAATTAATGTTCCTGAGCTCAGAACTGATAACAAGAGAAAAAGGAAACAAGCACAACCAGTTGAGGCTCTCTTTTTTTAGTTGACACAAGAATCATTTGATTTCTTTTTCTTGTGGTGAAATCTGAATCCAAGGAATTTTCTACACCAAGTGTCGCAAATGGACACAAACTACACTATACAGTACTTCAAAGAGAGAAGCTTAGATATGTTTATTGATACACTAGGATTATACATACTGACATATCAAAACTTAATTGTAAATAAGGCAGTGACTGCATAAGATTTGAGGTGGCTGTATATGTACTTACATATTGACAGCACAGAGGGTGGGGTAAACACCCTTACACAGAAGGCCTTCCCACTGAGTCACAACGTTCAATGAGGATCCCTTTCTTTTCTAAACTCCTTCAACCATGCAGATAAGGAGCCTATGTGCAGCTGGATCCATATGTAGTCCCAGGCTTGGGCAACGGTTTATGTCTGAGGGATTGTATGAGCACAATCTAAGACACAATCTTAGTGAAGCTAACAAAGTTTACAGTCAATCTAAGATGTGATCTTAGCAAGGCTGACCAAGCACAGAACAATCAATCAGACACTTACTGAGGATCTCTGTCAGCAACTTGTTCTGACATTAAGGTGTAAAGGATCTTTGTTTGGTCATAACCTCAGTAAGTATCACTGCTCGAGAGAAGATCTTGTCTTGCAGCTCAGTACCATGTAAGAGAGCTCAAAGGGGCTTTTGGGCTGCTTACAGTTGATGGGATAAGATAATTGACTCATAGTCAGATGTTGCTTTTTATGTTCACGCTCTATCGGCTCTTTCAGACCCTGCCCCCAACAGTCACCCTAAGTTTGAGAAAGATGTGTGGTTATTAATCTGTTTTAGCAAGAGTGCTATCAGTCCAGCTGTGCAAGGCCCTGTGTGCAAGGCCAGCTGAAGGATGGAGCAGAGGGAAGGAGAGGTGGGAGCAGGGGGAAGGAGCACTGTCATACCAGGCCACAAGGACTCTTTAAACTTGTAAAGCTTCTGATGCATGGGGCTTTTTCTAGGCCTTCTACAGTGATGTGTTCACCCTTGTGCCTTTTAAACCAGGAAAAAATTGTTAATAAATAAGTTAACATCTGGAAATTATGATTAAGAGAGTGTTCATGAAGTGTAAATAAACAGTGTTTCTGTTTATTAATTTATCTCTCTCAGCCAAAAGAAGGACTTTTTTTTTTCTCTTTTATCACTTGCTCAAATTCTAATCAACTCACTCCTACTTAGGAAGAAAAGGAGGTGGTTATTCTTGGAAAGGAGCTTCCTCCCACCTTTATTCTTCTTGAACTTAAGAAATTCCTTGACTCCAATTTTTCAACAGCTTCTGGAAATTCCTATCCTAAAATTGAAAACAATTGGATGGAAATATTTCAATCAGGAGATTGAAAGTTTCAACCAATTCATGCAAGCATCAATAACTTCTTATTGGAATTGCATCATCAGCTTATTTGCATGCATTTTGGGTACCTTTCCATTATGAATGTCTGAAACTTAGTACTGAATAACACTGTCATCTTGCTATATGTTTTCCTAGTTAAGAAACATTTTGCAGAGGACAACAAGTTGCCTTTAACTATTTCTTGTCCAAACAGCTATATCATATAAACCATTTCCTGCTAGATCACGCTGGCAATATGCAGGTTATTGCTGCACAAAATGATGCAAGGCAAAAATGCGTATAGTTCTGTAGAGAGATATATTTTCTTTTGTTAGATACAAAATCAGCAATCTGAGGATTGTCTGTCATTTGATAATCAAAATTGGTTCTTTTATTACAATATTAAGCATTAAGAATGGTGAGATACCACAAAATTTATTTTGTGATAACAAATATTAATTTTACCTCATTTTCATATCAATAATTGTATTTGTATATCTAATGCTAATTTTGACACTCTTATGCTTTCCTCTACATAATAGAAGAGTTCTTGACAGCTGAATATTGCTGGTGTAACAAACCCATTCACTGCATTAAGTACAGTTAATGCAAGTGACTCATGAGTGGAATTGAGAATAAAATGAACATTTTGGCTGCTGCACCTTCTCTGAAAAGCGAAACAGCAAGAAACTATCTTTTGTTTTAAGCGTCTTAAAGAGTCTTAGACTTTATAATGGTTCAACTTAAAACACCTTCCAACATCTAAGAACACTGATGCCCACCCCCGGTATGATGATACAAATATAGAAATACTGTTCTGCTGTTGCCATAGAAATGATTTTGGATCATAACAAAAAATTATTGAGGAATTTAGAGAAGATTTGACTGATGCTGTTAAATTTAATCTACTTCACTTTCAGTGCATGAAATTCAGCAGAAAGAACAAGTCAAGCCTCTCTGCATTAAACCATCTAAAGGAGATGATGAGGACTGTCAGGACAGTAAAAAGTTGAACAGATTGTGACAGTGTCCTTGCTATCCAGAAGGACCTTAACACGCTCCAAAGGTGAGCCGGCAGGAATATAATGAACTGCGAGGTTTTGCACTTGGGTCAGAGTAACCCCAAATACATATACAGAATGGGAGAAGAACTCCGTGAGAATATCCCTGTGGAGAAGGACCAGGGGTACCGGTGGATGAAAAACACAACAGGAGACAGCAGTGTGCTCTTGCAGCTTGGAAGGCCAATGGTATTCTGGGCTGCAGCAGAAGAGGGGTGACCAGCAGAGACAGGGAGGTGATTTTTCCTCTCTACTTTGCCCTCGTGAGACACCATCTGGAGTACTGCTTGCAGGTCTTGGGCCCCCAGTACAGGAAAGATGTAGAACAGCTGGGGAGAGTCTGAGGAGGGCCACAAAGATAATCAAAGGGCTAGAGCACTTCCCCTATGAAGACAGACTGAGGGAGCTGGGCTTGTTCAGCCTGGAGAAGAGAAGGCTGCAAGGAGACCTTACTGCAGCCTTCCAGTATTTAAAAGGGGATTATAAACAGGAGGGGAGTTAATTTTTTACAAGGGTAAATAGGGATAGACAGGACAAGGGGGGAATGGTTTTAAGCTCAAGGAGGAAAGGTTAAGATTGAATGTTAGGAGGAAGTTCTTTGCAGAGAGAGTGGTAAGGTGCTGGAACAGGCTGCCCAGAGAGGTTATGGATGCCCCATCCTTGGAGGTGTTCAGGAACCAGGTTGGATGGGGCCCTAGGAAGCCTGATCTAGTATTAAATGTGGAGGTTGGTGGCCCTGCCTGTGCTAGAGGTTTGGAGCTTGATGATCCTCGGTGTCCCTTCCAACCCAAGCCATTCTATGATTCTGTGATTCAATGACTCTATGATTCATGATTCTATGACAGCTGGATAGCACATAAGGGTGGTAGGGAAGGCTGGTCAGCAACAGGAAACAGTCTGCTTGGAGATCTTTTAATCTACCCCTCCCTGAAAAAACAGAAAACATGGCTAAAATAGCAGAAACATCCCACTCCACTGTGCTGCCAGTTTTGCACCATCAGAAGATGCATGCTTTTGCTCAGCTGACATGGGACTTAGCTCAGAAGAGAGACTTTGCTTCAGAAGTGAGTATTTATTATATCACTTTGTTGGGTTGGAAAGAGGTTTAAACAAAAGTCTGAGAGCTGAAGCCTCTGAAGTAATCACTCTCCCTCTGTGACAGCTTTACACCAGAAACATGACTGGTTTGGATAAACAAGGTTGTTACCATTTGTGAGCAAATATCTTTGTGAATCA
This sequence comes from Tympanuchus pallidicinctus, assembly GCF_026119805.1. Taxonomy (NCBI): domain Eukaryota; kingdom Metazoa; phylum Chordata; class Aves; order Galliformes; family Phasianidae; genus Tympanuchus; species Tympanuchus pallidicinctus. The sequence goes on from NW_026294758.1 coordinate 38,946,449, forward strand.
CAGCATTATGCAACATCATGCTAATACTCCGCATGTCCATGAACCCTGGTCTGTGGAAGAAAAGTTGTTCTAAATGTGTATAGTTGAACAAGGCTCCATAGTCAAAATAATCACTAGCACAATACAAATTTTAAAATGCAAACTAAAGCATCAGATTTAGTACCAAACTCCCACTGATCGTTCTACAGTTTGGATTTGTACCAGGAAAAACCACCGGAACTTCCCGGAACAAAAAATGTTTTGCTGTACTGTTCTGTGAAGCACTATCCAGACCTGTCTTACTAATTAAAAGAACACATCAGTGAATGCTCTTATGCACATGGCTTATTGTCAGAGATTACTGACCAGAATATGAAATTAATAATAAGAGGAATAACAAAAGAGCTCAGTAACTGGACAGTAAATAGTTTTCAGATTTCTAATCTCAAGCACTTATGTTGTAACTTGTCCTGCTCATGACCACTCTTGTATGCACAATTCTCCAGAAAGCACACTCCCACATGATTCAGGAACTTCTAAGGCAGAAAATACAAACCACCTCCCTCCGTAGACTCAAATATCATTCTTTGATTCTAAATATTCAAATGATGAACATACAGAACATTATGGATACTTTTTTTCCAGAGCCTTCAAATACGTAACTGACATTATGGGACATTATTCATCTTTTTGTTGTTGTTCCTTTTGCTGTCATTGTTGACACCTTTCTTTCAATAAAGGATTTGCTGTTCATGAATTTTATCCCATAGTGTATACAGCAACTAACTTTCAGTGACATACAGGCATTTCATCCGTTTGATATACATGGATCCCTATGTGCATGCTCACAAATTTTCTTACAGATTCGCTAAATCTGTGCCTTGAAATGTATGTATTAACAATGCTACAGTAATCTATATTTTTGGTACTCAGAACTGAGATTGCAGTAATGTAGAGACAATTTAGATAACACACTCAGTAAAAGGCAAACTGGGTCTGGCTGGGAAGAAATTGTCTTCATAGCAGCCCATATGAAGCTGTGCTTTGGATTTCTGTCTGATTCTGTCATTTCTGTGATCATTTCTGGTCACTGCTTGGACATATGAGAGGCTTTTACTCTTTTCTGCTCTGTCACTCTGTAAGAAGTAGTCTGGGAGGGGGACACAGCCAGGAGAGCTGACTCCAACTGGCCAAAGGGAAGTCCCATTCTTTATGACGCCATGCTAGTAATAAAAGCTCAAGGAAATGAGAAAGAAGGGAAGTTATCTTTGATGGTGTTTGTCTTCTGAAGTGACTTTTCATTTGATGGTGCCCTGCCTTCCAGGGAGTTGCTAAACACCTGACTGCCAACAAGAAGCAATGAATGAATGCTTTGCTTTTTCCTTGCTTGCTTCCCTTCTTTTGCATTCAGTTAAGCTGTCTTTTTCTTAATCCACAACTCTTCTCACTTTCCTTCTACTTTCTCCCAATCCTGAAGACTGAAGAGCAAGACTGGGGCTGCATGGCCATGTGGCAGTTAGCCAAGGCTGATCCGCCATGGGAAGGCAAGTGCTTAGTTAGACAGACGATAGCATGAGAAAGTAACATTTCTCTTTTTCACTTCCTCTTCTTGGCTAACTGAAGATTATTTTATTTTCTTTCTACCCTGACATGCACCCGCTTTTCTGCACTTTATTTACTAACAGCTCAGAGATTGTCCTGCAAAGCAGCTGCTGAAAACTTACAAGCTCAGTGGAATGTCATTTGGTAGCAGCATTTTTTATTTTTAGTTTCCTTCTGTCCCAACAGTTCTGAGCTGGTTTTCTAAGACTACCAAGGAAATTCACAAACTGAGGTTAACATACCCCATCCCAGGAGCCACACAAGGCCAGGTTGGATGGGGCCCTGAGCAGCCTGATTGGTGGGGAGCAGCCCTGCTCATGGCAAGGGCTTTGAGGTCCCTGCCCGTCCAAGCCATTCTGTGATAATTTATATGTCATTTGCTCATTGATTTTTATTTTTAAATTCACACAAGAGAAGGCTAGATTTCTGAATGAGGACCTTAACGCTCATTTTAAAAATTCACATAAATTCACACATTATCTATGTGCAGCACTACAGCTACCAGAGCAGAGCCCAGGCTGGGAGGCGTGGCCTTTTAAGCCTTCCCTAAAAGCAGATTCCAAATCAAAAATAGAGCTCCTGGCTCAGTTGTCCACTGTTGATCCCAGCTCCTCTCCTGAGTAGCTGTAACTCCTCTAGAAGTGCAGAATAGCCACACCTTTCTGCACTGGTATCATCGTGAAACAAAATCTGGTGAAAACAAGGCATTTTCATGGTACAGAGCCTGTTGCCTTGAGGAACCAGTTGTTTCAAAAGCCTCTGTCACACTTAGTACAAAGCCAAATTGCAAGCCAACCTTTTCACTTTGTTATAGTGACACCTGGTGTCACAAGGGAATTTATTCTAGAGAGGAATGTTGTCAGCATCACACCAGAAAGTCTTGCCTCTTTTCTTGGTGATACACTGCATATCACCAGCAAGCATATTTTGCTGGCTTTTGGATATAATATATACTTTTTTTTTCAACACTGTTTTTCTTGTTCTGCATTCGTTAAGAAAAAATATATGTATTAGTATATGAAAGGTTATGCTTCATTTTACACAAGCTACAGAAAAAAAGCTCTGGTAAGGAATTGGTTAGGATTTAAGATTTTGGGATTCTACTGACACCCTCTTGCTGAGCTGCCAGCTGTGAAACTTTGCAGATCTTATGACCCTCATGTTTCTGTCTTATCTCACAAATTATACTCTGGATTAGGAATCTGCCATTCAAGTTTGAGAACTTGTCATCAATGGAATATCAAAATACTCATGCGAATAAGAACACACAAGTCAAAGAAACCTCAGTCAAAGTAAGTAAGTCAAGCATCAAGTCCAGTGGAATATCTTGATGTTAAATCCATTAGAAAAGACATATTTAACCATCAATATATATTCAAGATCAGTAAATCAAGTTTTGTTGTCACACAACTTATTTTTAAGAAGGGACAAAGGTGTCCCAGGTGGAGAATAATGTGACTCGGTGGTCTTGGTTATGAAGCAGCTTTGCATGGAGCAGAACTTTGCTCGTTAACATTAACAATGCTGGACGATGCTTAAAGGAATGGGGAAGGAATGGCTAGGGGTGGAAACACCATCAAATTACAGTGATAACTTTGTATTTTGCCACTGTTATGGCCTAGTTTTAACTTCAGGAACTGGATTAGTAATTCTTTCTAGGTGATTTGTTTTTGGGCTCCAGAACAAAAATTACCCTGCAGAGTAGTTTCCATCCATTACAAAACTGCTTTCATTTTCACCTAAAATTAAGAGGCCTGAGACAAGAACAAGGTATTTCTTTCCTCACAGCTTGCGTGCAAATCTCGTTAAGAATGCCAGGAGGCAATAAACACTAACTTGTTTTCAGATCAATTATGCTAAAGCAGTAGGTTATTATTTGGATTAATTTCTACATGTATTACAATGACAGCTGGAACCTGTGAAGATGAAGAGAGGCGGCTGTGGGCTGTGTGAACCTCTGAATTTCCATACTCACAAGCTCAGCATTGTGTTTATTTCAGTCAGTGGCTTTTTCTTTGTTTTTCATCTCCACAGGGCATTTTGAACAGACCTGGCTCAGGAACTTTGCCTGACACCCTCAGATATTTGGCAGAGACCCTCTTCTCCATTGAAAGGCTAGAGGCATAAACACTTCATTTTGTGTTCTCTTTAATGGTAAGCCAAACTTCCCCCTCAGTGGGGAGAAAAACACTCACTTTAACCACTACAGAAGTGAGGTCAGGGCTGCCACATCCTTGGAGTGGCAGGAGAGAAGAATGGCCAATTGGACACATTTCTGGGATGCTGGGCGAGCGCTGCAGCCCTTTTTGTGTCACAGTCAGCCAGCTGCTAATGGGATTTTTTGAAATAATCCATATAGTTAACCATCCTGGTTGTTTGGCTCCCACAGTCATCAGAGAAAAGTTAAACTGTGGGGGTGTGAATGGAGCAACTAGCTGAATACAGTGATTCAATATGCAATTCTGTTCTGATGCAGAAGAGATCGTAATGTTACAAATGATCATAATTATTTGTACTCAAATGCAACCCAAGCTAATACAAAGACTGTAGAGAGTAAGAAAACTTTCTGATGAAACAGTAAAAATTCTGTCATTCCAGAAACCACATAGCTCAGAGATGTCTTAATCCTTCATGTTGCACTTTCCCAAAGAAGAATATTATGTCATAATGGCATCAGATCTTGACAAACCTAGACATTTATGCCAAATTCCTCATTAGATGGTTCTTTTCGGAGCACAGGATTGCAATTCCATAGCATATAAAGAATATATAAGAATATATTATGCCTTTTCTCCAAATGATGCAGGTACAAGCTTGTTCCATTCTATGAGGTTCAGCTTCTTTTAAGAAAGACTTAGCCACTACTGATGAGATGAGTATGAGACATTACTTATTGCCAGTGAAACTCTTTAAAATCTTTGTCACATAAGCAACAGAAAATCTGCCACTGGTGAAATAATAGGCTTTACCTTCCTATGGGTTTTATTTTTCCTTGGAAATGAAAGGTTTAGGGTTATTCTGCACTTCTCCGCTATAACAAGAAATGCCGTAGGGTCCTTTTATCTCTTCTCCAAGAATTTCAGCTTCATTTCATTTTACATACAACAACGTGTTGTTGCTACACAGAATAACCTGGAGAAAGGTAGTTACAGCTCATAGGCTGTATCAATTCTCGTTTAAGCTAGTAATTTGCACAGCGCAGAGCCAGACTGAGAAAAAAGGAATAACTAATGAGGAAGTCGGCTAGAGAGAGCAGTTCAAACTGTCACATAATCACTCTGCAGTCCTTGATTTAACAAGTGTTACAAGTTTCACTATTGCTACACTTATAAGCACTTAAACTGTGCTTAATCTTCATAGACTATTTTCACACACTATGTCAGGCTTGCTCAGGAAGCACATAGGGAACAGTAAGAGAAGTGCTGGGAACTTAAGTATGACAAACTTGACTCTCAGAAATACAAGCTGTCCTATAAAGAGATATTTAAAGTGAGTGCTACTATTCAGGAACACACATAACCATTTCATATTTTTGTACTAAAACATGGTCTTCTGTGCTGCAGTCGCATCAGTACATAAATGAACAAATAAATAACCAACAATTTGGTACTGCTTTCAAAGCCCTCTTAGTTATGCAATTACACCGAACTCTTTAACCTGGTTTTCTAAAAATTCCATCAGTGGTGAATTGAAATACGGATGATGCACAACTGAAATTCAAGTAAAATTCTAATGTGTTGTCTGCGGCCTGTATTGTATTGTGACTTCAATTTGTGAAGTTAGAAACACTGGTTTGCTAACTTATTTCTGTAGGGAAAACAAACAAACAAAAAAGCAAACTTCCCTGTTATTTTATCTTAACTGTTTTAAAGAATCCAACAAAAATATCCACTATGTGAAACTTGGCAAGTATTTCATTTCTAGCCCACTACAGGTGATTTGTCTGAGAACACGCTATCGATCTCTACACAGACCTACCTCATTTCAAATACTAGTATGTTTTCAACTGTTTTGAGGACAAGAACCCCACTTTACATACTCACTGTATGTGATGAGAGCATGTATATAGAACATGTATTTTTCATATATACCTTTGTCCTCTTAAAAGCTTTCAGATAAAAGGAAGGCAGAAGAAATGAAACATGCTGACAGTGTGTATGACCAGCACCCTAAACATCTTGTTATTAAGAAGGTCTCCTTATGCTACTTGGAATCCTTTCCTCATTGGCAGCTTAAGTCAGAGAGATGCTTTCTATAAGGAGAGGCAGTTTTACATTTTCTGTCGGAGTCCATTTATTTGTGAGAATTCTTGAACAAAGAAAACACGTGTAATTGTAGGGCTAGAGGTGGCTCATTTTTCACTACCTGCTATTTTTTTCCTTATTTTCCTTGCTAATGCTATGATTTGCATCTCAGCATCCAAGTACATGCCCATTATAGGGAGAAAACTACTTACCCTCTTCTTAATTAACCAGTAGTCCTATAAAGCTTTCAGAGGCTGGTATTATATACTTTAGAGGAATATAGATCAATCAGTAGACAAGAGGAAAAACTGCCCAACCCCATGCAAAACTGGGAGTAAATCACTGACAATGCTTTTTGTACCACAAGATACTTTAAAACACTTGAATATGTTTCAGAGATACCAACAAATTTTGACAAAACAGATTGATAGAAAATGGTGCTAGGAAGCAGCAGCATCCATAAAAAGGACTTTCCTCATGTTGCAATGAATCCAGATTCTCTGAACACATCCATACATATGGGAATTTTGTTTTCCGGAAACCTGATGAAGTAAATAATGACCGGTTCTATGATAAGCATTTCCCCTAATGAAGTGAGAATCATCCTGCATGCCTTACACACATATCAACAGTCCATTATCTAATTAATTACTATCAGCGATGAGTCACACCAAATGAGAATTGATAACGCTTGTAAGGACAATTAGCTAACAGGAATCCACCTGTACCAGCAGCATCACCCCATCTTCTTTATTCTTCAGATGACTAATTATTAACATCTATCATTCCCTTCTTCAGTAATGTACTAGGCATCTACCCACAATGATCAGTAAAATTCCTGAAATCCCTGTCAGTCATCCTACACAGATCTCTTAAATATCACCTCAGCATACTGCCTCATGGTGATAGCATTTCCCCTCTTGCTAAGTTTACAAACTCACAGTATTCCTTGTAAAAGAAGTAGGAGCCCTTCAAAATCTCAGTTAAAAAAAAATACTTTAAAAATCCAAAGATGATTCCTATTGTGTAACTACCCTGGTCAGAAAACATAAAACCTTTCCAGATTGATCATAGAATGGCTTTTGTCAGAAGGGACCTTAAAGATCCAACCACTCTGCCACGGATAGGGTTTACACCCACCAGGTCAGTTTGCACATGGCCTCATCCAACCTGGACACCTGAACACCACCAAGGATGGGGCAGTCACAACCTTTGCAGGCAGCCTGTGTCAGTGCCTCACCACTCTCTCAGAAAAGAATTTCCTTCTAAAAGCTGATCTTACATGTGATTTTCTCACCAATTTTTTTTTTCTATCAAAGATCAGTATTTAAAGAGGTTCTATCTCTAGAGAACTCTCATTTCAACAAGCACTTCACGCACACACGCACACACCAACAAAAAAACCCCAAAACCCTGCAATTCTGAACTATTGCTTAAATCTTATAAAAATTATATCTCCCTATAATTCCAAATTTATTCTGACTTCTGTCAAAAATTAGTAAGAAAACAAAGACTGCTCTTTTTATTCCCATGTTCGAGGTATCTTCAGTAAAACTTATTTTCCCTGTAACAGTGAACATACATGAACACAGAATTTTACAAGCTGACTCACACCACCATGTGAGTATGCTTTTAGTTGCAGCAGTCATTTTCATTAGCACATCTTTTAGCTGCAATTAAGACCAACGACCCAACATCAAGAGCTGTCTTCAGAGAGTGTCTTTGTTAGGCTAAATCCTGCCAGCCACCTCTGTAGTTTTGCTCAATCCCAGCAATTTCATCATAGCTTTGTAGAATCAGTCTTGTAACATCTTGTCATACTAGTAGCATCAACTACCCAAGTAAACTCTGAATAGACAATTAGTTACGACAGGTAAATATGTTAACTTCAAACTATTTTATAACACCTTTTGTTTTGGTTGCTCTTGTTGTTCAACATCTCTTCCTCCATACTGATAGATTATAACAATGACTTTGACAAGGCAGCCCTTCCCCTTTTCTTACTGCCAATTGCTCAAGTTTTCCTATCATTTCAGGATTTCCTTTCACCTTTGGACAGAAGGCTAGGTCATTATCAAATTTTTCCAAGTGAAAGAATGTTTCCTGTAGGCATATCATTCTCATGAAAACTCACATTTCCCCTTCGTAGAGCCCCTCTCTGCAGCTGATGCCAGATTACTTATTAACTACACGCCAGAATCACCACGCATTTGCAGTGTCTGCTGGGGATGTTCCATGTTTACTCTGTCTTTACCAGCGTCAACTGGCAGAACAACAGGCAACGTCACACAGAGACAGACGTCACCGCTGACCTGGTGGGAGGACATACCTGTCAATGCGCTTTGACCTTCTGACCATCTTCTAGTCTCTTCTAAACACCACACAACTTCTCTTCTACCACTAAGCATCCCTTAGTGCCCTGCAGATTAACTAACGGACTCTTCCAAGCCAAGCCAAGCCAAGCCATCACCATTCCATACATTTTATAATGATGAATTTTTTATTTTTTGAAATTGAGTGAAATAATCTGAGTTGATCACAAAGCTAGTTGTTTAGCTTGTAAACAACATATTTATAGATAGATGGAAAAAGTAGGAGGCTGGTTGTTCTGGTCATAAATTCTAGTGCTTTATGATTGCAAATAAGCATAAAAATGATATTCAAATAGTTAGCAAACATTACACTTTGTCTCAGTGAAGAGCTATTAGTCTTGGTGTATTAAGAAGAACAGAGAAGACCATGATTTGCAATTGCTTGGTGCTCACAATTATCACAAAACACTTTGCAAAAATCAATATATGCAGAAAATGGACACAGAAAAATTTCTTTCTTCAAAAGCAGAGGGGCAGCACAGAAAAGAAACAAGAATTAAACCATGCAGATTACTAGTCCTTAGAGATAATATAAAAATGATGTTTTGGATGTTAGTATAAAAGCTTACAAGTTCAGAAAAAGTAAATGTGATGTTTTAATGTCCCATGGAAATATATAAAAGTGAAAGACAAATCTAAATAGAAGATATTAAATAGCATAATGCTTAAGGCCTTATCTGTAGTGACGAGCACATAAGCAGTAAAGAAAAAAAGATATGAGCTCAATGCTAGATGACTGATTACAAGAATTTTGCTGTTGTGTATTATTAACAATACTAAATACTAATGCTGTCATTTCAATCTGAACAGGTTCTGTGCTCCTGACCACTCTATATCTTAGCACTCCATATCTTGATAAGCAGATTTTCTTTGAAAGTCAGCTATGGTAGAGACATGGTGGCTATCCCTATCCAAAAGAAATAAAAGCTTCAATATTTCCATATTTTGAAGGAAAACCACAAGTCAAAGTCCCTCACAATTGATTTGAAGGAGATATTTTTAGATTTTTATTTTTTTTTTTTTCTGTGCCTGGTAACTGCAATTCCGACAACGCCAAACAAGCTGGTTAATTTTTCAGTGGTCAGTAAAAACTATATTGTTAGTTGTTCTTGCATTAAACCATTTAGTAAACAAGAAGCACTTCTCCTGCATTATTCATAGATGTGGCAGATGACATAAAACAAATCAAACCACACTGAATCCAGCAGAAGTTCATTTCAATGAAGTTCTTCTTAGAGCTTAGTCTACACTGAAATAATCCCTACAAGGAACTGAAAGACAGGAAGACTACAACTATATATCCTGCTATGTAATAGTATGGCATTTGAAATTGTAACTTATTAAACATAATTCTATATTAGCATCCCTGCATGGCACCTAAGTGTTTTTGTATTAGAGGAAACTACATTATGTCTACATCTGAATGAAAAGAAAGTGTGGAACATGTATGAAAAATTCTAAAGTCTTAAACTCTTTTTTTTTTTTTCTTTCTTCCATTTCAAAATTTTGGTAAAAACAAGGTCACAAATATGAAATGGATATTGATGGCACTTAGGCACTCTTCCCATGGAAAAGAGACAGCTGGAGTAAGAACAATGATTATTTGATATTTCAGTAATGGCCTCTGGAAGCTCACTGACAAAAGATGCAAGTTCTTCCCTCAAAATCTATTAAAATTGGTTTAACTTTTTTTTTTTTTTAAATGACAGAACTTTTTATTGTTTTATTTGAACTACAGATGTCCATGTAGTTTTTCAAATGGCAATACAACAGTTGTGTAATACTGGACTCATATTAATAACACACAGAGGAACATCCATACAAGAAATAACTGTACTTAAAGATTCAAACTCTGAGTCTTTCAAACAAGTATCAAGTCTCTCCACAACAAGAATCAAAACACACTGTGCCAATACATGAGGATTTTAAATGTCAGACCAGGTTTTCAGAGCAGAAGTCAGAAAAAAGCATCAATCTATCACAATTCATTGTGTACAGTCTCTTCTACAAACTCAAGTTTTTGAATCTCTGTCCTTTCAAAGTTCATACTTTTAAATCTTTCTTCAAGCCTATCAGAATCTTCTTCACTGTCTGTACTACTCAAGTTAGTGTCAAAATCCAGTTCATCCTTCAGTCCACTTTCCTGGCCGTTTTTAGTGGTCTTATCCTCAATTCCATCTTGTCCTTTATTGATCCTGCAAAAAATCAATATTAAGTTAGCAACTATTACTTCTGGAATTTATAAGTATTTTAAATAAGAATGGGATAGACACAACAGTCTACCTGGGTGGTGGGGGAAGGAGAAAGGAAAAAATAATCTAAAATTACTTTCATGTTGAGTAGACAATAAGGGAAAAGAGACTAAGAAATAAAAAGAATACATATTTAAGTATGATAAAATCATAGATTAACTTAAGTTGGAAGGAAACTTAAGGATTAATCAAGTTCCAACTCCCCTACCACATGCAGGATTACCAATCAGTAGATAAGTGCTAGGTCTGTTTGCCCAGAATCCCATCCAGCTTGGCCTTGAATACCTTCAGGGACGAGGCATCCACAACCTCTCTGGGCAACCTGTTCGAGCATTTCACCACCCTCTCAGTGAAAAGCTTCCCCTGATATCTAACATAAATTCTTCTCTCCTTTACTTTAAAACTATTTCCCCTTGTCCTATCTCTATCTACCTGTGTAAAAACTTGACTCTTTTGTTTACGACTTCCCTTTAAATAATGGAAGGCCACAATGAAGTCTTCCTGCAGCCTTCTCTTCCCCAGACCAAATAAGACAGGCTTCTGAAGCCTGTCTTTACAGAAGAGGTTCTCTGGCCCTCTGATCAGCATCATGGCCCTCCTCTGGACTCTCTTGAACAGCTCTACATTTTTCCCGTGTGCAAAGACTGGAGGCAGGACTCCAGCTGGGGCCTCATGAGAGAAGACCACCTTCTTTGTCTTTCTGGCCACCCCTCTTCTGATGTAGCCTAGGATACTGCTGGCCTTCCAGTCTGCAACCACAGACTGCTGGCTCATGCTAAGTATTTCACCTACCAAGACCCCTAAGTCCTTCTCAGCAGGGCTACTCTCAAAGAATTCTTCTCCAAGTCCATATACATAGCTGCGATTACCCAAACCAAGTGCAAAATCTTATACTTTCTTTTGTTAAACCTCATTGGCTTCACATGGGCTCACCTTACAAGTTTATCAAGCTCATTCTGGCTGGCATTCCTTCCTCCTGCCATATCAACTAGAATCATAGAACTATAGAGTCACAAGGTTGGAAAGGACCTGCAAGATCATCTAGCCCAACCATCCTCCCGTCACCATTGCTACCACAAGCACTACACCATATCTCATAGCTCCTCATCCAGATGCCTCTTGAACACTGCCAGGGACGGCGACTCCACCACCTTCCTGGGCAGCCATTCCAGTGCCTGACCACTCTCTGAGAGAAAAAGTTCTTCCTCATGTCTAACATAAACCTCCTCTGGTACAAATTGTGGTCATTTCCTCAGGTCCTGTTTGTTGCCTGGAAGAAGAGGCCAAACCCTTCCTCATCACAACCTCCCTTCAGGAAGTTGTAGAGTGCAATGAAGTCTCCCCTGAGCCTCCTCTTCTCCAGAGTATATAATCCTAGCTCCCTCAGCTGCTCCTGATAAGATTTGTGCTCCAGATCCCTCACCAGTTGCGTTTTCCAGGGCCTCAATGTCTTTTTTGTAGCAAAGGATCCAAAACTGAACACAGTACTCGAGGTGCAGCCTCACCAGAGTTGACTACAGAGGGATGATCACCTCCCTGCTCCTGCTGGCCACACTATTTCTAATGCAGGCCAGGATGCCTTCCTACTCTCAGGTGCAATGATAAGGATGTTAAAGAATACCAGTCCCAAGGCAGACACCTGGACAACACCATTCTTGACCGGCCTCCACCTGGACACAGAGCCATTGACCACAACCCTCTGGCTGTGACCACACAACCAATTACTTACCCACCAAACAGTCCACCCTTGAAATCTATCTCTCTCCAATTTGGAGATAAGGATGTGGTTGGACCATGTCAAAGGCCTGTCACAAGTCCAGGCAGATGATACCAGTTTGCCCTTCTTTGGCCCACAGATGCTGTCACTCCATCGTCACAGAAAGTGATCAGACTGGTCAGGCATGATACATCCTTGGTGAAGCCATGCTGGCCATCTGGGATTGCCAGCTCATCCCCGATGTGCCTTAATATATCTTCCAGGAGAATCTGCTCTATGATTTTCCCAGGCACAGTGTATACACGTATATACGTATGATTGTATATAAACAGTCTGACTAACTAGTTAACTGCTGATGAGCAGTCATAGACTAGTAAATTAATATAGAATGCTCAATAAAAGTGACTTATTTACTAAAAGAATTAAAAAAAGAGGAAAGCCTGCTAAAAACACTGCAGTAACTGTGCTCAGTATCAGCCCATCTTTATTTCTGTTCCTGGTAACTGAATCATCAAATGACACACAAAATGCAAACAGTAAATTGGCTTATGCATATTTTATGATGCTCTATATTTAAATCTATTTCAAAGTACTTTGTTCCTAAGGTAGAAATACAATCTTCTCTTTGGTATTATAATAAAGTGTCTTATTTGAGTAAGACTTATTTGGCCCAGCCTCATCAACATCAATAAGCATTCCACCTTGGTTTCAGCAGAAGAAAATGAAGCTGATGACTTCTACTGATTTCTGTCAGGATTATTCAGAATATGGCATGAAGTGTAACAGTGTCTTGTATAGTTTCCAAATAAGCCTTATTAAAAAGGGAAAAAAGAAGCGCAGTACTGAAACTATATAATTTATGAGCTACTTACGGAATTACAATTTCTTTTTCCTTTCCACATTTGGCACAAACTTCTAGTTTACTAGCACATGGTCGACAAATAATGTGGTAAGGATCTTTCACAGCTTTCTGGAGGCACTTCACACTGTGAAGAGAAAGAAAACATAATTACTTGTTTCTTTGACAAGCACTTACTAAATATTCTGTGTTGAAAGACAACACACAGAACACAGAGAGCCTTCAAAAGAATTTCTATAGTCCAGTCTCATTCTTTAATATTAAAACTAAAACTGAAGAAAAAATATTAAATTTTAAAAAAATCTCACATTAAAGTGACAAAACAAATCTTTCAATTCATTTCAATAGGTTATTTTGCTTTAAAAGCTGCATAAATTATTCATCTGGCTTACCAATAAAAGAAAATAAAAACACAGTATAAGAAGGTGCATAGATTTTTACAGATTAAAAGGTTTCAATCAAAACAATGCAATGTCTTTTTCTTGAACTTCTCAGAATATAAACAAAACCAGTGCTGGACTTTGCTTTCTACAAATCCATGCCTGCAAGGAACTTTATCCTAAACAAAACCATTCTAAATTTCTAGAGGTTTTTGGTTACTGTTTTCAAGTATGGTAGAACTCTGTACATCAAATCATTTCTGAAATGCTATGGCTTAATGTTCAGCTGACACTTTTAATGCCTTGTATTTTTGGTGAACAGAACTTGGAATTAAATAACCCACACTAGGCAGCTGTCTTAAAATAAGTCATCCTTGCTTGGTTCTTCAGGCACTCAAAGTCTATCAGGAAAGCTTTTAGTATGTAGCATACAGTTCTAAACACTCAATTTGTAGACTAACAGGCTAAAGACAAACATCAAGTATATATCAATGTCTTGTAAGACTCTAGCATCTCTACAGCTCTTCTCAGTTGTGTCTCACTGTACACTATTAATGCAAGCCAGTTTGTCTTTAATACTTTAATTTTTAATACTTAAATACCCAAAATGAAATTAAAGGCTAAGCTGCAGTTCTACTAAAAATCGTAATTTAAAAAGAGGTTAAAAAAATACAAATAAATCTATATGCATAAGTCCTTGATTTCCATACTCTGTGATGTAAATATTTCAGTTTCTTAGCTTGAAAGTCATGTTTTTAAAGTATGTATTTATTTCATTTTGAAGCTTAACCAATTGAAATTCTTAATAGCCTAGGTCTTTCAGAACACTGGCCCATTCAGCCAGCATAGTATCCAATGGATGTGGGAACAACAACAAAAAAATCACTGCAGAATTACAGAGTTAAGAACGATATGAAGTCTAATTTTCTTCTTCAAAACTATGACAACATACTTAGTCAGAAGCAGCTGTCCTGCAAAGCCACTTTTTCTATTCCTCATGCTTCCCTGATTTACAAATCTTTTTGTATGCTTTTTTTTTTTTCTTACTTTTGGAGGTGGATAGAGAGAAGACAAAACAATCAAGCCTGTCAAGATCCATCTAGATGACATCCCTTCCTTCTGCCATATCAACTACAACACTCAGCTTGATGTCATCAGAGAACTTGCTGAGGGTGCACTCACTCCTACCATCTATGCCATTGATAAGGATGTTAAAGAATACCAGTCCCAAGGCAGACACCTGGACAACACCATTCTTGACCGGCCTCCACCTGGACACAGAGCCATTGACCACAACCCTCTGGCTGTGACCACACAACCAATTACTTACCCACCAAACAGTCCACCCTTGAAATCTATCTCTCTCCAATTTGGAGATAAGGATGTGGTTGGACCATGTCAAAGGCCTGTCACAAGTCCAGGCAGATGATACCAGTTTGCCCTTCTTTGGCCCACAGATGCTGTCACTCCATCATCACAGAAGGTGATCAGACTGGTCAGGCATGATACATCCTTGGTGAAACCATGCTGGCTGTATGGGATTGCCAGCTCATCCCTGATGTTCCTTAATATATCTTCCAGGAGGACCTGTTCCATGATCTTTCCAGGCAAAGAAGTGAGGTTTATCAGCCAGTAACACTTCACTTCTAGTTGGTCTGTCCAATATCTGGATCAGGAATTTATCCTCAGTAGACTCCAGGATTACTTGTATCATGCCATGTTGTTTTCCCAGCAAATTTCCGGGTGGCTGAAATCCCCCTATCAGGATAAGATGCTGCAAGCACAATGCCTCCTGTTGCTGAAGCAAGAAGGTCTCGTCAACAAGTTCCTCTTAATAAGGCAGCCTGCAATTAACCCTGACAATCAGATGTCCTTTGTTGGTTTCGTCCCTGATGTTAATCCACAAGCTCTTAACCTGGTCATGGCTGTTTCTCAGTCAGCTGTTTGCAATCTACCCTCTTCTTAACATAGAGAGAAACTCTATTGCCCCTCCTAATTTGCCTATCCCTTCTAAAAAGACTGTAGCCCTCAATCACAGTTTTTTGGTTGTATGATTGGTCCCATCATGTTTCTAAGATAGCAATTAGGTCAGAGTTTTCTAATTACCAAGTTTCCATCT
Organism: Tympanuchus pallidicinctus; assembly: GCF_026119805.1. Classification (NCBI taxonomy): domain Eukaryota; kingdom Metazoa; phylum Chordata; class Aves; order Galliformes; family Phasianidae; genus Tympanuchus; species Tympanuchus pallidicinctus. Next base: position 38,961,973 of record NW_026294758.1, read on the forward strand.
CCATACACCATGCTGTGTGCATTGGTGTAGAGTCACTTTAGCTGGCCTATTGACCATGTTACCCTCCCATATGTCCTAAGTTCCACCGGGATAAATCTGAGGTTTTCCCCTTCTGCTTCCTAAAGTGACAGTGTTTCCAGCTATTCTCTGTCACTCAGTAGCACATCTCCTTCCTCCAACAAATTTAGTTTTATGCTCTGATGATCAGTCCTGCCAGCTAGCTGCCCAGGTATGTTCTTTGCCATCCTGCTTAGTTATATCCCAACCAACATAAACATGTCCAGTTTATACAAAGGTGCAACCTAAATCTTACAATCAAAAGACACCCATGTGTCCATTCACAAACTGGTCCATTTTCTTCCTGGTTCCTAGTATCCAACCAGGAGGACTGAGGAGAACTGACAACGGTTTACAGGCTGGTTTGGCCCAGCTCTGTGACTAGGAAGGCGGAGGGATGTTGCAAATCAATACCTCCAGAAAAGGGAAACAGGGAGCCCAAAATAAAAATAGCAGCAACATCTGAGGAGAATCAAACTAATTTGCTAAATATGGTATCAGAATGCATGACAATACACCATAATACAATATAATTAGAATTGAAACTAATACATATAATGAGAGAGAGTGTCTGAAAGGTGGATAGGCCTCACCATAACATTGAGGTGAGATGCGCAGTCTGTTTGAGCAACATGGGGGAGAGCCTGACTTAGAAGAGGAGGTCAGATGACCACCACGGCCTTATGTCTGCTCCCCCTGAGCAGAAATGATAACAGCACAGTGAACAGTCTTCTAGGGAATCTAGCTCTTCTTCTCTTCTGGGTACCCAGAACTGGAGCATTAACACTTCAACTCCCAGTGGACTACATGATGTTATGATGTGGAACACCAATAAACAAAAATCACACAACCATGACAAGAATACTACCTATGCTTCCACTCCCTTCATCATCTTCCCAAGGGTCAAAAAGTCCTTTTTAACATTTTGTAATTTCCTAGTTGCAGCCTTCTGTGAGCCAGCTTGAAAGAGCAACAGCAGACAGTAGCCCTCCAGCTTTTTCACACCTGGTAGCCTCTTCTGGATGTCCCAGATGCAGGCTTCTGGCAGACAGAAAACTTCTTAAATGATTATCTGGGCAGCAAATGGGAGCCTCAGTGCTTCTCAGGGCAAAATCCCTAATCACAAAGATGCTTTGCCTTTTCTTTAACTGCACTGGTTCTAACTCAGATTTTTGGTTGGACCATCTTAACTTGGTTGCTCCTTTCCAGTTCTCAGCCACTGTCCAGATGTTATTCTCTTCCCATCCCCAGAGCTTCACATCTGTTGCTTGAGAATATTTCAGGGGCAAGAGAAAGGCTTCTCCTGTTGGCCTGAGTAGAGACAAGGTCCAGTTTCCCTCATTTTGAAATTTTTTTTGCCGTCTGACTCCTTAGGGCCAGAAGTCTGCTTATCTTCTTTCCCTTGCTGAAACTTAAGACAGGGCTGTTGGTCTGGCTTCTGTTACTGTATGACACCAAGCATCACAGTCTCTCCAACTGCTGGATACATTTCAGCCTGGTGTTTTCCTCATGCAACTTGGCCACCAGCTCAAAAAGTTGATCAAGCTGGGCACACCTGCAACCACGACACCCCACTCTGCCCTCAGGCTCAAAGTTCCGGGCAGCTTTTGCTCTTGCAGTGCTCCCTACCTGTGTGAACTGTGCACCACACCCTTACTGCCATGCCATGCCCATCTGCATGATCTATTTGTCACCTGCGAAAGATTTTTTGTTTTTGAATCCCTACTTAGTGGTAAGCATAACCCAGAACATCCACTTTGGAAACTAGAGACTTCTACATTAAGTAGAACGATTTATTCTATAACATGAAAGGATGACACTGTTTAAAAACAAAATATTTTTTGTGTATGGCTTCATATTAAAAAGTAAAACTTTATGTAAGTAGCAGATACAGTATGAACAGATATTCCTTCTCTTTCAGACTTAAGAAAACCAAAATTAAGACACAATTATTCAGGAAATTATGTATGTTCTCACATAACCTCCCCAACTGGTTCAGAAGCATATATGTCAGAAGTATGTAACTAAGAACAACATACAAATACGGAAGGAGCTAGGGAGACAAAGCTGATTATTTTGTGCACCACATCCCAGCTATAGTTTCCTCGAGTTCAGTGTTTCATTGCTGGATTGTTAGCTGCATCTGGAGACACTGATGTAAGAACCTCTACAGATGTGCAATTCTGACTTGCTACGAGATCTGAGAAAATCACACTATAACTGATTCAGTTCTAACTCTTTTTCTGGGAGGGCACTGACATGTTTTTGGAAATTTACAGGTTCAAAATGATCATTAAGAATATTCAAACATTTTAACAGTGAGGAAGGAAGCAGCTGCTTTGCTATGTTTTCTAATATTTAAGATAAAAGCATTAAAGAAATTGAAAATTAATACAGTATTTTGATTATTGCTGCAGACTTCAGACTGAAAAACATGATATATAAGTAGTATAGACTTGTAGCATCTACAAGTTTCCAAAAACAAAATATGCTCCAGAAAGTTCACAAACAATACTGCCAGTGATTAAGACAAAGTATCTGTACTCACCATTTTTTAGGTTTTGATAGTAGTTTATACTTGCTGAATTTTACCCGCCACTCCAAAATACCTTTACAATGCTGACACACTCCATCATGAAGTTTAGAATTTATTTTCTAAATAAACAAATAATAATTAGAATCAGAGAAGCTTTCTTATAAGTATAATCTTGCTTAGAAAGCATTTTTACGCATCATGTGATTCACACTGTATTTAGAAAATTATCTGATGTTAATCATTTTATACATTTACCACTTGTTATTTTCTTCAGCAGAAAGAGTGGTGAGGTCACCCTCTACTTTGAGTTTGCTATAATGCTATAATAAAGAAAGCTCTGATCCCTGCTATGTACTGGGAATGAAGTTTGCCAGGAAACACAGTTATTCAGACAACACAAAAACTTTCTGAGAGAAGAAAATAAGTCCTCAGTAGATACCTGTGAAAATGTTGCCAATCAAACAGGTCAGCTTGATTGTGCTCACACTTTCAAAATGCATGCAATTTGAAGATATGCCTTCTTTCCAGTGCTTAATTCGCATAAAGATTCCAAGCAGGATAGCCTTAATAAGCTTCTAAAAATGTGCAAATAAGACCCAACTTCCCAGTTCTCCCTCTCACTATCCTAATTTGCATTAATTAGTAATGCAGAAGGGAAGATAGACACAAAGGTCATTTGTATTCACCAGCATGCTTTACTGTAATCAACTACTTTTGGTATTGTCAAGGCAGAACCCAATAAACTTAAAAACACTGCAACAGTTCACACTGAAGACAGTTGAAATAACTGCTGAAGAAGTTGCTAACACCTTCTTTCAAAACAAGAGTTAGCTTCCTTGCTGACAAACACCTAGTTTCCAATAACGTGTCATACTATCAGTGCTGGGGACAGAACCCTGTCCCTACGTGACACAGGGATTGGCTCAGCGATGTGTAACACACCTGGAATTTAGGAGGCCACACTGAAGGTGTGCGTGGCATAAACAGTGCAGAGTAAGGCAGGCATTACTTTCACCTCTCGTTTGAAGGAAACTTAAAGTCTGTAGAACAGACATCTTACTTCAGATGCTACTGAATGATTCTTATGGTACAGTGAAATGCATATAGTTATTATTAATAGCACTTCTTCTCCTCCCTTTCCCCCCCTTCCACTCCCATATCTCATACAGCTCCTGAATATATAATAATCACAGAATCACAGAATCACAGAATTGTAGGGGTTGGAAGGGACCTCCAGAGATCGAGTCCAACCCCCCTGCCAAAGCAGGTTCCCTACAGCAGGTCGCACAGGTAGGCATCCAGGCAGGTCTGGAACATCTCCAGAGAAGGAGACTCCACCACCTCCCTGGGCAGCCTGTTCCAGTGCTCCGTCACCTCACTGTAAAGAAGTTCTTGTGCACATTTGTGCAGAACTTCCTATGCTGCAGTTTCCGGCCATTTCCCCTTGTCTTGTCTCCACTCACCACTGAAAAGAGTCCGGCCTCACCATTCTGCCCCCACACCTTAGATATTTATAGACCTGGATCAGGTCCCCTCTCAGTCTTCTTTTCTCAAGGCTAATCTTCCAGTCATTATAAAACAAAAAGGCAGATCATGCTGAGTTGCAAAGATGTCTTTTCACATTGCTCATAAGACAGCATTCAGAATGCTTGGAAATGCCTCTTACAGCAGGACCAAGGACTTGCCACATAGCATATATGCCAGCTTTGTTTCGAACAATTTCCAGAGTCTTATCTGAACTCATTCTGAAGTCCTCCCTCCAATACTCTAATTCACTGTTTCCCCACAGAAACTCTCTCATGTATTATGAGTAATATATGAGAAGCTCAAAAAGTAAAGTAATTCCATTTCATAGTAACAAGCACATTATCTATATAAAGCCTGTCAACCTCTACCAGGTACAGAGCAGGTCTGTATATTTAGACTGTTTTTACACAGTCAAGTTTCAACTATTCCACATTCCTGGTTCGATCAGTCATACTCCAAACATTCAGGACAAAGCTACAAATTAAGTACATTGACCAAAACACTAAGAGCTTGGACACAAAAGTCACGAAGAGAAAGAAATTCAACATTACCAAATTTAATTTTTACATATCACACTGAGTCATTAAAAGATAATCACATTTTGAAGAGATGCCCATCACCCTGACTAAACAAAGCTTCAGTGGGAGAGGCAATGAAACAGTAGATTCCCTAGGGGAAATGAAGAAAGATATAATTGAAGTACAGAGGACTGTGCTGTAAGAATGAAGGTGGCTTCTGCAGAGACAGATTTTCAAGTCACAGTAGAAATGATAAGTAAATGCAGCAAGTCAGGAGAGCTAAGAGGGCAATTTCATTCCAAACAATGGAGTGCTTATCTGCCAGTACAGAGATACAGTTACAGGAAGTATGCAGGGATGCTCCTGCTCCTTCCACCAATATCAAATGTACCACTTCTGTTCTGTTCCTTTCTCAGATAAGAAATTTAAACAAAGTGCAAAAATGAGACTAAAGATAAAATAGAAGAAACTCAAAATCGAGATAATTCCTAAGATTGGTAACAAAATGAATCACCGTTCCCAAACTTTCCTACCTCTTTAATTTTGAAATTGCTTTTGAAATTACTTTCAGTCATATTACTAACAGTTCTCCAACAGACATGTAGCTGATAAACAATAAGAGGACTCTAACATAAGTAACAAAGAATGTTCTCAAGAATCTAAGAAGATTTAAAACCTTATTGAATAGGAAATTTAACACTTTATTAAAGTACTAAATGCTCAATCGTAATAGAAACAAAACACTCTTGGAAGAAGCATGTCAGAAATGCTGCGGTATTACTGGTACCAGAAAAAGACACCAAATTTGGCTGTAGCTACTGTACTTCAGTCTTGTTCCAAGGCACCTGGACTAATCAACAGCCATCTGTAGGACTACAAATTTAACAATTTGGAATTCAAAGAAAAACGAGGAATCTGCTCAGAAGTTGGCAACTGGAAGAAAGACAACAGATTTTAAGTTTCAACTTCATCCTTCTAACAGGCACACATACAGCACAGTACCTTCCTCCTCTTCAGCCATGTCCTTTATTTTTTACTCAATTTTGGCACTGCAGGTATGGGGTGAGATGGTTAATCATTGGCTCAGCATATCTGAATGGGAAACCAATTCTAACATCCTTCCACTAGCCAGGGAATTAGAAAATCAAAACAGAACGATGGATTGATGTAAAGCACATTAAGCTGCAGATTTACCCAGTTAAATCTTGATTTGTGCTTGTCTTCTAAGTTTATCTTGCTCATAAATAGTACCTGATTTTTAAATCTTACTAATACAAGCTGCTTTTCATGAGCAAAACAGACTTGATGAAGCCAATAAAATTGTGCAAAATTAAACATTTGGATCATTTTTTATTATTTTTTGATTGAGAAACATGTAAGATTAAGTTCCCCTCACAAACATGACGAGAAACTTCCCTTCTATCTCAGCCATAACATGGAAATTAATAGTAAAATAAATTTCTCTGTTGCTTGTTTTTCCCATTAATATTCACTCTTGTATGTATCTGATACATTTCACATATTCAGACTTCTTTCTTTTCAACCATTTAATAGCTTGCTTTCATCTAACAGTATAAAAAACCCAACTACATACACAAAGACCTGAAATAGGATTTCAAACATCTTTTCCATTCAAACTTTTTTTTTTAAACAGCTTTCACTCAGCTTTCTCACACACAACAACATGGTAATGCTTAATGCTTCTGGTCTGAAATGTTTTTTCTAGGTGTGAAAACTACTCAGATTAGATTCTGTTTCTGTCACAGCCGTTTTTTACTTTCATTTCCCTATTTTACATACTAGCTCTTTCCTCTTCCCCTTTAGCATACTTCCTCCAATATCAGGATAGTTCATTCAATGCTTGCAGTACTTCTGTACGTTCTCCAAAGACACAGCAATTATGCAACGCTGGCATATATAAACAAGTCTGAAGTATGCAGTCACAAAACATTCCATGTGCATATAATATACACAGTCAGGTCAACTGCATCAATAAAACAGCATCCTCTGTATGCTCAACTAACCCAACATTAAAACATTTAACAATCTGCCAAAAGCAGTTCAGAAAGTATTAAAGTAAACACATGTGCCTACACCTACTAACCTGGCTCACAAAATGACTCCTAGCTTAAGCTTAGCATTAAAGAAGCAGTCACAAGGAGGATGTAATAACGGGGTTTCAAAGATGCCTCACTGTCTGTCTGGAAGTTTCTAATTATGTGTGCATGCACGTGTGTTTTGATTCATTGCACTGACAGCAGACTTCTACGACACATCAGTGGCTTATTCTACTATAAATCAACACGGCATCAACGCTATCCAAAATCTTTCTTCTCATAAGAAACAGCAGATACTGATTGGATCAACAAAGCTGAATGCAACATTTCTGAGTGACTGCATTCTCAGAAAAACAAGACTCCACACAATCTCCAGTGTACAACTACAAAGTAGTTAGAACAGAACAGTGCAAACTAACAGACAGAAACTCTGTGATAGAAAATCCTTGTATTTGCTATAGTACATGCCTCACAGACTGAAATCAGTTTCCCCAGCAAACTTCCCTTGCTCACGTACAGCATATACTGACTTTAAAACACAGGAAATCGAAATCTTCCTTTTAAGCCCAATTCCAAATGGCCTTCTTGATCTCCAAGACATTTAGCCTTTTTTCACATCAGTGGAGAGGTTCTTAACAACTTCATTCTCCAAGAACAACCACGTATCTCAGAACGTGAGAGACTGTGCATATTTAGAAGAACTTACAATGTGCATATGTACTGTGTCTACCTTCAGCGCAGTCTTGTCACAGTCCAAAATATATGTTCAGTTTACTTCTCTTCTACCTACATGAAAGACTGCAAGATAAGTCTGAATTCACTTTCAAACTCAGAAGAAAAGGAATAGCTAGAAAGCAGACTTTATCCTGCCAAGTTGCCCTATGTTGCAGCAAGACAAATTCCAGCAGTGTTATCTGTCACTTCCATTTGGCTACCAGTGCACCTACATCTTCCCTTCTGAACTTCTAAGTCTCATTCATTGACTCCACAATTAAGCCTCTTCCCAGTGCCTTCCACAGTCTTGATCAGTGCCTCAACTAAAACAAATTATCTACACAGCCAGCTGAAGAAGTAGCTAGCATCAGCATAATGGTAAAGTTGAGGTTCAGAGTTAATAACCTCTAAAATTTTGGAAAATCTGGATTATCATCTGGAGTGTAATTAATGAGGGGAAGAAACTGAGAAACAGATCAGTCATTTGGGTGTAAATATGAATCATTTTGTGGCCTACCATCTCATTACAATGGAGTTCTAAATGTTCCTATTGAACACTGCTTTCTTTCATCTCTAGAATTACCTTTATTTCCAGTTTCCACACTGTCTTAAGTAATAATAATAATTAAGAATTTATGTTTATATAACATACATTCCTCAGCTCAGAGTCACAAGCAGCTGTTCCAGAATATACTAGGTAAAGCAATCGCCCACAAACAAAATTCCCAATTTCAATAACTAACAGCAGTGTGTTTTATTCTGTCCAGCCCTTCCTTCTTCATTCATCCCAGCATGCAGGCTTTCCCAGCACTTCATAGGCAGCTACCTAAACATGGGTCAGATGTAACATGCACTGTTTTCAGCTCATCTAGCCTATCCCAACTTAATGCAGGCAGTAGGGCCTGGTCATTAGGAGAAACACAAGTGCCCTTTCAGCATGTTCTACAAATAAACGTAACTAGTCTTTAAGATTAGAAAATGGATGCCAATTCATTTCAGATACAAAGTATAAAACCTTGCAAAACAAAACAAACAAGAAATAGCAACAAAAAGTAATGACTATTATAATAATTTCCTCTTCAGCCACTTATTCACAGGGAAGACTAGAAACAGACGTGAAAATAATGACCTCAGCTTCAACCACAGTACAACCTGAAGCTACCGAACTTGATATCCAGCATTGCTAATGCAGTGCACACATGCAGAAAGATATGAATTTTAAGCTAAAAATAATTCTACAGACTGAAGATGGCACTGAGCTGCACTGTGTACAACAGTAGCTAAAGACAGGCCACAAACTTAAAATAGCAGTGATTTACTGGAGATCCACCCACTCAGCATTCTAAACTGATAGCCAGTAAGACATGAAAAGGAGGAATGTCCCAGTTCTGTGCCATGATCAAACTGCCACTTTCTTCCTTTGTCTCATTACAGCTTAGATGTCTGTAGTCAATGTGATCACTCAGGACCACACGAGTACATAGAAGTGACAAGAGAAGCAAAGCTCTTGCCAATATTCAGCATGTGTGGCATAACATTAGTCACTATTTGAATCTTGTTAAATATCTTTTCAAGTTTCTTAAAGGGTAGAATCAAGCCAAGTTATCATTATAATGGCCTCTGCATATTCTTTATTAAAAGAAGGCAAAAATTTGAATTTGTATACAAAAGTACAACACAAGAAAACAAACTTTCTTTCCCACTACCCTGTAATAGGAAGCAGCTTCTTCCCTCTATTCAGCAATCTCCAAGAACTGGCAGGTACAAAGAGGAAGAAAGCACTTCCTTGGAAAAGAAAGACACAGTTCCACATTGAATTCAGTTCCTGCACTGAATCTTGACTGTGTTCTGTGCTTTTTTAAAAATATATATTTATATAAGTTCATGGCACTGTGGAGCCAGTTCTCTCAGATATCAAATATACTAAAAAAAAAAAAAAAAAAAAAAAAGGAAAAAAAAATACCAAAGTGTACTTTAAAGAGATCGTTTCAGTTACAAATCTGAACTCATTTTCTCTTTAAGGACTTTTCTGATTGACCTGCTCTCTAGGATATTTCATATGGATACATACAGGAAAACACATTTATCTGTACAATCGGAGATCACAAAGTGACTCAAACAATTAATAATACTGGTGATGCTTGGAGCAGGAAAACAGCCTGTTCAACTTGCAGAACCAGTCCTACAAACACTTGGGGAAAAAAAAAAAAAAAGAAACCACAACCCTTTGGTGCCACTGTTTTGACTTACCAGTTTATTCCCCTCCTCTCAATTCTTTTTGACAATCTAACCTATTTAAAGGGACACTGACAGAATGACAACAGCGCTACATATTCCTCCTCCAGAGTGCTCATCTCGCGTTTTGTTTTATTCACATTTCTCAGTTTCATAAGGCATTTTGTCATAAAACCAAGCACCTCACTGCAGTGACGCTACTGCTCAGCACACTGTGTGGTCTTCATCCTCACAGCACTATTATGTTGCCACAACTGTATGTAGATAGAAGGTATTCCAGGAATACGTTGTGAACCATTTCCTTTGCCTTTCTTGGAAACTAATTAAAAGACAACAATGGTCTTTTGTAACAATGGTGTGAAATATCAGACCACCGCCAAGCAGCAGAGGCCCTGATGAAGCAGCAGGAGGCACCTGTGTGGAGCCACCCCTAAGCACACCGCCGGGTTTATTCAAGCCTTAAAGCAAACATGCGTGCTTTCTCAGTTGTCTCAAAAGCATGACTTGTCGTGTAGAGATGATAGCTGAAGTCGTTCAAAATTAATTTCGACAAGGCTGAGATGTCAGAAATAAGGCGATACAATAGAGATCTTCAATGCGAGCACCTTTCCAGAAGTCGGGCTGCCAACCCCGCAGACAACTCTGCACTCACAGCGCAGAGGCGAACACTTTATTTCAGCTTTCCTTTCTTACATGGAAGTGACTCGACGAACATTTCTCACTGTAGGTTCCAATCACCGCACGAGGCCTCGGCTCCTGCCGCCCCGTCCGCCCCGCCCCGCCTCTGACCCCGGGTGCCTCCCGGGCCTCCCTTCAGCCCTCACACTTCCCGGCGGCGGGCCCAAGGCCAGCTCCGACCCTCGCCTAGGCCCAGCCCTGCGCCTACCTTCAGCCGCGCGCTGGTGTCGTACTTGTCGTTCCTGAAGGCGCGCGCGTTCTGGTGGCGCTGGGGCCGCCTGCGCGCCACGTTCCCCTTCTCGGAGCTCATTCCCCCGGCAACCGCCGCTGCAGGCCGCGCGTGCCCCGGAACCGCTCCTCCCCCGACCCTCCATCTGCCATTGGCAGAAGCAGCCATCCGTTAAGCTCGCTCCGCAGCGGCGATTCGCCGTCCGCTCGCCACGTCCCGCCCGCCCGTTCTAAGGCGGATCCCCTGCGGTCGGAGCCGCGTTGCGGGCCGTGCTCCGATTGGCGCTCAGCGGCCGTTGGTCACCGCGCGGCCGGCTCCGCCCTGGTGCCCCTTTGGCCGCCGCGGCAGCCGCCGGGTCAGATGCAGCCGCTCGGCGGGGCGAACTCGGCGCCGCTTCCCTAAGCTGTTGGCGACTGGCTTCCGCCGGCCGCGCGTCTCCTTCCGAGTGCTGCGCGGGAGGCAGCAGGCACCGCTGAGCCGGCAGCCGCCGCCAAGCCGTTACTCAGCACAACCGACGTCGCCGCGCCCGGCGCTCGGACGGCGGTGGTCGGGAGCGCGCGGGGTCACCGCTGCCCAGCGAAGGGGAGCCGGGAGCCCCGCGCAGGTAGGGGCTGGGGACGGCGGGCCGAGCTGAGCCGAGCTGGGGGCGGCTGCAGCGGGGGCAGGGAGGGAGAGGGAGGGGCTGCCGGGCAGGTGAGACGTTCCGGGTGGCTGCGGCGAGGGGTAGGGGCGGGCGGCGCCTTCTCCCGTTGCTCCGCCCGCGGGGTGCTGCGGGACGGCTGCTGCCCCGCTCACGCTGGGGGCGCCTTTGTTCGAGGATGGAGCAGCTGCTGCCCGCTGGCCTCTCCCGAGCTGTGCGTCCTCAGGCCCCGCGCTCTTAGCGCCTCTGTCAGCATTGCGAGCTGCTGGGAGCCGTCTGGGGAGATCGGGTGTTGCAGTGAGGCTGACTTACTGCGTTTTCTCGGCTCCTGCCCCTGCTGGCGAGGGCGAAGCTGGCCTTAGCCTTTCTCTCGAGCGGTGATCGCTTAAAAGTGTAACGCCTTCAGCCCGGAGGCAGCCACTCGAAAACACACGGTTTGTTTGTTTGTAACCAGTGTGTTCCGAACTCAAGTTCTATTCTCATCATGCCTCTGTACGGTGTGGCTGTTACTATTGCTTGGTTTTTTTTTTGGTTTTTTTTGTTTTTTTTTTTTTCTCGAATGTAATTGCGTTGATAGGTTGTTTTTTTTTTTTTGTTTGTTTGTTTTTGTTTGAGAAGAGCTTGGAGGATTAATAATATTATCTTGGGTCGTTTTTCGTTACTGAATAAACTTCCTCAGTGTTATTTTCTGGACGTTCACTCTTAATAGCACTGCGTAGGGTGGCTAACCTAATGTAGCTTACTTGTATACCGGTTTGCTTAAAGTTTTGTTCCTTTATGTGTTGAACTGATACATGTTAAACTTGTATTCAAACCCTTCTTTTGCCCTTTCTGTAGCAATGTACACAGGTGTTAACGTTAGAGTTTCAGTAACGGTTTGAACTACAGTTTTCATTGCCTTGCCTTCAGTAAAAGGGATAGGCATTCGAGTACATTATTTCAGGATTGCATAATGAAAAAATGATTATTCATAAAAAAACAGTACACCACAATGTGAATGTCTTGCTTGTTGCAAAGTTAGGGCAACAATAAGGTTTACAAGCTGGCAGTAGTGCTTATGAATTTGACTTTATTCTTTTGAATTGTTCTTATGATGTAAGTAATTTAGTTTAAATACATATTTGCATTAAATCTGTAGAATTTTAAATGTAAGATTTCTAGATAAGTGTTTGCATGGGCAGGGTTTTTGAGGCTAAGATGCTAATATGTAGTAAAGTACTTCAAGATGTGAATAATACAAGCCAATCTGATTGCACAGAATCAACAAGAACAAGAATACAACAAGCACAAGAATAATTGCTTATATGAAAGAAATATGTCTGCATTATCCTAGGAGTAGCAATATAAATATTTAAGGTGTACTTTCAGATTAGGTGGATTTTTTTCCCCTCTTCTGTCAGCTTTGATCATAAGGTTAATTGCTGAATTTAACTACTGCCTGTAGGCAGTTCTAAATTTTCCTTCTTGTATGCTACTTTTTAATTATTGTTATTATTCATGAGAGAGATAAATTTCATAAAATAGTCTCCTCTTTCTTTTAAAGGCTCTTCTACAAAGAGCAGTCTTGTCACTTGAGTCTGTTTTGTTTCTTCACTTTTCTTGGAGCTGTAGTAAAAATCACGCATTATAGTTCCTTCTGCAATTTTTCTATTATATCTGCATGAAAACACAGTGTTCTTTATATTTCTAAAGGATATTTGCATTTCTCTTTCTACATTCTTTCTGTTATTAATAACTTCACCAGCATTAGGAACCATGTTTGCAGGGCAGCGCTGTCATCTTTACTGTTATGTTGTTGAAATGTGTTATCTTTGTATCTGGAGATTCTAGTGTTATGAGGATAAATTTTCATCATGCGTTCTCAAAAGCAGTTAGGTTGTGACCTGGGTGTTCTCTGCATATGTTAATCTCATTACTAACATTACTAACCTATCCTTGTGGTAATTTCTGGTGGGAGTTGATTTTATCCTGGTTTTAGTGATAGAATTCATGTGAAGTATACTCAAGCCTTTTTGTTATTGGTTTGGTGTTTTTTCAAACAGTATCACCTATGGTATTTAGAGTTCCATAAATTATATAGTAGGCTTATTAGAAGCCCAGAGGTTTCAGTAATACTCTTGATGTCTAGATGGGAAATTTGAACTGCTTTTGTGAAGACTTGGCAGTAAATGAAGACTTACTTAAATTTTTCTTTTAAGTCTTAATTCCTGTGTTGGGAAGTCATTAAGAAATCACGTTGAATGTCTTCCTAACATTTAAAGGAAACAAACTTTAATCACTTCACTGAAGTATCTTACCTGTATACCTTCTGAGGAATGATAATGTCTGCTCTAATTGAAGTTATGACATCACGTGCGTATCTACTAGGCTGAAATGCTGATTCAATCGTACTTTTAAACAGTGATATCAGAATAACACTGTGCACCATGGGGATTCTCACATCCTGGTTCCATTCCAGATCCAGAGGTAAAGAACGCACTCATGTGAATACAATGAATGACAAACCAGTTCCAGTATAATGAAAACATTGTTTACATGTAGTTGGCAGTGTCCTCCTGAGGAGGACCAGTGGGTGTTCTATGACACATTTGTTCAGTTAGTGATGCTAGGGATCTAATTTTTTTCTTCAGTTTTTCCAAGAAAAGATAGCAGCGACTCTTTTCTTTAAAGCAAAGGCTGTTGCTGGCCATGATTCAAGTGGAGAATGGCTCAGGAATAAGAAACTGAAGTTTCAATAAAGATTAAATGGGCATTACATAAAGTCTACAGTACAGTCTGGTACAAGGAGAGAAATGATACTTTATCCATTTTCTTCCACATATTTCATTTGTCATATGTGGCAGCAACCCATATTTAGCACATTTTAAGCTATGTTGGGGGCCCTGTACCTCCTCAGCTGATAATCTCTAATTATTGCAGTAATATGAATTCCACAGACCAGTTAAAATTACAACAGATAGCAAATACTTTGTGTGAAATCTTATTTGTAGTGTTGCAGGGCTGTATATGGTTATAAACAATGTAAACTCCTGGCTTCAGTTCTTTCTGACATGTGGTTTATAAAGGAAGTAAGAAGTTTTGCAGTTGTTACTTTATGTTGGAATAGAATGCGGTCATCTATTCTTGGACACAAGAGGCTGTTTATACCTTAGTTTTGAAGGTACTGCTACATTTTTTCCAATGAAATGAAAATGCTTCCCTCCATCATAAAGTACACTGTATTATCTAGCTTTGGCATTCAAATTTTCCGGAAAAGTGGGAAAAAAATACTCAATTTAATAGTTTCTATAGAAGTAGAGGTGTGATTGAATACTGAGTCATTGGTGATGTTGTAATACTTCAAGAGGCTTTTTTAGTTCTGCAAACAACACTGTTGTTCAAAGTCTGCGAATATGAGCTTTCTGATTAAAGTGAAGAAAATGGTTCCTTTGGTGCTCACAGCCATGAGAGACATAAAGCAGGAAATAAATATTTACCTGTTCTTGTGCATAAGATGTTCAAAGCCTTTTGAAAGTCTCTGGACATCTTCGGTAGGTCTTTCCCACTTGTCTTTATTTGCATGTTGAAAGTAATGTCCAATAATGTCACTTGAAAGAGAGCATATGAGCAATTACAAGTTAAGTGACTAATTTGCTTATTGCATTAATACATGAGTCTATTTCCTTAACTGGTAGGTCGTATACTCCAGATCTGTTCATTAAGAGATAACTTACCTTTTCATGGCAGCTGATGGGCCCCATTCTCCTGTAACTGGTTATGTTGACAACTCTGTGATTTCCCTTTCTTTTGAAGAAAACTAGAGACGGGGGGTGAAAACACCTGACAAAAAAAAAAAAAAAGAACAACCAAGCCATTGTTTTATGCTTCACAAGAAGCAGTAATATTTCAGAAACACACATCTTGTTTATTAGACTTGCTGTGATTTAGTTATCAACAAATATGTTCTATGATTGTGTAGTTCTATATGAGTGTCACACATTGTACTAAGGGAAGAGACCATTCATACAGTCAAAATAAGGCTAACTGTTCAGTCATCTGTATTCAGAAGTTCTTATGGCAGTGCCCTATAAAACTTTTCCAAAGTGAAGTGTATACAACTTAAAGAACAGACTGAAATGTATTTTGATGTTGCCAGGTATCATAGTTACAGTAAGACTTTATTGTTGACTGACACAAGGGAATTGTTGCCTGAACCCACAAGGGAATGTGACATCAGAAATTGGCTTTCTGTTGTTGTTATTCCTGTTTTTAAGCTTGACTCTAGCTGTCAAAGCTGGTACATGAAATTGTAGGAGAGTTTCCATTTGCATGACCAATAGGAACCGAGCATGAGACCTGTAGTAGAGCTGGGGTGGAAAAGTTCTTTGAGATAAAGCATCAGATGTGTTCACAACAGGAAAGTAAATACTTATGGTAGGTGTGCTGATGTACTTCACGGTTCTTGGCAGATTGTCATTCTCCAACCTTCAAGGGAAAAGTACTGTCACAATAAAGATTTCTTTTCCTCTTCCTTCTCAGCCTTGTAAATTAGGAGGGCTCAGTGTCTCTTCATCAGGGCAGCAATGTTGTTAACTACCTTGCTTTAGGTCTGTGTCTATTCTGCTCTTTTTCAAACTCCCTCTCCCCTCCCTATTAAGTGCTTTGAATTCATAATATAGGTTATTTTGCCTTGTCAGTTATTTGTGTTACAGTATGTCTGGAGTGTTTTTGTTAAAACATGGAATAAAAAGTAATTTCTTTAAGATTGATAACATAACCCCAATTCTGATGTGCAAAATGAGGAACTTGGTTGATAACCACTTTAAGGGAGTTGGAAATGTTGTCAAACAGAATGCAGAGCTAAGAATAGTTTACAGCTGGATTTTAGAGGGGTGAAGGTCTGAAGTGCTTGCTAGGCAGTAGAAGAGTCTCTTTTTGACCTTTGTGCAACTCTTGTACTGATAACTGTTTGCAAGACTTCGTGACTCAAACTGAGAATGTATTGTCATTATATGGGAAGAATAGTATCAGTTTGTGGCTGTAGGAATGAATCTGAGTGACCTTGATATCCTGCAAATACCACAGTGTGCTTTAATTGCTTTTTTATAATGCCAGTTTGTCAAGGGAGTGAGTGCTTCTGTTGCTCTGAGGCGAGTAGCCTCAAAAGAAACTAAAACTCATGCTTGTTCTTGACCTAAGCAGTTCTAGTGTCTGGCAATGCTTAAGAGTTACCACTCTTCTGTAATAATATGGTAATTCTGAAGATGCTACTAATAACAAAAAAGTGCTATATAGAAATTTACACATATACTTAAGCTTTTGTTTTGTTTAAATAATTCCACTAAATTTCAATGTTATTTTCTAAGAAGGTTGAACTTACAACTTCAGTGAGGTTTTTTCTTTTCATGTCACAATATAACTAGAAACTGATACCATTCTCTCTTCCCGTTTCAGACTAGAAGATGAATAATCTTTCCTTCAGTGAACTGTGTTGCCTGTTTTGTTGTCCACCATGCCCAGGGAAAATTGCTTCCAAACTGGCATTCTTACCTCCTGATCCCACATACACTCTGATGTGTGACGAAAGTGGTAGCCGCTGGACTTTGCATCTCTCAGAGAGAGCAGACTGGCAGTATTCATCAAGAGAAAAAGATGCTATTGAGTGCTTCATGACTAGAACAAGTAAAGGTAACAGGATTGCCTGTATGTTTGTGCGTTGCTCACCTAACGCCAAATATACTTTGCTCTTCTCGCATGGAAATGCTGTTGACCTAGGTCAGATGAGCAGCTTTTACATAGGACTGGGTTCACGGATTAATTGCAACATATTCTCATATGATTATTCTGGATATGGTGCAAGCTCTGGCAAGCCAACAGAAAAGAATCTGTATGCTGACATTGATGCTGCTTGGGTGGCTCTTAGGACAAGGTAAGACATTACAGTATGCTTTCTAAATCGCTGTGCTTATTCTGCATTGGTAAATGAAACAGAAATGCTTTTTTTTGTGATTAATTTACTCATATCAAAGCAGACTGGTGATATCTTGTAACAAAGGTATTAGTATTGAGCAGTATCAGTATTCAGCACTGATATACTTGAGAAACTGAAATGGGATGAAGTTTAGTAAGGTGTCACCTGATGTTATTTGAATGTTTCAAATATAGCCCTTACTGTCCTAATTAAGGATCCCCTTTGTTGACAGTATTAGAGGAGAAGAAAAATCTATAGTAGATTCCCCAGTCACAGACCTACTGGTATAATGGGTAAGAGAAAACAGAAGTTTATTTTTCAGATTTAATGGTCTTTGAGTGTTCAGACTTCCATTGTTTCAAAATTCAGACTAATAGCTACAGCGTTTCCAGAAGGTAGAAAGCTTTTTGTTTTATAAAGAAAGCTATTTTAGCAAAGTACGGTGTCTGAGAGAGGAGGTAATTAATCTACATAACTACCTTATGGTAGGAACAAAGCCCAGGAATCTGAATTGCTGTTGTTAGCACAGATTAAAACTGGACAAGGTAAAATAAAATCCCAAGCTGGGAAGATGTGTTTCCAGAGCCTACGTTCTAAGCTTTTACTTTACAGATGGTGAAACAGTAAGGTAAATACTATAGACACATGCTGTGATACAGCTACCAAATAAAGCCCACTTCTTCATCTTGACAGCATTTTCTTGCCATGAGTTGTCAAATTTAAAGCAAAACTCTTGTGAATACTCAAACTACAGAAATTAGACTTAAGCTAGTTGGTAACTGTCTCCTCCCCCGCTCTCACCACATCATCTTTGAATAGTTTCTGTATGGAAAACTCAGAAGGAAATACAACGGCAATTTGAGTTCTCCCCTCCATTCTTGAACAATAGCTTTCCTAATCAAATAAGGTTATAGCTCATAACAATATCCCATCTGAATATATCACAGAATGGCCAGGGTTGGAAGGGACCTCAAGGATCATGAATCTCCAACCCCCTGCCACATGCAGGGCCACCAACCTCCCCATTTAATACTAGACCAGGCTGCCCAGGGCCCCATACAACCTGGCCTTGGACACCTCCAGGGACGGGGCATCCACACCCTCTCTGGGCAGCCTGCTCCAGTACCTCACCAGTCTCTCTGTAAAGAACTTCCCCCTAACATCTGACCTCATTTTTCCCTCCCTCAACTTAAAATCATTTCCTCTTGTCCTGCTGTTATCTACCCTTTCAAAGAGTTGATTTCCCCTCCTGTTTGTAGGCTCCCTTTAGGTACTGAAAGGCTGCAATGAGCTGGACAGCCGTTGTAGGGAAGGAGAGGGGTATATGACTCTAAATGCGTATTCCTTCCCTTTTACTTTCCTTCTTCTACTCAGGAATGATTCTGCCTTGAGCCAATTTGCTCCTGTGAGATGTTTTATGTCAAAACCTTGTGTAGAAATATTTAAGTATCTAGAGCTAGGTTTTATATCTAAGTATGATCTTAGATATAAATATGTTCAATGTTCAATGAAATAAGTTCATAATAATATGAACTTACTTCATTGACTAAAAAGTGATTATTATTACTAGCTTTCACTTTCTACTTTCAACAACTTTCCAGCTGGTAGTCCTGGTTTTGCTTTTGTGTTTGAATGCTGAGTGGAATACAGTGAAGTTCAGTACATGATTCTGGATGTACTAGTTCATACAGTATGGTTGCCAGTGTTCTCTTGAGCCCTGAAGCAGTGCTCAGCTGCTCTTTACTAGTTGATATCAGGATCAGAATGCAATCTTAAGCATTTGCTGCAGTGCTGATTCATTTTTCTGGTGTAGCCTGTTCTGTCAGTGTTACACTGGCATTGTCTTTAATGCTTTATGAAATCAGTGTTCTGTAAAAGCAAATTTAGTTCTGTGGGTTCTTTGTAGGGTAAATGTAGCTTCCTTGAAGTTCCTTTTGATAGGAAAAGTCTATGTCTTGCAAATGTAGGCCTACAAACCATGCCTCATTCTTTATGTGATTGGACAAAGAAAGAAATAGAGAAGTTACATCTGTTGAAGGTTTATCACAGTCATTCAGCTTCCTCCATTCTCTTTTCTGAGAAATGGGATCACAGAATCCAGCGTTGAAATATGTGGGAGATGGAGAGGTTGGCTTGATCTTGTTGAGTCTTGACTTGCTGATAATGAGGCTCTGGAAAGGAAACAGAAGTATCTGGGGTAACTGAAATTCTCATGTGGACATCATTCTACAGTCAGAACTGCTGCTTGTGTTAAAGACATTAGTTATTTATTGGAAGAACTTTCCTGATGGGCAGTGCTTTCCTGCAGGGAGTAGAAATAGTCTTTAAAGTAATATTCAGGGTGAAATTAAGATTAGTACAACACCATTTTCTCAAAAGAGGTTCTTCCAAAGATACGTGAATATTATCATGCATGTAGATGAATGCAGAGAACTATTTGCCAGTGGAGCAGAGGAGGAGAAGTGAAAAATAAACAAGAACAATTCAGAATCTGTCTGCTTTTAATATTTCGGTTGGACACAGTAGCTGTTCTTGTGGATGCTGACTGTGAGAGATGGCAAGGTGATTCACTGCCATGGTGTTTAGGAAAGATGCACAGTATTGCATATTCATCTTCATGGTACTGTATAAAAGCCACAAGTGAGAACATTCTTTTTCTGACTGTCATAGCTACAAAGTGTTGAAATGCAAGCAGTCATTTTGGGATACGCCCATCTTCTGCTGCTCTGGTCTCTGAATGCCTTTGATGACACACTAGAAAGGGTGGAAAGGTTTAACCAGCCCCAGGCAAATGCAAGGCAAGTGGTGCTCATTCAGAAACCTCAAGACATGCCAAGGTTGACTCACAATGAGATTTATCTTTAAGAAGTCAAGCTACCTTGCCACTGTTTCCTACCATGGATCAAACAGTATTTTAAAAGCTGAAGGATCTCACTGTCATACTGATGTGTCAAAATGGATAGAATATCCACAACTCAAACTTAATTCAAATCTATTCTGATGATGGCTGAAAGTATTCTTTTGAAAATTGACATATTACACTTTTCATTCAGAAGTATCATTCTCTCATACTACTTTTGGTGCACATCAGGAGAAGGGCTATTTCTTTGTGTGCCTAAACTTACAATATTTTTAGACAGATTGCACTGTCTGATGAGCAAAAATGTCCTTGATTTACCGTGGTAATAATCTTTCAATGCTACTCATACATTCATTCTACTGATAAGGTCTATAAAAGGCCAGTCTATCCTGAAAGAGATAAAGGAGATATGTCTTGTTGATTACTACATGCATGATCAATGCACTTGCCTTACCTCTTAAAACTTGCTTCTTTCAACCTTTCTGGCAATGTTATTTGTTGCATACACAGAAAGGAAAGGTGCCTCTGAGTTAAGCAAGAGTTTTAATCTCATGAATTTAATTCATAGCCTGGAATGTTGATAGTTAGGGATGTTGTGTCCTTCATGTTCTGCAATTTGCACCTGTAATTTCATGTGTTATGTACATAATGACAAAAGGTGCTGAAATGTGCATTTAAAACTCCCTTAGGATGTTCTCCTTATTTCATCTACCCCAAGCAGTGCTGTCAGTTGTTGTCAGTGTTGTACTGATCTAACAAACAGTAGTCTCTCTAGAACATCTACTGCACGTCTTTGTTAGTAGGAACCTAAGAGATATTACTGAAAATGCACCCTGTTAAGGTTGGTTGTACCAATGCTTTGTCTTGTAAAGGGAGCAAGTCTTCAAGATCAATGGCAGTACTTTGGAGATAATAAGATAAACTGCTTTCTGTCTCCCTTGGGTGTGTCAAGGGCAAAATGGCAGATATTCCAGGGGCCCACATTGCACACCATAGTAACTTCTGCTTATTTTTTTTAGTTGTTAAAGGTAACTTTAACCTTGCAAACTGCAAGATTTCTATATCATAGTAATGTGTATGTTAAATAAGAAGAGTAGAAAAATAAGAGACTGTCACTAAGATAAGTGTAGAAAAGGTCTTATTTACAGAGACTAATATAAAGGAGTTCTTGCTACAGCACTTTGTGAAGGTTGTCACACAGGAGGGAGAAGAATATTTTGTGCTGCTTAGAACATGAGTTCTTTTCTTACCAGAAGGTGAGAAGATTAGGAAGGAGAGATCAGGGTTGCCTCTATTACAAGGGACCATCATTTGTAGGCTTGCAGAAGAGTAGATAAGGGTGACTAATAAAACCATATGTTAGGTTGGGTTACTAGTACTAGGAAGTGGTGTGATGATACAGTTAGTGGTATACTGGTTTGCTCTTTCCTTGTTTCCTCCTCTGTCAAGTCATTACTTGTCTATGAAGACAGCCTGCACAAATGAGCAGAAAAGCAGCTGCCCTACTCCCAGAAGGGATTAGTACTCTGTCCTAAGCTAGTTAGAGGAGACCTATGAGGGCAACATGCTGAAAATCAAAGTAGGAAAGTACTGTTCTCTTTGGCAATATCGCATAGTTTAGTAGTGACATTAACCTATTCCTTTAATGTGATGCGTGTGAATGTTAGCAAACTTGTGAGCAGGGTTAAATCTACTTTTGTGAAAGTACCACTCATCAAGTTCCATGTGTTCTGGAAGGTAGCCCTTGGGTACGTAAACTTAAAGGATAAATCAGATGTTGAAAGGAATTGAAATCTCAGTTGCTCTGGGAAAACAATGTTTTGGCAGCCTTGTGCTGTGGAAAATGTCTAGATTTTATGCTAAATTCAGTCCTGAGTAACTTGTCACTGTGCAAGGCTGCTTTCTCTGAGAATGTGCATCTCTTTGCTGCTTTCATATTTTTTTTTTGAAGTCCGTTATGGTGATTGTGACCAAAAAGCCCTCACAATTATCACCACCAACAAAAAAATTGTCTGTCTAAATGAAGTTATCTACAACTTTCTTAATAGGCAGTAGCATGCATTACTACTGTGATCAATGTAATGAGTTTTCAAAAATGCCAGCAGTTTTCATGGCAAGTGTCTGAGCTCTTGTCTCCTGAATAGGTGCTTTCAGCATATAGCTCTATAACTTCCCCTTTCTCAGGATGGCCTGCAATTCTCAAGGGACTGTATCACAGTTACATTTGCTGTTGATTTCATACTTTTCATTCTGGAGGAATAGGAAAACTTTAGTTAATAATTCATAGCAATAAAAGAATCATTGAATTATGAAGTTATTAACTTATTAACTGTTCTCCCAAATTAGAACCTGGACATTCAATAACTTTCTATGAAATGTATTGGAATTTACCAGTATAGGACTGCCAAAAGGAAGAGTCAATTAATTCTATGGAGAAGGAATTTATTAGCAGCCTTCATCTTGCAGAACTTTTTAGTTTTAAGCTAGAAGGTGATACTTTGGAGAGAGGAACTGAAGGATGTTTGGACTCCTTTTTCTTTCAACTTCTTTTTTGAGGAGTGGGAGGTGAAGAAAGAGTGGAGAGGGGAAGGGGGAAAATACAGAAACAGATACTACTGATACTGTTATTTGGATTTCAAGGGGCTTTTTGCTAATTTTTCATACCAGAATATTTGAAAATCTAGCTGCTTTAAACTGCCACTGCTGGTTATAGGTTTAACTATTTGTTTCCAGACTGTAAAAGCTGTTTGAGTGGTGCTGTGAAGGCAGTCGGGCTGTGGTGCAGAAAAGGTTTACTTTAATCCAAATATAGTAAGCACTATTCCTGCATTACTTTTTGTAGCTGATATTTGGATCCAAAGAAGAATAATAAAGGCAATGGAGAACATACAATGAAAAATGTTCATTTTTTGCTTTAAAGCTTCGTGCAGTAGTCTTCACCTTGTAGTGTCTAATACTGGTGAAAATGTGTGATGGGTTTGCAAGGTGGTGTTCTGTGATAATTTACTGCACAAGTTTGATGTCACACTAATAACGCAGTGTGTCACTTATTTAGTGTGACTTTGTTCTGATTTGTAAATGGGATAGAAGAACACTGTATTTCCAGAATGCAAAAATGTGCTTATTAAAATGAGACTTATTCTGTTTTCAAGTGTTTCAGTATAGATAAAGAAATAGTTAAGACTTTGCATTTTTTTTTTTTACATGTCAAAGCATTAATTCACTGTTCTGTAGTATGTTGGAATTCTGAGAAAGTCTTCTTAATAGGAATGCTAGGTGTTTGGGTCGTTTTGCTGTGCTCTGAGAACTGTTTTGAGATAGAGAGCTTGCCAGTAACATAAAACTGATGATTAAGTCCTGGTATTTTAGAATTCTTAATTTGGTCATTTTAGAGACTCTTTCTAGGAAACATTAAGTTTTCATGGTATCTATGCATGTCTGTGCTGAATATCTTGTAAATTCTTGAGAAGTACTTGTTCTGCAGACATCCATTCATATTTTATGGAATACTGAACAATTTCTTGTTATCTCAATTTTTGTGTTTTATGGAGTTATGCTAATCAACTTGAGAACTCTGAGCATGGGTGATCTTAGCTGGTACAGGTCTCTCATCTTTTGCAAAGAAGATGCATGTGTTTATTGTAGAGAAGGTAATGGCTGAACCTTCCTTAACTTTAAATGAAAACAGTTGTCAATTCCCTAGGAATCTTGTCAAACATTAGAATTACAATATGCTATTCCATAGCACTGGTAGGCTAGTCTAGCATAAATTAGAGAGCTAACAAATTTCTGATAATACATTATAATGACTTATATTTTGCTTTTGAATGCAGTGCAGTATCTCTATTTAAAGTACTTCCTCTCCTGCATAAACTACAGGTTTCCATACAGACACTTCTGTAGATCCAATCTGCTGTAAAAATGCTTTGCTGGTATTTTGCAGTGTGTCAGTACTCATTTTCTGCTGTGGGTGCTGTTCTTGCCAGCGTAACATTTTGCTCAGATTTTTCCAGTACTGTTGTGTTGCTTGGCAATCAGATCATACTTGCATCCACATTACTGCAGAAAAACACGTTAGATTTGATCTGAATAGGTGCAGCTAGATGTTTCACAACTTTTGTCTACCTCAGTTACAGGAAAAAAAAGACTTTTTTTCTCCCTTAGAGGGAGAGGAAATTGACCTGAGCCTTGTACTGCTTACTGGGATATGTTAATGGTATTAGCTGAAATATTTTTTTCTAACCTGTGTTTCAAATACCGGACCAATCAGAAAAAAGCATCTCACTATTACAGAGAACATGTAGTATTTTGGACATTGTCCAAAATTGTCTGTTGTAAGGGCATGCCTTATGTTTCATGAAGTTGAAGGATGTCACCATCCTGCAGATTTTACCAGGTAACAGATGAGTAAAACTGACAACATTTTTTGCATGCTTGACTATCCTCTAAGTAATGATAAATATAAACTTAATGAGGCTCTAATTCCTATTGTAGCTCCACAGGAGTTACCAATGAAGATACTCAACTAGTTCATAAGTTGCAACAACATTCTGAAGTCTATGCTTCAAAATCTAAAGCATCATTCTTTCTTAAGACAAGAAATGTGCTGCAAATACAGACTAACTCTTCCTTTTACCTCAGCAATGATCTTAAAATATGCTTTCTTGTTCTAGCTTCAGTTTTATCTTCCTCAGGAAAGATTAGTGTATGGAAATGGTTTGTTTGCCTTTTTACAAATTGTTTATTTCCCTTTACATGCCTTTTTATTAACTTATTTGATCTTCTAGGTACGGAATCCGCCCTGAAAATGTGATTATATATGGCCAAAGTATAGGAACAGTACCATCTGTGGATCTTGCTGCTAGGTATGAAAGTGCTGCTGTAATCCTACATTCTCCACTGACCTCAGGAATGCGAGTAGCTTTTCCTGATACAAAGAAGACCTATTGCTTTGATGCATTCCCAAAGTAAGTTGTGGGATTTTTTTGCATGTATTTTTTTCCAATTACACAGACTTTGTATTAGGGAAATAGTAATATGATAAATTCTCAGAATGTTCTTTAAAGACTTAAAGGATAACTGGAGTAGATAACAAGAAACATTTTATTTGAAGGAGTTTATAGAACTACTTAAATCTTTAAGGTTTTTCACATCTGTAATTGTTGCTGTGGATAGTTTTCCTCTGTGTAACCCATAATACCTCTAACAACAATAAACAGTTCTCTTCTAGTACATGTTTTTCAATAAGTATTAAAGACTGGGAAAAATGGGGCATAGTAAACTCCTGTCATGTATTTTAGAACTGTCACTATTTTACCCTTATGAACTAATACACTTGGCTCAAAGATCTAAGAATTTTAACATAGCCAAAACTATTTTAGTTCTGAAAAGCATGTGTTTTTTTTTAATTGAAAATATCTGAAGTAGTAATTTCATCTGTTCTATAACTGATTCAGTATATATTTCAATAAATATTTTTTAAGCTTCATGTTTTTAATGAACATAGTAATGAATATCACTTTCGAATTGCTGAGTTATTCAATCCTACCAGTTTCTGGGAGTGTTTGTCCTTTCTGTTTAGCTCAAATGTGCTGCTACAATGGTTTCCAGAGTGTTGATAAGATCTATTTTTTTATTTAAACAGTTCCAAAATTAAGTAGTTAAAACTAGAGTATGTAATTAAAAAGTGAATTCAAGAGTCTCTGGTCCTTCAAAGAAGTTATAATAAAACTGACTGCACTCATAGAAACAATCTTTTTCTTACAGCATTGACAAAATTTCTAAGATAACATCTCCTGTGTTAATTATCCATGGGACTGAAGATGAAGTAATTGACTTTTCACATGGCCTAGCCTTATTTGAACGTTGCCAGAGACCTGTAGAGCCACTGTGGGTAGAAGGAGCAGGCCATAATGATGTGGAGCTCTATGGACAATATCTTGAAAGATTAAAACGGTTTGTGTCGCAGGAACTGGTGAATTTGTAATTTCCTTTGTATATTTACGTGCTTCTTCATTTCACTGCAGAACTGCACACCCTGACAAGTACGTAACATAAAACCTGAAGGTTGTGTTTTCAAATCAGGTTGGTTGCCTTCATTAGATGTACAGGTAATGATTTGTCAACATAATTAGTGAAGGTTTTGATGCCAGTATTGTTAACTGGAATTGCATCATCAGTCAAGGTTGGCAATTTGTATTACTCTGTGAGATTTTTCTTTACAGATTTAAGAAAAAAACACAAGTACTGTATGAAATTTTAATTATATAAAATCAAATGCTGTAAAAGTGTTGCCAAATGCTCTAGCATATTAAAAGCAAGTTTATAAATATTTTTTAAACAGCTCAAAATGTACTGTGACTTACTCTGTTTCTCAGATGTAAATTTAAAACCAGACTTTTAAGCAGTTGTCCTGTAAAAATGCAATAGCCATGCAATTTGAGCAATTATTCATGTATGTAGTAAGAATGAAGCATCACTGGAAATGACCTGTGCCCTGTTATAGAGGGAGGGGATCAAATTAGGTCTTTCCATATCTTTTTATATCTTCTGTGCTTAGTTTTACTTCAGTTGTTCTGTTTTGTCCTTGTGCTGTTTTATAACTTGAAAGGGACAAATTTACTCGTGCATCTTCCTAGCTGCCCTAATCTTGCCAAAATAATGTCAAAATTGTCATTGTTACAACTTAAAGATCATTACATGATTGCTACTGAGGCCACTAAGTACTATTTTGAAACAAATTGAACATTTAAAACCTAGAAAGCTTTGTGGACAATGTAGTTTCAAACCCTGATTGTATAGAGATGCAGTGTTTCAGTAGGAAGAACCTGGAAGTTTATTTAACTTTGTAATAAAATTTGAAAGTTGCAGTTTGTTCAGACTTACTTTTGGATGTTTAGTGTAAAAGTTCCTTGGTTTTTAGTATTGTATGGAAATTTTACTTATTGCTCTCTCCTAGACAAGAGTGGGAGGAGGGGCAAGAATGTTGACATTTTCTTGGTAAGTCATACTAAAATAAACTTTGTAAGTTGCCTTTCCTTGAATGCATTTTGCTTGAATAAAAAATAACTATGTAGCCTATTTGTAAAATGGGTAATCTGAAAATACGCACTGTGCTTCTAATTTCAAGGCCTTATGTAGTTTAATTGTTCTGCTTGTTTTGTGACTCAGACTATTGTATAATTAAATGTAGCATCACATTGTGAAAACTTTCAGATGTGTTGATTTAACAGTAAACAATATTCCAAGTACTTGTTGTTCTTCATGTCTTTCTTTTTTTTTTTTTTTTTTTTTTTGAAAAGCCAGAATAGGAAAAATGGAAAATTAGAGTAGTAACCTACAGCTAATTTTATTGGCACATCTTATGTTTATGAGAAACTACTGCTCTGACCGCCTTCCCACCTCCATGTCTCCTTAATTCTTACTGCTCCCAGCTGTTCAACTTAGTTTTCATTATAACTTCATTGTTAACATCCTTCTTTGTGGAATTCAAGGTTCACTTTGAAATCAGTTGTGAATTTCTCTTATGTTCTCTGGTTGTTGTTAAAGATATTTAAGCTCATGCTAAAACAACTTGGTACCTTTCTGATCAAGCATGATTTAAAATGTTCCGGATTTCAGACTGGTAGTCACCCAGTAATATTGGTTGTTGATTTCCATCCTGGTCCAAGATTGAGTTAAAAATGTGCTTAAATAGATCTGATGCAATTCCACCTGATTTACGTACAACTTACACAGTTTGATTTCAGTTTCTTACTGGCTTTCAACCACTCTGATTTTGATGGAAATATTTCCCTTGAGTACATTCATTTTTAAGGAATTAAGTCTGTTTTCAGAGCCTTCTTCAGAAACCTGTAAAGAATGTAGAAGTGTAAATAGTCATACAGATTGGCTGCTAGTAGTGCAAATTGCAGGCAAATAACCAAATGTGATCGCAAGAAATATCTGACTGTGCTGGTAAATATTATAGCACCCTGTAACTGAATGGACAAAGTAGGTGGTGTAGCCACTTTGCTGCTCATGTCTCTGTGTTTTGTTGAGGCAGAACAAAACAGTAGTAGTGTTTTGTCTTCAGTAGATGCAGCTGTGCCAGATTGCACTGGTGAGTAAAGGTTCTGGTGTCTTCAGGACCACTTATGTGCAGTTAATTATTGCTAGTTTGTTCTGATTTATATTTTACACTAAAGTTTTTCAGATTTACTGAAGGCATTAAAATAGCTTTTATGCACAGCCAATATTGTATTGGGAGTTATGCTGTGGCAAGAAATGATTGGTATAAGGCAACTCTGAGCTACTGCAGCTTGAAAGAAAACATTTGATATGGTGGTTTGTCGTGAGTTTAAATTCTCACTTTGAGATTAACAATGGGCTGCTGTTCTATTATACATGCAGTTGTCTCATGATACATAAGAGTTGATTCAGCATTCATTAATAAGACAATGTCTATATTTTACAGAAAAAGAAAAGCGCATTTTATGTCCCACATGGTCTTACTTCTCTTTCAGCCAGACATTAGACAGTAAGTTCTTTTCAGTTCTGGAAACTTGACTAATCAACTTTAAAAACAACTTCATTTATGTAAACTGTGACTATTCTCTAAGGATGTGGTCTCCTGGGGGAGTATGAGCATTGACATAAAAGCCTATGCATTCCTGTTCCCAATTACAGACTTCAAAAAAAAACAAAATTACCTCCCTCTGTTTGGTGTCTTCATGTGTCAGAGAAGTGATCTAGTGCATGTTCACTCTTATTGGTGAATTTCAAATTTGTATTACTTCTACTTGTGAATTTTTTTTAGTAGAAAATTGTTCATGTTCACTTTTGTGCTTTTAATTGGATACCAATGTGCCACAGGGCTAGCTACTCAGTTTCTCACTACTGGCTGCTTCAGGTCCTGTAGACAGTTTCTTGATGTATGGTCCAATGTCTTAGTCCCATTATTAGTGGGAGCAGGGGGAAAAGAAAGGAAAATAATGTTTAAGGACAACAGAAGGAAAATATCCTGCATAAGTAGAAGACCAATCTTAAAAGTAGGTCTGTAGAGAAGGACCTGAGAGGAGGTGGACAAGCTGACCATGATCTGGCAGCATAGAACAGCATCCTGGGCTTCATTAGTAGAGACTTGCCAGCATTTCCACAGAGGTGACCTCTTCCTGCCACTTAGTGCTGCTGAGACAACTTGAGCATTAAACTCAGTTTTGGGCAATGTCAGGTAGCTATGAATGTACTCATCATATGTTTGCATCAAGGGTACAAGTGGACTATCCCACACAACAGGAGAGCCTGACAGCTTGACCTGCTCAGCCTGGAGAGAAAAAGCTCAGGAGGCTCTTTTCCATGTGTATAAATACCTGATGCATGGGAGTAGTGACAACTGAGAGGACAACCAAAAAAAAACACAAAACAGGGAAATCAACCTTTACCTTTTTTACTTTAAGCTTTTCATGGTGAAGTTTGTCGAACACTAGAACTGATTACCTAAGGAGCTTGTGGAGTTCCTATATTTAGGAGTACTTGGCTGAAGCCAGCTCTCAGCAAACTGCTGCAACTGATCTCACTCTGAGCATGCTCAGACTATGGGTCAGACTAGCTAATCTCAAGAGATCTGTTGCAATATCACTTGTGCTTTGGCTTTGTAAAGTATGGTTTGCAAATCTTTATGTAGTTGACACTACATACACTTGTGCCATCATCATACACCACCTCATAAATGGAGATTTGAATTACAAGAATTATCTTTACTGTCTTCCACATCTGATGTTTCAATTTTTGGCAGCAGGAAAGCAACAGGCTGCTACAGAAAAACCAAAAACTTGAGACACTTAGTAGTTGATAGGCTGTTAAGGAAACTGGTTCTAAAGCCTGACACTAGACTAAAGACAGTGTCAGAACTTGCATTACTGCCTTACTACTGAAGGATAGTTGAAAAGATGAATGTTATATATACACATGTAATCCTAAAAAGAGAAAAGTGCTTGAAAGATGCCTTGAATCTTCTTTTTGGTATTGCTGTCACAACTGTTATCATGGGACTTTTGTGTGAAGTAAGCAGTTGAAAGACCCAAATAGGGGTAGTTCGATTTTTTAAAATCAAGTTAGTCGTTCAGATTACATAATAACATCTGTTCTAATTCACTTGAATACTTTCTATCAAATGGTGAGTAGTTATGTTCTCACTGGAGGGGTGAAAAAAGCTTTTTATGAGCTACTAACTGACTCAGGCTTGCTTTTCTTAAATAGTCTGGGTAACATTTGGCACTCTAGTCTTCAGAAGTTAGCGTGCAAACTTATTGAGTTGATATAGTATTGAAAGAATATCATTTGTAAAGAAACAGCGTTTCCCTGTGAAGAAATAATATTGTATGATGATGATAATACATTTTCCTCTTCATTTTTTCAGGTGACATCTCTTGCTCTTTCTTTCTATGGAAGAGAATAGAATTCTAGCTCATTTCAGATAAATTGCCAAAGGAAATGCTTTAAAAACAGAGGAGAGTAAGAATCAATATAAAATGGACTTCTTTGCCAGAAAGAAAGGAGCTGATCTCAGAAAGTATCGCTACTAGGTTTTCCCTTGAGGTGTTAGCAAGGCAACTTAACACAATGATCTATTTCAAAATAATAGAAAGCCTCAAAATGGTTTTGCAGCCTAAGAAGAGGTTTTGTGGTTGATATTGTCATACTAATGACAGTGATTTCTACAGTGCTTCATTTCCAAATGTTTCTTGCTTATTTAAGACAATAAAATAAAAATCAAGTAAATTCCTCTTTTTTTTCCGAAAATAAGAATCAAGGAAATTCCTTTTTTCCCCCCTTTTTGCTGTAGTATGTAGCTGTACCAGTGTATTCATATGTGAAGTATTGACTTGTTCATGATTATTGCTTAGTTTTTAATCAACAGCTGAGTTTTCTCTTTTTCTATGAGTTTTGTGAGAATGTGTACCTTTAGTAGTTCTTCTATTTAAACTGGCACCTTGTCTGTAGGACTCTCCTAAACAGTTAGAATAGTAAGTAACTAGAAATGACTTTGAAGTATAGTGCGTGTATATACTATGAGGTCCAGTGTGTTTAAGTATTGTATGAAATATGTAGTTGACTTCAAAAGTACTGTGTCCTATTTATTTCCGTGGAAGCTACAACAGATGTAAAGAGCACAAGGATTGTTATTTGGTAGAGCAACTTCTCAGCTTCAAACCACTATTTTTCGACATGGTCACCACCATGAACTACACATTTTTGCCAGTGATGAACAAGAGCCTTCATGCTGTATTTGTAACAGTCTGCAGCAGTGGAAGTGACCCTCTGTCACCACAGCAGAAATGCACCACCCTCTGCCTCACTGTGCTCATGTTTACTCTTTGGGCTCCATAAATGTTCAGCAATTGTCAATTAATGTCAGTGGATGCCATGTTTTCTGCATGGAAGAATGCAATAACGCGCCTCTGCTTCATATGCACTTCCGTGTCAAATGCCTTTCTGTCAGAGTGCCCCTCTGCTGCCATCTGTTGCACAGCAACAACATGTAATGGGACATTTGTGGGAAGGTTCAGCCTCTATTGCCATACAGCCAACATCTGCCTCTGATATCATGGGACAGCATTATGAAGGAGGAGGAATTAATTTTGGAGCATCCATTATAAATGGAAATATTCACCTTTCTCTATACTGGTTCACAAAAGAATCTAAGTTAGAGACAGGTATTGTGTATGTGTAGTTTCAAGAGAGTCAGTTATGAGTACTTATGACAGCCAGGAATTTGATTCTTATTCATAGCAAATGACCTCAGTTTTCTCTTCTGTGCTTCTCTTTTATAGTTCATAGGGGTTTGGTTTTCCACATTACACAGTACATAGTTCTAATTAAAGAAGCAATTTCAGTTACAATTATGAGAGCTGATTCTCCCTGCTGTACTTCCGTAAAGCTGTTTTATTTTGTTTTATTGCAGTTGTATGCAGTATACAGACTGCATGTAGAGCTTCAGCATGCATATGCATAGTGAAACCTTTACTTTAAGCAAATGCATGACTTTCAGTTTTGTTAGTTATTCTGCAATGCCCTATAATCTTACCCTTCTTAAGTTTTGTCATACCTACATATGGATCAGAAATGCAAGCAAGGCAGCAGCTAATCCACAAGAGATGCTTACTTGCAGTAAATTCACTACAAATATAAGAAATGCCACTGTGAGTTCAGTTGTCTGTCTGTCCCAGAATTCTGTCTCCAACAGTGGAGTCAGAGATGCTATTTAAGAAGAACAAGCAGACCTTCTTAAGTTACTGAACAAGAAACGTTTAAGGGTGCATCCAAACTTGCTTTTAATATTTGCTTATCTTCTGTTTGATTATTTGCTTATGGCCTTTTAAAATTTCTTGATGCTATTCTGGCAGTGGTGGCAATGAATCCAAGAATTTCACAAATATTATGTTATAATTAACATATCTAATATTTCACAGCAAATATGCTGTAAGATTAGTAATTCCTGTTCAAATCCATTTCCTACAAGCTGCAGTGAGCGTTGTTTATTTCTGTTTTGCAGGACTTGGTAAACAACAAATCTGTCATCATTTTGCCTAGCTTACTGCCAGCAGCTTTCCCTCCATTTTCCTTTTATTGTCCAAATGATTGCAGATACCCTCTGTTATATCCTGCTTAAGAATTAGCTGGTGAACTAAACAGAGAAACTGCATTGCTGGACATACAGGCGCACGCTTTCAAATTGCTGTAGATAGAAGAGCTGATGTTTATAAGCTGTAGAATTTAGCTCTTGTGCATTATAGTTCAATACTTTTATTAATATATATATTAAGGTAAGTATTAATATATATTGATTAAGGTATATATTTATTTTAAAGGCTGTTAGGGAAAGGAGATGACATTTATGCTGATAGTGTTTCTTCAGTGCCATCATTCAGAACAAAAACGTGAGAAGGGGTATGTCAGAAAAGGAAGTGGTTAACTTCAAAAGCACCATGATTCTTAACACACTGCTTAAAAGCAGAAAAAACAAGTGTCAGTATATATTTTAGAGATGAATTTAAGTGGCCATCTTTAATTTATTAGTGAAGCTAGCTCATAAATACTGTAATATTTTTATATGATTTTTTTGACAAAAGTAAGTAGATTCCTACGGTGACCCTTACTTTTAATCCTAGGAGTACTTAAGAAAATAAAAAGATAAATCACTTAGTATCTACGTCAGTATTTTCTGGCTTACACCTTCTTGTAGATAATGATTTCTTATGCCATGGCACATGTTAAAATATGAGGGAATGACTTTTAGAAAATGACAGCAGCGGAGAAGCAGCTAAATAAATAATCTCGTACTTGAAGTAGCTGTAACTTTTGATCTCTAAGGCGTGTGTTGCCAACCCTGCTTGTTGTAAGTTCCCACTGTAGCAGTGCTGTAATTGAAACACAGTGCTCTGGCATGTAATTGTCACCTGTTGAGTATAGAAAGCGAATTTTAGCTTATGTTGTCTTTTCTTCAGCTGCAGCTCACAGACATTTCTGTGCAGGTTGTTATCTGCTTCCTTTTCTCACCTTTTGTGCCCTGTTTGCCTCTTTTGTCCCTCTGCTGGTCTCAGTGCTCCATAAGCATCCTCCTACGAATCTCCCAACCTGTTGCCAGCTGTGGCTGTGCCAGGGCTCACATGCTGCATTTTGGTGGTGCACAGAACTGAGGCAGGAAGGGACTTGTTGCAGCACGTGGTCAGCTGTTCCTGCTTTCCAACATACGGTTTTGCTGCCAACAGAAAGGGTAGCCGGAAGGCTAGAGGAAACAGAATATCACAAAGGCACATCTCTACTGCTGAGCATTTCTCTTCCCTCTTGTCATGGGGAAAGAAAATAACAGGAAAGAGAGGATGTGGAAAATGTAAGGGTCCTCCTGGGGAAAAGAAAAAAGGTCAGAGTTGCAGGATGGAAGGAAGTAGACAAAAGAAAACAGCGGGAAGGCCCAAAGATGGGTCTGTAGACAAAGTGAAAGGTGGTCTTGGTTAGGTAAAGGAGGGCAAAATGTTTGAATGAGAAAGGAAA
Organism: Tympanuchus pallidicinctus; assembly: GCF_026119805.1. Classification (NCBI taxonomy): domain Eukaryota; kingdom Metazoa; phylum Chordata; class Aves; order Galliformes; family Phasianidae; genus Tympanuchus; species Tympanuchus pallidicinctus. The sequence goes on from NW_026294758.1 coordinate 38,996,008, forward strand.
AAAAGGACATACCGGGAATAGAGAGGTACTTATGGCAGAACTAAACAAATCAAAACAAAATAACCAAAAAAGAAGGGGGCAGGGGTGGTGGGAGGAAAACTAAGAACTAAGAACGAAGAGTTTTTGACTGTATAAAATATAATATTTTTGAAAATTACACCGGTCTAGTTTTGACTAGAGAAAATATAAGACAGAAAAATGCCAAATACACTTAGAAACAGAGAAGTAGAAGGAAAACGCAAGAAGAAGCAAAAGTGGAGACAAAGAGGAATTAATTTACTTTTTTCCTGATCCTGTATTTCATCATATGTTGGGAGGGTGGCTCATTCTGATTGAAGTGTTTAATTATGCTGCACCCTATACTTTTATTTACCAATACTGTACAATGGAGATGCCACTGGTCTCCAAGCATTTTGCATTATGCATTCCTGTAGGAGAAACATTTGTGAGGGATTACATCCCTAATATGTCTGTATCTATTAATTCATAAATTATGTAAATGCTCTGCTGTACTGAAATATTACATGTATTATAAAAATATGCAAAAATAAAGTTTTTAAAAGAGGTGAGGTAAAGGTGGTGTAAATTTAAACTTAATTTATTAATTTAAGTTAATTAAATTAATTTAATTAAACAGAATTTAAGTTAGTTAAATTAATTTAATTAAACAGACTACATTGTTCCTATACCATACTTGCATCCACCCCTGTCCCTGATATTTTGAAGACCACTGGGCTAGACCAGTAATGACAAAGCTTAATGATGAGATTATTGACATTTCTGGTGGCCTGAGTGACAACACCCAGAGCTGACTTGGCTCCTCATGGCAATGGAATCTGAGTGTCTGCAGTCATGCACAGAAGCAGGTCCCAGTATAACTAGCTAATAAATAGAAAAAAAAAATCAGATCGTTCAACCTGATGAGATTTGAACTTTACTGATTCTTGTTTTGTTTTTACTACCTAGAAGGACCAAAAATTACAGTTTTCCAGAAATAGACACAAGTCTTACTGAAGTCAGTGGTTATGACTTTGGAAGATTCCAGTCCAAATTAGAGAATTTTAATCTATTTAGGATATTTTGTATTCTTACAAGACTCTCCAAGCATAATCTGTGAATTCAAATGAGTTTAAAAGCTCTTAGAAGTAGACCTGAAATCAAGCTCTGGTTGCGCAGATAAGAGCAGATTAACTGCTCCAATAGTAACTTCATCTACATACACTGAATCTTAAATTTCCATTGTGTTTAATGTTACATTAATGAGAAATTCAGAATGTCCATGATAAATCATATTGAGCTTTCCTGAGAAGGGTAAATCTGAAAACACTTACCTTCATTATATCATCTTTGCACACTCTTTCCTGTGGAAATTTGTAAAAACTGTTATCAGGAGGTATAGTATCAGCTATAGGAAGACAAGCAAAGACTTATTTAAAGAACATTTCTTAATTTTTGTTAAATAAAATCTACATTTAATCTTTACTGATTGTCATTTTCTTATGCCTAGACACGGTAATTTTAAGCAGTAATGAGCAACAATAATGACAGGAAAACGAAAACACATTAAAATAACAGATAAAGGTATTTTTTAGATGAGATTTCAAGTAAAAGCTCTCTAATTTTGTTTATGACCTTTGCTGGTATATACTCGAGTTGTCAGACACTATTGCATTAGATATACTAAGATGAAGAATCTTTGTTAGAACAAACAGTCTAGCTGCTAGAGTTCAGTAGGAAGGTTCTGGCTTTGAATTCTGTAGGAATATAGAAAGTCTATCAGTGCTAGCAACAAGACTGGAAAATTACTCTTTTAAGGCAGATTTATACTTGAGCTTCAATACATAATCCCAGTTGTTTGGGTTTTGTTGTTGTTGTCGTTTTTGTTTTCCTGACTTGCTTGTCATTTTATGTGTTTTTATGAAGGAGTTCATCGACAGCCATTAATTACTTAAACACTAAACCTGATAGAACCCAGAAGATGTGTTTAATCTTCCTGAGCTTGACCCTTCTGTTGAAAATATGGACAAAGATTGTAACAGTTAGAAAACAGACATGAGTTTGCACAGTATTGGCTTCAATGTACTTCCTCATACTGGTATCAGGCAATTAGGCAATTCCTCTGTGCTTTTTTTTTTTTTAAACTCATTTCATAAACAGAAATCCATCATTCTTTTCAACTTCTGATGAAGTAGTTGAGGTTGACTCAAAGATAAAATTGTCTGTATCCTGTTAGCTATCTGCTACCCTTTAAATAGTATTTAATGACTGTAATGTTTGTGAGAGAGTAGAAGCAAGATGATAGAAAGACAATACTGCATTGTGAAATAGAAATTATACTATCATTTGAATTTTTTTAAAATATACTTTCTATTGAGCTGTGTGTAAATAGAATGCATTCTGTAAAGCTTTGTATGAGAGCTGTTTCCCTGAGGATGTTTATGAGTCTTTCCAACAAGGAAGAGCTAGTGAACTCAAGCCCAGCCCAATCCGGTATATTAAAAACATATGTTGAAACACAAAAAACTTCTGAGTTTATCCCTCTCCCTGAAGACCAACAAACCCAGTCGTGGTACATCTGATTTACCTCTTGGATTTTGAACATTTAAAGGACATTAAAGTTATATTTTTAAGCACCAGCTGGAACACAGGCTAAAAATACTTTTTTAGAAAAGAAAGTGGATTCTGATGGAACTCTAGTATTCTAAAGAGAGTAGAAATTCTAGAAACGTCAAGGCAAACACTGAATTAAACTTCAGGCTGATGGAAGAGGAATGGACTTCAAACCACCAGATAACAAGGGCATTTGGGTTTGCATTTCTCCTTATTTGCTCATACTTGTGAGACCAGCTCTGAATTCTAGGGGTTTGGTTGTGAAGAACAAGGTGCCTGAAGTCATAGCTGTAGTTGCTTTGTTACATGGCATGAAGATCACAGCTTTGACCTTTGTAACTCCAGGACTTCTCTGACTCATAAAACATTCATAATCCAGAGAAGATTTCAATGGAGGATCAAATATGTTGGTGAGTGTCAACCAGATGTCAAATGTAGCTATCTTATGCTTTTGATTTACCAAGACCACACTGAGATTTTGGCAGCATGTCATGGTTTTGTGATTTTTGGCTTTCGGCATTCCACATCATAACATCATGTGGGGCACTGGGAGTTTAACTGTAAATGCTCAAGTTATGGTACCTGCCCAGAAGAGAAGAAGAACTACATTCCCCTGGGGACTTTGTGGTCACAAAGAGGAGATAGAACTCCTGGCAAGGTCACCTGATGCTCTCTTCGTCCACACTTCATTGGCTCTCCTCCCGTCTCCCTGCTGCTCAGCTGGACTGTGCAGCTCACCTCAGTGTTATGGTGAGGCCTATCCACCTTTTGCACATTCTCACTGTATTTGATTTATTATCTTCAATTCTGATCATATTCTATTATGGTGTGTTATCTTGCAATCCAATACTGTATTTAGTAAATTAGTTTGTTTCTCCTCAGATCTTTGCTGCTGTTTTTAATTATTTTGGGGTCCCCTGTTCCCTTTTTCCAGAGGTGCGGATTTTGCAAAATCCGTCCACCCCGCTGGTGACGGAACTGGGCCGAACCAGCCCGTAAATCATTGACATTCTTGGTGGAGAATGCAGGCAGAAGCTGCCTTTGAGCTGTTTAGAGCGAATCTCTCTCTACTCTCAGAGAGCTTCATTGGGAAAGTTTCTGTTTCACAGGTGCTCACTGAAAACTTGACCTTGAAACTCCAGGAGGACTGCCAATGTTCTGGGATATTTGTAAACTCTGAGCACTGCTATCTTGCTTCTGTAAAGAGAAGAAAAAATGATCCCACTTTTTCTTTTAAACCTGTTTGTAGAGGGAGCTGCTAATTTCACAGAACTTGGGATTTTTAAGCAGGCTCCCACTCTTCTTCAAATCCTTCATGCAGTTTTTGAATGCTCTGATCACGAATGCAACCTGATCACGTTGTTACCCCTTCAAAGACAGTCTGATGCCTGAGAAAGGAAATGGACTGAAATAGAAAAAGGCATCTGTTACTTGAGAGAATGCGCTGTGGTGGAAACGCTACATAGCCCCGATTTAATTCCTGATGAGCCAGGCCAAGAGCATGATCCTGAGAGCCAGGTGTACACCAAGCATGTGGCGTACATTCACAAAGACTGCACCAGAAAGGTGCACCAGTACATTTGCTGCAATGTATGGCAAAGGGGAAAGAAGACTCTTATAAATGGGGACTCTTATAAATGGGGTTGGACTCAATGATCTCTGGAGGTCCCTTCCAACCCCTACAATTCTGTGAAATGTATTGGTTAATAAACTTCAAGACTCCGAGTTACATATAAGCCCTCTACTAGCTTGTATTTCAGCCACTGCAAAAGTAGCTGAAAAGCTGGACAGGATGGAGAACAAACAAGAAGATAGACAAATTATCAACCGTGCCTGATGCTGATGAATCCATGGTGGTAACAGATACATCCAATGGGGAACAGAATTCCCAAAACAGCCTACTGGAGGGGCTGATCAACTTGGTTTCCTCCCAGCTAGTGTCATCCAATGTCTCAGCTATCAAAAGAAGACATCTTCCTGCTCAAGCAAGTCACAGCAGTAAGACTACATCGTGTATGGCCTTGTGGCATTACCTACGTGACCGTGGAGAAGATATGAAGTGGCATAAACAATCTACTCCTGCACTTCAAGCATGGAGTAAAAGAATTACTTGACAAATCAACAACCAAGGCGAACTTCTCCAAAAAGGTGATTGCTCCAGTTGCTGCAGACAATGGAGGTAACAAATAGAGGGGCCCTGCCCCCAGCCAGGGGGGGGAAAGGGATAATAGAGTTTATTGGACTGTGTGGATTAGATGGCCTGGCACATCAGAACCACAGAAATATAAGTCCCTGGTGGATACTGGTGCACAGTGCACTCTAATGCCCTCGAGTCACCAAGGGACAAAATCAGTTTATATTCATGGGGTGGCTGGGGGTTCCCAAGAGCTGACTATGTTGGAGGCCAAAATCAGCCTCACTGGTAAAGACTGGCAAAAGCACCCTATTGTGATGGGCCCAGGGGCTCCATGTATACTTGGTATTGATTACCTCAGAAGGGGATATTTTAAGGATCCCAAAGGGTAGAGATAGGCCTTTGGAATAGCTGCTGTAGACACAGAAGGTGTTAAGCAGTTGTCTGTTTTGCCTGGCCTATCAGAAGATCTGTCTGTTGTAGAGTTGCTACGAGTGAAAAAGCAAAAGGTACCAATAGCTACAAAAACGGTGCACAGATGGCAGTACCGCACCAACAGGGATTCCTTGCTCCGCATTCAGAAGTTGATTCGTCAACTGGAGAATCAGGCAGTGATCAGTAAAACTCACTCACCTTTTAACAGCCCCCTATGGCCAGTGCATAAAGTCAGTGGAGAATGGAGGCCAATGGTAGACTACTGTGGCTTGAATGAAGTCACACACCCATTGAGTGCTGCTGTGCCGGACATGTTGTAACTCCAGTATGAACTGGAATCAAAAGCAGCTAAATGCTATGCCACCACTGACATTGCTAATGCCTTTTTCTCCATTCCTTTGGCCAAAGAATGCAGGCCACAGTTTGCTTTCACCTGGAGGGGCATTCAGCATACCTGGAATCGTTTGCCCCAGGGGTGGAAACACAGCCCAACCATTTGCCATGGGCTGATCCAAGCCTCACTGGAACAGGGAGGTGCTCCTGAGCACTTACAGTACATTGATGACATCATTGTGTGGGGCAACACAGCAAAGGAAGTTTTTGAGAAAGGAGAGCAAATAATCCAGATCCTTCTCCGTGCTGGTTTCGCTATTAAGCGAAGCAAAGTGAAAGGACCTGCCCAGGAGATTCAGTTCCTACGTATAAAGTGGCAAGATGGCCGTCATCACATCTCGACAGATGTGATCAACAAAATCACTGCCATGTCTCCGCCCACTAGCAAGAGAGAGACACGATCATTTCTGGGCATAGTGGGTTTTTGGAGAATGCATGTTCCAAACTACAGCCTCATTGTAAGCCCACTTTATCAGGTGACACGGAAGAAGAATCATTTTGTGTGAGGTCCTGAGCAGCAGCAGGCTTTAGAGCAGATTAAACAAGAGATAGACCGTGCCATGGCCCTGGGGCCAGTACAGATGGAATAGGATGTAAAGAACATCCTCTACACTGCTGCTGGAGAGAAAGGTCCCACTTGGAGTTTGTGGCAAAGAGCCTCAGGAGAGACCTGAGTCCAATCCCTGGAATTTTGGAGTCGAGCGTACAGAAGGTCCAAAGCTACACTACAACGGAAAAGGAGATCTTAGCCGCGTATGAGGGGGTTCAGGCTGCTTCCAAAGTAATCGGTACTGAAACACAGCTCCTTCTGGCACCTTGACTGTCAGTGCTGGACTGGATGTTCAAGGGAAAGGTTCCCTCCACCCATCATGCCACTGATGCCACTTGGAGTAAGTGGACTGTGTTGATTACGCAGTGAGCGCAGATGGGGAACCTCAGCCATTCAGGTATCCTAGAAGTCATTATGGACTGGCCTGAAGGCAAAAGGTTTGGAACACCGCCAGCAGAAGTATCACATGCTAAAGGGGCCCCACCATATAATGAACTACCAGAAAATGAAAAGAAATATGCCCTGTTCACAGATGGATCGTGTCGTATTGTGGGGAAGCATTGCAGATGGAAAGCTGCTGTGTGGAGCCCCACACAGGTTACAGAGGCCATGGAAGGGAAAGGAGAATCAAGCCAATTTGCAGAGGTAAAAGCTGTCCAACTGGCCTTAGATTTTGCTAAACAGGAGAGGTGGCCAATGCTCTATCTTTACACAGAATCATGGATGGTAGCAAATGCCTTATGGAGGTGGTTACAGCAGTGGGAATAAAACAACTGGCAAAGAAGGGGTAAACCTATTTGGGCTGCTGAACTGTGGAAAGACACTGCTGCCCGAATAAAGAATATGGTTCTAAAGGTGCGCCGTGTAGATGCTCATGTGCCCAAGAGTCGGGCTGCTGAAGAACAGCAAAATAACCACCAGGTAGATGGAGCTGCCAAAATTAAGGTGGCTCAAATAGACCTGGACTGGCAGAACAAGGGTGAATTATTTCTAGCTCAGTGGCCTATGAGACCTCAGGCGATCAAGGGAGAGAAGCAACATACCAATGGGCTAGAGACTGAGGGATGGACTTAACTATGGATACTATTGCACAAGTTATTCATGACTGTGACACATGTGCCACAATTAAACAAGCCAAGAGAATTAAACCTCTCTGGGGGGAAGAGCGATGGCAAAAGTACAAATATGGGGAGGCATGGCAGGTTGATTGTATCACCTTGCCACGATCTCGCAGTGGTAGGCATTATGTGCTTACTATGGTGGAGGCAACCACTGGGTGGCTCAAAACATATGCAGTACCCCATGCTACCGCCCGAAACACCATACTGGGTCTCAAGAAACAAGGCTTGTGGCAACATGGCAATCCAGAAAGAATTGAGTCAGATAATGGGACTCATTTCAAAAATTCTCTTGTAAATACTTGGGCCAAAGACCATGGCATTGAGTGGATTTATCGTATCCCCTATCATGCACCAGCCTCTGGTAAAATTGAACGCTACAATGGGTTATTAAAAAACATAATGAAAAGAATGGGTGGCGGAACATTTAAGCATTGGGAGAAGCATTTGGCAGAAGCCATCTGGTTGGTCAATACTAGAGGATCAATCAATCACGATGGTCCTGCTAGCTCCCTACATTCTGTCAAGGGAGATAAGGTCGCTGTAGTACATGTAAAGAACATGTTGGGAAAAGCAGTTTGAGTCTTTCCAGCTTCTGGGAAGGACAAACCTCTTTGTGGAACTGTTTTTGCCCAGGGACCTTGGTCCGTTTAGTGGGTGATGCAGAAAAATGGGGATATTCAGTGTGTACTACAAGGGAATTTGATGGGGGAATGCAGTCATTAATTCCATTTATATAGGTTTGTGTGTGCACATGTTTAATGTTTGGTAAGTATTGTTTGTTTGTATATATTAAGCATGATGTAGTAATGTAGAATAAGGGGTGGAATGTCATGGTTTTGTGATTTTTGGTTTTCGGCATTCCACATCATAACATCAGCTGGGGCACTGGGAGTTTAACTGTAAATGCTCAAGTTATGGTACCTGCCCAGAAGAGAAGAAGAACTACATTCCCCTGGGGACTTTGTGGTCACAAAGAGGAGATAGAACTCCTGGCAAGGTCACCTGATGCTCTCTTCGTCCACACTTCATTGGCTCTCCTCCCATCTCCCTGCTGCTCAGCTGGACTGTGCAGCTCACCTCAGTGTTATGGTGAGGCCTATCCACCTTTTGCACATTCTCATTATATTTGATTTACTATCTTCAATTCTGATCATATTGTGTTATGGTGTGTTATCTTGCAATCCAATACTGTATTTAGTAAATTGGTTTGTTTCTCCTCAGAACGTTGCTGCTGTTTTTAATTATTTTGGGGTCCCCTGTTCCCTTTTTCCAGAGGTGCGGATTTTGCAAAATCCCTCCGCCCCGCTGGTCACAGAATCGAGCTGAACCAGCCCGTAAACCATTGACACAGCTGCATATGAGAAGGTCAGCATTTTATCAACAAAGGAGAACGTGTGTAGCTATCTGACTTCCTCAGTGGTGAAATACTAGAAAATATGATGAGTGCAAGGAACATAATATATACTAGGTTGAAAGTGAAACTCTTTTGAAGAAAGCAGGCAGCTCCATTCCCAAGCATACAATTTCAGGTTGTGAGTGGCTTTTCCACTTTAGTTCTGGTTTGTAATATCCAGAGCAGTGGCGGCCAGATATCAGCAATATATCAACTTTTTTCCCTCTCTACTGGAACAGATCAGGTTTAATTACTAATATTTCTCTTTCAGATGTGATTAATGAACTTCAGGATTAGCACCTATGAGACATACAGGAGCCATTCACATCTCATACCTTTTGTTGCACCAGTCAGCACCCTCAGTCGTTAAGTTGATATGCAGTCTGTATTGTGAAATGTAATAGTATAGCTGCAGGCATTCCAAGGCAGGTATTAAGGCAGCCTGAATATATTTCATAGAATGATAGAAGGGCTTAGGTTATGTTTGTATAATAACTCACAAGAAATGTTAAATGCATGAAATAAATTGCAATCCCTGGGAGGACAGGTTATTGGTGGTGAATTAAATCTTGAATTTTAGAGTCCAAATAGAGGCATACATTTCAAAAACATGGATCATTATTACTGAGCAGGCTTGTTGTATCTAGTAACACGCCGCTGAGAATATTTACTATACAGAATCAATAGATCAGATAGCACTGGGTGAATTTCAATGCCATTCTGAAATGACTGCATACAAAAATATTTATGCCCATTATCTTATTTTATCTCATTACCTCTCCTTCAGTGTTTTGTTTTGAGGACAATTTTTCTAAACAGAAGATGATTTATGTACTGTCTAGCTTTCTGTCAGTCTGTGATTTGTATTCATATTTCTCTGATTCTGAAGAAGTATTGTCTCTTCCTGGTTACATATGGTGGGTAATACAAATCATGATGCTCACTGGAGGTAAGCTGTTAGCAAAAATGCAAAATAAATGGAGAAAAGCCTTCTGCTCTTCCTTCTTTCAGTTAAAATGAATGCATCTTGAAGTGTACCAAGTTTAAAAAAGAAGAGTCTACTTAATCTTTTTTTTTATTTAAAATTAAATTTCAGCTATAAAGTTTCCCAACTTTCTTTTTCCTACTGTTTTTTTTTTTTTTTTTGACTTTTATTCTCAATTACACCACAAAGATGAAGTTACTAAGTAGTGCGCATGTAGGATTTAGGGTTTTTTTGCATCCTGAAAACGACGTGAGTTGAAACAGCAATGTCAAAGTGTTAGCCTTAGGTAAGTTAAATGAACCAAAATAACAAACTTCCTGATAATCTTTGTAGTTGTGGAATAAGCAATCCTTTCTGCATAGGAAGACATTTGACTGTAAAACATCCGTATCTTTGCAGTATTTCACTCTTTACCTTCTTATGTTGGCAAGACTGTAAGTCTCTGAGGGTTTATATTCCGGTCAGAAAGTGTTTCAAGGAGAGGACCTAAGTTTTAGCCAGACTCAAACAGCTTTTTGCTCTCACCAAAGCTGCTGTGCTCTAGGCTACATTCTTTTCTGAATGTATAGGTAGTTCTCATCATACACATTAATATGTTTACCAAGCATTTATTTGTTTGTTTCTTCTCTTGACTCTTTTGTTCTTCATTCCTTAGAATTTGAGTACGGTTCTGGTTCACATTCACTAGGAAGGTTAGTCCAAAGTTTGCATGAAACCATCCCTGTGACAAAGGCCAACACAAAGCTGGTATGTTTTTTAGATCTCCCCGGAGTGTTATCCTGAATCCACAGAAAGCTCTAATCATTGTATTTGCTCAGCTCAGAGTGAGGTTCACAATCTGTGATGCCTTATGTTTTGTAAGCAAGGTAAATGCATGCCAGGAAACAGTGTAGTGAAAAACATCAGGGGAACTGGTTCTACAGTCTACGTGAGGCCAGCAGGACTTCTGCCCAGTGTCTATCGTTGCACAGTCATTACTTCAGATTGCCTAAGGTCTTGTTTGTGTGGGGTGTTCTTCTTGGTTGGCTGGTTGGTTGGTTTCAAGGCACTGTGTTTTTGTTTTGTTTTGGTAGAAGCAACTGTAGTGTTCTTTTCCCAGGGCTTAAGTTATGGCTACCTTTTCATCCCCATAGAGCCCCTGGCCTAATCAGATGTGGAGAAAATTGTTTTGTCAGATATACACTTTTATTATATCCTCAGCCTGAAGATTCAGTTGAGAAATCACTGTATAAATCTTTGCTCTCTGGGTTTGAGATGCCTTGAATATTAACGTGTATGTTCCCGGCAGCAGTTGTTTTTGTTTGTTTTGTTTTATTTCCTTTGGTCCTCTTGCTTTATGCAGCTTCCTCCACAGAATTTTGTGGAGATAAAACTTAACTATAAAATGTTGGTATCAGTCCAACACATACATTTGATTTGCTTAGTGAATGTACTTCCACAGCAGTAAAAGAAGGTCTGGGGGAAGGGAGTGGGACCAAGAAGCAAGAAAGGAACAATAGGTTGGTTAGAAAAAACAAAAAAAAAAAAACAAAAAAAACTTGAAGGAAAATTAAGGTCACCAGAAGAGAGCTTTCCAGATTTAGTGTTGTCTATCCTTACGTGTGCAAAGAATGGCAAGCTTTGGCTGAGAACTGTGTCTTGTCTTGTGCATGTTACGTACTCTATTAGGTATTCCTATTCAATTGTTTATCTTAACATTAAATTACAGCATTTGAGAAAAAAAAAAAAAAAGTTATGTTCTGTTTTCTTGAAAGAGCTTGTGTGCTGTGAAGCTTATCTTTTTTTATTATTCCTCTATATGAAGCTTTTCAAGAATGGATGTTTCTTGTTGGATCTCTCCGGAAAATGAGTTTCTAAGCGAACTTTCAGTTTTCCCCTGCTGCACTCATAAACTGCATTTAAAAGCATTTCAGAAAGTCAGGTGGCACTGACAAGGTTTGAGCCTCTGTAATGCCCAAAGTGCTCCAAGGTGTATATTGCTGAGTTGAACCACATGATCTTGGAGGTCTTTTCCAACCTTAGTAATTCTATGATCACAGGAAAGAAAATGTGATCATGAAACAGCAGAGGTCTCTAGCTGATGCTGACGCCTACACTTGTTTCATTTCTGATGGACAAATACTTTTTGTTTTTACATTTGGCTGTCATTCATGGGATGCTTTAATTCCTGTTTTTGTAAAAAAAAAAAAAAAAAAAAAAAGGTCATGGTGATCTCTTATGCACAGAACCCAACAGATAACTCTTCCTGTAACAGTGATTAGCCATTGTATTTGTTCTCTCCCAAAAGGAAAAGGGTTCAGTCAGCCATTTGGTGACACACTGTATAGACAGAAAACTGAAAATTTACTGGAAACAAAACCCCTCCACTTTTACATATGATTGCTGATTCAGTACAAGGTAAGCAGAATTCTACAGTATTACTAAAAAACTATGTCTCTCTTTACACTGTTTTAGATATCTGTTCTAATAAAAGAGTATAATTTTGGGTACCATAATCGGAATGCATATTAGAGTTAAGAGCCCAAAGCTGTGCACAGAGATTTGCAACAGCAAATCATCTTGTCTTGCACTGCATCATGCAAAGCCATGCTCTAAATATCAGTTTGGTGCCAGGGAAGTACGCCTTCCCTCAGCACCCTAAGTTTGCAATATACCTGTAACATTTTCAAAGACAAAAAGTATATTCTTACTGTATATATTTCTTCTTTCATAAGATGGGTTATATTCAAATGCAGGTTTTCAGAACTTGTTATGTTTGGTTTAGGGAACAGTCTGGAAGCATTACAGTTATTTCTTTTTCTCTTTATCTTTCTTTTTCTTTCACTTTTTCTTTCTCTTCTTCTTTTTCTCTTTCTTTTTCTTTTTTTCAGAAGTATTTACTAATGCTTTTTAGTTATCTGATGTATCAGAACATTTCTACTTGTGAAAATATTCGTACTGTGCCGTTAATCAGATATGTAATCATTAAGAGTAGAAGTACATCACATAAAATACAGTTCTTATCAGTGGAAGCCAGACTCCCTATTTCTCCCAGAATGAAACAGCTATTTCTTTTTTTATGTATCTAAATTGTTTGTATATTTCTACCAATGAAACTGAACACCTGTGGTTTAAGCTCTGCTCTTCCTCTTAAAATTTCACAAACAAAACTCATTCTCTATTTATTAAGACCAAAAATTGCAGGACATAAGTTTATGGCATAGAAATATTGTGTGCATAATTCTGCGTACAAATTGCAATAAAGTGATAATGCTAAACACATGAGATAGAACACAGTCATAGATGTGTCAAGCAGTTTCACTGACATCTGATAGTGCATAGGAAATTGTGCGTTTAACAATTTTTAGTCTTCCTTATGTATTATGAAATGTCTCTTAAGAACTCATAATCCATAATTTGTAAGAATTGTAAGTTATGCAAAAATCTGCAGAATTCAAGTATTTTGCTTCTGTTTCTACGTGCCAAACCAGCACATAGGAGCAAAAGGCCCTTTGTGTTATTTACCTAGTAAGCAGCTCATTCAACAATCAGTTTTCATTAATATTTCTGTTAAATGCAAACTAAATTTACTATTGTAAATTTGTAAGCTGAGTTTACTATTGTCATTTCCTATTAATTTTGGCATATGTATCAACTCAATTCAAATTACAATAAATACTGAAGTGACCTGAAGGTGGCCATCTTCAAAAGAAAGCCTTGTCAAGGAAAATGTTTTTAAGTCAGACTAAGTTCTTAAGTCAGACTAAGTGTTTTGAGTCACACTGATCAAAAATATAAACATATTTTTGGGGGAAAAATGTTATCTTTATTTCTTAATTTGAGACTGCACAGTGTGTATAGATTTGCTTGGAAAGGAATTGCAACTTCCACTGCCATTATATTAAAAATAAGTGCAACATGAATTTGATGCGTCTTGTCTTTCAACAAACTGTACATTAGGAGAAATTTAGAAGCCACATCTTCCATGACATTATAAATGTAACTTAGCCTGTTCTCATTTGCTATTCACATGTGTCTTCACTATTTCTTCGAAAATCCCCGTCTGTTAATCCTCCTTTCAACCTCTAGTGCAGTCTACGGCCACTCCATTAGTAGGAACTTTGAAATGAATTTACTGGTTCCCCATTAGTGTTTGAGTCACAGACATCAATTTTTCTTGTTGATTTAAATCAGTTTGTATTCTCTGTCTGATCTAGAATCTTAAAATTCTGATGTATTTCTCCACTGTAAAATCATTGATAACAGCTGAAGTGAAGCAGGAATACAAGAGGCAGGATTTAGATTAGATGCCGGTGAAAAAATTTTCACTGAAAGGGTGATGAAGCCGTGGCACAGGCTGCCCAGAGAAGCTGTGGCTGCCCCATCCATAGAGGTGCTGAAAGCCAGATTTGGTGGGCCCTCAGTAGCCCGAGCTGGTGCCTGATTTGGTGGGTGGCAGCCTTGCTTGTGATGGGGGTTTGGACTGATATTTGAGGTCCCTTCCACACCAAGCCATTCAATGATTCTGATAGAACTCGGTGATGGATCTATTGAGGAAGCTTGGAGGAGGGTGGTGAAATCGTTGGATGCTCCTTGAGGCCATCTCCTGTCAGTATCACTGCTGTGGGGGAGAGTCACTGCCATTGAAAATGGCAGGAGAAAATAAGAATTTGTGTAAGATAGGTAAAGACTAAACCCAGACTTCTAAGTGAAAGTATGCCACATAGTACTGGTGTTTGTTGTCTGTTTTTAATGTTATTAATATCAGTAATAACAAATGAAGCTTCTAATGAGTTTCCTCATGGTTTTTCATGGACCTGCAAAAAAATGCAAATTGTATGTTACCAAATCACAGAATTCTAGGGGCTGGAAGGGACCTCTGAGGATCAAGTCCCACCTCTGCTAAAGCAGGTTCCACATAGCAGATCTCATCCAGATGAATCTTAAATATCTCCAGAGAAGAAAACTCTGCAACATCTCTGGGCAGCCTGTTACAATGCTCTGTCACTCTGACAGTAAAGATGTTCCTTACTGTGTTTCTGTTTGCGGCAGTTGCCCCTTGTTCTGCCACTAGGCACTGCTGGAAAGAGCCTGGCGCCATCTATTTGACTCCTGCACTTTAGATATTTAGAAGCATTGATCTCTTCTCAGATTTCTCCAGGCTGAACAATCCCAGGCGTCTCAGCCCTTCCTCATAAAGGAAAGGGTCCTCCAGACTCTCAACATCTTTGTGGCCCTCTGCTGGACTCTCCGTAGAATTGCTGTCTTTTTTGAACTGAGAAGCCCAGAATTGGACACAGTACCCCAGATGTGCTCTCGTCAGGGAAGAGCAGAGGGGGAGGATCACCCCCTCTGCTCTTGTTTTGACATGCAGGAACAAAAAGGCACAGTGCTTCAGTGGGCAGGGGAAGATTGAAAGTCAGAGGGGAATGTAAAACATTAAAACATGAGAAACCACAATTAAGCTGTTCCTTGATAAAAGCCAGTAACAAATTATCCAAGTATTCCTTCAGCACGCAGCTTAAACTCTTTTTTTTTTTTTTTCTTTTTTTCTTTTTTTTAAATTGTCTTTGTATTTTGTTAACTATTAGCTTGGCAGCTTTTGCGTTATTTCAGGAATTTCACCTCTTGTTGCCACTTGGTACGTCAAACTCCCAGAGACATAATTTAAAATGCGTGTTTAGTATGGTAATTGAAAACACGGCTACTACATGGAAAAGGTATTGCCACAGAGTACCTGGGATGTATGCCAGGAAGGCTTAAACAAGGAAAGAACGATGTGCATTCCCTTACCTGTCTACAGTACACTAACAGCAACATTTCTGAGTCACGGCGATCCAGGTGGGAATGCAGAGATAGGACATGACTTCAAGCAGTAACTGGATACGTTCCCCCAGTCTACTGGAATTTCTTTTTGCTTAGAAAGACAAAAGGTGATTTTTTTTTTTCCTTTCTCTCTTTGAGATCATTAGACCATAGTCGCTCTATCGATGGCGTCTTCCAAGTCTGTCTTTTGCTATTGTTAAACTTTGGGTTAAACATTTGACGCAAGGATTTGTCTGTTTACACCCAAAGCAGATGAGGAATGAGGTCACACTAGATACAGGTGTAGTCCTTCACTGTGTCGCTTGGCTTTGATGCAGAGATTCACAGTGCTCAGGTAATCACAAAGCTCACTCTTTCATATCATTCAGGCATAGGTATTGTTACAGCCACTGCTAGCACCACATTTACAAATGGTAGTTGTTGGGTGGCAACGCCATCCCACAAAATCTGCTGTAAAAACAGAGGGTCTCTTATATTTGCCTAAGATTAATTGGATATGTGTGTAATGCATCCTACAATACACTGAGCTTCAAACTACCATATGCACATACAAGTGTTTCTACCTTGCATCCCCTCATAGGATGTAACAAGAAGCACCTACCCAGATACAACTGAAAGGAGATCCCTGCACACTCAGGGCTGTGAATTTTGGTGACTAGTGGGTGTGTTATACTTTTCTACACAAGCATACAGCACATAAATGGCTCCTTCTGATTTCGGACTCATACTATAGATAAGTACCACTCAGTGTTAGTGAAAAACAAAAGCATTCTCTTTTTAAATGCGCCAATGGAGAAGAAACTAATATGTTTTCTGGGAAAGAAAACATATCCATCTGGCAATGTCATCTTTATATACTTGTGTGTGTATGTGTAACTACTGCATTAAGTGAAAACAATTTCTTAAAGGAGACAAACGGTTTAAGACTGAATACATTCTGGAATTTCCACAAATCAAATTGCATGAACATTTTTTTTTTATTGGCATTCCCATGGAATAA
The DNA here is from genome assembly GCF_026119805.1 of Tympanuchus pallidicinctus. NCBI lineage: Eukaryota > Metazoa > Chordata > Aves > Galliformes > Phasianidae > Tympanuchus > Tympanuchus pallidicinctus. The sequence goes on from NW_026294758.1 coordinate 39,012,434, forward strand.
TTAAGCATTATTTTATACCAGATTATATGAAGAAGGGTAACTGAATGAGTGCTAATTACTGAGCACATGTGCTGACAAGCACAGCTCTGCGTGTGTGCGTGTAAAATGGATTCCTAGGGCAGTGCTGCTTTCTTTGCTTTAAGGAAGGGATTTGTTTTGCACCTGAGATGTTTGAATTTCACATTAAGCAAAGATAACCACCTTCAGTTTCACTTGTTCTTCAAACCTAACGTCACTGGCAAACGTGCCTTTGTTGGTACTGAGTGACGACACACGTGTTGAAAGAATCGTGCTGCGGGACATTTAAAAAAATGACAGCAGGAGACAAAGGCGCGATCAAAACGAGATGAAAACGGCTTAATTCATCCACCCACGGGCTTCCTTCCCAGCGGCTCCGTGCGAAGGACGAGTCGGGAGCCGCGCCGTGCCTGCGTGCTGCGGGTCCCGGGCCGCGTCCGAGGTCCGAAGCGGTCGGAGCTGCCGCGGTGCGCGCCTCGGTCGCTAGATGTCTCCGCACGCTGCAAGCAGCGCGGACAGGATGTGCATGCTGTAAACAAAGAGGAAATCGCTAGAGCTGAAGTTAAGCGGCGCAGTGTTTGTAGGAGTGCAAATGACTTATCACTCGGTTTCCAGCTGCCTGGAATTTTCCCAAGGAAATAATTAAGTTGGAAAATGTTGGCTGTATTTCGCAAATCCTTTCATTCAACGCATTTATAATCGGGGCTTTTTTTTTTTTTTTTTTTTTTTTTTTTTTTTTTTTTTTTTTTCCGTTTTCTGATCTGTAGTGAGTTTGGCCCAACCTCAGTGCGCTGGAAGCGGTGGGAGGTCCCAAACTTAAGAGAGGTCCGTTGTCAGATCCACATCAAAGCCAACAACCTGGGCGGCTGCGCTCCCAGAGCTCCGCGTCTCCGGCAGAGCTAAGCGCTGCGACTCCACTCGCCGCCTGCCTGCTGCCTCAACCATTCTGATGCTCTTTGGTGTTGAACAGCTGCCTGCACTGATTCCTTGAAATCTGACCTTTTTTTTTTGTTTGTTTTTTTGGTTTTTTTTTTTTTTTTTTTTTTTTTTTTGACTATAGTCCAAATCAGATTTTGAAAGAAAGAAAGAAATTCCCAGAAACCAGAATCAGATTTTCCAACCAGCTCTTTTCCCGGACCAGAGGCTGCCCGGGCTCCGATTCCTGTAAGTAACTTTGTTCTCTTTAAGAGCCGATACCGACTGCCACCTATCTTCCGGGCCGGGGGAGGGCCAGCATCCCCGCGGAGCCCTGCCAACCCCCAGCAGCATCTCCAAGCTCGCTCCGCTTCTCCCTGCGCCTCAGCGCACGGCGCGGTGCTGCCGCAGCCGGGGCTCACAGGGCGGCTCCGCGCTCAGCCCCGCGCCGGGCGGTTCGGAGGGGGCCGGGTCGGCGGCGCGGCGCGGGTGGGGCGAGGGGCGGGCGGGCTCCGCCGCTCCTCCCCCAGCGCGGGGGCGGGGGAGGGGGGAGGTCCGGCAGCGGCGCGGCGCAGCCGCCTCTTTTGGGGCCGGGGATCGCTGTCCCGGCGAGGTGGCGGGGCGGGGGGAGGGTGGCTACGGCCGCCGCCAATTGCGTAAGGCCGGGAGCCGGGGCGGGAGCCGTGAGGGGAGGCGAGCAGCCGGAGCCGCCCGCCCGCGGTGTCCGGGGCGGGGAGCACCATGCCGCCGCCCTGAGCGCGCCGCCGCGCCGGGCCCAGGTGAGCGAGTGCGTGCGCGGCGCCGGGGCCGAGGCGAAGGAGCCGCCGCCGGTCGGGACGGGGTCGGCGGGCGCGGGGAGCCGCGGGGAGAAGAGCAGGGCCGGCTGCCGCCCGCCCGCCCCGGCCTCTTTTGTTCCCGGGAGCGGCGGCGCGGAGAGGGGGGAAGGGGAGGGAGCGGCCAGGGCCCGTGCTGGAGGCTGGCGTTAAGCGCACGCTCGGTGCCTCCGGGACGGCAGGTGTGGGCGAAGTGCCTCGCGGTCCGGCGGCAGGTGCTGCCCGGCGCTGCCCTCCGAGCGCTCCTCAGCGGGTTCACCCCGGGCGGCGGGGCGTCCCGCAGAGCGACGATAACAGCGCCGACTGATCGGCGTCCCCGGGCGTCTGGGTTGCTATGGGCTGCCTTTCCTGCTTGTGATAACCCAGACGTGTTTTCCTTGCCCGGAGGCTCGCAAAAAGCAGTGGGAGCTGCTTTTCTCAATCCTTCTGCATGGCATGCGGAGCCAGACGTGCTCCATTCATGCTCGGGGCGCGTGCTGAAGGTGCTGCCCTTGTTTGTTTCTTAAAGGTAGACTAGGGGCACGGATTCTTTAAAACCAGAGGGATTACACATGCCCCTGTAGTTGCAAAGATGAAACTATACCCGAGGCTTCACAAAGATAACGTGAGGAGGAAGATAAGCCAGTTCTAGGATAGCGTCAGTCAGGCTTTGATGCAGCACAGATATGTAAGAGCACGTCTGTGTGACTGGTGCGGAATAGCCCATGGGCAGCGGTGGGGTGAAGAAGCGGTGAGGACCATCTTTGTTCTTGCAGAGCGTGCAGATCGCAGAGGTGCTTTGTCTGCAGGGATCCTGCGCACCGCCTCTGGCAGTGTGAAATCTGCCGGATTGGGTGCGCCTGGCTCCGCGTTGCCGGCTCTTGTGGCTCTGTTCCAGCACCCAGCAGAGCGCGTGTCCTGGGCCTGATCTGGGCAAAGCATCATGAAGGGTACGTTTTATATAAACCGCAGGCAATAGCCCCGGTTATGAATGGAATCCAGGAAAGAAAAAAAAAAACTTAGAAGGGAGAAGGAAGAAACAAAACAAACAAACAACAACAACAACAAAAAAAACACAGAAGAAGGAAGACTGGCAATCTTAATTCATCAAGGATCTGCAACAAAGCATCTTTTTAATGTTACCTGTATTGATACTGTTAGGAATGCGGGTATTTTTTTGGTGTTAGACTGTAGGTTTGTTTTAATCACTTTAAGGCCATAATATTTTGTGGGGTTGATGGTGGTTGGAGTTAGTGGGAGGCTAAGCACTGACCACAGCATGGGGAAAACAGCAGTGCTGCTTCTGGCTGGGCCTGTGAGATTCTCTGAAGGCTGTGACTGTCCTGTGACAGGAACAGGTACAGTTCAGTGTCACATATCACACTTCTTCCGAACTGACGAAGCAGGTCATGGGGCAGGGGAACAAAAAAGTTGTTTTTCCTGTAAGGCATGGTAATAAAAATAGGTACAGCACAAAGAGATCTGCTCATCCTGGGAGCCAACAAACCATAGGGCTTATGTGCTCTGTAGCATGAAGTTGTGAAAATTCCACGTGAGTTGTACGTGAATGCCTTGTACATGGAAAGGGATTGGGTGTTCCTGCTTTGGTGGCTGATGGTAGGGAGCACTGGGGCAAATGCTTTTCAGCCCAAGTTAAATGCCCAATAGTAGCATTCTGGTAACTAAAGAGGTGTATAGATGCCCATGCTGTAGACAATTGAGACTAGAAGTATTCTTCAGTTGCAGAAGAATACAGAAAAGTAACTTACTGATGTGATTTTTAATGCCAAGTATAGCTGTTACCCTGCTTTGCAGTACACTATAGGAAGGTACTCAACAACCATTCCTCACATTGCTGTTGTGCATTTTGCAGTCAGTTCAGCCTTTTGTTGTAGGAGCTTCACTCAAAAAATGGGCTCTGCTCTCAGCTTGTTTTTCCTCTCAGTGAGGGAAGGAGAATGAGTGCTGGGACTGAAGGATGATGCCCATCCGACCTGTAAGTGTGAGGAAGTGATGCTGCAGAGCACTGTCTCTGAGCTGCAGCACTGCTTTATTCTCCCCCAGCCACATGAAGCTGGGGCTGGGCAGGGTGCACCCTCCATCGCTCCAGGCCAGGGGAGCTCAGCAGCCTTCATCCCCAAGGGGCTGCTCCCATCTCCTTGCCTGCTTCTGTTCAGGATTGAAAAGCTGCTGACAGCAGTTAGTGGGAGGGTTACTATCTGGTGGGTCTCTGTGTGTTCAAAAACTACGCTGGGAGCACAGTCTGAAGCGTATCAACAGAGTTTGTTCTTTGCATTAGCAAGGCAATTTTTTAAAGTCACCCAAAATATACATCAAAACAAGATTAAAATCTGTAACTTACAAAGTACTGTTCTAATTAGGAGTCAAGTCACAATTAGACTTGATCCATTTCAAGCTTCTTTTTAATCAAAAGGATTTCACTGCTGATGTATTGAAAACATTTTTGGCAAGATAAATGGGAATGAGCTGTTTGTAGATGTAGGTTCAGAAATCCACGAAAGTGTTTTCTTGGAGAAAGGAAATGGAGGGGGGGGGAAGGAGGGTGGCAAACTTTGATGAAAGATATGAGCGAGAAAAGTGATATAATTGCCAGTAGGGAAAGGAAATGCTCAAGACGTTAGAGAATGTGTGTTTTATGACTTGTACCTTCTATTGCTGTCAAGTAAGTTGACAAAAGGGAGTGTACTGATAGCTCTGCTATCTTTTTTGGCACTGGGCTAAAAAAATGTAGTGCAGTCACGCAGAAAGTCTGGCTTCACCTGGCAGGATGTTGCAAAATTTGGCTGTTGGATGCAAAGTTCTTGGAGTTCCCTGGAAAGGAATTTACCACAGTAATCCAAAATATGAATGTAGCCACCAGCTCAGCAGAACACATTCTTGGTAGTGGATTAAAGTCTTTGTTTTGTTTTTTGAAAACTTGCTTCTCCTTTGATGCGTGGAAAAGGCTGGGAAAATGATGAAAAAAGTTTTTCTATTCTTAAATTCTCTTGCAAGAGTTTTATGTAAAGTAATTTAAATTACTGTGCATGGTTCGCCGGGCTCTCAGCTTGAGTATTTTTGTGACTCCTGTGCATGCCTTTTATCTATATTGAAAGCTGGCATCCAGACATGCAGTCAGGTTACTTGACATTATCCTGGCTGCACAAACTCTTTTCAGCATGCAGTTGGAGCACGACTGCTGCTTCCAAAGCCGCATGTTGTTTTTTTGTTGTTTGCGCTGCACTTCTGCTGAAAGCCTCCATTCCTGCAGCAAAATGGAATGCTTCCCATGCTTCACCCTCTGCATGACAATCTGGTGCATTAACTTAAACTATCAGATAGAGGCATATATTTTGTGCTCACGATGTCAGCAGTTACAGTGGCTGATCTGAAGGTTTTTGCTTTTCTAGGGAGAGGTCTCTGATGAGAACAAAGTGGTTAAATAAGGCTTTAAAACATTGTATAAGAACAGTGCTGTCATGGCAGACTAATGTCCATCCAGACAATTACCTGATGTCTGACAGCAGTGAGTAATAGACGCCACAGCTTGCTATTGGAGAACTTCGTAAGCTCTTTGTGCAGCAGTCTTTGACTGGCTTCACATTTGTGACCCCACTGCTTTTTGAACCCTTATAAATTCTTAAAATCCTAAACTCGCAATTTAGAGTTGGGTTCAGACACCAAATTGCCCCCACCCCCTTTCTTTTTTCCCATTAGAAGAGAGTCATTTGTATTCTCTGTGCTACTACTGACTGTGTGGACCTCTGTCATATATCCTCTTAGTCATCGTTTTACAGGATGAAGAATCCTTTGGGGGATCAAATAGCCTAGAGGTGCTGATGTCAGAGCTGTTTGCTCAGTGGATGTGATTTGGAGCCCTTAGCTTAATCATCTTTTAATGCAAACTCCTTGGCTTGTGGAAATGCTTGGCTGTTCTGAAAGAATGTGATGTGCAGCTACAGTGCTTCAGCTGTGGGGTGGCAACTTCTCAGCCAGCATTGTTTCCTCTGTAGCTGATGGATGGCTAAAGAAGATAATTCTTCAAGTAAGCAGAACAGGGGATGGCATATAACATACTGAAATGTGAGTTTGGAAAAAAGAAAAAAATGCGGAGCGCTTTAGCGGAGACAGAAGGCAACATGAGGAGAAAGAAGGAAAAGCATGTACAGCTATGAAAGAGAGCCGGCTACGCTCCTGAGTAGTGCTACAGATGGGATTTAAATATGAAAGGCCACTGATTATTAAGTGCTTCTAGCAATTCATTCAGGAGTTTCCTGGAGCATGTATGTTTATGTCTACTGACTGAAGCTGAATATGGGGACCAGACCTTTCTCACTCCATTTTATATTTTGTACTGTCCTACCTGTTCATGCGTGTTTATTGGTTCTTCAGGATTTTTCAATCAGAGTGCTTGACAAGAAGGAATTAGATATCTAATCTGGCCTTCTTCCTCTGGAATGCCAAAAATAAATTTTGTCAGCCATTTAGTGATTAGCTCCTGAGCTGGAATTCTCTCCTCTGAAGTCTATTAGAGATTTATTTTTTCTGGTGTCCTAAGACGTAGTAGTTTTCAGTGATGTTTATTCTTCCAGAAACTGTGAATATCTGTACATACACCTCATCATTAACCCAAAAGGTACTTTAGGATACTTTTGCTTTACTTTATTTTTGCTTTTCTTCTGCTACCATCCTCTTCAAGTTCCCTAAGGTGAATGCTGCAGATCAGTTACTTTCACACTGTTCTGTTCATGCTGTTCTGTTCAAGTCAACGCTGTTGACTTGAACACAAGTATTTATTTGCTTAGAAGTAGGCTTGTGCTGGGATGTGTTGCTGAGCTGAGGGAGACAAAAGCGTTCTGTGAACGAAGCCTCACAACGTTACTGTGAAGCCAAGGACCTTTTTTTTTTTTCCTCATGTTACAGACTCAGGGCCCAAATGAGTGTGACACTCACAGCAAGCTAATGACAGATGTGTGATTAAAATGCAAGTCTCCACTTTTGATATCCTCTGCTAATTATTAAAGCTTTCCTTTCTGGAAATAAGGAACATGGCAGGAATTATTCCCTTTGTGTTGTCTCTCATAGCAGGCATGCAATATTTCCACTGCATTGTGCAGGATCCGCTGTAATTGAGGCACTGGTAGATTCAGAAGGATACAAAATAAAATAGAATACAAAAAAAAGGTTTCTGAAAGATTTCTTCCAGCCAAACATTCTATTGTTTAAACAATAAATGGAAAACAGGATAGAATTCTCCAATTTGCAAATGATTTATAAAGATTAACTATGTCAAACACAAACAAATGGAACAAAATTGAAGTCACTGTAAGCATTAGGCACTGTTTCAGATGCATGGGCTGCAGGAACTACAGTGGCTCTTGGTTTTTTTTTCTTTGACTCAGTGAGATGTAACATCTAAGGATGTTATTAATGTCTTAGAGCAAATTAAAAATAGGTATTCTTGGCATCAGTTAGGAACAGATGAGTGTTTGAGGGACGGTGTTTTGTGTGTAGGCACTGAAGAAGACAAACATGTCCCTCCAGTCTCAAAACTATGTAAATCCCTAAACTTTGTGCATGGGCTTTCTGAAAAGTTGTGCATTTCATCTGCTGTGTCATATGCTTTCCTGCCAACTATGTACACGAAGCCAAGTGACTGCTACAGAGCTCATTCACACAAGTTATGGAAAATAGACAAAAGCATGCCAATTATCATTGGAGAAAAGAAGAACTTTTATTGCAGAGAAAGAGGAGGGGGGAAAGAAAGGCAACACTTCACCTTTAATCTGTTAGCTTTCATCCTTAAGGGTCATCTATTCAACACTACCAGAAGAGGCAAGAAATTAAATTAATGGTTCCTCTCTATGCTGTAAGCCATTTGTGTCCAAACTTTTGGCTTGCTTGGGCCTCTTTGACTGAAGAGGAATTGTCTTGGGGCACATATGAAATATGTGATATAGCTGATGCCTGTAACTAACAAAATTATCTTGAAAAATATTTTTTTTTAAGGCATACAAGAGCACCACGAAACATGAAATTGGTGGAATATTTGACCTTGTTTTTGTGAACCTAAAGCATCAGTCTGGTTCGATGGCAATGGCTGCAATTCTTAGTGAGCTCTGAAAGTGTTCATCAGAACTGTTAATGACCTTTGCCTGTACTTCACCTCTGAAAACTTTTGTTCACAAATGTACATACTGCCAAAAGTATTTTGCACATTCTGTGTGCCAAAAAAAAAATTAAAAAAAAATTAGTATTTGCTGCATAGGAAATCAAGAAAATCTGAATCAGTGTTATTAATTTTGGAGAAAATTTTGTAATTATTACCTTTTTTATATTTCAGTTTCTCATTAACTGTTGCTGTTTGTCCTCTAATTTTCTTCTGAAATTGCTGGGCAAGGAAGTAGACTCAGCAGTGGTAGTATTCAGCAAGCAGTATGTGACAGAAGTCATCTAGAGCTTTTACAGTTTAAGTCAAATGTGATTCTTCAAGCTTTTGCAGAAATTGTTGTGATTTCCCACAGTTGCTGAACTGTGGTACTACTTTACTGTACGCTTATGCTTTCTAGCTTTTGCACATCTTGGTGAAAAAGTAGGTTCCTATAAATATGCTGCATGTTATGAGAATGAATAGGCTTAATTTTGAAACAAGGCAACAGAAGACAATGTGGATCACAGAGTTTGCAGTTCCTGGGGGCTAGGCTTTTTTCTTAAGGGAAAGTTTAAGTCATGGTGAAGTGGGGACTTTCTGAAGTTTTTGAAACGTTGTCCTGAAATCTGTATATCTTTAGCAATTTAATGGCCATCTTGAAGATTTGTGAAGGTGTGTGTGCTGTACTTGGCAGAAATTTACATCATGTTCTGTGTAATAATTGTAGCTCATGAACCCTCCTGGGCTCCTGGCTGCCCTTTGATCTCGCACCAGTCAGGTCTCTGCCAGAAAAGCAGCAGTGACCAATGTGGCACTGTGTTACAGGGGGAAATGCTATTATTCTTTCAGTGTGTGGTTTTTGCCCACCCTTCCTTGGTCCTTTACTTAACAGCAGTTGCATACTCTGAGATTAAAGAGTGTGGAAACAATCAGCACTGCAACTGGTAGCATTTCATAGCCAGCAACAACAGAAGTGGAATTTCTTCTAACTTCCTTTCTGTTTTGTTCCTCATACCTATGAACTATGTATCCTTAAGATGTCCTTTTAAGGAAACATTAGTATCTTTGCCTTGTATGAAAGTTAGCTTACTTTGCTTACAGAATTTTGAGAAGATGCAATGACAAGGGAGTTTTACAGCAAATCTGACATGCTTTGCTATGCTGCTTATTTAACATCTGAAGTGTTGAAATGTCATGGTGTGTTTTTCACTTTTTTGGTGATGTTGGATTATGTGAAAAGCACAGAATAATCCAGTTCCTGTTCAGGAAAGTAGCCCCATTCTGAGTAACAGATAAGCATCCCACTTGCTTCTGATCATGTGCTCATGCCTCAGGAGAACCCGGTGTTATCTTGTGATTGCAAGTACATTCCTAGTTTTTTTTCCTTAGGCTTGTATGTGTGTACAATATGGCACAAGGACAAACGGTTGAAGGAACACGTGAGGGCCTTGGAGATGCTACAGCCTGCTTGGTGAGCATTAGAGTTTGTTATCCATGCAGCTCAAGTGCTCTGTTGGTAGAAACAGACTTGTACTGTAGTTGCTCTTCTGAGTTTCTGTGCAAAATAGACTTTTTTTTTAAGGTGGTATGGACTAGATTGGCTAGCATGATGAATACGAGAAATACATATCTGTTCAGTGATGGTGGCAGGAGGGGAAGGAAGCAAGAATCTGGATTGTGTGGGGAAGTGCACAATCAGAAGGATGGTGTGCAAACATGTCCAGTGTTCCGGCTCAGAGGTGGTAACAGGAATGTAATGGGCCAAAATGACAGTCATCCTCTAGCTCCATTAGTGTATTTCAGGCTTCCCTGGTGCAGTGAACGGGAAGCCCAAACCTGTCTGTATCCCTGAGTGAACAATGATGGTGAAAAATGGATTTGATGATATTGTATAATACTCTGTTGAAGGCTGAGAAGGTTGAGAATGGTGAAACAGCAGCCTGCCCAAACAGCGTGGCCAACAGCAGGTTTACACAGACAGCTCAATAGCACTTGGGTAGGTAAGCTGAGCAGCTGTGTATCGTGCACAAACTTGACTTTCACTGAAATCATGCTGCAGCAAGCTACAAAGCAAAATACCACAGTGACACAGTGCAATTGCAGTAGGTTCCTCAAAGTGGTGATTTTCTTGCCCATGGCTGCGCTATCAGGGGGGACGCACACATCTCAGAGCTCCTTCATGAGGTTTTATGCTTCTGTGGGGCTGCAAGGACGTAGAGGTAAGCCAATTCTCTCTAGTGTCTGTGACTGCACATAGAATCCTGGGACCTTTGATACCTAGAGTTTTTTGCTTTTTGTTTTTTAAAAGAGGACAGCATAGGCACAGGTCACAGGGGAATGGCAAGCCTTTGAAGGTGGAGAAAGAGGTTTTAAAGAGGAAAAAACTCCAGTAAATGGGAACTTGAAGTTTTTTTTTTTTTTTTTTTAAGTTCTTTCTCCTCCCATGCGTTTTACTCATACTATCTCTGTACAGCCAAATAACATCACTGTCTAGGGCATTACAGGCTTTATAGCTCATTGCTTCAGTTACATTTGTGTGGTGCCATCTGAAAATTTTCACAGTGGATATAAAAAAGTCAGTAACTTGAATCAGATCCTTGAGCTCATCTTAATTTTAAGGAGAAGTCAGCAGCTGCTCTGAGGGATGAAGATCTTTCTCTCAGCTAGATAACTTGAGATGGCACAGGAAGAGGGAAGGAAGTGTTGAAATGGTTACACCTCATGTAATGGCAAACTATCTGGTAAATCTCGTGCTGAATATTTTGTTACATTTGTTTCATAATTTCTGTTTTGTGATGTGGACGATTGTGTCTCTGAGCTCTCTTTTCCACCTGTTGTTGGGGTGACTGGTGTTTGCACTCCAGTGGGATAGTTATAAAACTTTACAGTTTGCAGGATGAGCCTTGCAAACAAGACTGAGTGCTTTAAAAAGAACATATGCTTGAAATAGTACACAAGCATTTTCAGTCTCTGTTGTAATGAATGACTTTTTTCTTTTAAGTGGTGGCAGTGTTTAAAGATGCCTTCATTGATAAAAAAAAGTTATGCTGTGAAAGTAAGTTAGGCTTTGTGTATTTTGGGTTTAGTACAACTGAGCAATTAAATGACTTAATAACTCCATATGTTTCATATTATAGTGACACCATATAGTCAATTTGTCAGTGAGACAAGTAAATGCCATATCTGAAAGCTTTTTAGCCACACTTGAGGAGTTTGGGGCCCAAACCATTAAAAAACAAAAAAACAAAAGCAAACAAACAAACAACAAAAAAAAAACAACAAAAAAAACCTCAACGCTGGATCAGAATGTTCTTTATTTAAAAAAGAATAAGTATTTGTTTCAGTTAGGCATAAAGACTGTTTTTGAATTAAATTGAAAAGCTCCTTCTGCATTAAGTTTTTAGCAGCACTTCTAAAACACAGAAGCTGTTAAGATTTTACTGTTGAAAGTTGTCTAGCTGTGTTTAAAAGTGTGTGGTGGAAGAAGGTTGTTACACAGAGCTCATAAAGCAGTGGGCAGTGAAGTCTGAACAAGGGATTAGGTATGGGAAACAGCTTCTTTAAGAAGAGAATGGTGAAAATCAATTTGCTGCAACAAACAGGTGCAAAGAACACTGCTGGGGGATTTGGCATAAGTTTTCCTGTGTGCTGGCGGCTCCAGTTTATGTTTCAGTGCCTTTACTGTCATTTTGCATAGCTCTGGTGGTGCATTGTCTTCCCTGAAGGAGTAATCCAGCCTGTTCAATAATAACAACTCTCTCGCCTTGAAACAGTGATGTGTCAGATTTTACAGCATGAGACAAAAGGCTCCTTTGCTACATTTCAGAAGAAGATTGCAGTTGTAGTGTTCCTCCTTCACCAGTGTGCCTGGCACTTGAGAACATGACTCAGACTTCCCTTTGTAAACGAAAGAGAGGATCTTTATGCATTTGGAGGTTTTTGTTATTGGTGGTCCCTATTTTCATAATTCGTTTTGTGATTTAATACATCTAGCTTACACTTAAATCCTCTTCAGAATTTGGTTTCGAAGATTGGGTTTCAGTGAACTGAAACTTGAGCAACCTTCTCAAAAAATGCTCTATCCCTAAGAAATGTCAATTAAAAATCATGCTAGCTTTGTGAATACTCCTTGCTGTGCAACAGATTTGACCAGAAAGCTTAAGAAAGTATTTGAATGCAGTTTTGGATCCCTTAAAGCAAGCAGAAAAGTGCAGTAGTTTAGAACTGTTGGCTGGAACATGTCAGGAAGGAATGTTTTCTTGTGGCTTTTCTTGCTGGCTGCTTCAGGAAAAGATAGAAATAACACAAGTAACCGGAATAAAAGTGCTCAGTTCTCAGTGGTAGGTAGGGAGCCCTGGAGCAATAGCATTGCTTTGAGTCTTTATGCCCAAGCCCAGATATCTCAGCTTTGTGGAATTACTTTGTTACAGGATCAATCCCAGCACACCTTTACTGGCAACCGAAACCTGTTGTGAGTGGACAAAGTTTGTAGACTCCAAATTGCCTCAGTTAATAAAAAGTGTTGACTAGGTTGCATCTTCTCAAGTATAAATAAAATTGTCTTGTATTTTACCTATTAAATTTACATGCTTCTTGCTGTTTCCAATGTGGAATGAAAGCTTGTCTCCTTCAACTTCCCTTCCATAAAGGAAAACAATGAGGAGCTTGTTCAGCTTCTGCATGGAGAAGAAATACATTTGGGCATTCTATGGAGAAGAAAGGAATTGCTGGCTTTCTCATTGTTCTTGTTTCTTAATTGGACAATGCAAGTTAACTGTGACAAACCTCTGGAAAATACCTAACATAAATGGTTTGTGCTGTGCTTTGTTTCCTTACCAGATCCTTTCAAGTTTAATTGTATTCAAGATATTTTGCATGCTATTGTTTCAAACTGTTACAGCGTGGTAAATGACCAGTAGCTATAGTGTGATTGATACTGTATAAAGAAACACATTAAGGAGAAGGCATGTGGCTTAAAATTGCCTTTTTTTTTTTTTCTTCTTCTTCTTTAATGTACTGTATACTGAAAGCCTCTCTCTTATTTTTTTTCTGTCTGTGTGTGCTCGTTGCAGTGACTTTGTAACATGCAAGACATTGATGCCAGGGGGAGTTCCCCTGCTTTCCTTCCACCTCAGAATGGGAGCAGTCACAGGTCTTCTGGGTATGTCCCGGGGAGAATTGCCCCTCTTCGTCCCCCACCGCCTTCACACAGCCATGTATCAGCTGAATTTACCTCTGCGAGACAAGAAGCCCGGGCCATGTTCACATCCTCATCACCAGGACAGCACCGCCGCCAGGCAGAAGCCAACAGACATAAAAATACTCTCATTTGCTTTGCTGTTTCTAGCTTTTCACTTTTTGTTGCACTGGGGATTTTTATGGGAATAGCTTCGAAATATGCACCAGATGGTAAGTTCTTACACACACAAAATCATCCTAGAAGTTGAAGCCCCTGTGAACATAGTGCAGTAATTCTGCATCAGAAATATTGTTAAAAATGGAGTGTAGTAATTGAGCACTTTGCAGTTTTAATGTGAAAGGAAGCTGTATTTGGAGATAAGTTCAGTTCCTTTTGCTGTTTTCAGTGGCACTTCTTATTTCTATTGAGACTGATATGACTTGCTTAATTGAAGCAAAAAAGGCGAAGTAGTAAATAAAGACATAAAGATGAGGGGAAGAAGTGTGAGCATTGTGTAACCATAATTACTGTGCGTAGGATTTTGATGTTTGCGAAGGATAGTTGAAATGAAGTGCTTTCTGCTTAAGCAGTAATCAGGGAAAACAATAGAAAGGCATTCAAGTAAAAGATGTAAAAGTCTGTGAATTTATACCAAATGGTTTATTTGCTTTATTTAAACTGAGCAGGGAGCTCACTGACCTCTCAGCCCTGAGCTTTCAGCTTGTCTTAGAACGCAGTGCAACTTTCACAGAATTTGGAAATCATCTCTCAAATCGTCTGGCTGTAAAGCATGAAGAGGTGGTATGATCCACTCTTGCTCACTAACTAGACATCCCTACTGCCAAATACTGCTAACTACTGTGACATGCAGATAAGGCTGATAGTGCCCTTTGGAGCACAGGTTGTTTGTTTTTGTTTTTCTGAGGAAGAAAACAGGTTTCTAAAAACAAAATGATTTTTTTAAAATTAATTTGAAAACCATTACCTGTTGTAACACGAGCTCTGACTGCACAGTGACTTTTGGAGTAGTACTTCTGAGGTTTATGTTTCCAGAGTCAATGCAACACTAGGTAACAAACAAAATAATCGATGGTGAATTTCAGATGGCAGTATGAAATGGATGCATGCATTTTAACGGGGGCACTTTTTTTGGTTGCAGAGATCTCTTCTCAGGTGAAGTTATTGAGTTTTTCTAATAACTGTAGAGTAAAAGAAAGTCAGTTTTTAGGAAGTAGTGAATGGAAGATTACTGCTATGTTATGATCTAGGTCTCTGGTAATATGAGCCCAGATGTGCAATAAGTGCTCTGTTTACAAGTTGAAGAAAAGGCTGAAAAGTGATTTAGGGTGTTGACACAGTAGTACTTTCAGAGGAAGAAAAAACAACAACAAAAGACCTTCCCTCCAAAACAAACATAACAAACCATTCCACTATGATACCAGGACTTTATACCATATAATTAAGATTGTAGGTTTTGTGGTTGTTTCGGTAGAAGTGGGGTTGTGCTTCGCAGACTATGTGAATTAATATTCCTTCTATGCTTTAGAAACTGATAATGTGCAGGACATGAGTTTGCCTGCTTTTTAAATGCAAATTGTTTTCTGAGTGGGGTTTTTTGTTTGTTTTCCTTTGCTGTTGTTCATTGAGGCATTGGGTTGTTTAGAATTCCTGCACTGAACTTCCTATCAGCAAGGAGTTGATGGATCAGTGAGGATACAGGGGATTTTGCAGTAGAGCATTTTGTATCTTTGCTGTAGTGACATGCACAGAAGCTGAGAAATAACCTAAGGATGTGACTTTTTTCCTCCAGTGTCCTGTTGCCTTTCTGTGGATATCCGGTCAGCTTGCAGCATCAGTTGTTGCACTGTGTCTTTCTGAATTTTCCCTGAGTTGTCTTTTAAAAGAGAAACCACACATCTGTAGAATGTGTTGGAAGCCCTAATGCAAGAGAAACTTCATCCAGGCACCAGAGAAAAAGTGACAAAAATTTTCATTCTGTCACAGTGTTACTGCAGCAGTTCTGCCAAAAGATTCTTGATAGGTTGAAATGTTAATGTCTTTAGCTCCATCCTCACACATGTGGTATTAAAGCCAACTGCTCCAGTTCCAGCTAGGTGTGCTCTTGCTGAGGGCTAATTGCAAATCCATATTGTTAGTGCTTTTAATGGCTGTTTGAAAGGCAGTGTAGGGAATGTGAGACTTAGTAGTAATTGCGTGTAAATCCTAAACCTCCGGCATACCCTCCCCACAGGGAAAATGATACTTGTCTGCATTTCTGTTCCTGCCTGTCAGCTGGTTTCTTTTTCCTCCTTGCTTTTATCTTCCTGTCATCATCTTTTTTCTTTTTTTTTTTTTTTCCTAAAGAGGCCTTAACACATGTAAAGTGCTGGAAATGCAATTTCCTTCCCCATTTCCAGAGGCTTGTGCTACAGGGTCAGGAAGAGAAGTAGGGGAGATTTAGGGGAAAAAGTTCTTTGTGGCCTTTGCAGTTCTCAGCTGGAGCTTGCCCAGGGTAAACAGGATCCTCAGAAAATTTAGCTGCCAAAGTGTGATAAACTTCAGCTCAGCATAATATAACACTGATAATTTTTTCCCAGAGGCCTCAGGAACTCCAGACTTGGTGGCTAAGCAGGTAGAACGCAACTATTTAACTGTGTTTTGAGAACTGTTTCCTGTCTGTTCTTCTGCCAAACTTCATATCCTTTCCCCAACACATGAAAGATTCTAGAACTTCTGGGGGGGCGAGGTATTTTTTGTTTGTCTGTTTTCTTTACTGTATATAAAAATATCACTTTTTCACCCTGTTAACCCTATTAGAAACAACTAAACCCTAAGGACAGCCGACTCCTTTTTACAAAAATGCACTTAAGTAGAGGCTTGACTTGAAAAAAAAATTCAGTGTGAGTGGTTAAATTTGGCAAGGCTGTAGCTACTTAACGTTTTCTGTGTTATGCTTCTGCTTCCATTTAACCTTAACTGTACAGGCAATGACTGTGGTCTATAAAACCCGATCAGTAATTTTGGAGGTAACATATGGTGAAGTACTAAATATTTGATGTTTCCGTGCAACCCACTGCAATTACTAAGGGAGAATTTCAGAATGCTTTTGCTGAGCACATCTGATTCTCTTGCCAAAAAGTTGATCCGCCGTGCTTCAGAAGCATGTTCATTTTGCAGGAGCGCCCGTTTCCAATTCCAATGGCTTCAATTGCTCAAAGATAGGATAAGTTAGACTCTGATTTCATTTTATTGAGTTGCTGTGCTGTATCTCATCTTTCAGACTCAACAGAAAAACTTGCAGTTACTAAATCTTTTTTCCTCCATGAATCATGCTAAACAGAAATTAGCAGGTTGCTGACTCATGGTTTCCCTGCACTGCCCTTTGCTACCAGCCAGGAAGTGCGTGTCTCTGTCTCTTTTCAGTACTTTTGCAGTGTTGAGGAAAGGAGCTTACTGACTCTGCATGAGTCAGGCAGCAGAACTGCATTTTTTCAGCATCTTGCAAGATAGCAGTGTTTCTTGCTTTTCAGCTTTCCTTCATGTGTTGAGTTTCGCTTTTTAAATGTTGCTTTCTTTGGCAGCATTTGGCTCTCCCTCCCCCCCCCTCAAAAAAAAAAAGAAAGAAAAAACAACCACTTTTGTTTTTATATTACTACTTTAGATGCCTTTTGGCCTCATGCAGTTCTGCTATTTATTTTTTTTTTTTTTTCCACTGGCAGTCAAATCTTGGTTTCTGTGGGTTTCCTGGGTTGGAAAGGATTTGAAATGTGGAGAGAGAAACAGCAAACGAAAACAACTTTGTCAGCAGAACTAAGGATGGCTTGTATTAAATCTGTGGGTAGGTTTCTCTTTCTTTAGATTTTGCAAGAATGGGCTATTGCAAGTAGCCTTTTTCCCTGATTTTCATTTCAGATGTATGGGGCTTTTTCTCCAGAAGATAAGGTTTGAAAAGGCTACTGAGACTATTTCTCTCAGTTGAGTTTCTAACCTGTTTATTTTTGGCATTTTTTGTTGTGTTTTTTTTCTCAACAAAAATATTTGCTGTCTGTCATTTTGTAAGAAAATTGAAAATTCAAGAAATATACTTCCTGTTTTCGTAGTACCTCTTGTGCTGCTGCATTTCTGACTGCTTAATATTGTAAAGAGATGTGTTTTAAGTACACATTGCTGTAGCTGCATCTGAAGTCACTTGACCTTGTCACTTCTTCATGTTACTTCTCCTTTTCTGGCATTATAATATGGCACCACTGCCTGTGTGGTGCTAAACCTTCAGCAGGATTTTGAGAAGGATTATGTACATCTCAGCTCTAGTGTGATTCAGAGCCTGGTATTTAAAGTAACTTCCTAAAAAGGACAGTGAGTTTGGATCCAGATGCCTCACTTCCCAGGAAACTGCTCTATGTAGTAAAGCATTACAGTAAATATATGAAGGTTGTCTTTTCTTTTTTCTCCCCTTTGTTCCATACTGGCAAATCTGTGCTGAAAGAAATGATCAAGATGCTCAAAAGCAAGAGGGGATCAGCCTTTCTCACACAGCCACTTGTAACTTTGAGGGAGGTGAGATGGTTCTGTGTCTACCATGTTAGTATTTCAGGTATGATGCCTAGGAGTCAGAGTAACTGCTATGAATCTAAGACTTTGCCACTTACCTCTCCTCATCTACAGTAGATGATGTAGAAATTTTTGAAGCAAAAACAAAGGATGCCTAGCAATAGGTTAAAAGTGCAGCATACATTGACAGTTCAGTCTGCTTGTGATCCTCAGTGATTTAATTTGGTGTACAATCCCTTCTCACCCCCTGGAAGCTTTACCATTGCTCAGTTACCTTTTTGGCTCCATTAATTTAAATGTGAACACCTGTTGCAGCAGTACTGTAACCATGGAAGGAGGTGGAAGTCCTTTGTGGGTGACTGACTGCTTTAATCACGTTCATCATCATGCTTCCAACATTGCTGTCATCCTGTTGGTGAGTCTAACTTTGTAAAATAATGAATTTCATATTATATTGCAGAGAATTGTCCTGATCAGAATCCTCGTCTGAAAAACTGGAGCCCTGGGAAGGATCCTGAAAAGAAGGTTATCATCAAAAAGGGAGATCTGTTTCGTCTGAACTCGGATGCTACAGTACATTCTATTACCATACAGGATGGAGGTGTGTAAAGGCAAAATGAGGAAAATGCTTCATTTCACTGCATAGCTTGTATTTTTATGATTACATGAAAAATGCATTGGAATATTGATATTGAACAATTCTTCTGCTTCCACTTTTCTGCCTTCTGCCAGGCCAATTATACCAGATGTTAAAAAGCTGAATGAACACTATCAAGTCTGTCACTGGGAATAATGGCATGGTTTTCTATATGATATAGTAAAATTAGACTTACGTAGTAGCTTTCCAGGTAAGGAATCTTAGTATGTTCTGATGGCAAACAGTATGCTGGCCATTTTAGAAAGACAGTATGAAAAGTAGGGACAAGCTAGCCAGATGCTTGGAAAGATGAATCACAACCAGAAGAAGTTATTTTGCTAAATGTTCATAAACATATTTATAAGCTTAGTAACTTATTTAATTGGTGTGGAAAATAAATCTTTCTAATTTTTCTGTTGCTCTTATTGCAAATCTTAATTCTTTGCGTCTATCTCAGAATTGATTTTACTTACGGAAATATATATATTTTTTTTCCTTTAGGTTTACTTGTTTTTGGTGATGATAAAGATGGTTCTAAAAATATTACTTTGAGAACTCGTTTTATCCTGATAAAGGATGGTGGAATGCTTCATGTTGGAGCAGAGAAATGCCGCTATAAATCCAAAGCAACTATTATTTTGTACGGGAAGTCAAATGAAGATGCTGATGTGCCAGAATTTGGCAAAAAATTTATTGGTGTGGGCCCTGAAGGAACGCTGGAATTGCATGGGCATCAGAAGCTATCATGGACTCTTCTGTCAAAGTCTATGAATTTCTCAGGGCTGGCCTGTGGTCATTATGCATTTAAAAAGAATTTTTCCCGAGGACTAAATGTGAGAGTGATTGATCAGGACACGGCGAGTGTTTTGGAAGTGTTGAAATTTGATACTCATGAGTTTTCAGAAGAAAGCTTGAAACTCCAGAACTTACTGAAGAATAGAAGTCCTGGTCGCATTATCGCTATTGCTGTAGGAGATTCAGCTGCTAAAAACTTACTGGAAGAAACTAGAGTGACTATTCAAAATCTTCTGGGAAGTAGGTTTGTCAGAGGATTGAGTTACAGGTAACTAATTTATTCTCCCTTTTATGTTGAGTAAAGATTAGATATATATTCTGCTTTCTGTGGGGGGAGGGGGATAGGGAGCTTATAAAACTTGGACAGTATCTGTTCTTACAACGCTGACTATCCTTTGAAGGTTTTGTGTAGTACTACAGTTGCAGTATTCAGTATGCAGAGCAAAGACTGCAGCCCGCAGGCGTTTCTGTAGATCTCACTGCTTATTCATAATTATACTTTCACTTTTCTTCATGGAAGATAAGGGTGGGTATAGCAAAGGACTTTCTTGTGTTCAAATGCTCAGATAGAAAACAGTTGTCTAGAAAAAGCTTTTAATGCATATGACGTTATATTTGGGGAGCATGGAAAGCTAAGCTAAAAGCTGAATACAAGGAGAGGACTCTAAACATGTATCAGATTGCCCCCTTCACTGTCCCCTTCGCTGATTCTGCAGGGGAATGATCTGTAAAAAAGTATTCTATTATTGAAGTACAGTTGTCAGGTGTGTCTGTGTCTTTCGATCATTCTGAAATGGTGGGGCTCTGGAAGAAACACAATCAGTGTTGCGAAAACAGGAAACTTGACCTCTTGTGCATTCTGACCCTAGCTTTGTGTTGTGCAGGGTTAACTGTACATGTGGATGGTACATCAAATCTACTGCCAGCCAGTCCTTCAGTTTCTGTTAAAATGGCTTTGTATAAGCTGGTTTTATTTCCTAGTATGTGCAGGAAATCAATACCTTAGATTTTCTCTACTGTTCTTGCTATCCCCTAACATCTGGATTTGAGTTGCTTTGGCAAAGCTGGGCTGGGGCGTCAGTCAGGATGGCATGTTCTGACCTTGCTTCCTCTAGGGGCATGTTTATGCCAACCACTGTGTAAGCATGTAGTCATGGGGGCCCTGCAGTGGGGAGATGGCCTGCAGTGCCTTTGAGGCAGTTTCACCAGAGGGACCAATGCCTCAGCATCCCATAGGTGCCCCCATTTTCTGGAAGCATGAGCAGGCAGTTGGTCAGGTACTGGGCAGCCAGTCTCTGCCTCACCTGGAACTGACAGTTCTGGTGTTCACCTCTACTGGTGGCCTTAATGCTGGTGTGAAGTGAGAGAACTGTTTAACCTGCAGTGTGGAGAAGGAAGCTGCTTTTTTTTTTTTTTTTTTTTTTTTTTTTTTTTTTTTTTTTTTTTTTAATAATTATTTCTTTCAGGACTGTTTCCTGACTATTTTCACTTGTTGATAGAGACTCTGAGTGCACATGAGCATGTCCCATGTGTTGTGGGAGATCGGTGAGATGCTCGCCTGAGTGCTTGCTGAGGGAAAACGGGGACAATTAGTTAAACTTGTAAAGCTAGTGAAAGGGTTTTGAGCTTCACAGAACCATAGAAGCTGTGTTTGGAGGTGAATGATCCATTCCATTGTTCTCCACTTCTGCCTCCCCATGCAAAATAGTGTGCTTTAAAATAGCTTTGTATTTATTTTAAATGTTGATATACGAAACACTCAGATTTTTGTCGGTGCTATTTAAAAGGTGGCCCAGTACATCCTATTTCCGTGAAGACGTTAATGCTGAGCACTTTGATTTGGCCTTCTAAAGATAATGATTAGTAAGAACACAAAAGGGCTGAAATAGAAGGCAACTGAATTGAAGGTTTTAATATCTGCCTTTGAATCAATCATTGGTGCTGGGCTGCAGTCCAACTAGCTGTTGCTGTTTTCACTTTGTGTCAATGATTCAATGTTAATGATGCAATTTTGTTCAACTTTTTAATAGATGATTACTTCCTCTGCACGTAATTACAGCATTACAGAGCAGTCAAGGACAACAAATACTCTTGTTATTTGAACTTGATGGCAGCTTTCTGTGATGTGTGGTTTTCCATTTTCGTAAACTTGGACTCTCTGAGCAGAGCTGTAGAAAGTGAAGAGATATCTGGGACAGTTCCCTGCTCCCCACAGGTGCTCAGCCAAGTGTTCAGCTGACGGAAAGACTCTTGAGGGGGAAGAAAAAAAAACTTGTCCTCAGCCTTCAGAAACACTGATGATCCCTTTTGCAAAGGTTGTGCAATAGAATACAGTACCTTTTTTTTTTTTTTTTTTTTTTTTTTGAGTCCAAGTGTCTGGGATATTTCAAAATGTATTGCATGCCAGGGGTACTGATCACCAGCAGCTGCTGGCCATGTCTGTCTTGATGCAATCTTGGTCCCCAGGGGCTTCTTGTCTCCTCTGTGTAGACACGGCTAGCTGACTGCAGCCCTGTGATGGGAATATGCTGTGGCAGGAGAGTCAGCACTGGCTCAACATCTTCCCATGCTTCCTTAAGCCTGCTTGTGAGCAGGAACCCATATCACTTCTGGCACTCAGGTCTTGTGGTTCTCTTTTGTATGTTGTACTAAAAAATGTATCTGAAAGCTCTCTCAGTTAAGAACTATGATATTTGTTAGTTTGCTTATAGGACATCCAGTTATGTAGGGTTATGCACCTTTCCAATGAGGTCTTAGTTCTTCATTTTGAAACTGTGGTTTAAAATGAAATTGGGAATGCAGGTCAAAGGATTGTAAGTAACTTCTTCGCACCTTGTCTCATCTTGTGCCTGTTGGTGAAGAATTAAGGGCAATTATATTTAAACACATGCTTTTATTTTTTTTGCAGGCAAGCCTGGGCTTTAGTTGGTGTTATAGGTGGTGGGAATTCTTCCTGTAATGAATCAGTGCGAGACTATGAAAATCACAGCACCGGTGGGAAAGCTCTTGCTCAGAAAGAATTTTTCACAGTGGATGGTCAGAAGTTTGTTGTGAGAGCTTACAGTGAATGGAATGATGGTAGGAAAACATTTACACCTGTGGGTAGGGAAAAAGTAAATACTGCATATGGTGCTTTTTTGTTTGTTTTTTGCTAGAGCTACTGGTTACAATTTAAATTTTTGATTTAAATTTTGATTTTTGCTGTAAGTTTTGCTTTTTGCTGCTTATGTGCCCGGATTATTGGGTGAAGTATGAGGACAGCATCTTGGTCACAATTTTGATCATTACGTGCAGAATGCAAGTGACATGACAGTGAGTTAATTATCTTCATTTCTAACATATTAGTTACAGATAAAAGTTCTTAAAATGTGCTGAAGCAGATTTTTTTTTCTTCAGTCTTTTTTTTTTTTTTTTTCTTTTTTTCTTTTTGGTCATATATTTTTATTTAAGCTTCACTGATGTTGGTTATGAGAAAATTGGGTAGGAGCCAAAACATTTTATCTATGTTACAATTCTGTGTTGTTATTTTGCCAGACTTTGGTTCTCTCATCAATTAGACAACTTTTTTTTTTTTTTTTTTAATATAAACTCTGGAAGAACCGTCATGTTGTATGCTTTTATCTTTTTTTTTTTTTTTTTTTTTTTTTTTTGTGTGTGTGTGTGTGTGTGTGTTTCAGGGGTCTTTGTTCTGCATTTTACTTTTATGGGCAGTCATCTCTCCTTGTTTGTTGAATTATTAGCAATATCCCATTTGTTTAGAAGAATTTAAAAAAAATATTTCTTTTTTCTTAGAAAACTTTTTTTTTTTTTTTTTAGTAATCTTTTTAATACTATCCTTCTACTTTTCATTACAGTCTTATGGAATTATACTGACTCATACTTAAAAATAATAATCCACAGAAGTACATCTTTGACTTGCTGGTGCTGTAGTGTTGAGCCCAATGTTGAGTTCAATAAGTAAGCCAAATTGTGATTGCATTCTTCCTATGCATTAAATAAAATAGGAGAATGTTAAATAAAAGGAGGTCTGCTAAATTTAAAGGTAGGGAAATAGCATACGTGTACAGTATAGCTTGCAAAACTGTTTTATTAGTTGTGTTTAGAACAAAAAATTCCCCTAGTCTGGCTTGCTAAGTCCTTGCCAACATCTACAGTGTTAAATGGCAGAAGAACACCACTTGAAGGAAGCAGAGCAAGCAGGGCCTACATGCTGTTGGTATTCGATATATTATGGTGTGGTATTTTACTTCTATTTCATAGTTTTTGACTGGTTTTCCTGGTTGTTTCCATCTCTGCCCTTTGTTTTATTTAAAATCCACCAAAAAAGCAGGCTGCAATGGTATTTCACGTTGGCATGTTTCAGAGCATAATTGCACGTAGTGGGTGGTATTGAGCTTGTAAAATCCCATATACTTGCATTGTGTTAACTCTTGCTTTTGTTTTTTTCCTTTTTAAACTAGGTGTCCCAATTTCAGGCTTCCAGGTAGAACCTGTTGGTGGAGTGATACTGAATCTTCTGGATGATGTTAGCAGTTGGCAGCCTGGAGACCGAATTGTGGTTGCAAGTACAGACTATTCAATGTATCAGACAGAGGAGTTTACACTCCTTCCCTGCCCGGAGTGTACCAAGCACCAGGTCAAAGTCAAAGGTATGGCAGTGGTCGCTATCTGAAGAGTTGTGTGAAAAAGTTGTTAGTAGCAGTGCAGCCCAAATAGTTCCTTTCAGCCCAAGCAGTAACAACAGTCTTTTTATCAGTCTCAGTATTGCTTTGTTGCCGTGTACAGGAGGATATACTTGCCTTTCCTACAAAATTCTCTGTATAATGTCAGATCTGCATCTGACCTGTAAAGCTTACTGCACTAACTTTTCTCTCCCCTTTTTTCACAGTCTCAGTGAATTCTTTATTGGGGATTGGTTTATGCTTGTCTACTCTCCTTTCGCTTCTTTCTGTCTTTTCACTGGTTCTCTTAATACAAACTTGAATGGCTGCTGTGGTCATCACTACGTTTGTCATCTCTATTGTCCTTCTCTTCTAAAGTTTTATCATTGTATATGTTTTTTTTTTTTTCTTCTATTTGAAAAGAAGAAAACAGCTGTCTTCAAATCTCTTTTCCCCTTTACCATCTCTTTCACCCATGCACCAGTAAAATGGTTATGAAACAAGTGGCTCTTCCAAGTCTCTACTCACACAGGATATCCCTAACTAGTTGCAATCTGTTTTTCCTTTGGGTGTGATGCGCACAAAATGGTCTTGCATGTTGTTGACCATTTCCTGTTTTATTATCTGACTCAGTCTGACTTCACAAGAGCCTCCCATGGGGTTGGCTCTTTCACATTGCAGACATCTGTGTTTTTCTTCTGTCACCCTGTAACCCCTCTGTGTGCCAACACCCTCCTTCCCTGGCAGTCCATCAGCCTCAATCTGGAGCTTTTTTCCCTCCTTCTCTTCTGGTGGGCTCTGAGGTTGGTTTGCAACTCATCAACCAATTTTGGTAGTAGCTCTTCGAGATGTGTCACATTCAACCTCTGTGCTGCATGACTTCCTCTTATCTCTTCTTTCTCAGCTCTCAGAAGTTTTCTGTGTACTCCCTCAAACTTTCCTCTTCCTCTGTCTTTGGGATTGCTAGTTTTTCTGTTGACTTTGCAGCATTGTTAGCTTCCACAACATTTGCTGGTGAGGCTAAGATGTTTTCCTGCTTTGTGAAATCCAGATAAGGTGAACTCAGATATCTCAGCCTTTTCCTTGCTGTACATCAGAGATTACCAGCGTGCAGAAAGCTACAAAGCTGGCTTAGTGCCCATTGTGCATGATACTTAATTGCTTTTGTTCTGATGTTTCTCACTTGATATGCATTAATCAGTACTTTAAAGTACAAGATAGTTCAAGGTGCAAGCTACTATGAAGTTTAAAAAAAGTTTTCTGTCACCACTGTATAGGAGTATGCCCAAACTCTTTTGTCTTGGAAATCATGCACTGTGAAAAACTAGCTACCTTTAAAGAATCTTCATTTTTAAAAAAAAAAAAAAAAAAAGAGGATCAAAAAAATGTACAAAATTTGCAGTTTGGCTACAGGGTGATTGCATTTTTTCTTAATGAAAATAAATGCTGTATTAGCTGTTGAGGGAACTTTAAAAGAGAACTGGCCACCTTGCTGGTCTTTTTCGACTAATTTTTTTTTTTTTTTTTTTTTTTTTTTTGAGCAACATGAATTTTTGGTGAACTGATAAATTTTACTTACTAAAGAACACACTATCTTTTGAAATCTCTTATGTTTTCCTTTTTTTGGAATAGAAAACAACGCACTGTTTAATAGGATGCTTGATTGCACTCAGTATACACGTTATAGTTAAATAGAGGGAAAAAAGAACAGACAGGCCTTCAAATAGATAAGTACAGTCCCATTTGCAGACCTCTGTCTTTTTTTTCTAAACAGCAGGGTAAGTACAACAGTATTGGTATTCTTCACGTGATATCTGCCAGTTTAGCTGATATCATTCTGTAAGTTTTGAGAAGGGGGAGTGGAAAAACTTGAAATAATTATCTTCTTTAAATTTCCAGATAATTTTCTTGGTTTGTATAGGATAATAGCAGACTGATGCTTTCTTTGGAAGAATATTTAAAAAATAGAGTATCTGTGGTTATTTTTACCTAATTTTAGTTTGTGTCCTCAGATTAGCTATACAGAGTTTCCTAAAAAGTTTTGTCCTTGTTTACAGGTCTCCAGTTTTTGTTTTGAGTGGATTGGGCAGCCAATGTTTTTTCCTCTAAAGCAAATCTGCATCTGTGTTTTTTTTATTAAAGCTTTTCTAATGAATTTTCTTAATTTTTTTAGGATTTTTTTTTTTTAAATTTTCATCCATTTCATCCATTCACAAACTATTGGACTGAAATTAACATACACCTACAAATAAAATGCTTGTTTTGTTTTAGGGTTAGTAGTTTTACTGTACTGAAAGAACGTAGATGGCACCTTGTTTGATAATGAAACATGCAAGAGCGTCTTTGATTCTGTGCCCTGAAAGATGTTCAAATATCACTTTGTTGAGCTCAGTCAAGAGAGGTGAATTTGCTTGTTCTTTGCTAGGTTAGTGTTTATCATCTGCCAAATTACATGCTTTTTTTGTGCACGTTAGCATAAGAAAAGATAATAGAACACGGTGTTTAAGTTATGGCAATATATTACTTTTTTGGTGCTACTATTAGTTTACTTTCAAGTTATGTAGGTTGCTCTGAAAGTAATGCCTCCTATTTATTTCCATGGAAAATGCAGCAGCTACAAAGAGCACAATAACACTGTTTGATAGAGCAAATTCTCAGCTACAAAACACCATTTTTCAACATAGTCACCACCATTAGTCATGCATTTTCTTCAGCAGTGAAAAAAAGCATTCTTTCTGCACTTACAAAAATCTGCACCAGCAGAGGTGACCTACAACTGCTGCAACAGCATCATTGCTCAGAATCTTTCATTGGCCCAAATAGACATAAGTCAAAAGGTACCAAATCCAGACTGTGTGGTGGGTGTGGTCTGAAAGTCCAAGTGAAATTGGTGAGGCGCTCCATGCTTCAGAGGGGTATGGGGCCTGGCCTTATCGTGTTGTAAGATGTCTTCTCTGAGCTGACTCAGGAAGTTTGAGCCTTCAGCTTAGACAGCACTACAGTGTAGTTTATGGTTTAACTGGGTTACAGAAATTCCTAAAGGACCATCCTTTTCCTATCCCTAAAGGCAGTGCACTTTGCCTGCTGAGAGCTGCGTCTTGAACTTCTATTTAATTGGTGGATTCACATTACCAGTCCATGGACTGCCTTTTTGGCTGACTCATACTGGTGAAACCACGTGTTGCCGCTGGTAATACTTCAATCCAGGAAACTGTCACCTTCAGCCTTATATTGGTTCAGCAAGTCCTGACAAACTCATGCTCAGTATTCTTTCTGTTCTTGAGTGAGAGTTTGTTGGTTCATCCTGGCACAAACTTTGTGATATTTCAGTGTTGCTGCCATCATTTCCAACGCACCGAAGCTGGTATTCAGCTTAGTATGCAGTTTCCTGGTCATGATCTGATGGAGGCACTCTTTGTTTAGTGATGTGACAGTTTGCATGGCTGTCTGGACCATGACTTGCCTTTCATATTGCTGTTGCTGAAGCACACCACTCGCCACCTCATTAAGTTCACATCCACTGTTTGGTCTCCATAAACATCCAGTAAGCATCAATGAATGTAAGTGGGTGCCATCTTTTATGCACTGAGGTATTCAGTGACACAATGTTGCTTTGTTTGCATTTCCATGTCAGATGCCAGTTTGTCTGACTGCTCCTCTGCTGCCATCTGCCAGATGGCAACGACATGTAATGGAATATTGGTGGGGAAGGTTCAACCTCTACTACCATACCACCATCATTTGCCTTTTGATGTCATG
Organism: Tympanuchus pallidicinctus; assembly: GCF_026119805.1. NCBI lineage: Eukaryota > Metazoa > Chordata > Aves > Galliformes > Phasianidae > Tympanuchus > Tympanuchus pallidicinctus. Next base: position 39,039,912 of record NW_026294758.1, read on the forward strand.
GGCCAACATTATAAAATAGGAAGTATCACTTTCAGAGCAGCCCTTGTTGTTTACTGTTTATGATAATGACAGTCTTTTTTTCTTCTTTTTTTTTTTCCCCCTCTCAAAACTGTTTTTGGACAGAAAAACCTCAATATCCCCATGTGGGAGAAGTTATTGATGGAGTGGACATGAGGGCAGAAGTTGGAGTTCTCACAAGGAACATCTTAATTAAGGGAGAGACAGAAAATACCTGCTATCGTGAAAAGGAGTGTCAGTTTTTCAGCTATGATACGTTTGGTGGACATATCAAGGTTTGAAAAACATTAAGTAGCTTTCTGTCATCTCAAAAGTACACTGAGAACAAAAAAGTCAATACTAGTCTTGGAGGCATTTGAAAACTTAAAAAACATAAATTCATACAACTGCTTTTCATAGAAAGGACTTTATTCTCTCTTTCTCAAAATTGATTTAACTCTATGGCACTGTAGCACGTTATATAAATTTTAATGTGGCAGAAGCATGCACCATATCTTGCAACATCGTGTGGTGGTGGTGGTTAAGCCTTACAAGTTGCCTATCTGCCTGTTCAACTTAAAACATTTTCAAACTTGATCTCCATTTTATGTCTTTTCTCCTTTCCCTGCCTTTTTCTCTCCCAAAGTGATGAGCAGTGTCTCAATCCTAGAGATCCACATCATCTCCAAAATCAGGCGGTAGAGAGGCATGGTGAGGAAAGAGACTGAGTTGGACTATGGTGGATTTTTTAATTTGACTTATTTATTTTATCTGAATGTGCCAAGGTTATGTAAAGCAAACTGCTGCTGATTTCTTATATTACCATAAGCATAAGGAAAGCTGAATAAAAGTAGTGCTGTAGAAACTAATAATGAAACTTGTATTCACTTAAATGAAAGGATAGAGCAGCAGTGTGTCAGCTCTTTGCTGCAGGAGAAGTTTTAAATGCAAATGTATTTGTGCTCATTATGTGTTGGTCACAGTTTAAATCTCCCTTTTCAATGGATTTGGATGCAGATTTTAGTTTTATAGCGGTGTACATAATAGTGGGAAAGAAAATGCTCCCTTTCCCTACTGTGTGGCAGCTTTTGTGTGCAAGGGAAATAGATGAGCTTAAGCCAATCTTTTATGTTTCAGATAATGTAAGGAAAGAAGATAAATGGCAAGCTGTGAGTCTCATTAAATGTGATCTTGATTTCCACAGGGGTGCTGGGCAGCAAGGCCCCTCAGATGCCTTGCAGGCAGAGCAGAAAACAAATATTTTGAGTCACCAAAGTTAAACTGTTCCCAGGAGTCTACTTAGAGAAACTGAGTGTCTGTTGCTAAGCCTGCGTTTCAGCACTGGAAGCGTTTTCAGCTTACATTAACCTTACGTGCTCTAGTGGTGAGACCCTGGTCAACTGGAAGATGTTGAGGGCCTGGGGGTTCAGTCTGTTCCAGGCTAACTCTGCATAGGGGTGAAATGGGCTGGGGACAGCAGGGAGAGGCACTCACTTGTAGTTTTACCACACATTCTTGTCTGGAAGTGCTGAAGTCAGATCTCAGGAAGACATGTTATAGTCCATCTCTGTATTTCAGACATGCAAATTTAAGCTGTGCAATCAAATAAAAGAAAAAAAACCTTGTCCTTCCTGAAAAGGCTACAAAAAGTAAGCAAACACACTAAATGGTCCATCACTTTATTGCTCATTTCTCTTGAGGGTAACCTATGCTTATGAAAAGTATTATTTTTGTACAATACCCAAATATCCAGTATAGGTAAATTAATAAAATAACAACAAAGCTCTCTCACCCTTTAGCTTCCTGTATTTCAGTACCTTGTAGTTCAATTTTTATACTCGGTTTCTCTTTTCAGGTTGAAATAGGTAGAAGAAAATACTCTTGCTTTCCCCTTTTAGTGCTCTAGCCCCATTATAATGCCTTCTCTGCTTATTCTTATTTTCTTTTATCATATATTACATAGGATTACTGTGAAGTTCCATGATCTGTGCTGCGTCCTCATCTGAAAGATGTTGATTCTTCACTAGAGTGCATTCAGTTTTAGGTTATAACTGGAAGTGTGCTGGAGTACATGATGCCTGAGGAGGACCTGAGAAAACAGGGCTTATTCAGGGTGGGGAAGGCAAAGAGGGTGAATCTGCCTGCAGGTGTCAGGGGCTGGCTTAGGGCACAGAGTAGGTGCCAGAGGTCCTGGAGGTGCTTAGTGGTAAGACAGTAGACAGTAGGATCAAGCTGCAGCAGGGCTGTCTTGAGTGTTTCTGTCCTTGTAGATATTCTGATATGATGAGCTATCATCTTTAAGCTGGCCCGGTATTATGCTGTTAATTGGATCAGGTTTCCTGGTAGGTTCCCTGGACCCTCTATTTTGTAATTTTATTAGACTTAACTCTGTGCTGGATTGACTGCACAGATACAGCTTCAGTACAGTCAGGACCTAATGTGACTTCAAAGACATCTGTTTACTCAAACGGTACATGGTTGTCAGTAAAGAATATCTAATGTGCCTAAAAAAGCAAAGTGGCAATGTACAGTCTGATGGAATTTTCTGTTTTTGTCACCTGAAGATTTAGTTTTCACTCTAGTTCATGAATGACACTGTTTTGTAAAGTAGGATATAGAGCAGGACGGTAATGGCTGTCCTGGTTCTCTTAGTGTTGGCTTGCAAAAACTGTGCATCTGGAATAGGTGATGTTTTATCTAAAATTTCCATTGGTTAACAAGCAAGTAGTTAATCATTCTGGACTTTTCGTTATCTTTCTAGATTTTGAAGAATTTTACATCTGTTCATCTCTCCTATGTGGAATTAAAGCAAATGGGCCAGCAGCAGATAGGAAGTTACCCTGTTCACTTTCACCTTTGTGGGGATGTGGATGAAAAAGGAGGTTATAGTTCTAAGACTTACCTTGATGGTCTTTCCATTCATCACTGTTTCTCCAGATGTGTGACTATTCATGCAACTAATGGCTTACTGGTAGGTGCCAGGAGAATGAAATAGGCTGTGTTGACCTGAATCTTAAGAAGAACATGTAGAGCAAAAAGCAGTTCCTTAACTTAAAGTTTAAATGCTCAGGAGTGATTTTTTTAATTTTTTTTTTATTGTAATGAATAAATACACAAGTGCAAACAGTGACTTATTTTTAACAGATCTTGTCATTCTGCTTTTTAGATTCTTGAAGGCAACTAAGCTATCCAGGCATTGCGTGTTTGTAATAGAGAAATAGAACTCCATATTTGAATCATCTGAGTCACTGATACTGAAACTTCACTCTGCAGCTGTGCCAAGATAGCAAAACTAAATGGCACTTGTCAAATAAATCTCAGTAAATGCTATCGCTACTGACATAATGGACTTGTGTTTCTGCAGATAAAGGACACCATTGGCTATGACACACTAGGTCACTGTTTCTTCATAGAGGATGGCATTGAGCAGAGGAATACTCTCTTCCACAACCTTGGACTAGTCACAAAACCAGGCACTATTCTTCCTACGGATAGAAACAGCACCATGTGTACTGGCATAAGGGATAAAGTGTATGGAAGTTACGTTCCCGTGCCAGCCACAGACTGCATGTGAGTATTTCATTGTTAAAAAATTAAAACCAAACCAGCTGCAGCAAATAAACTGCTGATGATCTCTTGACAAAATACAGATGGAATGTTTTGTTTTTCTTTTTTGTATGATCTGTGGTGAATGTGGACACCTTAACTGCAGTTCACATGGCAGTATTGTTCAAAAAAGTAAAAACATATGGTGTTTCATTGAAGAGAAAACATGGGTTGATTTATAACGAGATTTGTTGTCTTGTGATACTTGATAAGTTGATTTTTATTTTTTTTAAGGCTGCTGAGTTAAGGTACCAGTACCATTAGCCTGCCACCTGCAGCTTGTCTTCATAACACTAGTGTATTGTAGAAGCTTATTAAAACTGTTTATAGTTGCACTGAGTGTCTGAACTATCGTAAAATATTTTGCATTGAAGTTCTGTGTGCTTGTGTGGGAAGTAGTTACTTTACACATCAGTTTAGCTTTTCTGATGGTTGCTTCAAGAGTGAGTTATTTCTGTAGGATCTAGAGCTTTTTCCATCTTAACTTCTTTTCTGAATATTTCAGGGCAGTTTCAACCTTCTGGATTTCTCATCCCAACAATCACCTTATAAGTAATGCAGCAGCAGGTTCACAGGTAAGGCGCATGGATGAAACGCAATGCAAACTACTTGTGCCAGTCATTCACAAAAGATATAATGCAAAAATGCATACATTTTTTCTTTTCTACTTGTGAATATTTAAGGTTGGCAGTATACTGGCTTTACAAATACCAGTCAATTACAAGGCTTTGTTAGTGTGGATTAGACCTCTTCCTTTTTTAATTAGTAGATCTGTCAGTGGTCTCAATATGTATGCATTAAAACAAATACCTTTATTTCCAAGATTTAGTGTATTTCCTGTTTCTGAACCTCCTGTAGTCCCTGTCACGTGTTTACTGTTTCACTGCTCTGAAGGACTTTGTTTTTATAGCTTCAGTCATTGAAATGAAAAATAGTTCACTGAATAAGAAAGTGCAGAAAACCTTTCATGTCTGTCTTTTGTCACTAGCTTCTCAGTAGTAATTGCTGATAATGATTTTACCAACTGTGAACGTTTGATTTTTTTGCAGCCCTTATTCAGTTCAGCTGCTCGCAGAGTAGTTTTGAACTATTTTGTGCAGACTGTGGAGGATTGCCAGGGGTCTGTTCTGCTTATAAAGCAGATGAGAGGCTGAGACTCAGGTGGTTCCAGGTGGATTGTTCTAAATGGGTCATTGACTATAGGTAAAGGAAAGACTTTTTGACTCTGGAAGGAGAATGTGGGTGTGCTAGCATATTCTTAGGCAGAAAGTACATAATGCATTGTTAACAATATGGTAAGACTGAAAATATTTGTGTGTTGTAATGTCTGTAACACAGAAAATCATAAAACTTCTGCTGCTTCTTGTGAACTTTTAATTTTTTCTTTTTTGTGGGAGCAAAACTGTCTTCTTGTTGACTGCCTATGGCTAAGAAGGGCCTGACTACATTACTGAATAAAAACAGTGCACAGCACAGTATCTTTCCATTTTGTCTATCTACATAATGTTTCTTTACCTGGCGTTAGTGTTGCTGGCTAGGTAATAGAAAATGGGTTGCTCGATTAGGTCCTTATTTCACTATCATCTTCTGTCTCTGTAGAGAATCCCTTCTGTATTAGTAGCGTGTGTTGTCAGAGAGTGTTGTATAGGTTAAGTTCTGCCATTCTGATATATGTGTTTCTTGCATTGGCATGTAAGGTCTGTAGCTTCAGTTTCAGAAACAAAATGCTTCAACTGTCTTGATATAAACACTCCACTGTAGAGCTTTGTGGGTATAAAGTGTAACAATTCACAAGCAAATAATTCCATTGCTCTCTCCAACTTCTTTATTACAATGGAGCCTATTGTAAGGGTGTTTCAGCAGTACTTACTTCTTTTGTTTCAGCTATATGAGAGGGGGAAAAAAGCTCTTTTTTCTGAGTGCTTACAAGTGCTTTAAGAGCTTTGAAGTTTATTAAACTCTTTCTGAAGCATTAAGATGTGTTTTGGATAAAAATTGCTTGATTTTTGCCAAGCATGGAACTGTATTTAATTATATGTGAAGTAAGATTTTGGTATTTTATGTGGAACATGTACACTTTCTTTGGAATTGTTAATGACAGAAATGTAACAGTATGTCATCATTACGGGTGGGAATATGTTACTCAGAAGCAGAATTTCCAGGGCTGTTTGGAAAATGAGTATATTCTTGGAGTGATTTTTAAGCTAGAATGAATGGACTTTATCCATATTTCTTGAACAGGAAGGTGAAGACTATTTTTCATTATATGGAACATACAGTATGCGGTTGTTTTTTTTTTTTTTCTTTGCTACTTTTATAACACTTTAATACTCCTTATGCTGTTCATTTTTGTTTGTTTGTTTTTAAATTTTCTAAGGGCACAGAGCAAGCAGGCAACATATTTTGTATCTTTAGATATCTGCGTTATGGGTGCTGTTGCAACACTGCCCCTTTTCAACTCAGATGGAGTTAGAAAAGGAACTTCTATGGGTCTGCTTTGGCAGGTAACTCCAGCTTCTTTAAGAGCAGGGATGTTGAAGTGGAGGAAATGAACAGATGCTGAAATTATTACTGCATGTTATTGGCACAGAACTCTGAACTGGCTGGGCTTCTGGATGTCTCTATTCACTTTCCTGAAAGTGCTTGTGTTGTGTGTTTTTTGTTTTTGTTTTTTTTGGTTGTCGTTACATTCTGATGTGAATATAGATGAACAAATCTTACAGTGTAGCAGTAAGGAGGAGAGGAAGACTTTTGAGTGTTTTTCTGTAAATAGCCTGATTAACTTCAAAATAAAATTGATTATTTGTGTAGAAATGGAACACAGAAATCACAGAGGAAAATGAGCCTTTTCTTCTTTTTGTCTTGAAATATTAGAAGACCTGAAATGTATGATGTTAAATGATTTAACTGAGAAGAAAACAATTTTTAATGCATCTTTATCACTACAGTACAGCTGTATTTGTGGTCTTCTTCACTGAAGAATGCTTTGGAGACTATTTTGATAAATAATTCCACAGCATATGGTTGGTGTGGAGTGTGCTGTTATTTTCTTCCTTGTTTAAGATATTCAACTCCTTAACATATATTTATTTGTGATTAGATGTGAATATGTCAGAACTGATAGTAGTATCAGACTCTCTTCTGAGTTATGTTCTCTCTCCTCATTTGCAGGATGCTGGAATATGGTATTTGTTCCACAAAATTGCTACAGGAGATTCTCATGGTCTAGGCATTGAAACAAAGTCAGAGCTCACACCCCTAGGAATCTTCTATAACAACAGGGTTCATTCTAATTTTAAGGTAATGTACCTTAAAAAATTTTGAAGGTCTTCATTGGTAACTATTTTACACAAGGATTTGTCTGCTTAAATTTTAAGGTGCTTGAATAATTTGTTTGAACTGCACAACTCTGTCTAGATATTACAGAACAGTGTGTAATCTGTATGCCTGTAGCTTTTTATTGATTTTGCTTGACAACTGGATATCTGGGATACCAAGAAATGATGCACCGTGTTGTAGTAGTTATAGGTCTGAGGCTGTTGGGGCACTTGATCAGACTGGAATTAAAACACAGTAAATGCAAAAGTGCATTGTGGAGGAAAAAAAAAATTATGTAGCTCATTATCTTTGAGCAAGGATAGCTGTTCATATGCTGAAAACCCATGTTTAAAGAGCTGCCTCCAGGACCAGGCCTGAGGATCCACTCATGTAGCAGCGTTCAATTCTGAACATAATTTGGATCACAGGTAACTGTATGTTGTATATGTAATTCAGGTTCAGCAGCCTCAAACACTTCTTTTTTTCTTTTTTATTTTGTCAAGTATTCATGCTGGATTATTGAGGTTCAAGTTGATGATTGTCTGGGCAGATGTCAGCTTTAGTAGTGAGATCAGTTGTGTTTTAAATTAAAATACAAAGCATTGTTGCACAGCACGATCTATTTTTTCTCCATTAGCAGCATTTGTGAGAATATTTTGCATTCACCACAAGGTTGGCTTCCAAATTTTCCAGAAGATCATCTGGAAATAAGTGTAAAACCTCAAATAGATAGATGTGAAAAAAGTTTGAAATGAACTTTAATGGTTTTCTGATACTTTTTTTTTTTTTTTTTTTTTTTTTTTTTCTTTTTAACTTCAGGCAGTGATTTTCCTGGGATTTCCAGTTCTTTTTCCAAATTTGCATGGAAAGATCCTATTTCTCTATTAGGCCAACCTGAAAGATCTAAGAGTCTTTAATAGAGTGTATTGCATGAAATGTAATCTTAAAAATATAGTAATTGTTGTCTTTTCAGTGTTGGGCAGTATGAAATTTATTCTTTTCCACCCTCCCTTTTCTTTTTTTTCTTTTCTTTAAAGGCTGGTTTGTTCATTGATAAGGGTGTTAAAACAACTAATGCTAGTGCTGATGATCCCAGAGAATATCTTTGCTTGGACAACAATGCAAGGTAAAGAATATTATCTTCCATGTCAATGAAAAATGGTAACGTTCTGAGATTGTTTGTACCTTCACATGAGGGGAAAAAAAGTTTAAAATACTACAAATAATAAATGAGCAATAAGTTCCCTTTCTTTTTTCTCACCTATGCATCTCTTTGGCAGCAAGAAAGAACAGTTTGCCTGAAGGAATTGGCTTTTTTTTTTTTTTTTTTTTTTTTTTTGAGCCCTTGACCCTGGGTAGTTTTCAGCCTGCTAGAAAACATAATTTTAATCATGCTCTGCTATTAAGTTTATAATATTTTCTGGAATTGCTACCAAAGTCAAGCCCTATATTAAAATCTGCATCTGATTTATGGCTGTTTAAATAACTGTTAGGAAAAAGCCTAACAGCAGTAAGTAATAGATTCCCTTGCCTTTCCTACTTCTGAATGCTTCCTAGTGTGCCTTCTGGACTTGGAGATCATACTTCAGTGGTATGCTTTTACTGAAGATTATTTGCTGGGATAGTGCAGCCAGCCACATTATCTTCAGCTTACAAAGTGAGAGAAAATATTGGAGAGTCTGGGAAAATTTCAAGTTATCCTGTGTAAAGTGACAAGAAAAATCAACGTTTTGTTGTGGCAACCAAGAACTAAGACTGAAGATACAGTTATAAGATTATTTTTGATTCAGCCTTCTTAGGATGGGGATAGTTAAGTGATAGCTGCAGATACAAAGAGGAAAGTTTCAGAATTTGGTAATATTTAATACTTCTTGCATTGGAAGCTAGTAAGTTGTTAGTTATGACTGTGACTTTTTAACAGAAGTTGTGACATTTTGGCAGAAGTCCCACAGGTCTTACGCATTGCCATCGGGTAGTCAAGAACTTAAGAGAGGTAGAATGGCATGAGAGAACCTATAGTGTGTTGGCAGGGTATGAAGATTGGATGTAAAAATTTGAGTGTATGAGACGGGGTTCATCTTTGACAGCAGCCAGACAAATGGTGACGTGCCCTGCCCTCTGAATAGCAAACATTTATACAAACCTCTAGCCTTTTTTGTCTAGTGCAATGGCACACCCGTGTATCCCTCAAAGTAACTAATTCCCTGCATTAAACTGGGACATTAATGCTGGAATAGAAGTGGGGAGAGGATACTTTGGAGAGGGCAGTGAGAAAAAGCAAGAGAAGAAAGGAAATGCACATCAATTAACTTGGCAAGATTCAGAAAAGTTCGACAGTTACCGGGAAAGAGAAATTTTAGGTTCCTTCTTTGTGGCACAGGAAAGATGCTTTTCTGGAAGTAGGTATCTACAGATGCATATGGTTCAGGCTTGTCTCAGTCCCAACATGAGGCAGAGATGATTCTTACCTGTCAAGTGAGAGTGCGTATTTATCTTCTAGATTCTCTCAGCCCAACATATTTGAGCCATATAAAACAAACTGTATTTTTATATCAAACATATGTGGGTTTTGTTTTTTGTTTTTTTTTTTTTAATCTGCTACAGGTTTCGTCCTCATCAAGATGCAGACCCTGAAAAACCCCGAGTTGCTGCCCTGATTGATGGATTAATCTCTTTCAAAAACAATGATCATGGTGCTTGGGTCAGGGGAGGAGATATCCTCATTCAGAACTCTGGGTAGGTATCCAGAAGCATGTTGCATGTTGCTAAGAAGCTTCCCCTGAAGCTGTTTTTATGAAAACATACTGCAACAAGGTTATAAAGAAGACTGATGCTTAAACCTGGGAACTGCTGTGTTTCCAATACTTTTACACAAACCCATTGCTTTAAGTTTATATATGGCTAGATGAGAAACTTCTTTAAATGAAGGAAAAAAAACTACAAAATAAAGTGTAAAACTTGATTGGGACTACTAGTTTCTATTGAGATGTCTATGTTTTCTTTTAAGCTTCCAGGTTCCTGCTTAAAAGATATGAAAAGCTGTATTTTCTTTCTGTTGTTTTCTTCTTTTAAAAACGTAATTTTTATAAGAACTACTTAATAGTTTCTCGATTCTATTAATGCAAAGGTTTTCTTCAGTGCATATCACTATGAAGTCTTAGAATATTTTATTATAGGATAGTCCAGAAGATGTGACTGAAGCTTGATTTTATGGACTTTCTTTTAGGTTTGCAGACAATGGAATTGGTTTGACATTTGCCAGGTGAGTATTTAATTACTGCTGTGTTTTCTTAAAAGTTTAGAAAAACATCATACATAAATCTGTCAGTAAAAATTAATAGGTATACTTTCTTAAGGCTTTATTTTCACTATTAGGTCCATTTCCAGTGGTGTAAAACATATTATTAAGGCTGCAAATTGACACGTCTGCTAAAGTTTGCTCTTTGTTCAACCTATGCTTTCTTTACATAACAATTTGCTACCTGTTCTCCAGAAGGGTTATGTTTACACGAGTATTTTCTGTATGGCACGATGCCTTGAGCAGCTTTGATTTTCTTCCTGAGCTGTTCAATGCAAGTAAAGGGAAATGAGTGAATGGTTAGAGTGAGCAGAGCCTCTTTTCAATGGAAGGAAATCTAATAACTTGGGTAGAAAAAAGCCAAAACTGCTACTGCTTAGGTTGTGAAAAATGTGTTCTAGAATTGTGGTAGTGGGCTATAAATAAGAGTGCTGATTATCCTAGGAGAATAGAAAATGTACAGTTCTGCACAAGGATTTTCGTCCTTTCAAAAAGACTGTTAGTGATTAAATTTATTGTTCTTTATATTACAAATAAGAACATGAACTGCTTTGCTTTATGAAGACTATTACAGAGTAGGAGTAGAACCGTGCCTTGTGTTTTAGTCTGCTGGATAGTCTTGGCTAAAAGCTTTTATCCCTGACATTGCTTTGATAGTGATGGGAGCTTTCCAAATGATGAAGGTGCCAGCCAAGTGGTGTCCGAATCTCTGTTCATAGGGGAGAGCAAGAATTACGGGTTTCATGGTGGTCAAAATAAATATACAGGATCTGGAGGAATAGACAATAAGGTGCGCACTCTGCCTAGAAATCGGTAAGTACGTCATGAGTAAAGGAGCTGGTTTCTCAGAAATGTATATTCAGGCTTAGGCTTGTCATGATTTTTGTTACAGGGTGCTGTAAATATTTGCTTTTATTAACAGGACATTTCCAATTAGAGGTTTTCAAATTTACGATGGGCCTATTCACCTCACTAAGTGCACGTTCAGGAACTTTGTGCCAACTCCAGACAGATTTACCAGTGCAGTTGGTTTCTTGATGAAAAATCCTTGGCAGATGACACCAAGAAACAACATTTCTCTTGTAAAGTTTGGTCCAAATGTAAGTTCATTAGAAGTTATTTTGCTGTTGCGGGTAGATTAGTTTTCTTCTTGCTTTATTTTAAATAATTTTCCAAGGGCCCCTATGGAAAATTTTTTTTTTTTTTTGCATGCAAACATACTCCACAGTTTGTCTTGGGTGGAGATCATTTGAGATATGCTTTGTTTCCCAGGCAAGAAAAATAATACGTAGAATAAGTTTCATTAATGATCTCTTTTTTGACTGATAGTAAAACTGAAAAGAGATTTTGTAAGGTCTGGTGTATCTTTGATAATGAATTTTCAGTTGCAGTTACAACATAATTACACAAAATCAAGAGCTGACCTGAGCCTATTACTGAAAAACAAAACGATTACATTGCTCTTGCCACAAGTTTTTTTTAATCAACTCTTCTCAAATTCCTGTATTTTTGCAGAATTGAGAGTATTAGTCTCTATGTCACCTGGAGTAAAAGAACTATGTATGCATTTTGATTGTTGTTGACAGGTTTCTCTGAAAGCCTTCTTTGGAAAACCTGGTCCCTGGTTTGAAGAAGTAGATCTGGATGGTGACAAGAACTCAATATTCCATGATCTAGATGGTTCAGTGACTGATTATAAAGATACGTATGTGGGCAGAATGGATAACTACTTGATTCAACACCCCAAATGCATTAATAATACTGAATGGAATGGAGTGATCTGCAGTGGGACCTATGCACAGGCTAGTACTCTGACTTCTACTGGAGAAACATCTACAATGTGAACAAAGTGTGTGGAAGAAAGGAATTTTTAAAATACTTTTATATGTAAATTACAATTTTCATCCATTTTGGCATACAACATTCCATTCAGGATGCAAACTAGATTGCAATACTTGCTTCCAGATAATAGCAAATGCGCTGGGAGTATATATGCCAGGAATTCCGTGTTAAAGTCCTATCTGTTTTGTATTAGAGCCATTTTCTTCTGCTGGCGTTTTGTGTTTTGTTCACAGGCTGGGTTTTAAGGTTTACTACTTGTTGTTTTTCTCACCTTTTTCTTATTGGAGCGCACCTTCTGAATATAAATATCATACAGGTCTGATTCCTGTTCTGTATGAGATTGGTCAGGTACTGTTTTGGAACTGTACTTTTCCCCCTCTCCCCAATGTTTTTATTTTTTATTTTATTTTTTTGTAAGACAGGCAAAATAGTTTTTCAAATAGGGATCTTTTTTGAAAGAAAAGGGGCAAACAGAGGGGATTGGACTAGATGATTGATCTCTTCCCTTCCAACACCTACTATTCTATGGTTCTGTGAAATATTTGCAAACCTCAAATTGCAGCAGTTCTTCTGCAGTCATATACAGTCCGTCTTTCACTGTTTCACTTAATGTTGTACTGATTAAAGATTGCAAATCTTTCCTCTTTCTCTGTAATGTATAGGTCTATGTTCAAACATGGAATGGACAGAATCTTTCCATGGCTATTGTACGAGATGAGTACCCATCCAATCCCATGGTTCTTAGAGGGATTAATCAGAAAGCTGTCTTTCAGCAGTACCAGCCAGTAGTAATGCTTCAGAAGGGCTACACAATACATTGGAATGGAAAAGCACCAAATGTCACGTATCTTTACCTCATTAACTTTGATAAGTACGTTTTCTTTCTTTCATATCATTGAGCCATAAGGTAACAATGAAGTAATGTGCTGCAGAATTAGTGTGCTGAGAGTTTGTAACTGTCAGTGAGAATGGATTTTTGCTTTTTTTTTTTTTTTCTTAATTACAAATATTAAGGTATTAAAAGCGGGAGATGAACCAATAAACATGCACCTAAAGTCAATTTTATATTTAGTGCAGTGTCTTTAACAAAAATCATTTGTAGAAGAAAATATACCAAAAAGTGAAGTTTGGCAAAATTGAAACTGCATACTTTGGGGTACTTGATGTTACTGTTGGATAAGCTAGATAAATGTCTGAAGCATAAAATCAGATGTTTTCTAAGGATGTACTGGATACTGCAACAATTAGTGAAAGAAAGTGGGGAAGAAGGCTTGCAGGGTTAAAAGCTTTGTGTTCCTGTTAATTATGTTTTTGCAGTGACTTGTGTGCTGCTCATTGTCATCTGAACTGTTCCTGTGGTGAATCGTACACTTGTTTTGTTTTCAGGAATGACTGGATTCGCGTTGGTCTTTGTTATCAACCAAATACTGATTTTACTATAGTTCTGGAAACCTTTCAGAGGAAGTCATCTGCTCTGTCGAGTAAGGTAGAACGCTACACACCTGTATCTTCAATGCTGGAGCTTGAAAAGAATCGATCAGACAAGAAGTTTTATTTTGACAACAGTACTGGGTAACGCCTTATAACTTGCCTGTGATGAAAGATTTTAATGATAATGGATAGCATGATAGCAATGAAAGGAACTGATTGAGACACTTGTGCTGGAGGGAGGCTGTTACAAAGGAGTCCAAAACTTCTTTGAAAGAATAATGTATGTGACTTTGAATCTCCAAAATACAGTGGTTATTATGAGCACACATTCTCAAGAAGACTGCAGTTACACAGATATTTTGTGTCCCATGTCTAGGGAAAATGTAGTATCCACAGCACTGCAGACAGGTGTCTTGCAGGAAGTAAATTTCCCCCTTCAAAGAAAATTTGTGTATTCTTGTTAAACTTCTGAGAACTTTTCTGTGGCAAGACTGTTTTGGAAACTATATATTCCTGAAAACCCACTTTTAGCCTTGTGAATAGTATTTGGAAGTCCTAGTTTCCATTTCAAAAGTTTTCTTTACAGAAGCCTTCTGTACACAGAATATTCTGTATACAGAGATCCTTCTGAGAGGTTTAAGGTGTGGTCAGCATTTACTGAAATTAAGTCCTACATACATCACTTGTGTGTGTTAGAATTTTGTTACTTAATGTGGAAATAAATGATTAACACAGGACTCTGTTTCTTTATCTGGCAAATGGGCAGATGACAGTGCTCTAAAGATTGTTTATGTTTCCTTTCTCTAAGAGCTACAACAGTAATAGCAGTTACCAGTGATAACAGTTAAATATATAATAGAAAAATCATTGGCCCTTTTGCATTGGTAACACTCTAAATGGCATTTCCAGGCATTTATTTAAGATGCAGCAGTGTAACTACATTGTCCAGTGCTGGTAAATACAGCTGAATATCTGAACAGTTGTTGTTGGTATCCATAAAGATCTACAGTTATGGAAAACATACATAAGCTCTGCAGCTTGTTTTATTGTTTCCTACCTTCCTGCCTCTATTTTGAGGAGTGGCTGTTCTTATCAAAACATATGCATTCATAGCAACATCTCACTTAATTGTTAGAGATTTCAGATATGTCAGTAGAGACTTTGTAATTCTAGTGAAGCGTAAATATTTCGAAAAAGTTTGAACAATGGTACAGAAGTAAATACTGTAGTTTTCTACTTCTCAAAATCATGAAATGTACCTGCTAAGGTTTAACATAAATACTTCCTTGTAGTCAGTTTATTTTCTCCATCTCTCACCTCCCTTCCCTTTTTTCTTTTTGTGTGCATAGACTACTGTTTTTATTTCTTCAAGCCAAATACAATAGGGATGGTCACAGTTATTGCTCATCTCAGGGATGTGAAAGGATCAAGATTGTGACCAAAGATTCAGCAAAATGGGTCAGTAACTGCATGGCAAAAGCTTACCCAAAGTACTACCAAGGACCAGCTGTCATAAAGCAGATGCCAGTAAAAACTACTGTACCGTGCACAAAGTGTGGCACAACTCAGGTAAAAGAAAATAAGCAAAAACTTGTATCATCTGTGTAGTTGGTGTTTCATACTACTTGTGTTAAAGGCATAGTTTCAGTTTTTCAGCACAAAATACAACACCTACCAATTTGCAGTATTCCAGGTTATTTATTTCCTGTGCTCAAGAAGGCAGGAGGGCTGTTGCAGCATGAGGGAGAAACATTGCTCCATATTTGTGCTTTGCCTCCTGCTCTACATGTGACAGAGAATACATGACATGAGTAGAGCAACTCTGTCAACTGTGTACCATGCAGGAAAGCTTTCCTGCAGAGATCTGTAGTTCAAGGCATACTTCAAGGCCAATGCCAACCTCTTTTTTGGATTTTTCATATTAGCATAAACTTGAAATTGCATTATGTGTTTTCACTATACATGATGAGGAAAAATACGGGAATAAGATGTATTACTGTTCATATGTCATATTACTTTGGAGTATGAGTTACCTGTTACAAAACATGACATGATAAAGTGTCAATGACATACACATATGTGTACTTAAACTGTTCTGTTTGACATCCAGATGGTATTCACCAGCGATCCTCACAAAAACTACCTCCTTGTGCAGATTAATTTATCTGGTAAAAATGAGTTAAGCAGAGCTCAGCAAGCATTTATTTCCGTGAGTATTCTTTGTAGTTTTATTTTTCTTGTTCTGTAGATCTTGGTATTGGAACAGTTGTACTGCCCTACATAGTGATAATCTCACACTTCTTCATCAGCATAAGAAGTGTTCGTTCATGGTTTGGAAAACAGTAGGTCAGAAGCCTGATCTTCTAATTTTAGAAAAAGAGGCTCCCAACTCCTCCTTTTGTATTCTAATTGCAAATCCTCTGCCACTAGAGTGAAAATTGTACCAGCAAGGAAGAACTTAAAATCTTTGAATTCCTGATGAAACCTGTATGGCTGTATTGAATCGTTCAAGACATTAGGTTTTGCTAACCTAAAAAATGTCAGTTACTAAAGAGCCCATAATTTTCAGTATTTGTTCTGATGCAGTCCTAGTGAGTGTGAAGGAAGTGCTGGAACAGGTTGCTAAGACGTGATGGATGCCCTGTGCCTGGATGCATTCAATGTCAGGCTGAACAGTGCTCTGAGCAACCTAATCTAGCTGTAGATAATAGTATCATTAGATCAGCAAAGTCAGTAGAATGATTAAGGTTGGAAATGACCTATCAGTTCATCTAGTCCAACAATCAGATGTCCCTGTTCATTGCAGGGGAGTTGAACTATATTTGAACTGGACCTTTAGAGGTCTCTTCCAACTCAAATGATTCTCTGATTCTATGTGGTATTGTATAAAATGTTTGCTTTGCTTCTGTTCAGATGCTGAAGTAGACCTGCATGTGATGCTGAGGATAGCTTTTTCAGATAAGCTCACACTAGAAAGCTTTAAGTGACTTGTGCTTTGCAAAGCCAGTTGGTTGAAATAGTGTAACTCTGAGTTCCTTAGGCAGAAAAGTGGTACTTGAGTGCAGACTTCTACAGGAGTCTTGCTGTATCTAGAGCAGTAGGAGCATAAGGTGACACTGGGACAAAATTGTGCATCCACAGTGAATGGTTAACTGTGCTATTGACAAGAAGTGCAGATGGTTCATTATCTGAATGTTAGCTTCCCAAAGCAGGTAGTTTATCTCCCCAAATGTTGACTGGTCTCCACACTGAAGCTAGTGATTGAAGGTTCTCATTCAGAAGTCTCACTGAAAGTTTCTTCTCAAAGGGGAAAAAAAAAAAAAGAGAGAGATGACAGTGAAAAGTGAGCATTTCTAAGCTGTACACCATTGTACACATGAAGGTTAACACTGAGCA
This sequence comes from Tympanuchus pallidicinctus, assembly GCF_026119805.1. Taxonomy (NCBI): domain Eukaryota; kingdom Metazoa; phylum Chordata; class Aves; order Galliformes; family Phasianidae; genus Tympanuchus; species Tympanuchus pallidicinctus. The sequence continues at coordinate 39,056,800 of NW_026294758.1, forward strand.
CAGTATGACAGCAGTTGATTTATGAATAGTAGATTTATGTATGCACAGTATGACAACAGTTGATTTATGAAAAGTAGATTTATGAATTCTTTTTTCTCCCATACAGGTCAATAACACAATGTTTTCCTTCAAGGATAATGGTATACTCGTTGTTGTAGTTGATGCCTGCACTGGCACAGTGTCAGGAAATAATTTATTTTCCGGAGCAGACATTAAGCGTGTAGGTGGCTATTTAAAGTCTGAAATACCACAAAGGTACGTGTAATGACCATTTATATCCAGTGTGTTCTGCAAGCTGTATTTCTGCTCTCTAACAAGATTTTAACTAATAATGTTTATGTAACAACACTGAAAATGAGCAAAATGTGTATTGAAGTTGAGGAAAAAGGAGAAATATAACAGATAACTTTGCTTTGCTAGAGCAAGCAAAGCCACTCACTAAAATCCTCCAGTGTTGCATGCCTTTCACTTCAAAAAGAAACTGAACCTCATGTAGTAGCACCTCTTTCCTTAAAAGAGGAAAAACTTTTGCTTCAGTATTTATGGACTCTTACAAACCGACCAACTGTGTGATGTTCTACTTGGGTTAGGAGTGACTTTTCTCCAGATCCAGAGTGAAAAATATTGTCATTTAAAAAAAAAAAAAAAAAAAAAAAAAAAAGTGGGGATAGAAAGTTAGTGTCTGGAAAATACAGTTTCTGGTATTTTAATTTTGGATCAAGAGTTTAATTATTATTTTTTTAATATACAAAAGTCACTGGAAATTTTTATTTAAGAGGATTTGAGTTAAACTTAGGAGGTGTTTTTTTAATATTTTTCCAAGTGTATGCTCTTCTAGATAGTACTTTCCAAAGAATGTTGTCTTATTTCCACAAAACCAGCTTTAACACAAAAACTCTTCAGCTTCCAGCTTTAACCCAAAAACTCTTCAGAAAGAGGGCAAAAGTGGGCTACGAAGACATCCAGCTGTAAAAGTATGTAGGATACCAGGAAAACTTCAATTGTAACTACTGTTGTCTCTGCACTGCTTCTATTGCAGGTCTGTGGTTCTACTGAGCACAAGAGGCGAGGTAGAAATTCCTAATAACTTAGCAGAAGCCTTTAAGTCCTTGGGGACAGCCAAACCACCTTACCTTCAGAGCAATGGTTAGTGAAATTTTGCACATTTCTTTTATACCACTTAGGTTCCCCCCTAATTTGCACATTTGTCTGCCTCACAGATTTCTTCTGGGTCCAGACATTGCTTCATGTCACCCAGAGGAAACATGCATGAAGCATATTGCAAGCAAGAAGGTGACTACCAGTTCTCTGTAACTTGATTATACAGAAAGCCTGGGCTTTTTTTCCCGAAGCCTTTATGTTGTGTCTCATGCAGCAAATCTGAGGGACGCGCACTCTACTTCTAAGCAATCCCCACTGCCACTCCAGTATTTCCTGTTGCAGTGATGTGATGTGGTATTTTGAGGGATGATCAGTTTCTATGCACCCCATGGGGCAGTTCTCATCCCTTCAGGGCTGTGGCATAAGTTCTGTGTGAGGGAACAGTTTTTATAACTGTTGTGATGGTTCTGTTTTCAAATTGAAGATTTTAGAGAATTTAGTACTAAATAGTAACAGAAAATTTTTGAATTAATGTATCCCAATTTGGTACGGGTGCCACTAAGGCTAGATTACTATACTGAGTAAATGGCAGAAGGAGGATTCTGTAAGAGTGTTTCTCTCTTGCTGAACCATGTGTTATAATTAGGCTCCTGTAACACTGCACTATTTTTGTTGCAGGAAGTGTGGCCTTCCTGGGCTTCAGAGGAAACTTTAAGCCATCGTGGATTAAGCTGTTTACCAGTCCTGCTGGTCATGGGCAAATTCAGATAGAAAAGTATATCCCTTTGCAACTGGAAGAATATGGCTGTACCAGAGCTATCAAGAGTCGACGGAAAGACCTCGAGCTTCTGAAGAAGGCTACAAGATCTCATTAAAGACTAAGCTGTACATAAAAACTGGGGGAAGAAAATGTGAACTAACTTATTTTTAATTTATGGCATTTTAAACTGTGTTATTATTCAAGGAAATCATGTTATTATCTGACAGACGTTTGCCATCATTGACCGCTTGAATGCCAGTCTGTGCACCTTCTAGTTGTACAAAATACGGAAGAATTTATTAGTATTTGTATAAACAGGTTTCAGAGATTTTTCAGATGTTTGTATTTACTGTAAACAATTTTTTCTGTTTAATACTCCTTTTGTATTTAAGAGAGTGTTCATAAAAGCCTTAAATTTTTGATAGCTGGTGTTGGAGTGCTATTTGGATTACTTGAAAGATTAACAGTTAGGTCTCTCTAAACAGCTTGAATTGGTCATTGTAACTTAGTTTACTTGCATTTTCCCTCTGCTGTATCCAGGTTTTCCTGAGAGTTTATTTAGTAGGAAGTTCAGTTACATTCTCAAATTACTTTCCCGGGTGTTTAAAAAAAAAAAATAAAAAAAAAAATCCTATTATGCTTGCAGTTGTGCTCAAGGAGTTTTAACTGCAGTAAAATTTTTGATTTGCTGTACGAAAGGTGGAGAGGGGGGATTTGGAGACCTAGCCTGGGCTGGGTGGGGATTGTGTACTGTGCAACAGAGTTTTTACGAGGCCATGTGTAGCGGTGTGACAAGAGCAGAAAATGACTGTCATTCTTCAGGATCACTGTTTACTACTCACTCCAACAGGAGTTACTAGTAAGAGTTACTTCATCAGTTAACGTGTCTGTTAAGACTGGGCACAGCTGGACTTTTTCTTTTAAAGCTCTTAAGCAGAAAGGCAGAACTGAGAAAATGGTCATTCTCAGGTTGTTATGAAGCTGAGCTTCTACTCCGTCTGTGATTAAGGCTATCGCAGCTCTGAATTTTGAGAGGAAGGTGTGCTCAGTTCATTCTGTCATGCTATCTATTTTGCCTTAACTTTTGATTCTTTTTATTGTAACCCTGTTGGTAATTTCTGTTATTAGCTGTCTTTGATTTCTGTTGGGTTTTGTTGCAATTGTTTTACCTTTTCTATAGGTGGTGGGGAAATGGTTTAGAAGAACTGAGATACAGCTGCCCATTTTCAAGAATCTAGTCTTTGAAATTAGATTTCAGAGACTGTAAAGATGCATTTCATAATAGGGAACAATAGGTGCCACAGAGCTGAAAATATAACTACAGTTCTAATAAAACTGACATCGTTCCTTGTTACTGTACGTGTTCTCATTCATTCTAGCTGTTGTTATATATGTCCCATCCGGAGATGCTATGTGCTTTGAATTTAAAATGGAGTGGCTGTTGAAAATGAACTGTTCACTTGTCTTCTCCAAAGAAGTTGAAAAACAGGGGATTATTTTTTTTTGTGCTTTAAAGGAGAGGAGGCACAGTAGCAGACCTATTATTCTATTCAATTAAAATATGCTACCTCAGTGCTACCATTAAACTGCCTGATCATAATACCTTTTTTTCCTAAGTAAGAAAGGAGGGGAAAGGAACACAACACAAGATGAAGTTAACATACAGATGACTGATTTTATTTTATTGCAAAACCAAGCCAAATGGATGATTATGTATTTTGCAGTTGTTTTGATGCACAGTTGCTATAATGCTTAAAAAACGAAGTGTTTTGTATGTGTGGTAAATTTTTAAGACTAGCTATAATGTTTGGTATTACTAATGCAGGACTATGTGATTTACTTGCTCCGAGTGCAGTAGGGTTAGTGTCTGGGGATTGCAATGATCTTAAGACTTCCACTGTTCTGATCTGTGGGTCGTGCTTAGCAGAGAAATGCCTTTTGGATAGTGACCTTCAGGCTTCTGAAGTTGGCCATTGTTTGAGATTCTGCTGTTTTAAGCCATCTTTTGTAAAAGCTGTTCTTGGAAACCTCAAGGCTACTCAAGTGTAAGGAGTACTGATAGACAATTGGACCTGAAGTTAAACTGTCATCTTTTGTGTGAACTTAAGCATTTGATAAATAGCATAAATAAATTTTTACATCTGACAAAGCAATAAAAGCTTGAGTCTCTTCTGTTCTTGCATCAAGTAACTTTATATGTTGTGTGAACACCATAAACCATTTTATTTCAAACAGTTCACCTGGGTGGTTTATGGTGTGTGTTCTACCCTTCAAAAACCAAATGGCAATACTAGGAATAGAGCTGCAAATGGTTACAGAATCAGTGGGCCTCTGTGGGCTTAAAGTCGCAGCTGCTGCATAAAGAGCCATTTCAATGTGGTGCAGGCCACTGCAGTGTTGTTATCCACAGTAGCCTGCAGACGAGAAGGCTGAACGGCAGCTTAGTCATGTGCATCAATACCTGCAGCAAGGAGAAAAGTAAGATGAGGCCAGGTTCTCAGTGGTGTCCAGTGTCAGGACAAGAAGTAGAGGGCACACATGGGCATACAAGAAATTCCATGTAAACAGAAAACAAAACAATTTTCTGTATGGGTGATGAAGCACTGATATGGATTGCAAGAGAGTCTGTGGTGTCTTCATCCATGGAGCTTACTTTAATTTATGTTTTAAATTATGTTAAAATATATTTTAACAAATCCATTGACCTTACTTTAAGCCCTGCATTGGACTGGGCTGTCTCCAGAAGTGATTACCTGCTTGTGTCCTGCAGAGGCTTTGCACAATTAAAAATGTCAATGCAACTGGCTTCTCTTTTCCAAATACACAAAATGCCATAGCCTGCAGTACCATCACCATATGCTGTAAGACAAGCCAGTGGGGAATAAGATCAGGCTGGCTGAATGCAAGGTTTCTGGTGAGAATTAGGGGGGTGGAAAGAAAAGAGAGGAAAAAAAAAAGTGTACGCCACCTTTGGTAGAGGGGGCGCAGGCAACTTGGGAAGAGTGCAAGGAAACTGCTAGTATATACAGAGAGGAAATTAGGTAAAAGTCCAGCTAGAGCTTAACCTGGTCACCATTGTAAAGCAAAACAAAAAAAATGGCTTTTTTTTTTATGAATAATGAACAAAAAGAGGATCAGGGAGAATGTCCATCTTTTATTGGATGTGATGGGGAGGATGAAGTACTCAGTGCCTTCTTTTCTTCTTAACAGCCAGACCAGCTATCCTCAGGGTACTGCTGAGATGGAAGACAGGCATGAGGAGCAGAATAACCCCACCCATAATTCAAGAGGAATCAGTTAGCAACATACTACTCCACCTAGACCATCTCAAGTCTATGGGGCCAGATGGGATCCAACCGGTGGTACTGAGGGAGCTGGCAGAAGTGCTCTCCAAGTCACTTTTTATCATTTATCTGCAGTTCTGGTCAACCTAGAAGGTTCCAGATGACTGGAGACTTGCCAGTGTGATGCCCATCTACAAGAAGAGTCAGAAGGAGGATTCAGGGTAACTACAGGTCTATCAGCCTTACATCTTCATAGGGGTATGTCATGGAACAGCTCATCTTGAGTGCAATCACAGAGCATGTGTGAGACACCCACAGGTGCTCAGGCCGAGCCACCACAAGTTCATGAAAGGCGGGTCCTGGCCAACTTGATCTCCTTCTATGACGTGGTGACCTGCGCAGTAGGTAAGGGAAAGGCTATCGAGACTTTAGTGAAGCCTTTGACACTGTCCCAGCATTCTTCTGGAAAAGCTGGCAGCCTGTGGCTTTTGCCTAATTTTCTCTCTGCCTGCACAAGCAATATCCCTGCACTCTTTCACAAGTAGATTCTTTGTTTGGTAAAGAACTGGTTGGAGGGCTGGGTCCAAAGAGTGGTGGTGAATGGAGTTACATCCAGCTGGCAACTGGTTGTGAGAAGTATTGCTCAAGGGTCAGTACTGTGGCCCATCCTGTTTAATATCCTTATCTGGATAAAAGGAATGAGTACACCTTCAGTAAGTTTGAAAAGTTGGGAGAAAGTGCTGACCTGAGGGTAGAATGGCTCTCCAGAGGGATGTGGACAGGCTGAATAGACTGAGCCCAATTGCATGAAGTTCAACAAGACCAAGTGCTTGGTTCCACACTTTGGTCACAACAACCCTATGCAATGCTACAGGCTTGGGGCAGTGTGTCTAGAAAGCAGTGTAGAGGGAAAAGATCTGGGGATGTTCATAGAATCATAGAATCACAAGGTTGGAAATGACCTACAAGATCAACTAGTCCAACCATCTCCTCATCACCATTGCCACCACTAGCACTAAACCATATCACGCAGCACGTCATCCAGACACCTCTTGAACACTGCCAGGGACGGTGACTCCACCACCTCCCTGGGCAGCCATTCCAGTGCCTGTCCACTCTCTGAGAGAAAAAGTTATTCCTCATGTCTAACCTAAACCCCCTCTGGTACAACTTGTGGCCATTTCCCTGTGTCCTGCTCGTTGCCTAGGAGAAAAGGCCAAATCCCTCTTCATCACAACCTCCCTTCAGGAAGTTGTAGAGTGCAATGAGGTCTCCCCTGAGCCTCCTCTTCTCCACACTGAACAATCCCAGCTCCCTCAGCCGCTCCTCATAGGACCTGTGCTCCAGACCCCTCACCAGTTTCGTTGCCCTTCTCTGCACATGCTCCAGGACCTCATCATCTTTCCTGTAGTGAGGAGCCCAAAACTGAACACAGTACTCGAGGTGCGGCCTCACCATTGCTGAGTAGAGGTGGATGATCACCTCCCTGCTCCTGCTGGCCACACTATTTCTAATGCAGGCCAGGATGCGGTTGGCCCTCTTGGCCACCTGGGCACACTGTTGGCTCGTGTTCAGCCGAGCATCAACCAACACCCCCAGGTCCTTCTCTTCTTCACAGTCATCCAGCCATTCATCCCCAAGCCTGTAACGCTGCATGGGGTTGTTGTGCCCAAAGTGCAGGACCTGGCACTTGACCTTGTTGAATCTCATCCCATTCACCTCAGCCCAGCGGTCCAGCCTGTCTAAATCCCTCTGAAGGGCCGCCCTACCCTCAGGCAGATCGACACCACCTCCCAGCTTGGTGTCATCTGCAAACTTACTGAGGGTGCACTCAGTGCCCTCATCTAGGTCATCAGTAAAGATATTAAACAAGATGAGCCCCAGTACCGACCCCTGGGGGACACCACCTGAAATGGGTCGCCAGCTGGACTTGACTCCATTCACCACAACCCGCTGGGCACGGCCCTGTAGCCAGTTCCTTACCCAAAGAAGGGTAGACCTGTTCAGACCACAGGCAGCCAGTTTCCCCAGAAGAAGCCTGTGAGGGACCGTGTCAAAGGCTTTGCTGAAGTCCAGGAAGACTACATCAACAGCCCTTCCTTCATCTGGCAGACTGGTCACCCAGTCAGGGAAGGAGATGAGGTTGGTCAAGCATCACCTGCCTTTCACGAACCCATGCTGGCTGGGCCTGATCCCCTGGACACTGCGTACATGCTGTGCAATCTCATCCAAGATGATTTGCTCCATAACCTTCTCTGGTACTGAGGTCAGGCTGACAGGCCTATGGTTCCCCGGATCCTCCTTATGGCCCTTCTTGAAGATGGGAGTCACATCAGCAAGCCTCCAATCCTCTGGGACCTCACCAGTTAACCAGGAGCGCTGATAGATGGCCAAGAGGGGCTCAGCAATCACCCCTGCTAGCTCCCTCAGCACCTGAGGGTGCAGCCCATCCAGTCCCATGGATGTGTGACAGTCCAGATGGAGGAAGAGCTCTCTGACCATCTCCACTGGAATTGCTGGGGGCATATTCTGTGCAGCGTCCCAGACTTCCAGATCGGGGCATAAAAAGCCCAGAGGATAACTGATCTGGCTATTAAAGGCAGATGTAAAGAAGGCATTGAGGACCTCAGCCCTCTCCTTGTCTTCAGTGACCACATTCCCTGCTGCATCAAGTACAGGATGAGAATTATCTTTGGTTCTTCTTTTGCTGTTGATATATTTATAAAAGGATTTTTTATTGTCTTTTACTGCAGAGGCCAACCTGAGCTCAAGTTGGGCTTTCACCTTCCCAACTTCCTCTCTACATACCTTAGCTACTTCTTTGTAATCTCCCCAAGCAGCCTGTCCCTTCTTCCAGAGGATGTAGACTCTTTTCCTCCTTGAGTCTCAACAGTAATTCCCAGCTCATCTATACCAGTCGTCTTCCCCTACGGCTCGCCTTACGGCACTCAGGGACAGCCTGTTCTTGTGCCTTTAAGATTTCGGTCTTGAGGAGCATCCAGGCTTCCTGGGCCCCTTGACCCTTGAGAAGTGACTCCCAAGGGACCCGCGCTACAAGCTCCCTGAACAGGTCAAAGTCTGCCCTCAGGAAGTTCAAGAAGGTAGTTCTGCTGGCTACTCTTTTGACATCCCCAGGAATGGAGAATTCTACAATTCTGTGTCACTCTGCCCAAGACAGTCCCCAACCTTCACTTCTCCCACCAGTCCTTCTCTGTTAGTGAAGACCAGGTCCAGCAGGGCACCGCCCCTGGTAGGCTCTCCTACCAGTTGCGTAAGGAAGCAATCTTCCACACAGTCTAGAAACATCCTGGACTGCTTCCTCTGCTCTACATTATATTTCCAACATGTATCAGGGAAGTTGAAGTCGCTCATCAGAACAAGTGCTGGCGATCGCGTGACTTCCGCGAGCTGCTCATAGAATACTTCATCCAACTCTTTGTCCTAATTAGGTGGTCTATAACAGACCCCCACCAAGATGCCGCCCCTACAGGCCTTCCCACTAATCCTTACCCATAGACACTCCACTCTATCATTCCCAACCCCAAGCTCTTCTACATCAAAACAGTCCTTAATATCAAGGGCCACACCATCACCCTTCTTTCCTCGTCTATCCCTTCTGAAGAGCTTGTAGCCATCTATCTCAGCACTTCAGTCATGGGAGTGGTCCCACCATGTTTTGGAAACAGCAACAAGGTCATAATTAGCCTGACTCACAATCATTTCCAACTCTTCCTGCTTGCTGCTCATGCTGCATGCATTGGTATAGACACATTTCAGACGAGTCATCTGCCTCATCCCCTGCTCAAGCATCTTTCCCTTAGGCTCATCTCTTGAGAGGCCTGTTTTGTCCCCTTCTCCCTTCATAGCTAGTTTAAAGCTCTTTCAATAAGCCCCGCTAGTTCCTGTGCTAGCATTCGCTACCCCTTTCAAGATAGGTGTGTTCCACAGGCAGACAGCCAGGGGCCGAGTAAACTGCCCCATGATCAAAGAACCCAAAGTTTCTGGCTCGACACCAGCCTCCGAGCCAATTGCTTGTGCTTTTCTGTCCCGCTCGGAGTCCCTCACTGGCCCTGAAGGTATAGAGCAGAAGATCACTTGAGCTCCCGCTCTGTGGACTAAACGCCCTAAACCCCTGAAATCTTTTTTCATTGTGTGTAGGCTTGTCAGAGTGATTTCATCACTGCCCACCTGGACTACGAGTAGTGGAAAATAGTCAGTTGACCTAACCAGCTTTGGGAGTTGCCTGGTTATGTCCCTGACCAGAGCCCTAGGAAGGCAGCACACTTCCCGACGGCCCAGGTCAGGTCTGCATATGGGGCCCTCCATTCCTCTGAGAAGGGAGTCACCCACCACGACCACCCTTCTTTCTTTACTATCAGAGGCAGTCTCAAGGCCGCTCTCACCCTGGGCTCTCTCCTAGGCTGATCCTGCATCGCCTCTCCAGTCACTTCCTCTTCAACTTCCAGCATTTGGAACCTGATATTTAGAGGGAGTTGTGGAGGCGGGCTAGGCAGGCGGGGATGTCTCCTGTGACACCGAGTCAGGACTCTTTTCCAACCTTCCTCATCAGTGAGGTCTGTCTGACTGTGACAGGGCAGGGGGTCCACCAACTGTCTGGGGTTTTTTTCCTGGAGCCCTTCCCTCTGGTAAGCCAGTGAGTCACTCCACCAGTCAATCTCCCGCTCACACTCCCTGATGGTCCTAAGTCTCTGCACCTCATCCTTGAGCTCCACCACCAGGCTGAGAAGCTCGTCCACCTGCCCACATCTCACACAGATTAAGTCCCTGCCACTCTCCCCGGGCAGAAGTAGGCTCAGGCACTCCCGGCAACCAGAGGTCTGAATAGCAACATTTCTTACTAAGGTTTCAGTCTAGGTTGCAACAGCCTTCTCGGAATGAGCCCGCTGTCTGGTGGAGACCATGTTTCAGCCTGAGGTCTCAGAGAATGTCTTAGAGATTGTCAAGGAAATCCTGTCTCCTGAGCAAGGAGGGACCTCCCCTTTCCCAGTGAACAGAAACAACAGTTTCTCACCTGATGCGACTCATGGGGGGAATCTAGCTTCCCCCTCTCAGGAGCTATTTAAGGCTTACTATCAGGTGCGAAGGTGTGAAGGCATGGGCGGGTGTCTAAACCGCGCCGCTAATGTGCCAGCTCCACCCCTGGTGACTCAGGAGCCCGGCCACAAGCTGTCAGCTCCCAGCTCAAGTGCAGTGCTGATGCTAGCCTCAAAAAAAGTCCTAAAAAAGCCTTAAAAAGAGCTTTTTGGTTGGCCTTTTCTTACTCCGATCCCTTGCCCGCTCAGAAGCAAATCTCCACAGCAAAAAAGTGTTAGTTGATTGCTGGCTGAACATGAGTACCCAGGTGGTCAAGAAGGCCAACTGCATCCTGACTTGCGTCGAAAATACTGTAGCTCACAGGAGCAGGAAAGGGGTCATTAGCCTAAAGTCAGTGCTGGTGAGGCCACACTTTGAATACTGTGTTCAGTTTTTGGCCCCTCACTGAGGGAACTGGGATTTTGTAATGTGTAGAAGAGGAGGCTCAGGGGTGGCTTTATCACTCTCTACAACTCCTTGAGAGGAGACTGTGGCAAGATGGGGAGTTGGCCTCTTCTCCCAGGTAGCTAGTGATAGAATGAGATGTAATGGCCTCAAGCTGTGCCAGGAGGGTTCAGATTGGATGTTAGGAAAAATCTATTCTCAGCAAGTGGTGATGCACTGGAACAGGCTGCCCACAGAGTTGGTGGAGCCCTGGAAACCACGTTCAAGAAATGTGGAGATATGGTAGTGAGGGACATGGTTAGTGGGCATGCTGGTGGAGGGTTGATGATTAGAATAGATGATCTTGGAGATCTTTTCCACCCTGAATGTGGGAATGAGCCACATAATTTTCACCTCATGTCTGAAAATCACAGAGACCTTAAAAAAGAGATTTCTGTCTTCAGACCCCATTCAAAATTCACTGGACTTGCCTTTCCAGGATCAGGCTTTGTATAGAAATCTATTTCTTTGAGGAATGAGGAACATTGCTATTCTTTACTCAAACTTTGTCTTTTCGCAGTTAAAAACAATACGAAAAAAAATGTTCACCAGACTACAGAAAGGAAGGGGAGTTTAAAATTCTAGCACAGCATGCAGGAGATTTTCAGGGCACATCCGAGTGCATGTTCTCACTCTGAAGGCATTCTCGTTCTGCATTGTATCTTGTAATTGTTCTAAGGTTTCAAAAGCAAACAGAAAACAACAAGAAAACAAAAAAACCAAAAAACTACTTGGAGCTGAGATCCAAGTACTATCAGAAAGATAGTCTCTCTGGCCACTACACAAAGTGCTGGAGATTTTGAAGTGTTGAGATGATAGCAAGGGTGTGCTTTAGGAACCTGTTATCTTAATGTTGGGCAAGCCTCATGGTGTGATTTCCTCCACTTCCCCTTAATATCTTTTCACACTATGCAGGAAAGATACACAGTACAGTGATCAGTGACAGGAATAAAGTATGTGTCACAGCTATATTTGTTTGAGGTGAAGCTTTAAAATGTGTATCCTGGTGTCCAAACATCTACCAAATCAAAGAATCACTAAATGCTGAACTTCAAAACTGCATACTGAATGTTGTTGCATTTCACAAGCACTTTTTTCTTTTCTTGTGTTTACTTTCTTTTTCTGTGTTGTATGTTACTTAAAGTTCCAATACAGTACACAGTGTTGAAGCATGTAAGTTCACCTTTGGATTTGGCTTGAGAAAATTTATGAGCTTTTTAATTATCTGGCTTACAAGCTGTATAATTTTCCATATGAATTATAACTTCCTATATAAAAAAAAGGCTTGTCTGGGAGTTGACTTGCATGACTGGGAATGACACGGCTGGCAAGTCATAGAACTATCTCTCCTATTTTTTTGTGTGAAGAAACTGAAAATGTAACTCCTTGGATACAATAAGAATGATTCTGCAATACATTAATCTGCGAATTTCCTAAGATCTGCCTAGCCTTTTCTGATACAATATCCTGTGTTGCTCTTGTGTCCTTCCCTCAGCCTGTTCTAAAAAAAATATCATGAGCCTTGCACTTTTCTTGAAATGTTTTTGGTGTACTAGTGGGAAGTTAGCTTGGTCAGATCACAGAGATCACAGAGAAATATTGAGGTAACTGTTATGTTTAATCTTTGCCCTTAAACGATGAATCTTTCAACTTTCTCAGTCTATTGTATTTAAAAGTACAAAACAGAGTTAATTGCCAGGCCTGCAAGGCAAATTCTTCATTTCATCTTTGGCCAAGTTGAATGGGGGACAGCTGAATATCCTGATTTATAACTTCTTTCTCAGGAAACATTTTTAGAACATGCAGTGGCCTGTCTTCACATATTATTTATTCAAAATGGAACATAAAAACATAGTGCTATTTCAAGATTATTTTCCTGTGTTCAAGTTTACAAGCGATAGTACTCAGGCAGAATTGGATTTTTAGAATGGTTAGAGAATGGTTAGAATGGTTAACTGTTCTGTTGTTGTTTGTTTGTGCTTGCGTAACACTTTCAACATATTCACTGGAATCAGTTCAGATTATGTTCTGTATAACTTGTGGCTTTCAGAGATGGATCTCAGACGGTGACAAGTCATCTTTATAAAGTCTGTAAGGTTCTTCAGCGGAAGATGTTTCACTCCATCCATCTGCAGGGTGTGACCTATGATCTAACAGTGTTCTTGCATCTCTGGTGCAAATGATGACTGTGGTACATGTTCTCAGTAATAGTAGAAAACACCAAGTTATCTGTAGTCTCATTATTTTTGTTTCTCAGAAATGATCCTATGATGATCATCACTCAGTAATATATGCTGCACCCTTCTGCTTTTTAATGATCTTTTAAATATTCTACCATAAATTTTCATATGGCAGCACGTCATGAATATAATTTTTCTTGTCAGTGTTCTCAAATCCTGTATCGATATCAGGATACAAAGATACAAAGGACTGGAAGATACAAGTATATTTACTCACATGAATCGTGATGACACAAACAACTGCCACTTCGGTTATTTGTGCTAGGTGGCAGATAAGTGTAAAATAAGAGCTCAATCAGGGTTTAATAGTTGGGCACGGACAGAAACAGTCTTTTTACCTTAGAAGCCCTAAGTACCTTTCACCCCTTGTGTCAGAGGAGTGGAGTTCCCCTCATCCATTCCCTCCCATTCCATAAAGGATATGATTCTGCTTTGGTTAATTGTTTTGTTCCCTTAGAATTTTTTGCTTTTTGGTATTCCAAGTATTTTGCAGCCTGTGTTTTTTTTTTTTTTCTGAGGAGTAGGTCATACCTCTCCTATTTTCCCACCATTTTTATCTATCTGAAAGTGTAATCTAACTCTTTCATCAGAATCATTACCCAGAATATACTTTTTCCTTTAAATGTTATCTTCTTGAGTCATGTTGTAGCAACATGTTTGATATTGGATGAATGTCCAATTGCATAAAAACTGCATTTTCAAATAAACTTTGAAAGCAGGGGCACTCCACTTTGAAACTGAAGGAAATAAGGGCATAGAAGTTTTGCAGAAATGTAATCTCCACTGCCAGTTTTGTATATGGTGTTGCCCAGTGAGTATCAAACAGGACCTTTGTAATCAGGAGTTCAGGAGTCAGAGTGGACTTAGGTTCTCCATAGATACTGTGTTGAGTGACCTTATTACATGCCTTGTGGTAGAGCATATGCAATTACAGCAAGCACCGTATGAATATTTGAAATGCTGATGTCTATTCTTTATAGGAATAATTAGCTGGAGTTTTTGTTGTTTGTTTGTTTCTCATATGGTTCTTCAATTTTATTACTTTCACACTTGAGACACTGCGTACTCTTTTCCCTCTCCCCAGTGCAGTCCTTTACAGACTCCATCATTCTTAATAGAGGCACACAAACCAGTTTCTAAAATGAAGTTCACACTAATAGGAACATACCTAGCTGTTACGCTGATACAAACAGCAAAGTAGGGTCTTAAGAAAATGCAAAGTTTCTATGTGTGTGCCACACATGAGTATGTAAATAACTATTAGACATGTTTTTAAAAGTAGAACTGCAGAACTTGCACTCAGAACTGCAAAAATATTTTTGTGTGCAAACAGTCCCTGTGTTTCAGGATCTGTGAAAAAGTAAATGATACAGATATTTGTCAGAGATCTGTACTGAGTTTGTTCAAGAAAATTGTTGCTTGAGAGTGTCAGGACACGAGGTGTCAGGACATAATTTAATAGGGAATCAAATCCTCTGTTATGGGGCACAGCGTGCTGTAAATGTGAGTCAAAGTCATGTATTCCCTGTCACAGATGGGTCCTACATACACTAAAAGCAACATGTGAACCTACAGTCAACCAAATTCTGGTGAGCACTTAAAATTACACTCAAGCACTCTATGTGTCAATTGTAAACATTAACAAATCTCAGACATGTTATTAAGAAAACAAAACAAAACAAAACAAAAACAAGTTGATCAGAGATGTGCTGTTTGCTAGGATATGCCTTTAATAAGTGAGATGGTATTTCTCATTAGGCACAGACATAGCAATACAGATACAGGCAAATCCTTGGGCTCTACAGAAAAGCCATTACAAGACAGACATCTTCACAGTTTTTAGACTCATCATCCCATAAATGTTCAACCTACATAAGCTTAAGTAGAGTCAGAGGGTAAGTGTCCTAGGTGCATTTTTTTAATTTTTTTTTTTCTTCAGAATTAATTTAGCATTTTTTTCCTACAGTGAGTGTTTAATTCCACTTTTCTTTTTTTCAGTCTGTTAGCCCTTGCTCTAAGTTCTACTTGTGACAAACCAGATTTTTTATTAGATCTGTAAAGCTCATCCTTACACAGTTAATGAACAAGACTGCTTGCATAGGAGGTGTTAATGAGATTTTTCATATTAAAAAAAAAAAAGAATATATCTCTCCCAGTGTAACAGCGGGGTGGGCAGACTGTGGTTTCAGTCTGTGCTCATTGATTCTTTACAGGTTAGTCCACATATTTCCTAGCATTGCTATATTGGCAGCAGTTTGTCTTATTTTTTATATGACAGATACGTCGCATAGATACAACCCAACAGCTTGTTCAAAGGGTGGGAAGTCAATTACACTGCTACCAGGTAAATGTAGTCCACATGTACATGCATCTTGGAAACCTAGACCTAGTGTGGTGTAGAGGCTGTCCCAGACTACTTGCAGGGATCACAGAATGCCCAGTAAGAAATATCTGTAAATGCTGGTGTGATTTTTCTTTTTCAGGCAAAGTATGTCACAAACAGAAGTGGGTTCCCATGCAGGAAGCAGCTCTTCCGTAAAAGGGGCCAGGGAACAGAGTGTATTAGGCCAAGGCACTGGTTGAGTAAACAAAACTTATACAGTGGCTACTGATTTCCTTCCTCTCTCATGCCACAGCATAATTTATAGCAGAGCTCCAGAGAAGTGGGTGTCACCTTTGATTCAGAAAAAGAGCAATGCATGTTCTTGCTATAGCAAATATTCAGATCAAAAGGCACCAGCTATGGAATAACAAATGCAGGCAGCTGAATATATTTGCTATCAAAATAAATTTCTTTGAGATATTACCAGGAAAAGGGAAGTTCTTTTAATAAGGAAATTGTTCAGGAAAGGATTAGCGTGCAGCTAGAGAGAGGCTCAATGGAAGGAAGTTACACTTTTGTGCCTCCAGTTAGCAAACATTCATGAAGCAAGAAATGCTACAATGTGCCAATCCACAAATCCACAACCTGACCCAACTGGCTTTACAGGCCTTGACAACAGATGTAGAAAAAGTCTGCAAGCACATACTCTGCAGAGAAGGAAAAATCACAAAGCATCACTGGGAGAAGCAGAGGTATTTCACCTGTCTGGCCAGAGCCAGAAGCCACTGAGAGAGAGGAATTGGCTGAGCAGCCCAGGAATAAAAGATTCTGTGGCCAAATATTTTTGAAATGAAAGATTTTGGAGTTCAGCTTTGGAAGCACAGCTTTCCTTGAGTCTTGTAGGAACACTAATTTCCACAAAGTGTGTCAGGCTTGTGCTTATTTGTGTGTTTTGCCAACTCTGGATGAGTCTGCAGCAGTGAGCTGTAAGAAGCCTGGGAGCAGCTGGCACTTCTGGGCAGTTTGCAGCACTGGTGTGCAGGACCCAGAGCAGTAGCAGTGTCACATTGCTTTGCTGCTGGCACCTGTCTGTCAGCGTCTCCTCATCTCCCTGCAACAAAGGATGTCTTCCCATCATTTTAACTAATCAAGGCAAAGCTGCAATAATTAAAAGGAGGTCACTTTAATTAATGGGTTAATGTGAGCCTCCAAATTGGAATTCTGTTGGAGAGAATTAGAATAACCTCTGGGTGAACTTAGTTGGTGCTTTCTGCCGAGTTCCACATACAGAAATGTAAAGTGTGGGTTGCTGTGAGCACAGATGAAACAGTACCTTGAGTGGGAGCATAGGGAAATCAAGAAGGGATTAAAGAGACAACAGGAATCACTGAAGAAGAGATTTTTCTTGTCTCTTAGCTCCCACTCTGTCTTGAGTGTTGTTCCAGATGTTCCGTACTGAAAATCTCCAACAGATGTCCATCCTCAAACAAAAAAACCTGTGGCTTAGCTAAATCTGAGGCTGAGCCACAGCAATTCTCAGCACGACTATGAACTGCGGTTTAATCAACCAGAAAAAGCATTCCCAGACTGCTCTGCATTGTACCCAGTAATTAAAAACACAGCAGCAAAACCTCAGGAGTTGCTGCCTCTTGATGAGTGATGGCAACAGCGCTCTGCAGACCAGGAGAGACCAAGCATGGCAGCAGGCAGCACTCTGCTTTTCCTCTCAAGCTGGAATTTCTTCAAAATCTCTGCATCATCAAAGAAACAGCCATCCATCTGTGGACTCCGAGGAGCATATACACATGGCAGTGGAGACTGCTTCGGCCTTTCAGCACTAACTTGGAAGGTACAGTCATAGACAGAGAACAGTGACAGCACTGGGCTATTTGCTGCCCACTGATAATTGCAATAGAAATTATGCCACAGGAGATCTTCAGCTTCTGCCTGCAGAGCTGTTCACTCTCAAGCCAGTGCCTAAGTAACATCCCTAAATATTGCACAGATGCTCGGGACCCATGCATTTCATGGCACAGCATACCAGGAAGGACCATGCCCATCTCTGCCACAAGTCCTCTCTTCCTTCCCTGTTTCATTCCTCTTGGATCAGATTTTCTCCAGACATCAAATGTCTAAAGCTAATTCGCCAACATTAGTTCAGTCTTACACATCCATTAGATGTTTTTCTCTCCACTCTTCTTAGTCGTTGTGGTTTACCACACCCATTAAGAAAAAAGGCGGTCAGCAAAATGAATGCTCATTATTAACCCTTCCTCTGCCAATAAAAAGTGAGGTTAAACACAAACTTGGACTGGAATGGACCTTAAAATTAGCTAATTCCAACCTCCAGACATCTAGAAAACTTTGATAAAAATCAAGTTTTTTGTAGCAGCTAATACTTGTTTTGAAAAATTACCACTAGTATACAGGTTCTTTATCTATATAAGAAAAACATGTTTTCACTGGCTTTTATATCTCCATCTGTAACATAAGTAATGCTTCCAGAGGTTTCTATCATGAGCAACACTGCACAGTTTACATTACAAAGCAATTAGGTTGGAATCACAGTGGTTCCAACTAAATTACCTAAAAGGTGAGACTTGAAACTCCAGATACCATTTAATAAGTGTCTCCATTATTTATATGTTAAATCTTCTTATTACTCCTTTCCTTTCCTTTCCTTTCCTTTCCTTTCCTTTCCTTTCCTTTCCTTTCCTTTCCTTTCCTTTCCTTTCCTTTCCTTTCCTTTCCTTTCCTTTCCTTTCCTTTCCTTTCCTTTCCTTTCCTTTCCTTTCCTTTCCTTTCCTTTCCTTTCCTTTCCTTTCCCTTCCCTTCCCTTCCCTTCCCTTCCCTTCCCTTCCCTTCCCTTCCCTTCCCTTCCCTTCCCTTCCCTTCCCTTCCCTTCCCTTCCCTTCCCTTCCCTTCCCTTCCCTTCCCTTCCCTTCCCTTCCCTTCCCTTCCCTTCCCTTCCCTTCCCTTCCCTTCCCTTCCCTTCCTTCCCTTCCCTTCCCTTCCCTTCCCTTCCCTTCCCTTCCCTTCCCTTCCCTTCCCTTCCCTTCCCTTCCCTTCCCTTCCCTTCCCTTCCCTTCCCTTCCCTTCCCTTCCCTTCCCTTCCCTTCCCTTCCCTTCCCTTCCCTTCCCTTCCCTTCCCTTCCCTTCCCTTCCCTTCCCCTTACCCCTTACCCCTTACCCCTTACCCCTTACCCCTTACCCCTTACCCCTTACCCCTTACCCCTTACCCCTGCCCTTCCTTCTTTTTCTCATATTGTTTTTTTTTTTTCACTTGGGGCTTCATATATTTCAGCAGAGGGCACTGTGACCTTACTGACAACTCAATCTGGTAATTGGGCCACTGATGGATGGAAAAAAATACAGCATTTTCCCTCAGCATCTGTCCATAAATCGCAGGCTTATATGTGCAGAAATTACTTATTCTTCATTTTAAACACTGCATCATTACTATGGCTGAGAGTCTGGACATGAGTAAGAATAAGCACTTCAAGTAATTAATATGTTTAGAAAAATACAAAAGGAAGCTGCTTTTTCTCTTTTTAAAGGAGAAAATTTGGTAACAGGAGCTGCTGAAACTTTTTTCTCCCAGTCCAATCTCTGGTACAGGGATTTTAACAAAGGCTGTACAGCAGTTGCTGTATCAGAGCACAACACGAAATCTTCTGAACACCCAGACCTCCTGATATGTACTAGCCACAGCAAGCACAACGTGCTGTTCTGTGCCTGCCACCCACACAGGCCAAAGCTACCGAGCACTTCTACTGCAATGAATCCTCACAGTAGCTGGGACAGATGGCACGGCTCTGACCCTGGGCGCTGAGTCCTCACACTGAGCCTCGGCGCCCAGCTGTGCTTTGGGCTCCCTCCTGGGAAGAGAGCATTGGCAGTGCTGGTGGGAGGGCTGGTGGCAGTGTCTCTGCCAGCATCATGCTAACCTGCACCTGTGAGGCACCCAGGGCTGATATGTAGGGGGACCCCTGGCTGTGCTCTCCATACTGTGTGCTGAGCCTTCCAGCCAGGAACCAAAGCTGGCTGTACCTCACTGATTCACTGATTGCACTCATCGTGCTGCTGCGCAGAGCCAGTCCCTAGAGGGGTGGAAAGAGATCTCACATATCAGCTTAAACTGTTGATGTTACCTCATAAACAACAAGCTAGTTCTTCTTTCAGGTGTGCCTATGTATACATGTGGCTACTAACTATTGAAAAATAATGAGGTAAGGATACAGAAAAGAGAATAATGTGAGCTGGTAACACCATCCTTTGAACTGTCCACACTGAGCAGATTATATTTGAACCTTTCAGGTGCCATTTTATCCAAATGAAGGTTGGATTCTTTGCAGATTACACATAGCTCTGCATCAGTACAATGGTTGCTTGGAGCTCCCTGGATGGGAATGCTTATTTAAGATGTCTACATTTGGTTTTGATGGTTTCAGATACCTCTGAGGAAAACTGGTTTGTCTTGAATGACCCTCTTCCTTCCCTCCCTCCTCAGACTAAGCCTGCTGTGGTAACAAAGCAGCAGACATTGGCACTTACTACCTGTGCAGGACTGTAAACCTGGGTACAAGAGATGCTTTGATCTCTATGTATTATTTGCAATTTGAGGAGCGTGTGATCTATTCCAAACATTTGACCAGTTTCTGTTTGCTATGATCCACAAAAAAAGACATCTTGTACTGAAAGGATTCTGGGAATGTCAGGCTTGTGGTTTGCAGCATCTACTGCCAGTTCTGGAAGCAGCTAATACGAAAGAGTTATTTCCTCATGAGCATGCAAAATACCTACAACTACAATAACTGTGTAATGTTTAGAGCTAAGAGTTTATGGCAGCATTGCCCACCACCGTTTTGACAGGCTGTCCCACTAGCAGCTGTTTTCAAGATCCCTCTAGAGACAAGTGGATTTTTTGCAACATGTTAAGTAACAGGCATACCTGCAGCTACTGTTCCGCCCACCATACCCAGAGGAAGATTGCGTCAGTTCAGTTTCTCTGACCTTCTTTGTCTCTGATTTTTGGGTAGACATGACAGCTGAAGCAACAGGGCTACTCTGTGACAATGTGAGAACAGTGCCTTCTTTTTTAATTCTTAGTTTTGAAATGTTTCCATCCTTGCCGCCGTCAGAAGAGTGGCAGGTGTCACTGCGTGGCTCCGTTGCCCTGGTGCAGCCTTTCCTCTCTCCCAGCCATGCCCTCTGGGGCCAGGATGTCAAAATCAAACAAATTCGTAGCCCTGTTGTATCCCAGCATTTCTTCTGGATTCCAAACAATGCAGCTTCCACTGTGTCCCACTGCGCATCTGCAGACATTGCTGCTTCCTAACCCTTGAACTCCCTGGACTCCCTACACTTTCAGTAGAGCTCTTTGAATTGTTTTTGCCATGTAAAACACTCGGGGAAGTTGTATCCCCTGGCTTATTTGCCACCCCTGTGCCTGTATGAAAAGGGAGGCGTGGAAAACAGGATTAGATGTTTAACCTCTTGAGGAAGATCTAGACGGTTTGACGAGTTGTTCTGCCAGTGTAATAGCCTTTCTTTCCGTTGGATCACCTTTGCACTTTAGCGGGTGAGATGGCACACCACGGCCCTGGCAGCAGCACCCTCTCCCCTAGCAGCCATCGCAGCCCTGACGGCGCGAAGCTTCGTCGCTCAGGCGCGTATCGGAGCCAGTCGTGGCCTGCGATGCTGAGGGCGAGCCGGTGGCCTGGATCGGGGCGAAGCAGCAGCTTTTCCCCAGCAGAGGGGGAAACGTTGCCCGCGACTCTGCGCTGCGGGAGGGGCCGGGGCTGCGGGCAGAAGCGGCGTCGGCAGTGATGTCTTCGGTGCCATCAGTTGCAGTAATTACTGCGGTGCTCTAGATATGCGAATTCATTTAAGTTGTCAATCCTGCTTGGTCACTGCCATTTGAGCAGTTTAAGGAGCTGTGTGTACTCACTCTGTTCAGCTGTTAGAAAGCCTCTGGAGGATAACACATGCATTTCACTTTGTAACATAATGGGAGCTAGCTGAAGATAGCATACCTGCTTTCTTAATGCTGAGGCATTAGCAAATATTTTTGCAGATCCTGGATATTGCGATCTAATTTAGCAGTACTCTCAGCATGGGTTTGCCTCTCTAAGTAGAGCAAGTACACAGTAGTCAAAGGTATATGAAAACTTGTTGAATGCGGACTCTGGGTAAAGAAAAGAGACTTCTCCATGCTGAGGCCTGGAAACTTCGACCTGAAAAGAGTGGCATAGCAAGGAGAAAAAAACCTTGAGTCAGCCCAATGGCAGCTGCTTACAAAGTATGTCCTTCAAACCCCCTAGTTTACAATCTAAGCACATGTTTAACCCAGCAGGCAGCACTGTATTATAAACGCTCTCTAACACAGCCTACAGCCAAGAGCAGCAGACCGTGTTTATCTCAGAACCTCTCTTTGCTGCCCTACGATGCTGATGGCATGAAGATCTCCAGGCATATTCATACATTTAATACTACCAGAACCTGATCAAACAATGGCATTTTGAAACAAAACCTTCCTGTGGAAAAGACATGCGTTTGAGACATGTTGCTTTCTAACTACTTTGTTTGTAAACTATGTGTTCCTGCTTTTCAATTACTGTCTCTATATTTCTAGCAGCAGCAATCTTGATGGTTGCTTTAACCAGGAAAGAACAATCAGACAAGTGGTTATTACCATATAAACATTTTAAAACAAGTCCGTACTGTTCAGATACTGAGATACTGCCCAAAGGGCAGAATAAGAACTGATGCACAAATGGGCAGATCTTCAGATGCAAATACTTAGCCTAACACCTGCTAGAGTTAATCTTATGGTAGAAGTTCTAGTCTAACGTTATCCTTGGCCCTCCTCAGCCTTTGCTTAGCAGCATCTGGCTTGTAAACTGGATCTCTGAAAGATTTCACAACATTTTAACTTTTGGTACTATTTTTCTTACTTTGTGCATTGTTACCCGATAACTACTGCCCAGGTCCTATTGCAGGATCCAACACATAGAACCACAGAATCATAGAATCATAGAATTATAGAATGGCCTGGGTAGAAAAGGACCACAATGATTATCTAGTTTCAACCCCCTGCTATGTGCAGGGTCGTCGAACACTAGACCAGGCTGCCAAGAGCCACATCCAGACTGGTCTTGAATGCCTCCAGGGATAGGGCATCCACAACCTGCTTGGGCAACCTGTTCCAGTGTGTCACCAATCCAATCTCCTTTCCTTTCTCTCTACCTCTGCTTTCCTTCCAGTGCTGCAGGAGCCTGCTATTAATTTTGACTCTCAGTACTCACACAGCTCTCACTGCACCTTCGCTTTTGGGTCCCCATGTGCTCAGGTTGAAATGTCATCAGATCAACGAAATTACCTTCCAAGTGTGGGAGCTTTGGTACCCCTGATTTCATCTCTGTGTTGACAGGGAGGACTTTTCTCTGTTCAGCTAAATTCTCATTTTTCATGGTGTTATACTGATGAAGAAACTTCCTTTCCTGAAAACAAAATCATGTCTATTAGCATCTTGTAAATGACTCTAGGAAAAAATGTTTTAAAGCAAGATTTGTTTTCTCAGAGAATAGCTTCTAGTTATTCAGATTAACCATAATTGCACTCAATTTGCCCTGCTTGTGTTGAATTTTGTAATTAACTGAATTTCCCTTATATGCAAGTTCTAGGGAACTTACAGACCAAGACATCTTTCCTTCGTTTCTCTTGTGTTTTGATTCATGTCTCCCTAGTATTGATCTTTCATGTCTGTTGTTCCCATCTCCTCGTTTTACAAAAATGACTTAAACACAAAAAGAAGAGGCATTCTATGTCTAAAAGCCAGCCTACAGTCACCACCTTGGAGCACAGGCTGTGCAAGTGTCTAAGACATTTAATTATTGATAAAGAGTGGTATTTTTCTTGTGCTGGTCCCACAGTGCTGTGCACATTCTATTGATCTCAGGGTCTTGCATCAGCCCACTCGACCCATCCCTGTACTGTTGTTATAGCACATGGGTAGCAATTGCTGTTGTCATGAGATTTGCCCCTTTGTTCCCAACTTTCCCAGATCTGATCTTCATTTGGAGACCCAGATACATACCTGAATACAGCTCTACAGCCAAACAGCTCTGCAGATGCAGGCCCACCAGCACGAACTGCTACCAGTGATAACAGCAGACTGAGGAATCCAACCAGCCATACATGATGGAAAAAGTGGTATTAATGCAGGATTTGATAGGGATCATCAGCTGCATGGGAGAGGACACCTGCACCTGGTGGGATGTTACTCAGAGGTCAACCCATCACTTTCCTTCGTGTCTGTCTCCTCTCTTGTTTAATTTTTCTCTGTAAGTAACTTTGACCATTGGAGCTGAGGTATACAATCAGGTATAGCCACTGCAAGCATATCTTCATGCACAGAACCTGTCTCTACACCTTTTCCACAGCAGCTTTCTCCCACTGTTGTGATTGATGTAAGGAGCATTTTTTTTGAGCTCACTTAAACTTCATAAGAATTTATATACATGCTATATTTATACAGCATGCTTAGCAGTCCTAAGCCTGGAAAATGAATCAGGGTTCTTAAAGCAAAATAAGCCATATCCATCAGGAAGTTGTCAAATTCAAACTTGTTATTTTAATTAAATGACATTTTGGGCTGTTGCCTCACCTGAATAGATTTAGCAGGTCAGTCTTACAATAGCGCCTCTATTATCTGTCCCACCCAGGGCCATAAGAACAGCAATTTGATTCCTTCTTTCGTGTTCCAGTCTCTTAGAGTGCTTTACTGTTGAAGGAGCAAGGAAATTATGCAACATATCATTAACTGCCTCACTGAAAATAGATGTTCGTTACTACCTTCCACTGAAGACTCCAGTTTTGCTGTGATCGTTTTCTGCTCTTTCATCTCCTCACTGACAATCACCAAACGAAGCTGTGCTCCCTGTAACCCTTTTGCTCCATTCTGAAACCTGTTCTGGCATTATCGTTTTCCCATTATTTGGCATCTTGCACATTTGTAAAACGGATAACACCTCTCCCTCCCTCCTCCTTTTCCCCCACACAGAAACTAATGAACCTCAGTGTATCCCGCAGTGACACATGCCAGACTCTACAGACTCTAGTCTGAAGTAAATTTTTTATATCAAGTGCTAAAATATTGGTGGAGATATGTCTTCCTCATGATTTTTTTAGTTGGCAAAGATTTGTGAAAAATATAAATAAATACTTTTTGGTTGATACATGTTGTGATCACATTGGCCCATGAAAAAATTTGCATCTAAGCAGTTATGCATCACCTACCACAATTGCTATGCAAATGGAAACTGATAGAAGTTTTTGCAGTTTTCACAGAAGCCAATGCCTGTATTTGGTGCTTTTTAGCTAGCTCCAAGAATGCATATGTGTTAGAAAAACAGACAAATTTAGACTTAGAAAGTCCTTCTACATGTAACTAAGTCCTAGTGAAGTCTTTTTAGCTTTAGGAAGAGAAGGATGAGGAGAGACCTCAGTGCTGTTTGGGAAATAGCCCAGCTGTGGAAATTCCCACTAGGAAAAGTCTTTTTTCCATGATGAAGTCCTGGGGACAAGCAGTGTGGACAGTCTATAATACCTCCACCCTTGAAGCTTCTTGAGGAAGGTGTGGTTCAACAGATAGTTGCACCAGAACCACTAAACAACTCCAGCCTTCCAGCTTCTGTCACTGTGATTATCTCAGCTCTCTTCTCTACCAGGCTAAACATTGAGCCTTCCCTGTGTGCCACGTGCTTCAGGCCTGCAACTGTGGCAGTGTTCACGCTCATTTATGGACACTCTTCTTGTGCTGGAGAGCCCCAGGATGCACTCCCTCAGCCTGCTGCATGCACTTGCATGTCCTGGCTCTGTGCTGAGATTGTATCTTTTGAGATTTGTCCATTTGCATTATTTTTTACTTTTTCTTGTGAATATCTCATAATTACTTAGATATCTCCCACTATGCAAAATCTGCAGAGCTCTTTGTTGTACTACCGAAACTCTTTGCTATAAAGTAATATAAAGAATAATTCTGATATGAATTCTGGAAAGCTCGTGTTAATTTTTTGTAGTGAAAAAATAATTTGATATTATATAAATAAAAATATATTCTCACACAAACACGTACATGTGTATGTCTGACTATTCAGACTTTTTCTCTCAAGTACAATGTCTTAAAATATTGCAGGTGCAGATATGGAAACTCTTTGAGAACTTGGCTGCTCATACTGTGGGTAATCTGTAAGCTGTTTACACACTGCAAAATACTTAAACTATACAGCTTACCTCAGTCTCATGCCTGTTATAGAAGATTTCATAATACAGTTTGAGATGTTGCAGTGCATCATATGGGATAGAGCATCCACTGGGCATAAACTAGGCTTAAAACTTTGTCTCTGTACAAACAGTAGGAGCATATATGCAAGGATGGAAGTCAAAATTTTACAAACCATTCTTTTAATAATACTTATATATTATTAACTCTTAAGTAGACTAAATCTTGGTAAAGGACTGAAGTATAAACATGAAATCAGATTGATATTATCGGTCCAGTTCCTTTATGGATACATATTCATCATTTTATGTTTCAGATATAAGAAAGTGAATAGCAGAAATGGTGTAGCTGTGGAAGTCCAAATTGGAGAGTGAGGCAAAGCTTGTACAAGTGTATAGTTTAGGGAGGAGAAAGAACATAAATGCAGCCCTATGTATTATAAAGCGAGACTGAAAAGATAGAATCATAGAATCACCAAGGTTGGAAAAGATGTACAAGATCATCCAGTCCAATCGTCCACCTATCACCAATAGTTATCTCTAAACCATGTCCCTCAACACAATGTCTAAACGTTCCTTGAACACCTCCAGAAAGCTCTGGTTACCTAAAGTGTGAAAGATTTATTTCTCCATAAGTTCTCTTTGAAAAGCACTTCTTTCTTCCCTTCACTCTGCTCCTGCTCTCTAGTAATGGGCAGTTTTCTGTACAACTCCAGATCTGAAGCCTGTGCCTACTAGTCTGGCCTTTCTATCTGGCACACCCAGTGATTTTCCTTGCTGCAATGTTTTTAGCTCTCCTCTGATGTTACAAGAGCCTTCCTAAGTCATTTTAGGGAAGGCATAGTAAAGAATTTAGGTCTTCAATAGGGGAAAAAAAAAAATGACAGTTTGATAAGAAAAAAGAAATGATGTAAATATTTATATGCCTAACAGTGATATGATGAGGTTACTCTCTCATTGTGCCAGTTTATTGTCAGAATTTCATTACTAAAGGATACAAAAAATGAGAAAGAAATATCTTATGGAACTCCTTGAGGCCACAAATTCTGACACACCATTAACTACATGGCACAAATCTTAATAACCTTTCCTGCCACATGGGTAGAGCGAATCAGATGTCTTCTGATTGATCATGAAGTTGTCTTTTCTAAGTCCTTCGTGGCCATAAAATGTTTCTGCAATGTAACTGAAAATTCTGAAGAGATACACAAGATCGGGTAAGTACCTGGATTTAGTAAGCAGAACTATTTTTGAATGTTTATTAATAAATGTCTCATTCTCTTCTTTTTAAGTGCCCGCTTAGGCAAGACTGGGTGGCAGCACAGTTCATTAATTACTCCTTAGATTGTTCCGCTTCCAAATATTAGTTTGAAGGGTAAATGAAAAACCTGCACTAATATTTTGGCTGTAAAATGTCCTCTCAGACAATTGCCATAAGAATAGATAAGCCATAAAGAATCTGCTCTCTGGCATTTCCTCAAGGATGCCTCTCATTTAATGTGACCATCCTGCATAGCAGTGCTAGGTTGGGACACTGTCTCTCCTTGTCTCAGCAATGTGCAGTATCCTTTTGCCATGGAACAAAAACCTATAGAAAGTACTGTGATAACTTCCTAGAGATCTGGATGAAAAAGCCAGTATAAGTGCCATTAAAAAAAAAAGCATCTATGTTGGTGCTGCTCATCTGGGCCCTTAAATCTTGGTCCAGGCTCCTCTCTGCTTTCATTCCACTCTGATCAGTTGAGTTGCATAAAGTATAAATTTTGTGTGTGTTATCCAAACAAAATGAGATGTGCCTTGCAAATGACTTTCTGCTTTTCAAGTAAAGGAAAGTAGCGACAAGTTGTGTCTGACTCACATTGTCTGCCTAAGGGATTGCTTTTCCATTGGTTATGTAGCTGAGAGAAAGAAGTATATGTGTCAGAGGTTTGACTGTGCTCAGAAGAAACAACATAAGTTATCTCCCCAAGGTCAAAAGGGAAAGCACCTCAGACAGGTTTTCTTGGCTGATCCTAGCAATTTTCTTCTTAATATTTTAATATACACATTTTGTTTGAAGAATTTAAAACAATCTTATGAAGAAACACTACTCCTATGATAGTGCTGGGAACAAAAATGCTCCTGTATTCACACGAGGCAACAAGTAGAGTCCTAGGTGTCACCTAGGCCTTGTGAATATCTTCTCTAGATGAAAAAACAGACAATTTAATAGAGTTGTCAGGAAACATATTAGCTTCAGTCAAGTTAAAATTTGCCGCAAGGAAATCCTTTATTTTAAAATGATGATGATGATGATGATTACTAATACAACACAATTCTCAATACAAAATGAAACTCTCAGTTTTTTGTCACCGCTCCAGATCAAGTCAACAAACATTTTCAATCTCTTCTTTCTGAAAAATGTTTTGTATTACTAATCATCCAAAAGACCACTGTGTTGAACATTCCTATTACCTAATTTGATTTGTTTGCTTTCTCTGATAATATCAAAAGCAACTATTGTTCAGACAACCCTTGATAGGGAAGAAGAGTTCATAGATTAAAGTGGAATGCAGAATGCAAATGATGGCAATACATGTTACAAAGATAATTGATTTAGCTGTCTTATTTCCTTGGGGAACAGGATGTACTGTAAGAACCCTTTAATAAAAACGCTGAAGTACATTAAATGTCGGAGTGCATTGAGTGGCTTAGTTTCCATAGTATTGGCAGTACTCCATGCTTACAAATAAATAAATAAAAATGTTTAAGACATATAAATTGCAACCCATACTTGAAAATCTATGCCTGAACAACTATCATTAATCACCTCTTATTAAGCATGTAATTATTATTCCAATTCATTTAACTGATCAAGGTGTGGAAGCAGAGAAGTGTGTAATGACTTTCTCAGTACAACACAAACTTAAGAAAGTCACAGACCCAAGATTGGACTTGTGAAGCCCAAACCCCAGAGTGCTCATCAACAGCACATACTGTCTTGCATCTTCAGACAAGTCTTTCTGCAGTAATAGAAACCAATAGACCAGAATAATGTTCTGAGATCAGGACTAGAAGTTTCTGGCACATCTGCCATAAACTCTGTAGGTCATGCAATACGCACGGATGGCATTCCCCTTCCATATGGCAGTATGAATGTACCTTTGAGGAAAGTGCTCAGCTGACATTAGCTAAGGTAGACGCCTCTGGCTGCAGAGGGCTGTTGGTGCTCTGCAGCCGAGATTTGCGGCTCTTCTGTGATCTCTCATTCTCACCCGTGGATCTGAGCACAACCAGCCTTGGGCAAAGCTCCTAGGAAAACAGAGGGAATGCATGTCGGCGGGTCTACACATGGATTTGGGGATATGTTTATGTTGATTTAGAAAGGTTTGTAGCTCTTTGGCTTGCATCAGTGAATTTATGTTATCATCATGTGGCTTTCGAACACGATGGGTGATTGTTAAGATTCTCTGTTGGAAAATAAAATATGGAACATTGGCTAGCTGAAGAATTCCTCCTGCCTGCTGTTCTTCTGTTTGCCTAAGATTTCTGCAACTTTTTATGAAAAAGGACACACCTTTAAAGTAAATCTCAGCTGGAATATTTTCACTAACCTTAAAGAAAGAGAGGGACAGGGTAGCAGCCTGGAGTTTTCACTGAATCTAACACAGGTGCAAGCACGTGTTGAGAAAAAGGCAGTGGAAGGCCACATGTGGAATAAGCACTTACTATTTGTCCACTCTGTCAGTTTCTTCTGTGGAGGTCAAGATTGAAAAATCATTTCTTTTTGCCATGTGCCTATATTTTTTCTTAAGAACTTGCAGGATAGAGAACATGCTATGATTTTGTTGTTTAGACAGATAAGAAAACCAGCAAATTTTAAAGCTAAGACAAAATTATCAGCATTCCCCTGGATAAAATGTCTGAACATGATGATGTTTCTCAAAATTCTAATAAAGCCATGATCTTTCAGTACATCTGTTATATATTTTTTGTGCACCATCTCAGTGTTCAGGGCAGGAAAAAGAGCCATCTCCTTTTTGAAGAAGAGTGAACACTAGGCAGAGATTGTGAATTGGCATACTGAAGTATGAAGTAGTTTGACAGCTTCAAGCCAAAGATTTCGGGATGAGGAAATGCACCTACAAGAAGGGTTGTAAGGAGGACCCAGGGAACTACAGGCCTGTTATTGACCTTGGTGCCAGGAAAGGTTATGGAGCAGACTGTCTTGAGGGAGATAACACGGCATGCGTGGGACAAGCAGGGAATCAGACATACTCAAATGGCAGGTCCTGCTTGACCAACCTGATCTCCTTCTATTATCTAGTGACCCATCTGATGGGCAAGAGAAAGGCTGCTGATGTAGTCTACCTAGACTTCAGCAAAGCCATTGGCACTGTCTCCCACAGCATTCTCCTGCAGAAGCTGGCAGCCCGTGGCTTGGACAGATATGCTCTTGGCTGGATTAGGAAATGGCTGGAAGGCTGGGCCCAGAAAGTGGTGGTGAATGGAGCTAAATCCAGCTGGTGACCAGTGACAAGTGGTGTTCCCCAGGGGTTGGTGCTGGGGCCTGTCCTCTTCAATATCTTTATTGATGACCTGGAAGAGGGCATTGAGTGCACCCTCAGTAGGTTTGCGGATGACACCAAGTTGGCTGGAAGTGTGGATTTGCCTGGGGGTGGCGAGGCCCTACAGAGGGATCTGGACAGGCTGGATGGCTGGGCTGAAGCCAGTGGGATGAGATCCAACAAGACCAAATGCCGGGTCCTGCGCTTTGGCCACAACAGCCCCAGGCGACACTACAGGCGTGGGGCAGAGTGGGAAGACTGCGTAGAGTAAATGGACCTGGGGGTATTGATTGATGCTCGGCTGAACATGAGCCAGCAGTGTGCCTGGGTGGCCAAGAAGGCCAATGGCATCCTGATCCGCATCAGAAACGGCATTGCCAGCAGGAGCAGAAAGGTGATTGTCCTCCCACTGTACTCAGCACTGGTGAGGCCGCACCTTGAGTACTGTGTCCAGTTTTGGGCCCCTTGCTGCAAGAAAGACATTGAGGCCCTGGAACAGTCTAGAGAAGGGCAACGAAACTGGTGCGAGGTCTGAAGCACAAATCTTATAAGGAGCGGATGAAGGAGCTGGGATTGTTCAGTCTGGAGAAGAGGCAGCTCTGGGGAGACCTCATTGCTCTCTATAACTTCCTGAAGGGAGGCTGTGGTGAGCTGGGGGTTGGCCTCTTCTCTTGTGTAACTGGTGATAGGACTAGAAGGAATGGCTTCAAGCTGCACCAGAGGAGATTTAGGCTGGACATTAGGAAATACTACTTCTCTGAAAGAGTGGTCAGGCACTGGAATGGGCTGCCCAGGGACATGGTGGAGTCACCAACCCTAGAGGTGTTCAAGGAATGTTTGGATTTTGTGTTGAAGGATATGGTTTAGTGAGCACTATTGGTGATTGGTGAATGGTTGGACTGAGTGATCTTGTAGGTCTTTTCCAACCTTGGTGATTCTGTGATTCTCACAAAAGTATGCTCAGTCTTTTTTTCCATAAAAACCTGTCCTATTGACACTTCCCTTCCTTTTGAACTGGGAAAGCCCATTTTTCTTTCTTTCATGTCTACAATTTACAACTGCGTTTCCATTTCTAGACACTGAGCCTTGTTAATCTCTGTGTGATTACTCTGAGTGGAAATAATTTAATAATTTTGTATCTGGAAATAAAAAGAGTTTTCACTAGATTGTTTGATAGTTACCTTTTTCATTAATCTGTAGATGTCAAAAGATGTTTCACCTCAGATCCCAGCCAGGCCTTTCCTGAAAACTTGCTTTTGGAACAGCAAAGATAGGAGAGGAAGGCATTCATCATCATCGAAATTAATTTCTGCTTTGTTGATGGCTAATTCCTTCGTAGCGCTCACCTGTGACAGTGGTTTTGCTATTCGTTTTTCATTATAAATATGAGCTACAAGCCAGTTTCAAAGTTTTTGCTAAGTATGCCTGTTAGAAATTTGAAATCAATATGTATATTTCTGGGAAGAAACCAGTTGTGTTTCAGCTTTTTGTTTCCATAGAAGGGCCTACACTGCATCTGAAAATTCTCCTAAATAAAAGATTGTTATTTAGATAAATGTATTTATCTTAAATAAATAAAAAACAAGCATAGACAAAACCCCTTGTCTGTTGTATTTCTGGAGGCCTGAAGGAAAATTTCACAATAATCAAGACAGTTCACCATGTAGCCAGGATATCATGATGTGAACAAGCAACAAACAACATCCTTTACTTACCGCTCTCTACCCATGAGTTGTCTTCCAGTAAGCAAAAGGATGCTGAAGTCCTTGTTCCTCATAACTGTTTTCAGCTCCTGCTCTGTCCAGGAGTCTGCAAACAGAAATTGCCTAGAAAATGTGCTTCTTTATAGCAAAAGCCAATTAAAAAATATCATTTATTTTCCTTAGCTGGCAAAGATATTCACCTTTTTTCTTTTTTTTTCCTTTTTTTTTTTTTTATTTTTATTTTTTTTTATGTGGAGAGCAGGTTTATAATTGGCTATAGTTTTTAAATTACTCACGTCTGCAAATCACGTCTGTGGGCTAGAAAGGTTAAATGCAGCCTTGTGCAAATGTTGTAGTCTCCTTACACAGAGCTCAATATTGATGTTTGACTAAACAGAAATTGTCACAAGAGGTCCTGCAAAGCAAGCAGTTAACTGAAGGAAATACAACACCTTAAATGTTAAATAGAATTAGTTAGGTAGAAAATACACAATCAAGCTGTTATTCTGAATAACCAAACTGTAGATAAGATACCAAACTAACAGCAGAATAAAATCTGAGGGAATACATGTGCTTGTGCTAATCCTAGAGTTCTGCTAAATTTCATCTGTGCAGTACAATGCAGCAATCACTGAGAAGTGAGATACCAATGAACACTATGCTCCCAGATATGCCCAACTTGTATTGAGAACATCAAGGGCTTCTCTTTCCTCCCAGGCTTGCTACTCTGTACTCTTGATCTTTTAGGCAGAGGAGTAAGATACAAAACTTCTCTTTTTAGAATCCAGAACTGTGAAATCTTCATGGCAAAAGTTGTTCCTGCATCAAATGAATATGTATAGAGAGGACAAAGAAAAAAAAAAGGAAAAGAAAAAAAGAGAAAGAGACAAAACTTGCAAACACTGTATTTGATATAAATAAGAAAATGTCCACAATGTGGTTGTTTTAGTGCAGAACCATGTAGCAAACCAGTGGTCTGTTTTGAGTTGAGGGGAAGACTCGAAAAGGATTGTCTTCTTATTTCAAAAACCAGTTGGAACAAGATTAGTTTATGCTGTTACCTACGTGTCCTGCTAAACATTGGTTAAAATAACAAATGTCATTTTCAATGAAAAATATTATTTTTCAAAATATACTCTGACTTTTCCTCTTCTGTTGACCTTGTTTCTTACAAAAACTCTCTTGAATTCTCCTTTCCTATATCTCTTTATGGTTCTACTAGACTTTGAGGGAGAGGGTATGACTTTCATGAGAAAGCAGTTTCTTGATTTGTCCGTCATGCATATATCCAGAAGGTAAAACATTTTCCCTCCGGGGAGGAAAGAAATGTACAAAGTAATAGAAAGATTGGTACTAGCAAAATCTTTTTAGATTAGATTAGATAATCTTGCCAGCAGAATCCCTTCACAAAGCTGTTATTTGTCCAGCGATTCTCTTCCTTTGAAAAGGGAGTGTGCTCTAGGCAATAGGCGATAGGCATAGCAGGAAATATGTAGGCACAAATCCTTCTTTGGATCCCTGTTCCTCAAGACAAAAAGTTTAACTAGCCCACACACCTCCAACTGCAAAACTCTGTGTTTGCCATTTCATCCAAAAAAAGCACAGTAGCTACAAATAGGATCTTCTGTGTTGCAACTTTATCTCTTCAGTGTTCGGTCAGAATATCACTGGTGGGGTTTCTGATCCCTTTGGGAATCCCTGTTCACAGCTTTCTCTGGCTAAGTGATGCTTATGTCCAGAGGCCTTATTTTCTGCTTTCTCTCTCACTGTGGTTCCCACGAACCTGTGGCTCCCATACTGACCTGCTCTTGCCTGTGGACATGCCTAGTCTCTGTCAGACTGTGGTAACACATCTGGCTAACAAGTGTTCCTGTAATTGGTCAGCCTTCAACCTTCGTGGTGCAGAGGAAGAAACAAGGGGATTCGTTTGTACTGCAGCAAGAAATTCACTGAGCCATTTCCTTGGAAACCAGGGGGCAGGAAGCAAGGAAGGCTGATGAGGTAGTGGTGGCAGTTTAAGCTGGCAGGGGGTGATTCAGATTTGCATTTTATCTCTGAGGTTCCAGAGATTCCTTTTTCATATGAACTATCAGATAGGATTAAAAGGAGAAAGGATAAATAATGCATAGTGTTATTGGCTGAAAAAAATTTGCTAGAATTCACTTCAAACAGCATACTCTATCATATTGTTAGATTTTCAGAGCTCTTCCATTAGTGCACATTTAAACATGTAATATTTTCCAATTAAATGTGTTGGTAGGAATTATTCCTTTTAATAATTAAAGCATTTCCAGAGCTCCCTGAGGAGCGTTACCATGGAGGATCAGACCCTCTGCTGGGAACACTCACAGCATGCTAGTATACAGCATAGGCCAGCTGCTTAATGTCAGCCGTGCAGAAGCATGAAATCCAGTCTTGAGGTACGTTAGTGCTGGTTGCATATATTGCTCCTTTCTGTGGTTGTGTCAAAGTTAGTTTCTCAAGGCAGCTTTTGAACTCTGGATCTTATGGAGGCTTTGACTTGAGCGTGTCAGGCTGCAAAGCTGCCCACCTCTCAATGTGAATTATGGTGAAGGCTTGCTTGTATCTTTGGTTCTCTTACCTTTTTCATCAAGGCCAAAGGTAAAGGCTTTTATGCTCTGTGTATTTGCCTTACAGTCTTCAGAAGACTGTGAGTCCAAAGCCTCTCATTCAGCTTACCTCTGATCTTGGCTTGTTTCTTGTCTTTAATGATAAGATATTAAAGCCATCTGCTTTAATTTGGATGCTTTAAATTTATCCTTTTGGATATTGAAAATCCCATGGCACAGTCTGGAAGAAGAAGGTTTAATATGGTGTCTTTTGCCAATATTCTTTTATCCCTTTGCCATGCAGCACATTGGTGGTCCACCAGTTGGCTTGTGTGACTGTCACCTCCCACCAGAGATGGCTGATGCTCTGTATTGTGTGTGGGCACATGAAATGAGACAGACAGAATGCGAAGTGCCGTAGAAACAAGTGGTGTAATACCAAATTAAACTTGACTGCTATCAGATTTTCAGTCCATCTTCAAAAAATTGGAGTCACAGGGAGCATGGACCCTTCCAATGCAATAAAAGTGCTTCTGTGTTTATGTAAATAAAGAAGGAAAAAGACTAGCAGACTAGTTATGATGATATGTTCTTTTGGGGAGCCTGGGGCAAGATTTTTATGCTTTTCTGGCTAACCAAAACAATGAAGTAAAGTAAAAGAGCCAAAGTGCTACAGAAACAGCTGCCAACTGATTCATTTCATTGCTATTAGACATCCACTTGGATTGCCTACTTTCCTTATAGGTGGAAAAATCAAATTGGTTAGCAATACTGTTACCACTTAAAGATGTGATGATGATCCAGACCTCCTACACTGTCCTACTGAATCACAAGTGCTGTGAAATATTCAAAGGTTTTCTTGATCTGTTTTTCAATGTTTATTTCATACCCTTACATCCTTGGAATGCTTACAAAGAAAATTCACAGCTTATGCTTGTAAGGCAATGATTTGGAGTTACATGAGAGTTTATCAACAGTTTGTGTGGAAATATTAGTGGTCAAAACTGAAACCCTTCTGAATAAATTGGCTTAAAGAAATTCCTTGACGCTGAAAGAATCCTTAGAAAAAGAGCTCTGAAACTGGCACAACCACATTGGCAAGAACTGAGAAGTGTTTCATCTTGAAAATATCAACGAATTATATATATTGAGCTGAAATCTAGACAAAACATACTAGGCAAAAGTTTAACCTTTCTATTAACAAACAGAAACCAATGTCTTGTATGAATTTGGGGTTGACTTTTTTTAAAATCTTGAAAGTTCACAACAGGCAGGAAGATCATTTCCAGGCCTCAGGTGACAGCAGCAAATGTTTTTATTAATTTAAGGGGGGGGGGGGGGGGGGGGGAACTTCCTCCTAGTTAGAACTCCTGTTCAATGGGAAATGTCATTACAAACTTCACTGGTCCTTCTCTTTTGATGCATGTTTTTCCCTGGAGAATCGAAATGCTAAATTAGATGGGATTTGTGATGCTATAGTCTTTTCTCCTTTACTGTAATGGATCACTAATGCTCCTACATTATGTAAGTGGTTGTGTATTTTTTTTTATCAGTGTAGAGCCATTGGGATGTATGGGTTATTCTAAACTAAGTGCTGCTTTCAAATCTCATTCTGTTTAAACCACAGAAACTGGTACTGGACAAACTTTTAACAGTCTAAAAAGTTGTTTAAATAAATAAATAAATAAATGTTCCCAAGTTTGCTTGTTTTTCTTATGTTGAACTCACGACTTTCTCTAAAACAGCACTATCTTAAATCTTTCTAAAGTTACTTCAGTGTGCAGAAATACAATTATATTGAAAATCAATCTGATGACTGTGAGATAACAAATATAGCTAGACTCTTACCTGGTGTCTTCTCTAACTCTGTATTTCTTTCTCTGTAGCCTGAGTAAGTGTGGTCAGTATCTGACACGCTCTTGAATGCTTCTTTGACAGTGAAGAGAGCATCCATAATTTTGCATAAAAGAAGTATTTACCTCCATTTCAATATAATTTGATAGCCCTTACATAACTGACTCTGAGAAACTCTGGCAATTAACTCTTCATGCTCTGTGTTTTCCTTCACTTTCCATTGACATTATCTGATGGAAACAGATTGAGCTTAATATCACTGTGCTAAGTAAAAAACTATATTAAAATGATTCTCAGTTACAGTTATCTGTGTTGCTAAAATGATGTTGCACTCAAAGACGAGTATAGCGCAGGCAGCTAATGATGCTGCTTCAGAGCAGCTTTAGCCTTGAACAAGGACTTGCACAATTGATTTCCCTGTTCTTACTGACTTGTCTAGTTTGTAGCAGGAGACTCAAGCAAGGCGCATTTACTAAGCTGTGAAAAAGTGAGTCAAAACTAGGGCTAAAAAGCAGCAATTGCTTGTAGGTGTTTTAAAAGATCATTCGCAAAGTTGGTTTACCAGTTTCATCTTCTCACCTTTTACACCCTGAAGGTTTCAGCCCACTCCAGAGCTAACTCTTATGACAGTTCACACCAGTGCCTCTGAACTGATGAAGCAAGGTCACAGGAACATGATCTTCTTGTCAGCCTCTTTTTTAATGGGTAAGCACGAAAATGGCCCCTTGACATATGAGCCCAGAGTAACATCACTTAGGCAGCCAAGTGTTGCTAAAAAGTGTAGAAAAAAAGAAGAAGAGAGAGGGAGGGAAATGATCTTAGTCAGCAGGCAGCTGAGCACTAGTTGAATTAATCTTAACAGCAATCTCGCAGCCACGGCTGGAAATCAGAGCAGAAAAACAACTGTTGGTTTCTTTCTAGTGCCGGGTTTTACTTCTGATACTTTTACTTCTGATACTACTTTACTTCACAGACAAAGATGAGTAAATCTAGCATCTTTTCCATCAGGAGCTCATGTAGTGACTACTACAGTTGTCAGGGTGTATGACATGTCCTAAGAACTGTGCCCTTCACTCACGTCTGTCACTGCCACGGTTGAGTCAAGATGCTACAGGCTGTCCTCACAGCTGGGACCTGAGAGATCTCAGCATCTCCTGGGTTAAAGACCAACAAATTAAACTAGAAACACTGGCAATGTAAATAACCCTCCAGTTCTTACCTGAAAAGACAATCTGAGAAGTTGTTCCTGACCCTCTGCAGTTCCTGGCAGTTTTATTGTTTCTGCCTTGATCTATCATATCATAAACTACAGCAGATGAAGATTAATTTCCCAAGACTTAAATCTATAGGGTCAGGTCTGATACCATAGGAATTTCCTGTATTTAGTTCTCTTTTGTAAACAAATGCAAATGCTTTTGGTTTGTTAATTCCTTAGGCATATGAAGATATATAGACTATGACTAGACTGAAACACAAATAGTAAAGACACTTGTTAACTTAAAGTAAGTTAAGATATGCTAGGAAAGACCACATTCACCCCTACAAACATTTTGCTTATCTGAGCTTCTCCAACTCTCTTGGGCATGGGTCAGAAATTCCCCATGGAGTCTAGACTCTCCAGTCCTCCAAGGTTTCTTCTCCAAGGTGCAGAGTCATATTTTCTCTCTTTTTTTCCTTATCCTTCTCAGTAATTTTTCTTTATGATCAGTCATGCAATCAAATAAGAAAACTGTATTGGGAAACCATCTTTCCTCCTTGTTTTATTATCTTCTCCTGGACTATCAGACCAGTATTATTATCTTGAATGCCTGCCTTCAAAATAATTCATTGTTTTGGACACAAGTTTTTCTTGAAGCCCCACCTGTCCTGTTTTCCTGAGCTTCACCTGAGTGGGAGCTTTTCAAAAGTGTGAGTCTTCATAGCCACAGCTTGCATGAATGCCAGTGTGTGGGAGAAGTTTGCAGTCTGGCAAAACAAACTTCAGGACCTACTGCATCAAACAAAAGTCTTTTGCACTATAGAGATCCTCAATGCTATCACATACTTGTTTTTTCCCTTCTTTTATAATGAGAAAGATGCTTGTTTCACTGTTTGTTGGACATTAAAGGAAACCTTTGAAAGTATTAAA
Organism: Tympanuchus pallidicinctus; assembly: GCF_026119805.1. Classification (NCBI taxonomy): domain Eukaryota; kingdom Metazoa; phylum Chordata; class Aves; order Galliformes; family Phasianidae; genus Tympanuchus; species Tympanuchus pallidicinctus. The sequence goes on from NW_026294758.1 coordinate 39,095,132, forward strand.
ATTGAGTGGGAAAATGGGGAAAGGAAAACAACTGTTCACGCTAGCCAAGAAAATTTTGCCTGCTTGCCAGCTTTATTTTTCAGACAAAATGACATCTGCAGCTGGTAAAGTTTGGCTGCAAAGGCTTTGAAATGAGTTTTCAGGTTGCTGCCAGAATTGGGCTGAGGAGTTGAGAAGAGCAAGCAAGAGGCTTGGCCAAATTAGTGGGCTGGGCTGCCCTTCTCTTCTTGATACCTTCCCTTGTAACTGATGAGATAATTATAATATATATAGTCATTATTTACACCCTCCCCCAACTTTGCTGCGCAGATCTGACCTGTTTCTTCTCTATTCACTTCCCACTCCACCCACCTCCAACTGGCAACCAATCTGTGACATTTTTTGCTCATTTATTACAGTTGTGCAGGCTGGCCCTGCTGCACATGGAAAAACAAACCGGCTCATTTCCTCTCTGTGTTTCTACTCCACATATACAACATCAACACAGGGCTTTCTCGAACTGTATTACTATAGCAACTGGTCTCAGATGTCTTTCAAATCTTTTTTTTTAGGAAAAGGATTTGATGAAATATGAAAGGTTTTGGGGCAGATATATTAATCTTTTCTACTTGACCTTATTGCTGTTTGATCTTTTCTACTTGACTTTATTGCTGTTTAAGCCTCTGTGGAAAAAAAAAAAATAATAATTGCAAGAGTTCAGAATTAAAGAATTAATAAAAGTCATTGAGTAGCTGGTAACTAGTAGGAAAATAAATATAATAAACAACAACAATAAGAGTTACTTTCATTTATTTTTGAACTTTTACTTTGAGGTCTTCCATTTCAATTTTGAGAATGTTCTAAGTCAAACAAATTCTAGCAATTTCATAAACCATGCTGAAATGTTACACTGATATTGTCTTAATTATGACATGCAGTAGCAGCATAAGCCAACAGAAGTAAAGCATGACACCATGGCATGTAAAATGCCTTCAGAGCTAGTTGTCATTGACAGTAGTTGTACAGCCTACAAAAGAAGAAGACTCATCTTTATGACTTTTGTCACTGAGTAAGTCTTAAGTAAGTCAGCTACTCAGCATAATGTCGCATGTTCTAGTTACATGATTATGGCAGATGACTCTTCGAGAACATGGTCAGATCCAAGTCTAGCATATACTTTTGTAAAACAACTACCACATTTTAATTATTTTATTATTATTTATTTTATTTATTATTATTATTTATATATTATTATTATTATTATTATTATTTTAACTCAAACCTTTTTGATTGCAGTTCAGTATCTACTATGATTATTTCAAGGTTTTACACTCACTATTGGTGGCTCCAAAACTTGTTAGCTGATGAAGGATGTAAGAGACATTGTAGAAGATTAGATTTTATATGTGCACATGTATGTAACCAGAAATTTAATAGACCTATATCATATGATATCATATCATTTTTATATCATAATAAAACCATAGGTTTGTAAAAAAAAAATAAAAAGTATGGGTGGCAGACATTTTTGCATGTCATGTTGTCGTGCTACCTCTTGTGTTATGCTTTCTCTGCATGTCACTACTATCAGTGTAGGAAATCAGCACAGTTTATGAAGTTCTAGAGGAGTTGCCCTGCTGCTTGCAGGAGAAGTGTCATCCTCAAAGAGAGCAGAAATTGTTTTAAGCTCCATGCAAGTGTAGGTATTTATTGCGTTATCATTTACATACAGATAGCTGTTAAAAGAAATCTATGTTTCTTTGCTCTGGACCAATGTACCATGTCACTTTCTTTCACATTTAATTTCAGTGACTAATAGGTTTGACCACTCATTATTAGTATGTTGTTTACACTACAAACCAAACAATTTAAAAGTCAGCCCACAAAAAAAAATTGAAGAGCATATACAACCATTTAAAAAACCTAAAGTTTTTCTATTTCTTTTTTTACTGCAATATATATGCATGCAAGTGAAAACTAATACTTAAATAATAACATGCAACATAACAAAATTATTTGAAAGCCAGATATTACTGAATGACAGGGAAAAAAAAATATGTTCTAAATAATAGAATTTTCTTTCATTGCCAAAATGATGACTTGACCAGAGAACTGAATTGTCACTACACATTTTACACATATTTAAAGTGGTAGAGTTAATCTCAGTTTTAAAGTTTGTACTTTAGCTTTTCACTTTAATGAAAAAGCTGTATTATTTAGCTTTTCTTAACAAACTTTATAGTTTTGTTTTAAAGCAACCTAGACTGAGAAAACTGTCCTTAAATATCATAGCCAAAAGCTAATTAGGAACAACATACTGATCTGGGAACTGGGACTTCCATTACAGCCTCCAAATGTTCAGATGCACTCAAGGCTGCAGCAATATACACTGCTCTGAAATAACAGTTGGCTGGACTTAGTCTGAGTATCCTTTTCAGTCTATAGGTACAGAAAGTTCTACTTAAATCTCACTTTGTGTAGTACAGGCTCTCCTTAGAAATGGAGAGCACTGGCTCAGCTCTTTAATCTGCTGTGGAAATCCACAGCTAGAGATTCATGTGTGTATGAGTGGATGCTGCTAAATGAGTGCCACAGACCAGTGGCAGTTGCATGCGGGCACCCGGGGATCAGCAGGAGGAGTTGAGAGCCTCGTGTCTTCTCTATAATTAGAAAATGTTCAAGGTCCGATGGGACCAAGGAGCAATTTGCAAGAGCAGGCACTATTCCATGAGTGAGCACTGGAGATTTCTCTCACAAAGATGGACTCTGGTCCTGTTTTCTGGGATTTTCTGTATCTTTCGTGCTTAAGAAGTCACTGGACAACAAATGTGGGTTATAAAATACATAACAGCCTTTAATGTGAGAATGCTCTCCAGAACACTTGAACTTCCTGCATCACTTTTTCCTACTCTCAAAATTCCAACAGGACTCTCAACCAACACATTGCAATGAGATTGCTATGGAACTCTGCTTTGAAAACAAGGAGAAGACTTAGGTCCTCTGGAGCAGAGAACAGAACTGAGTCTGGCTCTGTGGTATATATCAGGTGACCCTGTCAACTGACAGAGTTCTCCTCCTATAGATAACCTTCAACTGCTGTTTCAAAAGAAAGCAGCATTTGCCAGCATGTTCTGAACAGACAGAAATCTTACCAAGAGGCATAGAGGTGATCTGATACATAACTTGTAGCAGAGGCAACTGCTAAGGAAGCTGAGACAGAAGAGCTAGCTGAGTGTCACAGTCAGGACTGTGTATCAAACCTGAACCTGATATTCTTGTAACTTCTTACTGTCCAGGAAATTTTCAGGTCAAAATAAGAATGGAGGTATTTAAGGAACTTTATCAAGTCTCAGAAACTGACAGAGAAAACAAGCACAGGTCTGAGCTTACTGAGTTGCAGAGTCTTTCCATATTTGAAATAATAATAATAATAATAATAATAATAATAATAATCGCATATGATCAAGGTAAAAAATATCTCCTCTATATATTTGCTTCTGATCACAGAATAAGGTTTTAATTCTTTTGTAAGTTATACAATTTTCTGAGGCTTGTGTGAAGTTGCACTGAGACAAGCTTTAGTAATAAAGTGTAATTTTTTTTCTCCTCTCCTGAAATTTCTTAAAGCTCCTTGGTCTGTTTATAAAGGAGTGAAATGATCTGATGAACTCGTTGCTTTTGAGCACAATGAGCAGCACTTGAAAGCAGAGCTCAGGCTGTAGGGGTGCTTTGTCTGATAACACATATCCCTCAAGATGTTAGAAAACAGCATATTCTCAGTCCCCATGTGACACTGGCAAAGCTGATTCACTACAGTCTATTTATTCAGCCATAAATAAATAACGTGAATTGTTAAGTAACCAACTGTTTTATTGTAGTTTGCCATTAGTGTGAAAGGTTTGCCAATTTATGCATCCAGCAAGTAATGATACCTACTAGGAAAAGGGGAAGCTCTTCTCATAAGGGAGAACTCTTATCCCCTCATGAATGCAACATGACTCGATAAACAGAGGAAAATTAATCTATAAATAGACCCATTGAACTCACGTGCCACAATGCCTTTCACACCATTTTTAATAATCACGATCAGTGTCATTCAGAGATTGTTTTAAAAGCAGCTGGGATAATTATCATCGGGCTTTGAAGCCAGCATTAGTACTAGAATTAGGAAATTGATCATTTTATCTCAGGTGACAGTTGGCAAAACTTCTTTCTCCCCAGGTATTGATTGTCTCCGCAGTTGATAAAACACCAGGGTTTATTGCAGGAGGCAGCTCAAGGCGTGCAGTGATTAGTCTTCCTTTGCACTCTCCAGCTCAACAGGCAGTAATGTCAGAGGAGGGGAGATCAGCTAAAGCCAATCACAGGAACCTGCAGCAATAACAACATGCAAGAACTCTTAAACTGCTGTGAGGGTTGACTCTTTTCCCTCCACTCCTTCTTTTTCCACCTCCCTGCTGCAGAAATGCACCAGTGTTGTGCTCTGCTGATTGGCTTGAACCTGTTTCATCTCCTGCATCTCCCAGAATGAGGGGAAGGCAGCTGGGTTCATAGCATTTCATTTGCTGAGAGTTGGCTGCCCAAATGAAGAATAAGCAGGTGAATTTGGTGAGTCTCTCATTCTATTTAAATGTACTGAAATGAAGCAAGAGTTTCACCGTTGGTAAATTTTTAATTTTTTTAAAGTTGATTTCAGCTATTGGGATTGCTCCTTCATAGTCTACGGAGACAGTAACAGCTGGAGAAATCTGGATAGAAAATCTCTTTCATTAGTTTCCTCAGAGACCAGGCACACTGTGGAGTAGAATGACTGTGAATTCACAAATGCCTGGAAATAGCAATCTTCCCCTCTGATGCAGAATCAGGGCTCTGGAGACGCTGTATCACACAATTATAATCTGTTCTGATATTTGTTTTTCGAAGGAAAGAAAAATAATGAATACAGACAGGTTTCATATCTCTTAAATGAATTGATGCTGTCTGTGGAATTGAAAAGATGAGATTCAAAACTACCACAGAGTTTCAAGTAATAGAACTCAGATAATTAGTTCCCAATGCTTAAATAATAAAAAAAGAATAAACAAAAGCTATGTTCTTGAAACTATGAAAGAGCATAATTTAGTTTCTTGCCTTCTGTATTCTGCTTGTTGAAAGTTTTGTGTACACAGATTGTGTACACTGAGCGTGTGCCGTTCGGCACTGTGTCACATACAGAGATTTTCTACCTCTTCAGAAATTTTTTGCACAGAATAGGAAATATCTTTCAGACAAAATGGCACCTTGCTCTGCTCTCAATCCTGTTATGTAAGGCATATACAAATGTCTTTGGAATTCTGTTGCTTTACTCCATTGAGGACTATGAACAAAGGATTTCATTGTTGTATACGAATGTGATGTTTTCATCTGCAATTTAATTTTGCTATTGCTTTGTACCTTAAAATTTAACAGTCTAAAATTTCTGGTTATCTCTATTGTGAAATAATTAAATAATACAATCATGTAACTTTTCTTGTGAAATTTATTTAAATTGAACATATTCGGATATAACTAAAACCATACCAATAATATGAATTTTCCCAGATCAGGCAATTTGGAAGGGGTTTCCTACTATGGTAAGTGATCTTACTACTTTTTAAAAGGTGAACTTCACTGTGGTTAGATGTGCTTCCTTTGCTTTCCATACCACGACTTTGTCAGCACTCTTGGTTTAGAGGTACTGCTAAGTAAGGTAAGTGCTGAGAGATGATACCTGATAGTAGTTATGAGTGGGAGCAGCAGAAGCTGCAGTGGAGAGAGCAGGAGCTAGACAAGAAAATGTTACATAACATGAAAGTTCTGTCTTATCAGTCTGGTGCAGCAAAGTGAGGACTTGCATTCCAGGTTTGAGGCTTGCTGGAAACAAGTTGTTTTATTTACACCGAGAAGAGTCTGTCTACCTCACTTAAGCCACCTATTGATGACTTAAAATGGTAACATTATTTTGGAGATGAAATATGAATTGTGTTATCTTGGTCTTTTCCACTTTATCTCAGGTTTTAAAGCACAAATATTTGGGATACATGGAAGTACAAAGTCTGTCTTGCTTGAGTGCAGCATCAAAGGCAGAGATGCAGAGGATCTCGCATCATAAAATATACCTGGGGAGCTGAAGACATCCAGGAGTGCTTCCCCAGCTTGCAAAAAGTCCAGTGGTTCTCAAATTGCTCTGAGGCTTAACTACTCCTTCAGAAGGATTCTTAAATCCCTAAATAAATCCCTAAATGTTGTTTACACTGTTTGGTGTCCTGCTGTCTTTGAAAAGGATGTGGGTGGGAGAGCTTAAGACAAACTGAGCACTGAAATGGTTAGTAGTCTCTTGATCCCGAAGAAACCTCTGTAGTAACTTGAAATTATATCTAATATTTATTTTAACTATCCTACTTTTTTTTTTATAGTCTGATAGATAACTATTTTTCTAAGCTCATTCCAAGCAATTACAAACATGAAAAATTTCTGGATCTTCCTAAAACTGTCTTGTAGTGATCTTCTGATATATTTTAACTTTTTTTCAATGCAAAAAATTATTGCTCCAAACCAAGATATGTGGTGACTTTTAATGTCCTGTTCCTGCTGATCTCAGTGCCAGATTGTTCTTCATAGCAATGCTAACAGTTATGTCATGGTGAAATGAGTAATAATCAGCAGGAGGGTATCCCTAAAACAATAAACATAAGTTCACACGAGAACAAAATAATATTAAAAAAGGAGGAGATAATTAAAAAACAACGTTGTCCATTAGTATAGTTTCTCTGATGTGTTAGATTCCTTTCAGAATGTCATTGATAAATTTTAAAACTGCTAGGAATGTAAGTTAGAAGATTTTATTTTTTTTACAAAGATAAAGGTTAAAGGATTGTTTAAATGTTTTGAAAATACTAGTTCAATTTTACAATGGCACATCCCCAAATGTATTTCCTTATTATAAAAAGACTATATGTAGTTGCTACCTACACTGCTGTATTTTTAAAGAGCCATGAAGTACAATATTAGCCTGAAAATAAGCAGTCCAGTATTTTGTCCCTGAATGCTAAAATTACTGAAAACTAATGTTGAAGTTTAAAGTGTATATTTTGGTAAAAGTTCTCTCAGTGTACTGTAATGTAACTTTAATGGTTGGACAAACATTTTGGAGAGTTCTGGTGTTGTGTGGTATCTCTTCTCCAAGAAGCTGAAGAGTGAAGGTTGCCCAGGGAAGACTAAGATTCCCAGTGTGGCTCTTGTGAAAACGTGCTCAGATCAGTACCACAGAGCAAGGAATTGTTAAGGTTTTCAGCATGGTTTATCTCTGAAGCAGCTTTCCTCTGGGTGAATGAAGAATTTTTGGATTCTTAGAATCTAGTCTTTTAGTACTTTACAATTTTGTCCTTGTCTCAAGCCTAGCAGCTTGAAGAAGGGTTTGGAGGGCCTGCTTCAGGAAAGTACCCTACAAGGTACCTGCAGGAGCAATTCTTTAGTGTGGTCAGACCAAAAGCCATGTGGCCATGTGTGAACTGGACATCATAACACTTTCCATTCATAGATGTTAAACGCCTGGGTGCCCTCTGGAATGAGTATCAGATGGATCATTTTCCAGACTGTGTGCTCAGCAGCCCATTTGTTTGCAGTGATTCCTAATACTGCCATTTTCCAGCCATCTGGGTTTCAGTCTGTTTTCTGATACCTGGTATCTGACTTTCTGATTCTCAGTTCTGCTGGCCAAGGGATTGCTTCCATTCATTTGGAACAGGATTTGGGTGCTAGATGTTGGTGCTGTTGCTGATGGAAGTGTGATGCATCTGACTGGAAAAGGAATGTGCTATCAACAGGCTGACTCACTGCTTAGGCTAGAGAAGTAAAATGCTAGAGTTCATCTCAGCTCTAATATATTCTGACTGAGAACAAGCTGCAATGATGAGTGTGTGTGGTACTGGGGTTATGAGTTGCTTGAAGAAGTAGGTCTGAGATCTTCATGGCATTCAACAGCCACTTCTTGCCTTTGCTGTGCATGACTGGTTGCTGATGGCATTGCTGCTTAAGGAAAAATGTGCTCATAAAATTAGTTTGAGTTACAGTAACAGGGATGATTCATAAACTTTTTTTTTTTTTTTTTTTTAAATTATAATTATTCTCACTATGAATAACATCCAGAGTGACATGAACTTGAAGTCAGGGAAGGTTGTGTTGGAGAAGAAGGATGGCCTGCTACAAATTTTGGCAGTCTGTGCCTTTGTGTACTAGAGCAGAGCAAATGGCTGTTCACAGAACACAGTTACCTCTGTTTGACAGCACAGAGCGACAGAGAGCATAAACATGTTAGAAGACAGCAAGGGAGAAAAGGAGAATGGAAACAACTCTCACAGGGTTATAATTCAGGGATACGGGATGTGTCCGAAGTCTGGGCAAACAGAAGTGAATTTTGGTTTGCTTTCAATGAGACCTTCTCTTAAAAGATCATGTTCATTCATCATTTGATGTATGTATGTATTTTTGGGACCGAACATTTTCTGTGGAAAAAAATATTTTCTAAGTCTTTCTGATAAATGTCAAATAATGAGCATCATCCAGCTACCATTTTAAATAGGAAAAAAAAGTTTAAATAGGAAAGGTTCCTCTTGTGACAGCTAGTTACATCAGAATAATTTCATATGAGCTGCATGAAAATGGTGACTGCATCTTGCTGAATGGAGAATGAGTGCAAGTTTCAGAATCACTCAGAAAAAAATGGTAGAGATGAAGTTGCGGAGGTTTTTTGTTCCTGAGAGAGATTTCTATGGGGCAATATCTCTTTTAATAGGAGTTCAAAATGGAGGGCTGAAGTGTGAATAATCCTTTACACTTTTCCCATACTGTTCTTAATTTCTTAAAGAAAACGCATAACATTCCCACAAGCTCGGTAAAAGGTATCAAATTAATGAAGCTGTTGTCTAATTATACTGTGAGGCCTTTTATTTCTGATTCTGGAGATGCTATGCCTCTCTTAATGATAGATTTTTTTTTCTTTTTCTTGGAAATAATTACCATTTTTAAACTTAATGCATGAGCTGTGGGTGTTCAGGGGTCTAAAGGCCCAGTCTGAGAATTGTAGCTCACAAATGCTACAGGCTGGATTACAGAACAGAGCAGCCGTGAGCTCAAATCTTCATGATCTGGCTTTGCCCTCTGGTGGTCCCCTCTTGAAAAGTTATTTGGGCTCAAGAGAGGAAAATGCGTCAGAGGACTGAAGAGACCTGAACAAACAGCAGGCTTCTGTAATAGTAAAGAGGCCAAAGAGGACGCTGAAGAGGGGCAAAGGAGTTCAAGAAAGAAAGGCTTAGTGCATTTCCATCAAGCTAAGCCTAATGAGAAAGAGACTTCCAGCATGTTGTTCCTTGATGCTCCAAGCAATGCTTTGACTCAAAGTGTGCTTACAACTGACAAAGCAAATCCTGTTGTTTTAAAGTTCAGTTCCTCCCCTGGTTATGAAGACTCGTCCAAAGGGTACCCTGCTGCATTGCAGTAATAGGGAGAACTTTGGGGGACTGCGAAGTATAATCAGAAGTAACTTCCCACTGGCCATCAGAAAATTGTCAGTAACAACCAAGGCTTCTGACTTTTGAACTAATACCTAAAGGCACTTTGAGAGAAGGCAATTGTCTGATACCTACTATTGGGGCAGTTTATGTGTTGGTATTTCTACATTTGCAGAAACAAGCATTCTGCTGTGTCTCTTGAAAAAGGAACCAGCAGCTACTTACCACCTCAAAGAGAGAGAATTGCAGGTGCTGGTCTGCAGAGATGGCTAAGAAGTAAATCAGGTGCTGAGCAGCAATTAGAATAAAGAATTGCATACTGCCATTTGAGGAGTTAGAGGCGATATCAGAACAATGCACACGATTTGAGCTGTTACATGCAGCTTCATTTAATGTTTTTACTGCTGTTCATGGTACTTTAAACTAGCAATCCAAACCATTCAGAAGAATGATATATTTTTTTCTACTTAGGAAAATATATTAGGTTGGAGGAAAAAGATTGCTAGAATATATATATAGTATATAGTGTATGCATACATATATATATATATATATATATATAGTATAGTATAGGAATTTACATACTTAGTGGAAATTGCTATGCCTAGTCCTAAACACAGGCAAATCAAATCCTCTGTTTTTAAGTTGTTCTACTATTCATAAAAATATAGCTGCCAGTTAAATGAAAAATAACATACTGATGGTGAACATGAAAGTACAGGACAGGAAAGTACATGACTAGCCTGTACAGCACAGTTTGTGTGTGTGTGTGCGGTGAATTCATGTAGGGAACTGGCCAGTGATAAAAACAGAGCCAGAAGAATGGAAGGAGAGCATATATTTGTCCAGGTATTCAGGCAGGTCTTACAGTGCTTACACTGTTTTCTGAAGCACTCTGGATGTAGAAACCAGACGATAGGTCTTAACCTTGTTGTGCCTGAGTGGTGTTTCTGTCTGGGGAGATGTATGAAAGAAAGAAAAGAACTGTACAGTAAGATAGTTCTCTATGTCATGCATATGACCCCATGGTATATAGACCTTCTCGAAAGGATTGAATTCTCATTTATGTTATGGATCCTGATTTTAATTATTTATATTTGCAAGCCACCATGTCCTGTGACAACGGACAGAAGCACTGCCTTGTTATTCTGCACCTGAAACTACTCCAGTGTCCCTACACTCAGAAAAAATGCTGTCGTGATGAAGATGTCAAAGCCGCTCTAAAGTCCAAAGTGCTCAGTAAAAAAGCATTCCTCTCATATGAATCAACTGCTTGTTGTTTCAAACCAGTGCTGACGAATTTCTTCATACTGTTCATTGCATATTAGCAGGGTCTTGGAGGTATTTTGTACCCATGCTATATAAAACCATTAGCTTAATAAATTAAAAACTTAAATTAATACATACACAAAACTCAGAGCTGCAAAAAGCAACATCTTTTTTCTTGTATTGGGATGGGGGAGAGGTTCCTGCTTCTCCATCTTCAGAAATATGAAGAACAAAGAAGCTGCAGTCCTTAGGCTGTTAATAATGTGTAACTTGGTGGATCTGACAGAGATAAGTGCAAAGCTGTGACCATTAAATAAATCACTAAAAGTTTAGAAAGATTAAATACCTGATATTTTTAAAGAGGAATCAATTAAAGAAAGCATATTTCCATCGATTTTGATTCTGAAATGTTGTTGTTCCTATTTAGTAAATAACTGTTCATATGTTAGTCTGTTTTCTCCTTAAAATAACCATACATCCCTGTGCATGAAATTGTTTGAAAAATAATCATATTTGCTTTTCACTGATCACCATATTTTTGGCAAAAAAACATTGCCTTCTTTTAAAAAGTTAAGCTTTTCAGGTTTAAAATTTAAAAGTTGGACAAAAAGGTACTATGTCTGTACATAGTCTTTAAAAAAATATTCTTTATATATTCCTTCCAAAACATAGCTTTTTTTTTTTTTTTTTCCTAAACAGTTCAATTTTAGATGATAGTCACTTCGAAAATATGTCTTCACAGTTCTTGAAGATGAATACGTTTTTCCTTCTTTGGGTATTTTTCATCTTCAAAGGATTCAGGAATATAAAGATGATCAACGACTGCATGAATCTAGGCTTCTAAGTTGCCACTAACTCTGCATGTCTAAAGTAAGGTAGTGAGAATATTCCATATTCTGTATGATATAGAGCATTATCGTTGTCAGCTAACGTTTCACAATTCGTAATTTAAAGCAATTTACTTTAAAATAAGCTGCTCTTAATTAGTCTTCAAAAGGAGTCTAGTTTTCCCAGTAGGTCTTTAAAGCCAGTGCTATCAGTGGAGAGCTACATGCATGTTGCAAGACAGGCTTTGCATGTCTAGTGTACAGCACATAGAAATACTCTGAAAAAGCTGACTAATGGGGGAAATGATACCAAACAGATTATGAAGAAAATAAGGAGGGGTGGAATAAAGAACTTAACCTGAAATGATAAGGTTCATATTTCAATGCCTGATCTGTAGAAGATGTTAAAGTATTAGCGTATGGTGATTATTATATGTAAAGAAAATGCCTTTGAAAGGTATTTGAATGGATAAGAGAGTGGGGAGAAGTGAAAATCACGACTGACTGTGAGACCTGCAAGGACCCAGGAGAAGAAATACAAGGCATTGCTCTGTGCTCTTTTGGTATCAGCAACGTCTGCACATAATTAAGTAATAACTGGTAGGGTTGGAGGAGTAAGTTCATCTGCTGCTTTCTACTGCAAATGTCTGCATCTTCTGTCTGTATGTAAATTTTCTCTCCTTCTTATACAGCCCTCTATTTTTTTCTGATGGCTGCTGCACATAATGGATCAGGAACAACATATTCCACAGCAGATAGTCTCTGAATTTAGTGACCAGCCACTTCCACATTATAATTTAAATCAACATCCAGCATATTCTATTACAGTATCTGAGTTTAAGAAGAAATTTTGTCCTTTTTTTTTCTGCTGTGACAACTTTTGAAACATAATTGCTTAAGATCTGAGAAACGTTATATGGCTCAGTTGTTGAATCATAAATGATTCTAATTAGATTATGGGTTGGCACTTATGTAGCATGTAATTATTATAGCAGATCTATTATAACCAGATCCATTTGGGAGAAACTCGATTTAGAGTACAATCAGGCTTCTTAAATACTCTATTTTTGTTAATATTTTTGTCCTGCTACAACCCTTCCTTTTACATACTACCTCTGAGGCAGGCTATAAACAAAAAATCTGGTGTACAAAAGATTGTCAGAGTTCTGTGCAATCTTCAACTTTTGAGTTCAGGATAGTTCTGCTAATGTAAGATTTTTACTAATTCGTAATTCCAGACACATGAACAAACTGGAAAAAAACAATTGGCCCTATATATGCACATTGATGACAACAATTTAATCGTATTTCTGTCTGAGATGTCTTCTGTCCTATTTCTGCCTTGATACCTAGCTCTGGAGGTATCTGGATTTGCATGGTAGATGGACCTACCAACATTGCACTAGTTGTTCCAGTGTCTGTCCACCAAAGCTGTTTTCCTGCCACAATTTGTCAAGATTGGTGGTCTAAATGCCAAGGATTGAACAGATCTCATTCAATTAGCCCTCAAAATAGCTCTCACAGGCTTGTATGATTAGAATCTTCCTAAATTATCTCATCCTTAAGTTTTATTATTAAGGCTGCTCTGAAAGTAATGCCTCCTACTTCATTATGTTGGCTTATGATGTTAGAGGCAAATGTTGGTGGAATGACAGTAAAGGTTGAACTGTTCCACCAATATTCCATTACATTTGGTTGCCATGTGACACATGGCAGTAGAGAGGCATTCTGATACAATGGCATCTGATATGGAAGTGCATGTGAAGCAAAGGTGTGTCCTCAAATTCTTCCATGTGGAAAAAGTGGCACCCACTGACGTTCATTGACACTTGCTGAACGTTTATGGAGACTAAACAGTGGATGTGAGCACAGTGAGGTGGTGGGTGCTGTGTTTCAGCAGTGGTAACAGTGACATGAAAGATGAACCACATTCTTGATAGCCATGTGCAGCTGTCACACCATGAAATGAAGAGCACCTCCATCAGCTCGTCTATCTGAATAAGCTCACAGTGGTGACTACGTTTTGAAGCTGAGAATTTGCTCTATCAAGTAGTCTTATTGTGCTCTTTGTATCTGTTGTAGTTTCCAGGAAAATAAACAGGAGGCATTACTTTCAGAGCAACCTACTGTGGTCACTAGAGAAGGGGCTGCTTTGCTAAGCACTATCAGTCATGTTTGGAGTATTTGTTCTGCCTAGGCTGACATGACATAAACTCCTCTTGTAGCTGCTGGGGGAGCTCTGCTTGCTCATCTGGGAGCTGGATCAAGCATGGCCAAGCCCTACACCTCCTTGTAAGTTGTGCTACTGTGTAGAGTAAAGGATGGGACTGCAGTGTACCTGATGTCCTCACATGGGTTTCCCTTCCTATCTGACTTGTCTTAGTCAGCTTTGTATTCTACTGGATCTTTCATCCACAGTATCACAGTTCTGTCCCCATATATGGGGAAGATTTTTATTTTTATTTTTTTGCATATTTTCTCTTTAATATCCTGGTACAAACTGTTTTAAGATCAGGGAACAGACTTCATCTCCAAGTAGAATGTGTTATGCTATGTGATGTCTTCATCTTATTTGTAATAACCTTAAAAACCTACCAGGCACAATACTGCTATTAGCTTCATAAAGTCCTTGTCACAGAGGCCCTGGCACACATTCAGAATTACACACTTAAATGGATTTTAGAGCATTTAAGCCTTTTGTGACTCATTAACTTGTTAGAGAAATCCCAGACATAATAGTGTAACTTTAAATGAATCAGATCCATTTCCTCTTCAGGTAAAATACAAAACCTAAAATTTATGAATTCCTCAGTGAGTGAATCTGAGAAAGAGGCAATTGTCCTCGTTAATGCTGAGGATTCTGTGAACTAGACCAAGTTGTGATGCAGTGCTAATGTGTTATGAATTCAGTTGTTTATGTGTCAACAAATTACTTACATGGCAGAATTACATATAATTTCTTATTTTGGAGAGAACTGAAATCTAGTAATCAAAACAGAAAAGTAAGCATATGGTTCGGTAACACATTACATGTTACTCTGTGCTTTAATTAATATTAGCTATATAAAGTGGGCAGTTTCAGTTGTGGTGTCTTAAATCTTCGTCATAACAATAAACCTAGTCTTCTTAGATTTCACAGTCTCTATGGCAACAAGCTCTGTGATTTAAACCATAAACTTTGAAGTAAGTTTCAAGTAAGGCACAATAAAAAACAGTGACTTTCTATTAAGAGAAACTTTACTTTGTGGATTGGCATTTTCTCTCATATCTTCTACAGTGATTATAATTGTGAAGAATAATGAAGGTTTTGTTTAGCTTAGCACTTTAATTTTAAGAAGGACATCCTTTTGTCCTTCATATGTTTGCTGTAACAATTGGACAAGATTTTAAAAAATTTATTTAAATGTGCTCAGTCTTCCTTCTGAAGACCTTTCTGCAGGCAGGCCATTTTCCAGGCTGTTACAGAAAGAAGTTTGGTTAAAACACATTTGAATTCAAGCTCTTTACGTAACATAATTCACAAAAAAAACTTGCTTCTTTTCTGGCACCAAATTCTTTTTTTGACAAACTGGAAGACATTTTCAAGAATTGAAGGATTAAAAAATTGTCTCAGAAATTGACACCGAGCATATAAAACATAAATTTGGTTTTATGTTCTGGCAATGCTAATAGAATTTTGTTGCTTTATGATTTAAAGCAAGCATGGCTTTGGAAAAACTTTGCTTAACTTGACATTACCTATTAAACTGGTTTGAAAGTTGTTAATTTTGTGGTCGTTAGCTTTTATTTTGTTTGTTTGCTTTGTTTTCTCCTTTTAGTCTTCCCAAAAGCCTCAGTAAGTTTGTCATTACAGATTAATAAACCAATGTTATTGCTGCTTTTGTTGCGGCCAGGTGAGATCAAAAACTGCTGCAGTACTCTACAGCAGCAAACATTTCCTCTTTCTGACATCCTACTGGCAGAAGAGAAAAGGTTCTGAGAATAATTCTTGTTTACTATGGCTGCTGGAAGATTGCTGGCCTCAGTTCATCTAGGCAATAACACAACTGAAGGGATGTGTTCTTGCGTGGAAAAGAGGAGAATCTGTAGCCCACATACCTGAGAGAGTGACATGACGTCTTTTTTTTTTTTTTTCCCCTTTATTTTTACAGCCACATTCTCTTAATATCTGAAACATTGCAGAAGTGATATTTAATCCAATTTTTTTATGCTCACAGCAGATGAAGAACTCCCTGTCTCTGACCTGAAATGACAATTAAAAAATGCAAACAACAACAAAACAACAAATAGCTTGAAATGCAAGCAGGAGAGCTGAAATCCTGAGTGACACTGAATAGGCTGCAGGTGATTCAGAAATGGAGGGGAAAAAAAGGTGGGAAGATTTGCCACAGTTTTATGATGCATAGAAACGTATGTTAAGGGGAAAGATCTTCCCCCCAGATTCTCCTACCCAAAGCATGTGCAGTTTCATGTGAGTTCCTGGGTTGCGATTATTGCATTAGCACGGCTAATGTCGAGAGGATGTGGATGTCATGGAAACAGCAATCATCTGGTGTGAGATGTTAGAGCAACACTGGCTCCATCAACAGGTGGATCCATCTATAGATCTCAATGCAGGCAAGGTTTATTAAAAAAAAACACTCTTCACTAATCTTTGTGGTAATCAGTAGCAACTTAATATTATACAACTATTGCTTATTCTGAAATAACCAAAGAGATGTTAAATCATTGCATATCATCTGTAATAATGATTACATATTCTGTGAAAAGAATTGCCTCCTAGAATAGGAAAATAACATATTTGTGTAACCCAGAAAGAAAATACCATAAAAATATAATTTTTCCTAAAAGACTACTTTATTCTCCATCTTCTCCTACTTTGCTGTAGAATTATTCGGCTGACGTGGAAAGTTGTACATGTAGCCTTTGACAAGTTCCTCCTTCTCTGGCAGTACCACATGGTGTAAGTCAGTCAACACAACTTCTGTTCATGCGTTCGTGTGTGTCCTTGAATACTCCACCTCTCAGAGCACTCCTTTTCATAGCATTGAACTCCATGCAGCTGCCTCATAGCAGTAACAGGCAACACCTGTTCATCCTCAGCCATAGAGGAGAGCTGGCAGCATGGCTCAGCAGAGATGCCATAGCAGACAGCTTGACCTCCAAACTGTTGAGCAGACTTCAGTCACCTCTTTCTCCCTGCAGAGGTAATATGTTGGGGCACCACTGAGTTGGTGCTGCTTGGCTATACTTCATTGTAACTTTTCACATTCAGAACAAAAATTGAGCATGAAAAAGACTGGGAGGCTCTGTCTGCTGCACTGTACCCTTTCCCCCAACACAGTTCTTTGCTCTTCTGGGCCCAATCTTTGTACACAAGAATGAAGTAAGGAAAGAGATGGAAAACAGCAAACAGTTGAAACATCAGGTTCTCTTAGTACTTGATCCTTTCTCTATGACTCGGTGACCTGAAAAAGAAAAGTCTATGTGGGTTTTTTATGTAATCTTACTTTTCTTACACCTACACTTTGTGCAAAGCTTGATTATAGAAATAATCTGTTCATCAAACAGTAAATTGCCAGAGTTCCTTCTCCTTACCAGGTGAACTATGAAGGGGCATGAAGAACAGGATGTTTGTTCATATTCAAAGAGCGAATGGATGGAAGAGTGCACCTTACTGTCCTTACCACATAAAGGACAGTAATTTGTTATCAACGTCAGTCTCTCTAAATAAATATAATCTGAGTTTGTTAGGTACATAGGCTCATGCATACCAAGTTCTGACCCAGAAAAATGTTTAGTAAATGCGCCCATTTGTGATTTTCTTCCAAGAATCCATTTATATTCTTAAAAGCAAAATGTAGTGTACTTTATAGCTAAGGACCTTTTGCAAAAAGCATGCAATATCACTATTTTCTATCATAGTTACATAATGTACATAGATTTCTTCTACCTGTACAGGTTATGATGATGCATCATTAAGGCAATTCACTGTTATTATTCTATTGTGAGTGCTGTCCATTTGCTGCTGACAGGGAAAGAGATTTGTGTTTTCCAGTGATGCATATTTCCTGGATCATTATTCTCTTTGCTAGCAACAGTTCTGCTTCTTAGTTAATGACCCAATTTGCTGTTTACGTTCCAGGAACCCTTATTAAGGAAGAAGCCTTATGAGTGTGTTATGTGTTCCCATCTATCTTCGATCCACTACTTCTGCTTTTACTTAGTACAGAACTTAATCAGCTCATCAGAACAGTGAATCACCACAGTTCCTCTCCTTTGCTCAGGAGAGGTGAGGAGAGAAGGCAGTAGAGGCCTCTGGCATGAATAAAAATATGTGACAGAGATCTGTGGCTGATAAATGTTTCAAGTTTTTTTGGCAAACATTTTGGGAACCATTAAGGCAAAGAGAATCAATGCTGTGACATCGACAGCCTGACTTAGACCCACAGTGCTCATGTGGCCTTGTTGAATAACCCAAACTAGCTGTCAGCGTAGCAATGCTAAGTTCTGAAGTATCTTTCCGTATGCCCCCTATCTCATAGCTTTCAGTCATTCTGGTCAAAGGGTTGATACTGGCATACCTGTTTTCATAGCCTCAGAAAGGCACTGAGGTTTCTGTGGCTGTGAGAGTGTGTGCTTACAGGCTACTCGTCGCTGTCTTTCAGTGGGCTAAGACTTTCTTACTTTGCTCTTGTCTAGTGCTTATGGCCTCTGGATACTCATTTAAGTATCACATAGAGCTGCTATCAGCTAGAGCCTTCTATTCATTCTTTGGCTCTTGCCCTAATTAGTCTAATACCCACATACAATTTGCATGCAAGGTTATGCAATCAGCTGCACAATTTCCTTTTTAATGTTTTACCAATTTTGAGATTGGGTCTGAATGTATGCATGAGAATAATGTGTGCTGGAGGTCTAGCAAACACAATTGCACGCCGTTGCTATGGTAAAGATCTTATTAATGAATTAAGGAGGAGGGGTTATAACAACTGTCTGCTTTTTTTTTTTTTTTTTTTTTTTTTTTTTCCTACAGTTCATCTTTTTGCATGAATGGATTATTGAGACTAGGAGTTGCTCAGCTATTTGAATACTCCAGATTTTTGATATTCTAAGTCAATTTTGATATTCAGTATATCGATCTTAATGTTGTGAGACAATTGAACATGCAAATTTAATAATATCTTAGAAAATGTCCTTAAATTCATTCCATTTGATGAGGAACTATTTAGTAAACTCAATATAGCTGCTGCTTGGTTTCCCTAGACATCTTTTTCAACTTTTTTTCCAACAAAAGGTACTCACTAGCAAATGGGCAGTATGAACATTTTTACTTTTTATGTGCCAAGATGAGAAAAACAGTACACCAGAGATCATTAAATTTTCAAGTTCTGCAATATGGAAAGATAATCCTTAAAAGCAACTGCTCTGGAAAGAGATCAACCTGATTTTACCCTTCAGAAAACTGAAACAGGTGTAAATGTCTCCTACAGGAGATAATTCAGGAAGGCAGGGAATGTTCAGTGCAGCTCTGTAAAATGCTTTTTCTCTCATCCAGAATGTATCTAAGTGTACACAATGGATTTTTTCCTTATGTGAATTTCTAGTTGTGGTGTTCGGCTCTGTGGTAGTTTCACAGCAAAATTTCCAGAGGTAGCTTAAGAAGCTTTTTAGGTCAGATTAGCTGTACTTTCCCTTCTTTTTGTGTTGGTGGATAAAAGCTCTTGATTACTTCAAAGGAGAAGGAATCATGCTTTCCCAGCCGTAATCCTGGATGATAGGTATGAAGGATACTTATTACATGAAATGTATTTCCTGCTTTAAATAAGTGAGGCTTAATTCAAACTTGGGATACTTAATATTGACTTTTAGAATTTTGTCTAAAAAAAGTCAATAGTGAACAGCAACACGAAAAAAAAAAAATAATCTGGAGTTGTTCTGCAGGCTTCCAAATAAGGATTAACCATGACTTAAGTTAGAATGTCTTGATCACTGCAAACATTTCCCATATGGAATAACATTTAAGACCACCCTGAGAAGTTGTCCATTAGAGACCTTCCACCTTAGAAAATGCCCTGGCTGAAATCAGTCAGGCTCTTTGCTCCCAGCTTAATGTAGGCCTTAATGGCCTTAATGTCAACCAGTTCTTGGTGAGGAGATGAAGGCTCTGTGCTGGAGAGGCATTCCTAGAGACAAAAATAGAACTATTCACTAGAAGTCAAGATGATCAGAATTTTGCTGTAAGCAATTTAGATTTTTACTCTTGAACTGCTTCAACTAAGCAGGATCCATTAAATTAAGAAAATAATACTAGGTTGTATTATTTAGAGTTAATGAACTATGCTACATTGACAGAGAAATTATAAAGTAAGTTTTCTAGTGTGTTCATGAATATACCTCCTAACATTAGCCTAGAAGCATATGAAAAGTGTTTCAATTTACTGCTGTAATATTCCTGAATGCTGAATTGGATTTTTAAATTATTACTTCTGAGAGTTACAAATTTTAATTAAAAAAATATAAAATCTATTTTATATATACCCTCTAAATAGCTTAACACTTCTGGTTACTGAGTCAGCTACAGCAACACGAAGATTACTGAGAAAAATAAAGTGAATATATATTTTTTGTTGGTAGATGTTGATTTACATTTGCAGGGCTAGTCTGTGAAAGAAGAAATTGGCCTCATGATTCTCAGATATGGGATTTGCATTTGAATGTCAGTGATAACTGGCATGGAGTAACAACTCATCTCATGTTATCAAGATGTAATAGGAATTATGCCCTATATGGGGACACATACTTCATAATGACATTGGAGTGGTATACAGGCCGTACCCTGGATGTGTAGGGCTGCTATGCTGCCAGCAATAGCATATTAATAAGCAATGCCTCTAATCACTTTTCATTTAGTAGAGCATGCATATTTATTTAAATGTATTTAAATATCACATTTTTTATAGAATCATAGAATCACAAGGTTGGAAAGGACAAGATCATCTAGTGCAACTGTCCTCCCATCACCATTGCTACCACAAGCACTAAACCGTACCTCACAGCTCCTCATCCAGGCACCTCTTGAACACTGCCAGGGACGGCGACTCCACCACCTCCCTGGGCAGCCATTCCAGTGCCTGACCAGCCTTTGAGAGAAAAACTTCTTCCTTATGTCTAACCTAAACCTCCCCTGGTACAAATTGTGGTCATTTCCTCAGGTCCTGTCTGTTGCCTGGGAGAAGAGGCCAAACCCCTCCTCATCACAGCCTCTCTTCAGGAAGTTGTAGAGTGCAATGAGGTCTCCCCTGAGCCTCCTCTTCTCCACACTGAACAATCCCAGCTCCCTCAGCTTCTCCTCACAAGATTTGTGCTCCACATCCCTCACCAGTTTTGTTGCCCTTCTCTGGACACGTTCCATGGCCTCAGTGTCTTTCTTGTAGTGAGGAGCCCAAAACTGGATACAATATTCGAGGTGCGGCCTCACCAGAGTTGACTACTGAGGGATGATCACCTCCCTGCTCCTGCTGGCCACACTATTTCTAATGCAGTCGTGCAGCTGTAGAAGAAGATGAGGTTGGTCAAGCACGATCTGCCTTTCATGAACCTGTGCTGGCTGGGCCTGATCCCCTGGATGCCACACATGCGTTGTGTGATCTCAAGATGATTTGCTCCATAACTTTCCCTGGTATAGAGGTCAGGTTGATAAGCCTACAGTTCCCTGGATCCTCCTTACAGCCCTTCTTGTAGATGAGAGTCACATCAGCAAGTGTCCAATCCTCTGGTCAATAATTCCAAATAATTTCAGAGATCTCCAATATATTTAATTCAGAACAAAACCACATTTCACTTTCCTTTCTTACAATATGCTTTCAGAGGAATGCAAAACTCCTCTGAAGTCTTAAAAAAATTCTTTCTTGCCCCCTACTTATCACATTTTTATGACAAAATTTCTCTGGCATACAATTTTTATCTCACCTAAGACCCTCTTAGTTTTTTTTTCACAGAATCACAGAATTACCAAGGTTGGAAAAGACCTACAAGATCATCCAGTCCAACCATCCACCAATCACCAGTAGTTCTCACTAAACCATGTCCCTCAATGCAATTCGAAATGGTGACTCCACCACCTCCTGGGCAGCCCATTCCAGTGCCTGACCACTCTTTCAGAAAAGTAGTATTTCCTAATGTCCAACATGAAACTCCCCTGGTGCAGCTTGATGCCATTCCATCTAGTCCTATCACTCATTACACGAGAGAAGAGGCTGATACCCAGCTCTCTATAACCTCCCTTCAGGGAGAGAGCAATTGGATCTCCCCTGAGCCACCCCTTCTCCAGACTGAGAAGAGGAGGCTCAGGCTCCTTTAGCTTCTTTTATTTGCTTTTTTCTTCAGCTTATCTTCCTTTCTTCCTCCACAAACAATTTTCTGAAAAAGTTAGGTTGAAATAGTGTCATCTTTCTGAATTTTGTCTCAAACCACATTTCTCATTAGAGTAGATTTAATAGAAGATCATATCTAACAAGAACATAGCCTATGTTGTAATATCTCTTTAAATGATAAGTACCTGTTTATATAATCTGAATATTTAAAATAACTTCTCCTGAGATGTTAGAGGTTCCGTATTCTTTTTGATAAAGAATAATTATTTTTTATAAAGAGTATCTTAAATTATTTATTTGCTATAATTTTTATTCTGACAGTCTCTGGAAGAAAATTGTCACACTACATTTTTAGATCTGTATCTGCAGAAGTGATGTTTTTGTGTGAAGGGTGGTCATACTCCCACTATTCCACCCTCTACCAGAAGCTCCTGTTTCAGATGAATTTCAGGTATGTTGAATCATATCCTTACACTGGCATGGAATATTCATTTAAAACTGAAAATCTTTGGCTAAGTAGAATCATAGAATCACCATAGAATCACCAAGGTTGGAAAAAACCTAAAAGATCATCCAGTCCAACCGTTCATCTATTACCAATAGCTCCCACTAAACCATGTCCCTCAGTAGTTTCAGTACAAAGACTTCTTGAATCTCTTGGTCTCTCTTCTTCTTGAATCTTGAATGTTCCGTGCCCTTTATCTTTTGTTTCCAGCTTGAACTTCCAAGTGGATCCAGTATGCTTTGGACACTGAGGTTTACTTTACCACTGTCAATCCATCATAAAGATTTATACACATGAGTTGCAGGAAAATTACTATAATAAGATGCAATTTAAGATCTTTTGAAGGAAAAGAAAATTCGTTTTTATCATGGAAGCATTTGGACTCAAAGAGATCTTAAAGACCATTCAGTTCCAACACCACTGCTGTGGTCAAGGTTGCCAACCACTACAGCAGGCTGCCCAAATATCCCATCCAGTCTGGTCTTGAACACCTTCAAGGATGGGGCATCCACAGCTTCTCTGGGCAAGTCTGGGCAAGTTCCAGTGTCTCATCACTTCACTTAAAAATAAGAAATTTTTAAACAAGTTAGTTTCATGCATTCACACATTCTTTCTCATGGTACTTGTGCACTCACTTCATTGCTCACACATGAATGAACTTGCAAGCATCAAGTGGGCTTGCCAGTATTTGTATTCATAGATACTACTTTCATGTATCAACTTTAATATTTATAATATAAACTTATACAGCATCAAAAGTTGAAGTGTTAGGGAAAAAAATAATCTGGGACTAAAATGTCAGTTCCATGTACCACGCCTTAAGTAAAAAAAAAAAATATATATATGTATATATTTGGGCATTTCAACGTCTTTGCTTTAAAATCAAGTTAACTGTCATTTCAGTAGAAAAGCAGAATGTTAAATGATAAAAAAAAAGTTCTCTTGTTGATATAAACCATCAGCAATTTTAAGCATGTAAGCACATTACATGACATAGCAGCACCAACTCTAGAATTAATTTGCTAAAAGAACATAGGGTACCATGGTAACTATTATTTCTAGAATTTAAAAAGTACAGTTGAAGTTAAAAGGATGTCTACCATTGTTTATAAAAAATGTCTTGTATAGGCTAATGATAAAGCACAAGACATTCATCTCAGCTCTGAGAAAATACCGTCTACATACCTAAGGTTGACAAAAAAGTATTACTTGTAACTGTGTTGAAAGACTAATAATTATTAACTGCTGTGTGACAGTTGATAGTTTAATACCTACAATACAGTGGAATTAATTAGTTGGAAAATACCTCATAAGTCTTTTCCCTACTTTATGTGTGCATAAAACAGTTGTTTTTTTCTACTCATCAGTTAAATACCTTCAAAGTGCTATAAGCAGAGGAATTGATATACTACAGTAATGTCTGAGTTTTTATTTTGAAACGGTTTGTAAAGGTTCAAATGTATATCTGTTTAAATATGTAGATAGCTCTACAGATAAATTCAATTCATGCCCAGCAAGTAATCTCTGCACTCTGCTACTATATTTAATACCACTTTTACAGAATGCTGTATAATGCCAGCTTTCCTGTCCACAATGCTTGATGATGTGAAAGACAAACCTTTGATAGTTGGCACTTCGCATTTTGTGTAGCAGTGCTTTTGTATTCAGCAATACTTCATGAAGCAGACATGGCTTCTGTTCAATTCACTTTTAGTTCCACTGACTTTGAAGCTAAATATTGGTCCAAGTGCTTTGGAGGCTTACGATCTTAATTTCATATGAAACAAAATGTTACGATGTTCAATTTAATAACAGTCAGCGCCTTTACATATGGGAATAATACATAAATTATTGAACTCCCATCTGCCAGGTTTCAGAAATAAAAGTGAGATTCAAAGAGTACAAAATTCCTCTTACATTTAATAGATAGTGCTGTCTGGACAAGCTCTTTATTAATCCTCAGGGCTTCTCTTCTGTAGGGGAAGTTGTATGGTAGCCTCTTGAAGTAGTTCTGGAGTCACTGCTCTTCCTGCTTGGCTTTAAGTCTGTACTTTTCTGTACTTCTGTATTCGAGAGGAATCATGTGTAGCACTAAAATGAAACCTACTCCTGACAAATCCAGAAGCTAATTTTTCCATCTTTTATTTGACAAACAGTAAACAAGCATACCTGTGTTTTTAGAAAAAATAAGGAGTCATTAATTGGTTTGGTGGAGAAAAATACTCAATTTCTAAATAGTGATCTAAGGTTTTATAGCTGTGTGATATACCTGAAACTAACAACAACATCATTTTGCCTTACTACAGATTGGCAACTTGCATTAGCATAAAATTGTTGTTTAATGCAAGGACTGTTATTCCCATTGGATTATGAAAGTGTGATTTATTAAAACAGCTATGTAAAGATATAATGTAACTCTCAAAGAAAGTGATTTTTGAAAATATTTTCTTCTCTTTCTTTGAGTTTTAAGCAGGTGAAGAAAAGTCATTGGCAGCTGTACAAAATTTGGCCGAGCATGTGGAGCAAACAGGGCTACTTAATTTGTATTTGTAACCATGTATTCATGACTGCTTTTGTAGAACTTTTTAGTTCATGTCTTTGCTTCACCAATTGCTGTACTGACTTCTTAGATTTTTTCTGTTAATTGACAGTTCATTTTTAAACAAAAGCATAGATATTGTGACAATGCCACAGTGTTTCTGAATGTTTGTGTCCCAAGAAGAACTGAAACCTACTTTCAAACCTTTCTATATTTTGAAAAGCAAGAGATGTACTCCCATTTATAAACCCTGCTTCTGGTAGTAGAATAAAAATATATGTCTTCCCTATGGGAAACATTACAAAACATTTAGTATCTTTTGGCTTCTTGTGTTACAGACATGTTTTATTAAGCACAAATATGTTGAGCAATTAAATGTTCTCTTTAAGCAATACTACTGTTAAATGCGTTTTGAAAAGAACATTTAGTTTAACAATTCTGTTAAAAATAGGTTAAATTCCAAGTTGATGAATTCTTTATTTTAATATGAATTTGCTGTCCATTTTTGCATAAGATTAACTACGGCCATAGCTAAAATATTGTGCAATATTTGTTCATATATCTGCTCACTAAGGTATTACAAATGCTTCTGACAGTGCTTTAGTGGAGACTGTGACCTTTGACATGAACAGAGAGGAGAAAGAAAAACTGAGTTTAATTAAGACTTAAAAGCTCAAAGTTTGATCTTGCAGTCTGTGCTTGAAACAATTTTCCTCTGTAGTGGGAGTTCAGCTTGAATAAATACTACTAAGGTTTCATAAGAAGCTGTAAAAATTATGCCCTTGTTTGTCCTGTCATAATTTAATGAGGTGTCAGGCATATTTTAAAAAGAGATGTTATTAATTGCCCATATTTTTCTATGTTGCTCTTTCCCCTTTCAACAGGGAGCCAAAAAAACCAAAAACCAGGGAGCCAAAACCCAAAAACCCCACCAAACAAACAAACAAACAAACAAACAAAAAAAGCCTGAAGAAAACAAGTGGCACCACCACCTGTCTATTTGTAGTGTCCCATTACATAAATAATCTGTGGGGAAGAATAATCAGGTGGGGTCTAGGGCATGAGACAGGTTACGAATGCCCGGTTCTGTTGTGAAATTGGTGTGACACACATGAGGTCTCCTTAACTCTGTTCTTCGGACAGAAATTGCCAACAGTGCTTTCCTCTTTTTTTTACTGTCAAATGCTTTGGTTCTATGGCAATGACTCAACAGAGTTGAAGTTATAAAGTTAGTTCTCTAGTGATAAGGATAACAACAGTCTATCTCTGCATCTTTCATCCTTCAGATAAAAAAAAACAAACACCAAAAACACACTGAATAAGCCAACATTGTTAAATCAATTTTTAAATCTGTTTTGAAACCACAAGCCTATTCCTACTAACTCAGAGGAGTTTTTTTGCCACTAACCAGAGCAGAAATATAAATGCTGTATGTAATTTAATGTAAAAGGTTCTATCAATAACCAGAAGGCACAGTGTCTTCATGCTGCAGCTACCATCAAGATTTTCAACAGAAACATTTGATTACCCAAAATCTATTACTTCAGACATTTTGATGGCCTTGTCAGAATTCTAAGAAGTGAGCTTCCAGGCTCTTTTTGTCCTGACCTAGTGAAAGCCATTGCTTTCACTCATTGCACAGCTATGATTTTTTCTTCCAAAATGAAAATTGCTTCTTCTTGGAATCTTACTTTTCTCAGAAGATGCTATCATTGAAGTAAACAAGTACTTTGTAAGGATGTATTAAAAAACATTGGTGTGGGCTCTGATTTATCTGTCCGTCTGTGGAAGCATAAACAGGAATGAACCTGTGCTAGTTAGGTAGTACATATGTTAATCAGCAGCCATAGTACAGAGATTCTGGAAAAGGCTTCTGACTCTGACAGTATTTCACTTTCTTAATTAAAACATCATAAACTGGAGAATGAAAATAATCTTCTGTGATGCCGGTCTTGTGTGACATTAAGACCCACTCAGAAGCAAATTCTTGAATAATTTAATAATAGTCATTCCTTAATCATAGCCATGATCCCATTTTAAAAACTGAATATTCTACATCATTAAATACACGAGTATATGGGTATTGTTTTTTCTTTTTTAGATTTTCAGAAGAATAATATTTTGTGAAGAATTGCTCGTGTTTATTTTGGTGGTGTTTTGTTTTTCTGAGAAAAAAAAGAAAAAAGATTTGGCAAAGAACTTTTGCCTTTGTAAACCTGTGTTTTCATATTATGTCCCAAACTTTAAAATGGAGAATTCACAGACAACCTTTCTGCCCTCACACAATTGTGTAATATCCTTGAAGTAATTAGTTCCATGAAAAGTTACTCTAGGAAAACATGTGATCTTTGTTTATGTCTTTTCATGAAGTTGGCAGAGTTTATGACATAGTTGTATAATTTTGTGGAGCTTGAGGTAGTTGTGAAAGCATAATCAAAGGCTTAAGAAGGCTTTGTGGATTATTCATACTTACGATGTACTTGTGATGTAAGATCTTATAAAATATCTGAAATATAAAATAAAAAAAAAGTCCTCCTACCAACTTATTTCTTAGACAGTTTCCAGCAGTGGGTGCAGGTGAACCTCAGGAGGTTCAAGAAATCCAAATGCAAGATCTTGCACCTAGGCTGAGGCAACTCCCATTACAAATACAAGCTGGTGGATAAAACAGTTGAGCACAGACCTGCTGAAAAAGACCTGGGGTAGTGCTGGATTGGAAGCTGGACATGAGCCAGCAATGTGCCCTTGCAGCCCAGAAAGCCAACCATATCCTGAACTGAATAAAAAGAGGTGTAGCCATCTGGTCGAGGGAAGTGATCCTGCCTCTCTACTCTGCACTGCTGAGGCGTTGCCTTGAGTACTGTGTGCAGATGTGGAGTTCTCAGTACAGGAAAGACATGGACCTGCTGAAACATGTCCACGAGGAGAACCACAAAAATGACCCAAGAGATGGAACACCTCTCCTATGAGGACAGACTGAGAGACCAGAGGCTGTTCAGCCAGGAGAAGTGCTAGGTGACCTGATATTGGCCTTTCATGATCTAAAGAGGAGCTACAGGAAAGAAGGGGACAGACTCTTCAGGAGGGTCTCTTTAGCAGAACAAGGGGAAATGGCTTCAAGTTCAAAGAGTGTAGATTTAGGTTACATACAAGGAAAAAAATGTTTACAATGAGGGTGATGAAGGATTGGAACATGTTGCCCAGAGATGCGGTTGATGCCCTTGTCCCTGGGCAAAACTTTCAAGGCGAGGCTGGATCAGGCCCTGGGAAACCTGATCTAGCTGTTGTGTCCCTGTTCATTGCAGGAGAATTGGACTAGAAGTCCAACTCTAAAGATTCTGTGACTCCATGATTCTCTAACCTGGCCATAACTCTAAATAGCAGCTCTGCTGTCTGCTCTTGTCTGTCTACTATTTTATCCCAACATGGTATCATCTGTAAACTTGCTGAGGGCTGAATCAATCTAAATCATTAAAGAAATTAAAGACATTAAAAGCATTGATCCTTGAAGGATGCTACTAGTAATCACCTGCCATTATGAGTGGTGCTGTAGATCATAACCCTGTGAAACTAATAGTTTAGCAGTTTCCCATCCAACCTGTTAATGCACTCATCCAAACTGGTGTTTTACCAGTTTGGACATAACAGTATTACAGGACACTATATAAAAAGCTTTGCTATAGGCAAGCTGCACTTCCACTCCCCTTTGTCCCCAGACTTGGTCACCTCATTACAAAAGGAAATCAGACTAGTGAAGCATGATTTTTCTATGGTAAAATTGTGCTAGTTATTCCTAAACGTCTTCTTGGGAGCATCTTTCAGGAGTATTTAAACCACAATTTCCTTAGGCAGTTAGATTGACTAGTCCATAATACCCCAGGTCTTCACCGCCCCACTTGAATGGATGTGGTGTTTGCTTTTTTCTTTTCTCATCGTGAAAAACCTTTCCTGATTGCAGTCAAAGGTGACTGAGAGCAGCCTCACACTGACATCAGCCAGCTCTGACAAGGCCCAAAGGTGCATCCCATCAGGTCATGCAGACTGTGTTCCAGTGGGTTAAGCATGCCTTCACTGTGAGCTCTGCCTCACTCCTATAGACTCTGCCATACTCCCTGCCATAATCTGCCATACATTCTTAACCTCTGTATTTCTACAACAGGAGAAAGAAGACAAGAACAAGAACGTTTTCCTACAAACATTATGAATGTCACCACAAGTTTTAATTACTGATCTCTAGAACATTTTTATTTTAACCAAGCTATTTCAGCTAAATCATTATCCATATGCCTCTGACTATAACTTTAAATATTTCTGATTTTAATTTTGTTTATAGTTAGTTTTTACAGGGAAAAAACAACTGAGGAAATGACTATAAAGTTGAACTAGACACTTGAACTGGTGTCCTTCCTTCATTTTCAGTGAAGTGTCCAAAGAAAACAGGCACTCTATCCTCTGGTTTCAGCACTTAATTTGAGTCTGTTCACCAGTTCTATTGAAGTGGGAGTAATAAAAAACCAAAAGTCTCAGAGTGAAATTCCTATCAGTATTACAAAAAATAAAAGTGTTTTTGTTAGGTAGGGAGACAAAGAGGCAGTAACAAATCAGAGGGCTTACACTGACCAGATGAATTGACAAGCTATTAGTGTTCACACAGCCCTACGTAAGATAAAACCTGAGTTGCTCACTGCTCAAGGACAGTGCCATTGGAATTATTAGAACTGCTAGTAATGAAATTTCTACTTCGTCTGAGCATGTAATAGAGTACTTAATAGATTAAAACAATTTTCTTCTCTGCTAGTATAAGGGAGTATAAGGTTGGGATTTTATAGTCTTCTACCACAAAGTACCCTGAAATATTTTTACTATGGACCTAAGTTTTCCACTCTTGCATTTGTTTGCAGTAGTTTACATCTATGCTAACTTTAGATCTCCTCAAGTTTTGCTTGCTTGGTTGCAGTATAAAACACATCTTATATAAAAGATGCTAAGTAATGGGTCTGTTATGTCTGATAATGACTAGAAGAAACTTCCAAGATTTTATTTGGTATGTAGCACTAGTGAACCTACTGAAGTAGCGGAAAAATACTTTTCACATACTGTAGTAAGCATAACAGTATATCCAAATTATTGCCAATGACTTTGTATCGTCAAATATTTGATTTTAAATGTTAGTAAGACATAAATTGCCACATTTTGGAATATTACTTTAGTGAAGAACTGAAGTCCTCTCATATCTTCAAAGCTATATTTTCACAGTTGCTTCCATAATTCATGCATGTATGCAGAAGTATTAGTTGCAAGTGTTTTACAAGTATAAGGATACTGATCATAAATGAATGAACCAAGCTCATATCAGATATTTTTTCCATTAATGTCAGCCCAGATTAGACATTTGTCACCCACCAGAAAAGCCCTGCTTTTGCTCTCTCCCAGTATTAAACTCTTTCAGATTCTACTTCCCTTATTGTGAGCTAGATGCTACTTCAGCATTGGTACTATAGTGTGCATGTAGACTAGCTACATTTACAGACTCTTGCTCTTCTTCACTGTGGCTTCTTGCTTCCAGTTTTCTATTAGAAAAGACAGCGGAAAGAGTTTGTTGTTTAGAACCTCTTTCTTCTCAGTGGTTTCCAAGAGTTAGGCAAAATGGCCTCAATGCAGGCGTGATCAGCTGAGAAACTCCCACACATGTAGTAGTTTCCTGCCCTCCACCAGGCTTATGAACATGCAGCAGAAGTTACACCATGATCTTGTATGACCCTGAGACAAAAGCAGGACTGCATTCAAGTCCCAACACTCAGTTGCCTATGTCTCATAATATTGTAGAAATTATAGACTTGCTTGTTGGTATTCACCACCTTCCAAGCTCAAGAGTGGCAAGTTCCAGGGAGCAGGAAGTCAGGTATGTGTACTGATGAACAAGAAGCTTCTGGCAAAATCCAGTGATAAACAGGAAGTATATGGAAGGAGGATCCAAGGACAAGTAATCCAGGAAGTAACGCAGAAACTGACGAAACATATAATTGAGAAATCCAGAGCCAACTTGAACTGAATCTGGTGAGAGGTTAGCAAGAAACATTTCCAAAGTATGTGTCAAAAGGAAAATGGGAAATACAGTTCTGCTGCTGAAGGTGGAAAGGATCCTCGTAAGACAAGACAGGCATGGAAAAGGTGGTCACTAGATGATTGAATTAGATGATCTTGTAGAGACCTTGGTCATTCTATGATTCTATGGCTTGCAAAGATAGACCTGCAAAGAACTGACAGGAAACCTACCAGTTCTCTGGCAACAACACACTGCTGTGGCAACAGACTGCCTCTGCCTAAAGCATACACAAAATACAAACTCATTCTTCAGTGCCAGAAAGCGGAGATCAAAAACTGTTTCCAGAAACATAGCAAAGAGTGGTATGAATTTACAGGATTGCTTATGCCTTATAATTTTATTCAACATTAACAGTTTGTAAGATGGTTATCTCAAGTACAACACAGGTATGAAATAACCACAGGGCCTTCATTCTCAAGTCTTCAACCATGACAATCCTGGCTAGATCCCATACTCAGGACAATGACATTCCTAAATTCTCTGTATTTCCTCTAGTTTACTTGCTTCTGCTTCCACCTTCCGCTTACTTCCTTTTACATTTTAGTTTTCCAGTCACTCGTTGTTCATTTGTGCATGCTTCCTGGCATTTTTGCCTT
Source organism: Tympanuchus pallidicinctus (assembly GCF_026119805.1). Classification (NCBI taxonomy): domain Eukaryota; kingdom Metazoa; phylum Chordata; class Aves; order Galliformes; family Phasianidae; genus Tympanuchus; species Tympanuchus pallidicinctus. The sequence goes on from NW_026294758.1 coordinate 39,126,856, forward strand.
ACCTTCCGCTTTTGAGTTCAGAGGAGGTTATCCTTGGATAGCAATCAGCTTGGTTGGGACTTCCTCTGCAGAACCTCATGTCATCAGTCTCTTTCCAGCAAATTCCGGAAAATGTTGCAGTCTGCTCTTCTAAAGTCCAGGGCTGTGATTTTACTTTTCATATTGCTCCTTTCTTTCATAATTCTGAGCTTTCCTATCTCAAAGGCTGCTGTTGACCTTAATATGCCCTGTGATGCTTTCACCTTCTGTAAATATGACGTCCAGCAGAGCTTATCTCTTCAATGACTCTTTTATCAGAAGGGACTGGAAGTTGTCCTCAACATTCTCCAGGAACCTTCTGTATTGATTATACTCCATTGTGTTGTTCTTCCAGCAGATGTTAAGGAGGTTATTATCCCATGAGAACCAGGGCCTGCGAATGTGACTTTACTTCTAATAAGTAAAAGGTTTCACTCACATAACTTATAAGAAGAGGCTGGGAGAATAGACTTATTTAGCCTTGAGAACAGAGGCTATAGGAGACTTACTTGGTACCTTAATGGGAAGGTACTTAACCTTAATGGGAAGGTACAGAGATGAAATCAGACTATTCATGAAGATGTTTGGTGAAATGAGAAGTGACAACAGACAAAAGTGAAAAATTCCAATTAGATGTAGAGAAAAGTTTTTTCACCAAAAACATATTAGGCACTGGAAAATGCTGTCCTTTTTTTTTTTTTTTTTTTTTTTTTTTTTTAATTTGCCTCCAGGATCTGTCTGAACAAAGACCTGAGCATCCTGATCTAAAGGGACCTGCTTTAAGCAGAGAGTTGAATCACGTGACTACCAGTGCTCCTTCCAACTGAAATTACTCTATAACTTCTGTCTTACCAATGCAAGGTGAAATGAAAGCCTTTCACAGGCCCTTAGTGACTACTTCCAGTCATAGAATCATAGAATTGTAGGATTGTCTGGGTTGGAAAGGACCATAACAACCATCTAGTTTCAACCCCCCTGCTATGTGCAGAGTCATCAATCATTAGACAGACCTCCATGTAGTTCAAACTTGTCACAGACATCTAAGTGGTATTGGACTCTGCCAAGCTAGAATTCGGCACTTCTACTTTAAATAAGAGCATTTGTTTGCTTGTCTTTCATATTTACATGATATTAGAACTGCATAAGCAGTATAGCACTGTCTGTGTAACAATACAGGTGAAGGCAACAAACTTTATCTTCTAGCTGCAAAAAGAGAAATCAGTCTATTGATGAGGCATTAACAAATATTTTTGTACTCTGACTATGAATTTATTTATAGATTATGTCCACCTCAAACAAGACTCCCTAAAGGATATGTTCTGGTATTTATTTATCTATTTATTTATTTATTTTAAACAATCTACATATTTTTGTGAGATCTGAAAATCATTAGATGCAATAATTAAAGTAATACCCTGCTTGGAGAAATTAACAATTACAACCAGCAGATAGATAGAGGAGACATCAGAAGGTTTAATCTGTAAATGTTAATAAAAATGATAAAGCTAATTGACTTACTCAGCAATGTTGACTAAGTGTAGATGTGCCTCAGTGGAGAATAAATGAAGATAAGAGTCATGATGAGAACAGTTCACCCAATCCGTAGAACCATATAACAATAAAACGATAGAATCATTTGGGTTGGAAGTTCTATTCCAACTCCCTTGTGATGAGCAAGGACATCTACAGCTAGATCAGGGTGTTCAAAACCCCTTCCAGTCTCATCTTTAATGTCTTCAGGGACATTCACCACCTCTCTGTTCCGGTGCCTCACCACCTTTATTGTAAAATCTTCTTCCTTATGTCCAATTTATATTTCTCCTTTTTTAGTTTGAAAACATTTCCCTTTTTACTATCATTATACAGATCCTGCTAAAGAGTCTGTCTCCTACTTTCATACACTCCTCCTTTAGGTTATGAAAGGTCACTCTCCTCCTCTTACTACATTCCCCAATAAATGATCTCTCTCCATCCTTTATAGAGGCATCATTTAAATAATGGAAAGTTGTTATTAAGGTTTCTCTGGAGCCCTCTCTTCTGTAGGCTGCACAACTTCAACTTTCTCATCCTTTCTTCACAGTGGTTATACTCCAGCCCTCTGATGCTGCAGGCACTAAAGCCAAACACATTATTTCATGTGTGATTTCATGAGTGCAGACTAGAGAGGCAGAATAACCTTGAGCTACACTTCATCTGATGCAGCCCAGGATACAGATGGCTTTCTGGGCTCCAAGCTTTTCATCCAGTAGTATCCCCCAAGTCCTTCTACACAAAGTGATTTGTTATATATTTACTTCATCTCCTTTGAATGCAATGGGACATCCCTACAGGGCCTCAGCTTTCACCAGTAAGGGGCTCTTCACAGAATCACAGAATCATCCAATGGCTTGGGTTGGAAAGGACCTCAAGGATTATCACACAATCTGCAGGGGAACAACAGGTGGTGGATGGGATTAAAATCAGGGATTACTTTGCAAACTACACTCATAATAGTTCACGAGACAGTAGGGCTTGTATTCAAGGGTGCAGATAGAGTGTTTTCAGCTAGAGCTAAGATGCTAAGAAGAGAATAGAACATCATGCATCCCACCAGCTGTTGGGAATTCCAGATGGTAGAGTCAATACTCTGTGGTCTCTGACTCACATGCAGTTTGTCATAGAAGATATTCTCTCACTTTGGTCAATTGAACTGCTGTACAATTTTCTTATGAGGAAATCACTGTTCATCAGTTTTGCATCCAAGCAGAAACAACACTGTCAAGAGAGCTTCTTGCAGAACTGCCAGATACAGTTTAGACCATGCAGGTGCTGTAAATGCTGGCATCCTGTGGGCAATGCCTGGGAGCTGCTCTGCTCCAAGGAGCAGCTGTGGTTGTCCTGGTCCAAGAGCTTCTGCACAGCCCAGCACAGTGGTGAAGGCCACACTAGCCATGCAGTACAGTGCAGCACATCTCTGACTGCTCCATGAGCAGTGCTTTTCTGGTAAGGATCCACCCTGGTTCCACAGCTGTGGTGCTCCAGCCCCAATCTGCACAAGCAAAGGAGATGGAGCCCCATATCCTGGGATACTACTGGGCTATTTTGGGATGAATGGGATATGGTGGGACACGTTGCTGGCATGCTACAGTTACAGGTGTTGGAGAGAAAAGACTCTACAAATTATGTGTATCCCCTCAGAATGGGAAATATATAACCTGACTGGAGTCTGATTACGGGAGTGGAGGGTGTTTGGTTACCTGATGCCATAACAAAATTCTTAGTCATTTGCTTTCAAACTAGAGTTAACTGAGAATTCAACATGTTGTTTGGACACTCTGACCCATGTGTCTTGATTAATATCAAGACATTAAGCACACTGTGAAGAAATCACATTCTTCCATAAACCATTTAAAATACTGTGGCAGTAACTAGAACATTATACTGTCATATCATCCTTAGAAAATAGAAATAATAGAAAGTTCAGCTTCTCAAGATAGCCACACAAACCTGAATTTTTCAGTAAAACAGTCTTCTAAAAAATCCTTATAAGAGGGGTTAAATCATAAGTGTAAGTCTAAGTTAGGGCCGACTAAACACACTATTTTAATGATCCTTATATAACACAGTGTCCATCTAGTCATTTAACTTGTTTTGGTGGTGCTTTTAGTTTTTTGTTGTTGTTGTTAGCATGGCCATGTTGCACAAGAAGAAATATTTACCTTGTAATGCCACTGTCTGAACTTATACTCCCAACATGCTGACTAGCCATCTTGTCAATTCAGCCGTGGGGACCTGAGGATTCTGTCATCTCACAGAGAAAAATTAGCAGAGAGCTCAGAGGGCAAAGAGAGGCATTGTTTGCCTCCAGCAAAAGATCCATGCACTGCACTCAGCAGGTAAAGCAGATGGACCCGATGTAGACATTCCTGAAATGCCCTCTGGGTCATAGTGAGCCCAGAAATCCGTAACGGGAGCTGCAGGAGACCCCTGCAATTGTGGCAGACAAAGCATTAATTCCAGAGGTGCTCTCTGTTATATTTAAGAAAGGAAAACAGCCCCCCACAAGGTATGCCCTGCTAACATGTACCATGCAGCCTTTTGCTGCTGATTTGGAGTTTGCATCCTCCTTCGAGTAAACTGGGGAGGAAAACATTGAATTTAGCGTGGTAAGGCTACTGGATTTTAAGAAAGATCATGGGGAAACTAGCAATTTAGTTCAGTAGAACTGTTAATGTAAATTAATGAAAAGAAACCTCCTGGTTAAGATTTTGGCAAGATCCAGAGAAAGAAGTGAAGCAGCTCTTGTAACAAGTCACGCTTGATCAGTGCACAGCGCCTGACCTCTTCTTCCCCGCTCGCACCCGCGCCTCTCACGGCCGACGACTACAACTTCGATTTCTCCGCGGACTACGCAGAGCTCCCACCGCCTCCCTGCATACCGCGCTCTCCAGCACGAGCATTGCCCCCACCCGGTCGGACGTCCCCACCCTCTCCTCTCAAAAAGCAGCTCCGGGGGCTCCCTCGAGGCAGTCCCGAGGCCGCGGGTAGCGGGCAGCTCCGCTCCGCCCAGGCCCGCCCCGCCGCCCCCCCGCCGCGTCTCAGCAGCATCGTTAAAACTAAGGGAGGCGCGCTGCGGGGCGGCCGGCCGAGGGGCCTGGCGGCTGTGCGGGACATGGGGCAGAAGCGGCGGAGCCCCGGGGCGGCGGAGCGGGGCTGCGCTGCCGAGGGGACTACGGGCGGCAGCGGCCGCGGGCGGCTGGCGGAGTCCTGGCGGCGGCTGAGCTCCCGGCGCGGCTCCGCCAAGCGCAGCGGAACCTCTGCGCCCGCTCCGCCGGTGAGTGCCCTCGACCTGGATGGAGCCCGGGACGGGGATCGAGATGGGGAAAGGGGCGCCTCGTGAAACAGGTGGTGGGACGAGGGCAGTATCGACAAACCTGTTGCGTTTTCGGAGGAAAATCACACTTTGCACGCTGTCAGGCTGACTTTATACTTGTAACAGGTGAAAGTCTCCTCTGTTGCCTTTTCCCTTTCTTTCTTTCTTTCTTTCTTTTTTTCTTTCTTTCTTTCCTTTCTTTTTTTTTTTTTTTTTTCTGAGTAAGAGCAGGACAGAGTGCAGCTCCCACGAGCGCACGGTGCGCTCCAGTCGAAGAGCTGCGAAGTAGCGGCCGGGAACTGCCCTCCCGTTGGCCGCTACCTGAGCAAAGGACTTGAGGGAGGTAGACAGCTTGCTTGTTTGTGGAACTAGAGGTTTCTTCTTGGGAAGGAGTCTTCTTTGGTTGTGTCTTTGCCTTTAGCCAGCTCGGTGGGATATACCGACAGAGGTGGATGGACAGACATCTTGACAGAGATGCAAGTGTAGCACAGATTGCATGCCAGGAAAACAAACATCTTGGGAAGAAGTACATTGAACTTGAGAGAACAAATTGAGCATTCAAGTAGAAAAAAAGAGTGGTAGTTGCTAGAGTGCTTGAACGTTTCTTTTTTTGTTTTATCTTGGGCTCAGGACCCTCATGCTAGATGCTGGACATATGTATGCAAACAGAGATTTTGAATGAGCTGCTTACTATACAAGTACAACCTCAGTCTTCATGTGTTCAGAAGCAGTATTGTGAGTCTAACTGAAACCTGAATCTGAGGTGTAGAACAATACACCTCATTCAATAACTGAAATGTGTCGTTTTCAGACAGAAATACAGACTTATGAGCTGTGGAGGTGCGAGGAATATGCCTACAGGTTGAATGCCAATTGGGGAAATAGCATAAGGGTGAAGAGACCTACGGTAGAAACGATGCCATGGCAACAGAAAGCATCAGAGAAAGTAACAGTATTTTCTTATGCAGGGGGAAGAGGAGGAGAGATGCATTCATGTACCATCCTGCAGATCACAATACTATGAGGTTTTAGTGTTTTTTTTTTGTTCAGAATACACTAACTTCTTTTTACCTGATGATTGATTCCCAGGTTCTTTACCAAAACTCATCAGAAAAAATGTGCAGTGCAATCAGTGTGGTTTAGGCTTTTTTTTTTTTTTTTTTTTTAAGATTCTTAAAGTTCTTAAATTTCTGTTGCTTGAAACAAAGTGGTTCTTGTTGCTTACAGTGGAGATGAAGTCCTACTCCAAACAAAACCTTGAATGACATTCAGGTTCAGCAAGTGCTTGGCCAGAGTAGAAGAGCTGTACTAATCTGTGTTTAATCATTACAATTTCCATAGATGAGTAACTTATTTCTGATGTCATGTCTACAGTAATATTAAGGTGATGTATTTACACTACTGGATTTGCACTACACTTAAACTTCAAAATTCAATAAGTAAAGGATGGATGGGAGGAGCTTGATTCTGTTTTTTTTTCTATTTTTCCTTTTTTTTTTTTTTTTTTTTTTTTTTTTTTAATTTATGGAGGGTTTTTTTTCCTGCTATTTTGTTTTGTTTATTATTTATAAATCACAGGCTTTGTGAAGGTACAGTGACTAGTTTGTATTCTCTTCATTTATTTGCTTTTCTTTTTTATAAGAGAGCACAGGATTTCTGAAATCCTGTTTCACCAGGTGTAATATATTTCAACAACATTTTCCAAAGTGATGCCAGAATGTATTAAACCTAAAGACATTTCCCACCATCACCTTCATTTCTCTCTAATACTATTCCCTCTACATCCTTGGAAAAAGTGTAAGATTTGAATTACTCTTAGCATTAGCACTTTTCCTTGGCCCTGCACATTTGATTGTATTTTTCCTGCAGTAACTTATGTTTTTATGTTATTTGAAGTTTGTCACTGGGCTGTGGAGGACTTCTGAGTGTCAATGTTAAAGTGACAGGCTAACATTAGTTACACTGTGTACAAGTACACAGAATGTTTTTGTACAGCTGTACACCCACAATGGCGAATGGGTTCGTGCCTAATCTTGTCCTGATAGCATTGTTCTGGGGTCTCAGATGTTTTCTGTGCCACTTTAATTAAAACAGGGCTGGTCTTGCTCACTGTTATTGATCATCTGGAAACTGGCCAGGGGATGTGTGCTTGCCTTCTCTGAATTCTTAAGCAGACTGGTGTGACAGCCTTTTGTACTGTGTCTTAAGGGAGGTTGCTACTGTGTACAGGTAGTTTGGGATGGGTGAAAGATGATGTCAGCATCCCCTTGAAAGGTGAGAATATGATTTCTTTAAAGCAATCTCTCGTATTGAACTCATGTGACAAACATCTTTAGAAAGAAGATTTAATCAAACAAAAATGCAGGGTAGCCATGTGTGTTTTGTTCTGCATACATGATCTTTCTTCCATGAATGCCTTGCAAAACCATTTAGGTATGTATGATTGTCCTGTAAGAAAAAGAAAATTTTGCATTTTGAAGAGCTAATTTCCAACCTATAAAAACTTGATTTAGATTTTCTGCCAAATGAAGGAGGTTTAAAGCAGTAATTGCATATTGTGGCTCCTACTGAAAGCAGCTGTTTTATTTTTCTGCATCTTTTAAATTGAGTAGTGTCTCCCAGTATCTGTGTTTTCAAACTCACCCTTATCTGTGATGACTGTAAAAATTACTGATCCTTATATTTGACACTCAGTGGAAAAAAAACCAAACAAGTCATAACCCTAAAAGTTGTCCTTTATTTTGTTCACCATTTGTTAATTCCTTAAGAATGATTTGTAGTCTTATTTCTCTACCAACTCTTTGGTTTTGGTTTGTTTTGATATTAGTTCTTGAGTGAAGGAGGAGCTGTCTTATTGGAAGGAATTGTGTAAGGGAAGGGCGTTTGAGACAGAAACGATTTGCAAGAACTAACCTATCACAGATCCCATAAAATACACGTGGCATCCTCTAAACTGTCCCTAACTTGAAAGCTGTGATCTTTGTAATAGTGTAGTGACCCCAGTTAGTACCATTTTGAGTACTAGCATTATATGATGAGAGATGGAAGAATGATTATTGATTTAGAAACAAAGCCTCTTCTGCTGTTATCTTCTGTTCTTCATCCACTTGTGTAACTTTGAAAAAAAAGGCTAAGTGGAAACCCCTGCTGAAGTTGATGAAAGTTTTGCTATTCAAAACAATACATATTGGATCATGCTAAATTTTGTCTGTAAAGAGGAATGTCCAAATTCCTTTGGCCAAAATTTTAAGAGTCATTTGCACTCATGTTTTATTTATTATGTGAGGTTATTAACCCATTCTTATTAGCTGCTGCGCAGTACAGTGTTTCAGTATAGAAAAAAAAAAAATTGAACTAAATGGTTATTCTACTGAACAGTTTCTGATTACAGCAATATTTACTTTATTGTTCAAGGATAACAGGTTTCTCTTATTGCTTTTCAGCTGACTTTCCCCACAGGGTATTTACAGTAGTGCAGAAACGAAAAGAAAATGGCAAGTAAGAAATCTATGAACACATGAAATTTAACTTCAATCTTGCTCTGGCATCAGTGAGATTACAGTTCTGTGATGGGTCCTGTCCTGACTTCTCCAGAATCAGATGGCTCATGTACAAAAGATTGGCAGGGATAAATCACCTACCTTATGGCAGAACTGAGCTGCCATAGAACTGACATAGAACAGAACTGAGTTAATGTGTCTGTGGCTGAGGAAGAATGGACGTACTATATAGATAGATTTCAGAGCAACTTGATGTAGAGCTGGTTAAGGGCCTTGAACCAAGCTTAGTTTACCCTGTAAATTCTATGTCTGTACATTAATAATCTGTCATTTTCCCATTCACTTAGTGAAGCAAACTATCTTTGCCAAGAAGCTGACCAACGTGGTAAGGAAAAAATTGAAGTGGGAGTGATGTGAGAGGGAGGAGATAACAGTCCAGAGTCAGGTGAAGAAATGGTGAGAAAGGGCAGAAAGCAAAAGTTGGGGAGAATAAAGGATAGCTTGGGCATGTTAAAACAGGACAAAGGAATACCACAAAAGAACACCTACCCACAAGGCATGAGCACATAGTCTGGGAGGTGAGCAGCAAGTATTAATGTCAGCATGTGGTTACAGAGCTACAACGTTACTGTAATGTCTGAGACACAGTGGGACGGCCAATGCCACCCAAGCACTACAATGGACTGAGGCGGTCCCTTTAGGAGACACAGGCAGGGAGAAGGAGGTCATCTGTGGGAAGTAGTGGCTCTGATGTGTTAGGCTTGGGCTTGGACTTGCAACCAGATCCAAGAGGAATCACCAAGCGTGATGCTGTGGCAGGAGTGTTATCGACCAGGTGAGGGAGTAGATGAGGCTGTCCTCACTGGGAAATTTAACATGTCAGTACAATAGTCATACTGGCTGGAGGATGTAATAGGTAAATTCTTGCTAAGCAGATACTGGATAAGCCAACCAGGGGGGAACTAACAGCTTATCATAGAATCATTAAGGTTGGAAAGACAATGAGGATCATAGAATCACAGAATCACCAAGTTTGGAAAAGACCTATAAGATCATCCGGTCCAACTATCACCAACAGTTCTCAATAGAGCATGTCCCTCAACACAATATCTAAATGTTCCTTGAACTTCCAGTGCCGGTGACTCCAGCACCTCTCTGGGCAGCCCATTACAGTGCCTGACTTCTCTTTCAGAGAAGATATTTAGTCTACCAAACCATGCCCACCAAACCATATCAGTCATTGTGTTTCTCTGCATTTCCTGTAAATGCATCATTCATGTTAAGAGTAAAGGAAACTCAGCACACTGTTCAGTTCTCTGGTATTTACCCTGGTTTTTCCCAACATGACCTTCATTTTCGGATATGATGACACGCAGATGTGTCTGCTCTTAACTGACCAGAAGATAATAGGGAGTAGATGAGCAATGGCAACTTTTGCTATAATTATCATAGTACAGTGAAGTTATGTTCCTGAGGGGAATGAGGAAGGCAGGAGAGTAGCATAGCACTAAACATGGAGGAAGAGATTTTGGTATACATTGTAGGTAGGCAACAGTGAAGGCAGCTCTGAAGGGCAAAGGAGACCGGAAAAACGGGTCAGCCTTTGAGGAGTGTGTTCTCAATGGTTCTGGTACTCAGAAAACCTAGGAGACAGAGCAGAAAGCTAGTATGGCAAAGCAAGAAATTCATGGCAAAGCTCCAGTATGAAAAGGCAGGGTATGGGATGGGGGAGAATAACTGCAAGAAAGGAATCAAGACACATTGCCCAAGTATGTAGGGATGGTGTCAGGAAAGCCAAAGCTCGGATGGAGTTGAGACTTGCAAAGTGTCTTAAGGGCAACAAGAAAAGATTTACCTCTGTATTAGTGGTAAAAGGGAGACCAAGGAAACCATAGATACATTGAAAAACTGTGTTTAGCCCCATGAACTCAATAAAAAAGGAATGTGAAATAGAATTTAAGATGCTGATTATTTGAGATAATGCTAAGAAACAATAACAGAGATGATCCCTTCAGATGGTGGGAATCCCAAATTAAGCAGGATCAAATGGCCTCCCACTTCATGCGCAGCACACCATGCCATTCCTGCTGAACAGAAAAGGTTCCCCAATCAAGTCATGCAGGATTTTCTTACAAGGAAACTACTCCGTTAATAATTTCTGGTTAAACAGAAAGGATATTCTCATGAGAACTTGCTGTACTGTTGAAGAAGGGCAAGGACATGCAGGTGGTGTTATCGCTTTTGCTGAGTGGGAGCTGCAGGCAGGCTTCTGTCATACAATTAGCTGTCGGAGATCATCCAGTGGTCAAGGTATTTATGTAGCACAACACAGTCTGAAAGCAAAGCTCGGGCCTCAGTGTTGGATGTGGATCACAGCCTCCTTGTGCTGTGGTCTTTTAGCAAGCAGCGCAATAGGCAATATAGTAGAAGCAGAGTCAGATAAAGCCGACGTCTTTATTGCCTTCTTTGTCATTACCAGCAAGAACTACCAGGCTCCTGCGCTTGGTGACAGGACTCAAGGAGGAGAGTAGCTACAGCCAGGTATGGTGGCCAAATTAGGGATTGCTTCACACATGTCCCTGGCACTTGTTGGGCTGCACGCCAGGGTGTTGATGTACAAAGGCATCAGCCAGCTCTCACCACTTTCCATCAGCTCAGAAAGTTTGTGTGATTCAGGGAAGGTCTCTCGCAGCTGGAGAATGGCAAACATCCCACCTGCCTTCAGAAATAGGGAAAGGCCAACTTGGGGAACCACAGGCCTACCAGCCTCACTTCAGTCCCAGTTAAGGTCCAGGAGCCAATGTCTGAGCACACGAGGGAGCAGACAGTGACTGGGAGCAGGTGAATCAGCACAAGTTAATGAGAATAAGTCATGTCTGTCCCACCTGACTGCCTTCTGCAGACAAATCCTGGGGGACAAGAGGAGATGTGGGGATGATTTACTGCAGTCCCAGCCAGGCACCAGTCATGGCTCCCCAGAGCTCGTATCAGAGCTGGGACACTTCAAATTGTGGCAGAGGACACCTCCAAACTGGCAGGAGAGGAGGGGAGGTCCTGGGGCAGTGGGGCTGGAGGCCATGCTGTGTGAAGTGAGGCTGCAGGGTGGCCTGTTCAGCTGGGAAATGGCTGTCGGTGTGGCCGTAGGGGGCACGAAGCAGCAGCCCCAGCATCATCAGGAGGGGATGGAGGAGAGGCAGCGAGCTCTGCATGCGGTGTGGGATGGGAAGGTGAGAGACAGCAGCATGAGCTGAGACACAAAAGATGAGGAGCCATCTTTTCACCACCAGAACATCCCAACTATGGAGCCAGGGCACAGGGCTGGGGATTTTACTCCCTGCCTGAGTGAGTCCCTGGGGCCTGCTAGCCTGTATTGACCTGGGACTGTGCAAATCAGTGTAAGTCCTTTGAGAATTAATTTTCAACTTGCACACCAGCATATCTGCAGCTTCTTTAGAAGCATACCAACAGTCATTGAAAACACATTTAAAAACAGAAATAGTAGATCTAGCCCAGGCCAGAGATTGCTAAAATAATCTGATAGTAACTTAAAATCCAAAGTAATATTTTTCCTAATGGTTTTCACTTCCCTTTCCCCTACCATAGCTGGGGGCATGCAGTTGTCTGGCAGCAGTGTGTACATGGTGCTGCTTTAGCCTGTGCTCCACCCCAGCCCCCCTGCCTGCTCTGGCTGGAGGATTCAGCTTGTAGCAGCTTGTTGAAAGCAGGTGTCCATTCTTTGTCCCTTATATTTTTTCTAATACTTTCCTGATAGTTTCATTGTCCAGAATGTTCTGTGATCTATGATTCTGAAGTGTAGCAATGAAAGATACAATACAAATGGAAACAAGAAGTTTGTCAGAAGTGTGATTGGGAGTAAAGGTGAAGGCTTGAGTGAATAAAGCTTGCAGCAAGACATGTCTGCCTGGGCCACAGGCCGCATGGCACTGCTGTTGGCCATACATTGTAAAATTAATTATAAGGAAATTTGCTAATCTCTCACTGTTATAGGAAAAAACATAATTTTATCATGGCTAAAATAAATTAGTAAATTCTTATTATCTAAAGGGAGCAGAACCTAGTGTCTGTCACTGAACAAATACTTCGTCATCTATGACAGGCTGGGCTTTTGTCTTTATCTAGCATTTATTGTAGGTATCTACACTTTTTTCCCCATTTTTTTTTTTTTTTTTCCTATCAAAATGCTTTTGCTTAGAGTGATTAAAGATTTATCTTTCCCTAATTGGTTTGCAGACTTATTGAAAATGAAATAAAGTTAAGTAGATAATAATGAAAGCATTAGTTTCAAACTTTGTGGACTGCGTACTAATGCACATCTGTAGAAAGATCACTCAAAACACCATCTGCCATTTGGTTACAAGATTTTCCAAAGCATTGTATGGAGTATTTTGTTGTTAATTATGATTGTGTTTAGTGTTTGCGTGTGCTTTGGATGAATGCTTTTTTCTGATTGCTTATTCATGACAAAGCCAAAAAATAGGTACTTCAGTTTGAGAGCAATTTGCTGTACCTCAAAATGACGTAATTTTTTCAAGACTTCCTTCTGAATGTGTTGCACAGTGTGTTCCTTCTGTGGGCTGCCAGTGAGGAAAGCTGAAAAGAAACTTTTGAGAGATTGACCCTATTAAACCTGATTGATCAGCTAATCTTGAGTTGTTCTCTTACCTGTGTGAAAAAGAAAACATTATTCTCACTGTTTAAGTGCTTTTGTGGACTAGGCTGCTAAATAGCATGAGAGTTGGACCTCTTAATAAATATTCGTGATGAACTTTCCTGAGAAAAATGCTTCTGCTTGCCTGTTGCTATTTTTTTGTGAAGAAGCTCTGTTCTGTGGACTGAATTCTGTCAGATACTGAGGGGAAAAAAAATAATGCATTTGTAATCTACTGTTTCTACAGGGAATTGCTAAATTAGATGCTGCCATTAAAGTTTCATATTTTGGATTTAAATAATTCCGGAAGATGCCTACTGTAGAGAACTGTCAGAAGCCCCTTCCTTGATTATTTATTCTGTGATTCTGCCTGCTTGATGTAGTTCTCTGTTCCTGATGGAGCAGACTGTAACATAATTGACTTTTCTCATAGGTGATACAGGTCACTGTTGAGTTGGGTATGATTTTTAGTAAAGATGAGGAAAATGGGGGGAAAAAAAAAACACACAACACCAAACACCTGTAGAGGTAGAAGACTCTTACTGAAATAATAGAATGACAGTAGTGAATATCATTGTTTCATTGTTGACAATAGAACTTTCTCCCAAAAATGCATGAAGTAATCATGATATTTTTCTTTCTTTCTTATAGAGATAATAATGATTAGTTATTAATATGAAATCTTCTCCGTGTCTGAAATCAAACCACCTCATTTCAGAATGAGGTGGAAGTTTAATAATCAGAGTGATAGTATCCACTCCTTGGGCAAAACTTAGAAATGGGGATTTCTGATTTTATGGGATTTGCTTCTCTGAGGCCTGATAATTTTAGATGGTAGAAGACCTGCTTTTTTAATAAAAGACTGATTTCAAATTGAACTTGAAGAATCAATTGGCATCTTTTTAAATCTTGAGCACATCAAGGTATATGCTGTGGGTAATCTGTTAGTCTGAAATTTGGTATTGCAGTGGAACCGTTGTCCCTTCCCATCTCCCAAAAAACCAAAAGAAATACTTGAACTCCTGCTTTTCTGTTGGACCAGATCTATTAACAGTTCTGTAAACTTGTTCAGATCCTGCCTGAAAATATCAAATTTCTCCAAAAAGAGAAGAAAGTTTTATATTATGAGAAATAAAGAATTTAGGATTAAGGAAAGATGGTAAAGAGTTAAGTCTCTGTAAAGAGTTAAGTCCATCTATGCATGCTTATAATTTATGTGATATTAGTTACTTTGTAAATTTTTTAAAAAAAATTATTTCACTTTGGGAAGCAACTGTTTGTTACATGTGGTCTTTTCGGGTTCATCTGATGTTCACCTGGAACTCACCTGGATATTCTTTTATTTATCACAACATAATACCAAGAAGTACTCATTAAAGTACTCCAGATTATATTATTGGTTAAGAACACAAAACACACTTTTGGACACAATTTGCACAATATTGTAAGCTTAATATTGACTAGAAAATGACGTAACTATCATATTGTAAACCGTTTACTCTATTTTCAAGCAACTCTTTAGAGACACATATTTACTACGTCTGCTGAAGCAGCATCTCAATAATTCAGTCACCACTGCTCATTTAGTTACATTTTAAAAATGGAAATATAATTTCAAAAAGTCACATTCTTTTCCAATACAGGTAGTTCTTCCTGTTCTTCTTATTATTCTCTTTACGTTTAGATGATATGCTTATTTTAATGACATGATGAAGTTTGGTGTAAAGGCTGGGAGGTGATCTCCCATTGCAAACTTGTGAAGTTTGCCATGAATTACGAAAATACTGCCTTATTATAAAAACTCTGAAACAGAATGACTCTAAATGTGCAAAGAAAAAATTAAAATATCGTCTGAAAAAAAAAAAATGAGGACTGACTCTACTTATTGCCACACATCTCTGTAAATAAAGTGTTATGAGAATAAAATATTTGATGGTAATATGCTAATTCATTAGAGTTATTTATTATATCTTTATTTCTCATTATTTCCTCTGAATGGTAATAATATGTTTTTTACAGTGACTACCTCATCAACATTTTCCTCTTGTATTTAATCTTTTTATGAACACACATATGGCATGGTTTTTACTTCTAGCTGCTAAACTCACTTATAAGAACAGCTCAGAAAAAAAATTAGTCCTTATGAAGACAGACAAAGCTTCATTTCTATTATTTATGCTTAATCCTTTTATAAATCAAAGTTTAAGAATAAAATATGGAGAAACTTATATATGTAAGCTTAATTCAAGAAAAAATATGAACAAATGTATATATGTATATACATTTATATGCATATATATATTTCTCAACTTACAGGAAAATGATTTTCAAGAAAAAGACAGATAAAATTCCCGGGAGAAAAAGGTTACAGTTTGCTTTACAAATGATATTGTATTTCAAACTGCTCATGACATTTATGCCGAGATATTGTACTATCCATGGAAAGAATATCAGCCATACTAATTAGGAGCTGAATTGCTCAATTTCCTTCTTTGTATTTAATATCATCTGCAAGATTTAAAAACACAATTTGTACCGACAAACAGGATTTATGTACGTGCTCTGAATATTTTAGTTGTGGAATAATGAAGTTTGTGATCTTCACATTCCTTTTTGAGGATGTTCTGCATTCATAACTGTTAAAAAAAAAATATTGAAATTACTTACTTGCTGAAAAAGTTGAAACAGACTGATGTTTCAATATTTGCTCTCATTCTTCTTTTCATTTTCAAATCATTAATTAAAGAGAGTCCAGATCCGCAGTAATTTTATTCCTCTTTTCTCTGCTTCACCAGTGTAAACTAGCCTTTATTGTTAAAGGACTCCTAGGCACCAGAAGTTCTTCATGACAAGACTTTGGAGAATTGTGATGTTGGTCCCTCAAGACATTAGCATATAAGAAAAAGGAATTGATACTGACAGAAATGAAAATGTAGCCATTACATGTGGCTGGATGACTTAGAATTCCAAAAAATCTGGTGAGTCTCAAAAAATTGTTAGAGGAAATGAGTAACTGCATTTAGTAATGAAGCTTAGTGGAAAGTGAAGAGCTACTGAGACAACAGGGC
Source organism: Tympanuchus pallidicinctus (assembly GCF_026119805.1). Classification (NCBI taxonomy): domain Eukaryota; kingdom Metazoa; phylum Chordata; class Aves; order Galliformes; family Phasianidae; genus Tympanuchus; species Tympanuchus pallidicinctus. Next base: position 39,142,963 of record NW_026294758.1, read on the forward strand.
AGGCAAGAAAGAGATTTTAATTAGCTCAGCAATTAAAGTAGCTGCAGTGAAGATTTCAGAGATGTCCTGTTACACGCTATTACATCAAATTGAGTTATAATGCAAGTAGAGCAGTAACAATTTGTCCCTATTTGTAACTGCTAGATGCTTATTTGTAGATGCTTATTTGGGTTCCAAGAAGGTTAGTTCTGCAGAATGCAGAACGAATTGGTGAAAGTTTAAGTTAATTTCAAAATATGCAGAATACAGTATGTGAATCAGGGTGCACAGCTTTCTTAAGGAACTGCTGTCTCGTTAATTGAGATAGTGCTATTGGTCACATAAGGAAGGATATTATTCAAAATCTTCTTGATAAATATTCTTTTAGCAGATAAACAGATTCCCAAATAAGAGGTGAATTTTGAGTTAGTAAGGAAACATGATTTTGGTGTATCAAGTGCTCGTCTCATTGTTACAAATGAGATTTAATGGGTGACAGCAGGGTTCTCATAGCAGGGGTGTTGGAGTGAGATGATCTTCAAGGTCCCTTCCAATCCAAATCATTCTATGATTCTTTGAAGAGTTTCTAGGAAACAGAGGGATTTTGCTTCAGTACAGTCAAAAGTTCATTAGTGCAGACCAAATAAATAAAGGTTATGAGATGCAAAATGAAGTTGCCACTTGCATCTCTGTAATCTACTGACTACTGTACTGCAGTTTGTTTGTGGTGCCTCAAATGGGAGAGCCACAGCAAAGTGCTAACTGTACAGAAATGTCTGTTAAACAGTAATTTATCTCAGCTAATCTGCTTTCTAAAAGGCAGAAGAGAGTGACAACCATATTGCTTGATGTTTCTCATTTGTAGAGAACCTTAGAACCCTTAAGGATCCCAATCTACTCTGATTTGTTTGGCTCAAGAAAAAATGAAGATTACTCAACTTCTGTAGATTGGTCTTCACACCCACCAAAATAATTACCTCTCTCTTGTGACAATTATGAGCCTTTGTACAACTTTTCCTGTGTCCTCAAATAAGAAATGTGAAGAACCTCCTCCAGTCCATTCACTCTTTAGTTATTCACTGAATCTGAAGATGTCTCAGCTGTTGGGATTATCTGCGTGTGTCTTCCTTGTGTTATTCTCTTTGTGCTCTTTAAATGTTCTACTTCCTTCATCAGAAGTGTTCTGCAGCACAGAGACTAGTATCTCTCTGCACATTTCTTTTTTTTCCTCTCCAAGTTATATATATATATGAAGTCTTTCTGGGAGTTGAGTCATAAGAATGTGTTTATACTGATCTATTTTGGGAGAATGAGCAGAAGTACTATTATACTGAAAAGCATCAGTGATCTCCTCCCACTTTTTTATTGGATTTAGATCTGTAGGAAAGTACAAGGTGCTTGAGGCAATGATTCTGTGCAACAGTTTATTCTCTGCCTCCTACCCACTATTGTTCTTTTGGTTCCCACATGTTTTTCTCATTTTTTTCTGTTTCTTAAAAGTAACAGTGTGGCTAGTGCTATGATGACTGGCTTTAAATTAGGTGAGTTTTGTATGGGAAGGAGATCAGTGTGTTTCAAACTGAGCCTGCTGAAATTGGTGGAACTAGTGGGAATATATGGTGCATCTCTAGATTCACGAGTTTTACATCAAAAGAAACAAAAAACAGCAATAACAAAAAAAAAAACAAAACGAAACAAACATAGAAAACATTTGTGGACACCAGTGACGAGGGGCAGTATTCAGAGCCTGGAGCTGGAACTGGTGCTACTTAACATCTTTGTAAGCAACATGGACAGTAGGACACCAGCAACTTTGCAGATGACGCAAAGCTGAGTGCTGCATTGAACATGCTAGAAGGAAGAGTTGCCAAAAGAGGGACCTGGATAGACTTGATAGGTGTGCCTATGTGAATGTCATGAAGTTCAACAAATCCTGCGCCTGGGTTGAGACAATCCCAAGCACAGATAGAAGTGCCTCTGAAGTAAAGCCACCCAAAGCCCCAAAACATGCAGTCATATTTTATTTGTCCATTTAATAATAGGGGCACTAGAAAGCTTCTTGAGCTGTTGACCTTTCTGAGCATGATAATGTCATCAGATGCAGCTAGGATGATCATTTTATAGACTGCTGTGTGCATTCCACTCACAGTTGCATATCTCATTCTACTGTACTTCTTGTTCTACTGCAATTAACACTTCTAGTCAGATTAAAAAAGTTGAGGATATTTCTGTGTTGCTGCAAACTGACTACACTGAGTGCCTATAACTTTTTAATGAGACCTAGAACACTGGGAGTATGATCTCTGTGAAGTGTTTTCTTAATTCAGCTCATTAATGTCAGAACATCAGCTGCTGTAATTGCCATACCACTGGATCTGAATGTTCTCCTTAACTAGAAAACTCTATTTTACATACTGTCAGGGAAGGAGGTGATCCACCTCTAATTTTATGAGGAAAATTGTTTGTTAAATTGCTGATTCTGTTGGAATAAATTATTTTACCATTAGCATGATAGTTGTGTATTAATGCACGCAGTAATATTGACACTGGTGTTAAGAGCTGGTGATAGATTCACAAATGATTCAGTGCATAATGAGGCAGGTAAGGAAGTTAGTGCAAATATCTACCATACATCTGGGTATTGTAATTGAATCATCTACTTGCCTCACCTGCTCTTGTCCATTGTGCTTCATTCCTTTTTAGAGGGATCTTCCCAGATATCTCACCGCTGTAACTCCAAATGGGCTGTTGAGCAATCAGACTGCTCTACACGTGATGTACGTGTGCAGATGACAAATCTAGTAATCTAGCACATGCACAGTAGGTCTGATACACCCAGAAGTGAGTTTGCAGAACTGTCTTAAGCGTGTGTAGTGCACCTGAATGCTTTTGGAGTGTGCCAGGCTTGTGTATATGTGACGCAGTGCATCAACCGTATTTTTCTTGAATGCTCACAGCAAAAAACATGCATGCCGTATGAGCTGTAGGTCAGTTACAGAATTAGTAACTTCATGGGTTTAGAAGAGGTACAGATTATTAGATAGAACACTTTGTCCTAATCGCAGTCTCTATTTGTACTGTGTTTTTGAAGTTGAATCCTCCGTTGAGGTGTGTTACTGGCAAAATCTTACTGCTAAAGAAATGGATTGTGATCTTAATAATTTTATTCAGAGCTACCTGTCAGCATGGATAACTTTTTTTGAAAAGATAAACATTAAAGTACAAGATTTAATTTTGAGATGAATTTGTATGTATAAACACAATTTATTTTTTAAATTTTACTTTAGATGACCTTACAACACCATTTGACAGAAGTATTGCACAGTGGAAGAAAATGTTTATAAGTCTTTCTCATATTCACAGGCTATGAAGTAATACACTTTCATAGGTGCAATAGGGGACCTAGTGAATTTCAGAGCAAATTGAAAACAGTATAGAAGTGGGCTCTCTACATGGAATTCGAAGCAAAAGTGAAGAAAGATATAATCTGTGTTGAATCACTTGAACTGTTTGCTGCTTGACTTTTTCACTTCTAATGAACGTAATTGTTTTTCTCATTTAAAAGAAATCTTTATGCTCAGTATACTTTTAGATGCTGTTTTCTTACATAGAGAGAAAAAAGTTCGTGTGCATCTCAAGATACTGGATTAACTCTTGGAATAACAGAAGTACAAACAAGCAGCAACATCACTCAGGTGTGTTTGAAACCCCTCTAAGGCTATGCACTAAGTTACTTGGCATATAATTGAAAACAATTAATAAATATTTTGCTGTGATACTACATCCTACTAGAAAAAAAAAAAAAAAAAAAAAGAAAAAAAACTTTCACAACATAAAGTCTTTAGAAATGGAACATTTTCTCTGTTTATATCAGAAACAGAGAAACTAAGAAACTTAAAGAGCCACTAAGAAACGTCTGTAATAACTAGTTAAATTTAAGGATCAACAGTGCTGAAACATGTTTTTCCTGAAGAAAAAGCTCTAGTTATTTCCCAAACTGAATTTTAAGCAGTGACTTGGTATATAAAGGAATCCATTGCATTATTTACTCTAAAGTTACTTTAAGACAAATTATGATATGGAAGGAATATCACATTTTCAAAATTTCATCCAAAAAAGAGTTTATTTTTTTGTTTATTGGTTGGTTTTGGATAAACTGAGTTTTAAGATCCTTATTCCAAGTCTGTATCTCAAAAAAAAAAAACAAACCCAAAAATCACACTAGTAGATGTGAAAATGCCTAACTGATGTTTCTGAACTTAAAACATGTTTTGTATTGAAGTTCTCCATATAAACTAAGTAGAAGTTGGTTCACATTTATTGACACTGTTGCAACAGTAAAGGCAAACTGAGCTTGCCTTTAGGTTTCTTAAAACTTAGGGAGATAAGAGTACTTTTTATATTTTGGAGTAAGTACCATTTGCTGTTTTCAGGTTGCTTTTAAAATACAGTTTTTGTGTAGATGACCATTTGCGTTTTCTTTGTCTACTTCAGCATGGTATCAGGAATGCTGAAGATCAGAAATTCTGTCCAAATTGTTTTACTTATTTCACTACAAAAGAGGTCAGAAATGATGTGCTAAATTATTACTTGTACAGGGATAAGGTGAAATTGGACGATTGAATCATTGTAATAAATAAGAAGTAAATATACTTCGAACATAAAAATCCAGAGAAGATTTTTACATAGTCCTTAAATGGTCAGGACACTTGAAATGTATAAATGTTAAAAAAATATTTAGGACGTACTTAAAAAGAAATACTTAAATAAAAGATCACTCTTGATAATTACTGTTAGTACTTAGCTGGTATTCTGAGAAATGTTTAGTAAGGATTTTCTGTTAACTCTGGAACTTATCAGTGAATGCCAACAACAGAAAGAAAAAAGTGGAATAAATCTCTTCTCAACACTTTGTTAAATCTGCCCTTTCAAGGAAAAAAAATGCTATAGTTTTAGGAAAAGAAAAGAAACATAAAAATTTAATATTTTTGAAGGGCATGTTGTGTCAGCATTCTTTTTTCTCTGAATGAAGAGAAGTGAAATTTTTGTTTAAAATAGTCATGCACTTGCCAGGACAGGCCTAGCAAGACTAGCAATGAAATGTCAAAAATTTTGATTAATACTGTAGGAGAACACACAGTTTAAACATGTATAAATATGTACAGGCTACAGTCTACCTCTTAAAGAATGTGGAATTAGAAATTGAAATGGTGCAACAAAAATAGTGTGACAAGACAAATATTATTTTAGAGCTTTCAATTCTGCATATGCTCTTTAAGTTGGAATTAATCTAATGTTAGGATAAGTCAGTGCAGAAGTGCACATGATTACTTTTGTATATCATGTAGATTTAAATGGAAGCCCATTTGATGGTATCACATGAGAACTGATTAATAAGTATAGACATGAGGGGTTAGAGTACATCTTATAGTAATGAATTATTTCATTTCAGCCTTGTTGGTGGATAACTACTGCCTTGCAAATATATCTTGAAAAGTTCTCAGGCAAAGGGCAGAAGCTTATGATAGCTTGAAAAATCTTCATATGTGAATAACTTAGCCTTCTGAGTTTTGAGGGGAATTATTTTAAAAAACCTGTGTGTGGAATATGATTTGGAAGAGTTTTGCTGTGATTTCTTCAGAATAGCTTGCTCTCAAGAGTTCTGTGCAGATGCTCCACCTCTTCCGGTCAGAATGGCTGATTAACGAAGTTATGTGTGGCCAATGTAACTCTTGATATAAGACAAATAGCTCAGACTCTTGTTGCATGCTGCCATCTGTACGAAGTCATCATGCCCAGAGAGTTGAAGAATGCTGACTCCCCTTCATTCATGTACTTAATGCAATAGTGAAAGTCACTTGGGTTGCCTTTATTCAAACAGGATGGTATATAGAAGTGGAGGATAAGGCTGGTATGTTAGTAACTGTGCAATAAGTAAAAGGCATAAGCATGCAGAAGACAGAAATCCAAAATTACTTGTCATTTGTCATCTCAGCTGTGTGGTATGTTCAATTACATTTATGCTACTTAACTAAACAAACTACTTTGTGCAATATTTACTAATCCTGGAAATATATTAGGTCTGAATATACAGAATCATAGTATCATTACAGATAGGAAGGGTCCCTAAAGGTCACCTAGTTCAGACCCCCTGCTATAGGCAGGGTTACCACCCACCAGATTAGGCTGCCCAGAGCCCCATCCAGCCTGGTCTTGAACATTCTGTATCCACAGGAGAGTCCAGCCTTCAAATTCGTATGTATCCAACCATGCCAAAGGCCCTGTACAAGTCCAAATGGACAACATCAGCTGTTCCTCCTTTGTTCAATGATGCCATAACTCCATCATAGTTGGCTACTACCAGGTTAGACAGGCCCTTGATAAAACTGTGCTAGCTATCATGGATCACTTACCCCTCATGTGCCTTTACATTTCTTCCAGGAGGACATGTTCCATGATCTTCCCATGCAGAGATGAGGCTCAGTAGCCTGTCGTTCCACAGGTCTTATTTTCTCCCTTTCTTAAAAATGGGAGTGGTGTTTCTGTTTTGCAGTTACAGGGGCCTTCTCCTGATAGCCATGGCTTTTCAAATAGGATGGAAAGTGACTTGGCATTGGCATAAATCAGTTCCTTTAAGACCCTGGAGCATGGAGCTGTACTATATATCCCAAGCAAATTAGGGCTGGCATATAGGTTTATGAAAAAAAAAAAAAAAAAAAAAGCAATTTTTCATGCAGAATAGCTGCATGAAGGAATCTGGGATTTATTTATTTATTTATTTGTTTGTTTGTTTGTTTATTTATTTTTAATGGGAGCCCTTGCTGATTCATAAAAACAAATACACAGTACTAACAGCTAACAGGGCTGCTAATGGAATCCTGCACTTTGAAGAACAGCCCCTATCTGTTTTTACAGAAGTGAAGCTCTGTTAAAGAATAGAATCAGAGGCCAAACAAGAATGAGGAATGGCATTAATTTTCTTCAAGCAGCCTTTGATTGTCATTTGTGTTAAAACGTCTACAGACTCCCACAAATATGTATCTTTTTTTCTTTAGTCCTTTGCTTTCACTGAAACAAGTTATAATTCAAAAATTGTCTTGAAAGCTGACATGTATTTGGCTTGAATACATAGTGCCATTACATAAAATGCCAGACTTCTTTTAGAGGCAGACACTGTCATTTGTGATACAAGTTTGACAACTTATGTGAATCTTAATAGTGAATCGAGGGTGGTTATGTTCTGAAATGCGTAAATTCTGCTCTCAAAGCGTGGCTCCCATCCTTTCTTCTGGGGCAGATCTTGCTTTCTGTTCTCCTCTGTGTGAGTATTCCTGGAAAGATGCCGGTGTCATTCAGGTTAGTGAAAGTGAGAAAGGAATTTGTGATGGGGCAGATGAAAGAGTGACAAATAGGAGAACTAAACCTTCCATGCAGCAAAGATCTGTGTGTATGAGATAATGTGAGATGCCTTGCCAGAGGAATTACGACAGTAATTGAAGATCATCAAAAGTCATTATGTGAACATAGCCTTGGTATGTGTAGCTGGAACAAATGGTTCCACTTTGAAATGACTTGTCATTTAGATGTTGCAGAGGAAACTGTATGAAACCTTTGAGAGAGCACTGCATGTCCCCAAACCATTTTCACAGGCCAGTCACCCAAACCTGGCAGTCTTTTTTATATAATGTACTGACGCTGACCAGGAACACTAGAGTTACCAGAGACATTTAAGTTGTTCATCACTCTGTGTGCCCCTAAGAAGCCTGGATCCCTTACAACTGTGGAAACCTATACAGTGTATTTTTTAGCAATATTCTCTCTTCCATACTGATGAGTGACAACCACTTGAGGGCACCTTATATTTTATTTCTATGCAGTATTTAAATGTCTGCATAAAAAGACATGGAACATCCAAACAATAAATTAAAAAACATACAAACAACAACGACAAAAAAAAAAACAAACAAAAAAACCAAAAAAAAACCACAAACAAAACAAAACAAAAAAGCAGAAAACAATAGTATTTTTGTAGTCCATAAATAAATGGCAAACCATATAATTTGCAGTTCTTTGTCCTCATTAAATCTTTTTTATATTGGCAGAAGGGAGAAAGCAAAAGTTGAGTACTAACTTGAGTACGGTTAGCTGGGCAGGATTTTGCATATGCCTGTGTGGGTCTTGCTTCCACTTCCAGAAGCTGACTATATTGAGAGCTTGCTGAAGTTAAAGTAAACCTAACCACGAATATCAATACTGGTTGGGGCACAACCTGCTGAAGAGGAGCACTATGGAGAAGGAACTGGGTGTCCTGGTTCATAACAGCTTGGTGAGGAGCCAGAAGCATGCCCTGGTGGCCAAGAAGGCCAATGGTATCCTAGGGTACATTAAAAGGAGCGTGGCCAGCAGGTCAAGGGAGGTGATTCTCCCTCTTTACTCTACACTGGTGAAGCCTCACCTGGAGTATTGTATCCAGTTCCTGGTACAAAAAAAGACAGGGATCTCCTGGAGAGAGTCCAGCAGAGGGCCACAAAGATGATAAAGGGCTTGGAGCATCTCCTCTATGACGAAAGGCTGAGCAAACTGGGTCTGTTCAGCCTTAAGAAAAGGAAACTCAGAGAGGATCTCATTAACGTTTATAAGTATCCTAACTGTGAGAGTCAGAGACATGGCCAACCTCTTTTCAGCAGTCTGTGGGGACAGGATAAGGGGAAATGGCCACAAACTGGAGCACAGGGAGTTCTGCACCAATATGTGCAACTTCTTCACTGTGAGAGTGAGGGAGCACTGCAACAGGCTGCAGCTGCCCAGGGAGATTGTGGAATCTCCTTCTCTGAAGATATTCCAGGCCTGCCTGGACACCTACCTGTGCAGCCTGCTGCAGGGGGCCTGCTTTGCAGGGTGGTTGGACTTGATGATCTCTTCCAGTTCCCTTCCAGTCCTTACAATTCTGTGATTCTGTAATTTGGACTCCTCAGCCATCCTAATAACAATCACAGCTACAAACTATAGTTTTAAGGTTGCTCATAATTATTTTTCATGGGAAAGATTCAATTCTTTCCCATTATGCTTCTCACTGCCATAAATTTCCTCGTTAGTGCACAGGTATTTTTTTATGAACCAACAGCACAGTGATAGTGTGACCACTGTGTAGAAACAGTCTGACAATACTTCTACACAAGTATTTTTAAGAAAAGTAGACTTTAAAATAAAAGCTGGCTGCTATGAGAAGTTGTTCGGAGGGTGTTTCTATCACTGCAGCATTATTCCTATTATATTTGGAAGATTGATAAGCAGAATTATCTCAGAAAAATATCCAACCAAAGTTATTTGATCATTTGGTTTGGCAGCTTTTCAGTACCTAAAGGGAGCCTACAAACAGGAGGGGAATCAACTCTGAAAGGTTGATAACTGCAGGACAAGAGGAAATGGTTTTAAGTTGAGGGAGGGGAGGTTTAGTTTGAGTATCAGGAGGAAATTCTTTACAAAAGGGAGTGTACTGTGAGGTGCTGGAACAGGCTGCCCAGAGAGGTTGTGGATGCCCCGTCCCTGGAGGTGTTCAAGGCCAGATTGGATGGGGCCCTGGGCAGCCTGGTCTGGTATTAAATGGGGAGAATGGTGGCCCTGCATGTGGCAGGGGGGTTGGAGATTTATGATCCTTGAGGTCCCTTCCAACCCTGGCCATTCTGTGACACTGTGACATTCTGTGATTCTTTGTGATGACTTTGCTTCTCTGAAGTGCATTTTATTCTTTTTTTTTTTTTTTTTTTTTTTTTTTTTTTTACAAAATAGTAAATAGTATTGAATTGATTTGCTGGTAATCAATGGGTAAATAGGTAAATGGGTAAATTGCTGAAACAGTATGAATTAGCACATGAAAAGGTAATCTAAATAGAGAAAAGGTTATGATTCTTATTTCAAAAACTATTACATTTTACTGGAAGCCTACTTAATCAATAGTAGCTTTAAAAAATTGTTTTATTGTTTTGTGATGCACATGCATAATGCTTATTACAGACATCAAGTTATACAACTTGGACTAAAGATGTTGTTGTAAATGTTAGAGCAACCCTAATACTTCATGAGCTTCCTCTCTGTAATTGTTTATGATCATAAAATATAGTCAGGGAAAAAAAAAAAAAAAAAAAAAAAAAAAAAAAAAAAAAAAAAAAAAAAAAAAGCTATATAAATTAAGCATTGTTGCATACTAGGCTCTTATATTTGTGTTGTAAAGTAAATTTGTTGCCTCGCATTTTGTGCAGGAGTGTTCAGAGGCTGTGTTGCTGAATTGTTTATAAACATGAACATGTTAGCACTGTTCTCCAGTGCAGAAGGTCCCTACTGAGGGCTCACTGAAAGGAAAGAGCTCATCAGAGCATTATGTGGTTTAATTTAACCATCTGTGTTACCTTGGCATTACAAGTATTATTTATCTGACTTGCAGTCTATTTCAGGAAGCTCAGCTGCCAAGATAAAAAGCTTAAAGTAATCAGACAATAAGAAGACAAAATATTCCTCTAGATAAGCAATAGAGAGCAAAGACTTCAAATCCTGTCACTAAGTAAAATTTGTGTTTCAGTACTGAAAAATATCAATAGCATTTCAAAGACTGTTTTCTAAAGATGATCCAGTTATTTCTACTACACTGTCTTGTGACAGTGAAAATAATCTTTGAAACTAATTGAATGTGTGTGTTTAAATAACTAGCAAAAACAAACCAAGCAAAAAGCATAGCTCAATGCTAAAGCTGTAGTTTAGAAGTACAGACTAGGTCACTTTGTGCAAGTCATTTCTCCAAGCAGGTAAAGACTGTAATTATAATTATGTTGTGGTGTTGTGGTAATATTGCAACTATTTTGAAGAACATGGGGGAGGAAACTGTGTTTATTGATGTTTTCTTGTTTCACCCTAATTATGATACTGACTTTTTCTTTCTGTAGTGAAGAATTATGCTTTACTCATGTAAAAGAGTGGGCAAAAATTCAAAAGGGGACTTAAAATGCTGGCAACCTTCCAGGACAACACATGTATCCTGACATAGAGCATATGCTTTTATTAATTTATTCCTACAAAACTATGGACTCCATTGTTTGGTGCTGTTTTTAAGCCTTCTACTGTTTGACAGTAGTATGGTTTGGCATAGATTTTACAGATCTGTGGGCTTCTTTCTTTTCTTTTTTTTTTTTTTTCTTCCTTTTTTTTTAGGGTCTAAAAAATCTTCATAAAGATATATTGATAACTCACATGTATCCATTTATTCTGAGTAAAAAAAATTTAGCAATGTATTTGAGGTCTGTGTAGATGGTACTGTTTGCACAAACATATAAAAACCAAGGGGAAGAAGCTTAGTTATTTGGATTACCTGCGATGAGCATTCTTTTATTTCCTCCAATGGAAATGAATGTGCCAGGGTCCTTGTGGCCTTTGGACCTCTATCCAGCACATGGCAAGAGGGAAGTGGCTATGGCTTTTATCATTGCAGCTCACAATTACTATTTTATTTAGACAGACCTATCTGGTATTTTACTGCATGTATGCAGATTGGACCCCCCAGAACGTTTCTCCATTTCTTTCTGCAAGCTCATGTTGCAGAAACTAAACCCTGTAATGCAAGTTGACACCGTTTCCCCTACAGAGAACTTGTGAGAGACTCTGAGCTGTGCCACGTTAGTGTGTTCTTGGGCTTGGGTGTCCTCTGCTCTGGGATCTCTGAAGGTATTGAGAGAGATAATGGGTCCCTTTGTGATATTTTTGATGAACTAGTTTTACATACAGCATAATGAGATTGTGTTTCTTGTGCAGTGTTATGCATTAAATCACAGGACTGGCAATAAAGGCAGGGAAAACAGGCATGCTTTTAGGCTAACACATCCAGACTAAAGTTCCTTTGGAAACTCATCCTTCCTGATAGAGATGATCTCTGTTCAGTAGCCTTCCCCCCCTCTCCACTCCCCCCCGGCCATCTTTAACATAATGGGAATTCTGGTCTTAAAACAACCCTCAGACTTGGTATCTTCAATTGTGTCATCTTAAAGGACAATTTTTGATTGTGTAGCATCTAGAAAAGCCATCTCGAAAAGCCTTGTGGATTAATCAGTCTGCCACTGAGATCCTCAGTCAATATTAGCATGGTCTGATCTTTTGCAGCATTGAACCTCTCACTCTGGTGTGTTCCATAATCGAGAGTCCGCAAGAGGACCCTCGGAAGACTTAAATGGTTACACCATTTGTATCTGGTTGGCTTTTCTTACAATTTACATAGGTGTAAAACAGAGTAAACTCTTTCTACGTTTGAATAAATTGTTGCAGAGGAACAGGCAGGAAGTAATAGCTTGGTTACAATTTTTTTTTAACTGTAGCCCTCAAAAAGCACAGTACGGCTATCTTGTTTCCTAAGAATTCAACCTTTCCTTGGGATGAATAAATCTTATTCTAGACTTCATGACCTCCAAACTAGCTTTAATTTCTTTTTTTATTCTAATTTTTTTAAAACAGTTTTGTTTTGTTTTCATCAGTAAGTAATAATGAAGTGTCATCAGAGTCATTGTGAGAGATCACGCATGCAGAACATTATTCATGCTGGTAGACATCTCTAGAGATTTACCAATACAAGCCTATGCTCAAAGCAAGGTCAGCTACAGTAAATTGCTTACAGACATATTCAGGTGGCTTCCAAGTATCTCAAAACGTGGACCCACCACCAACACACTTCTGGCAGCTTGTGCTCCTTCACAATTTAAAAAGGTATTTCCTTCTGTTTAAGTGGAGTTCTGTTGTTGGTTGTTTTTTTTTTTTTTTCCTTCATATGTAACCATTGCCTTCCGTTTGAATACTGGGCATCACTGGGCATAGCTTTGCTTCACTCCCTTTACTTCCCATTCATCAACTATTTCAACACATTTATGAGATTTCTCTGTGCTGTCTCTTTTCTGAACAGTGTTAGCCCACACAGCCCTTCTATGCTGGTCTCACCCTAATGGCTAGTTGAGCTCCAGTGAACTGCTTTCTGACTCAGCCTCCTCAAAAGAACAGATGGAGAAAATATAATGAAAATAGTCTTATGGGATGAAATAAGCAGTTGAACAAGAAAAAGCAAACAAGAAAACCAAAACCAAAACCAAATACAGGTTGTATGGAATTGAAAGGAGAAAATTATTCTCTGCTTCCCATCAGCAGACAATGTTGGGCCAAATCTTGGGAAGCCGTACTTCCATACGTGCAGCAGTTTATTAGGAAGACAAGACACTGTTATAATTGAGATGTTACCCCTTCTTATTTCTCTTAGGTTGTTGTTGTTGTTTTGTTTTGTTTTCCCTTTTCTTTCTGAGCTTGACACCATGTGATATGGATATCTCTTTGGTTAGTTTAGGTTAGCTGCCTTGGCTGTGTCCCTTACCTGCCTCCTAACCATCATTAAACTACTGGTTTCTTTGGGTAGTCTGAGAGATAGCCTTGATGCTGTGAAGTGCTTCTACGGAGGAGACAAAACATTGATTCTGTAGAATTGCTGTTCTAGATACAAGTGCATCTGTAAGATGCACAATAAATGGGGGAAAAGAAAAAAAAAGGAGGGATCTAAGGTGTATTAAGTATATTCAAATATATGATTTGGAAAAAATGATATATATATAAAAATATATATACTGATATATATATCAGTAAGATGTGTTTTCCTTATACATATATTCCTTATATTAATTTCCTTATAATTATATATATATATAATATGTTATTATATTAATTTCCCTATATCTATCTATCTATCTATCTATCTATCTATCTATCTATCTATCTAAGGAAAACACATCTTACTGCAATTTACACTATAAGATTTAGTTATCGTTCAGTTTGAGATGTTCTTACTAAAAGATGTTTTGGTGGTATTTATTTCTGTTTCTTCTCAGAATTGAAACTGCATCTATTCATTTCAAATGAGCAGCTCTGTACCAATTCAACTAACTTGCAGTGAAATGTTCATTGGAAGTATTTCCGAATTTCTTCAGTGAAGGTTTTAGGCTGCATCTCCCTTTTCAAGATGAGAGCTATTAGACATAACTTTTATAACATTAATCTCAAAATTCTTTTAGAGAGTGATATTCTAATACTGAGGAAAACAGCTTACTGAGCTGAATAGCATAAATTTCTAGAAGTATAAATGAAATAATTCTAGGCAATTCAAAAGCAAATCCTGCTATATAAATTACCTATTTTGTCACATTGATCTTGATTCTTTTATAGCCAGATAAGAATGCCTGAAGACCTTCGATGATTTTTACAATTAGTATTTGCCTGTTTGCTCTGCATCTAATGAGGATTTATCAACCTGTAGCCCAATATGCAGTATGAATTTTTGTTACAAACACCTCGCAAATTCAACGTAAGATTCGTAGGATTTTACACATAACCAATATTACAGCAGTGATGTTAGTTTTTCAGAAAAGAGGATCATTCTGTTCTCCCATCTGCAGTGCATGCTGGTGCCAGTGTCTTGTAAAGGCTTTTGCTGAGGGTCTGCTTTCAGTGCAGATATAGGACAGTGTATCAGCACAGGTGGATAACTCCATGTGTCCTGAACCTCCAAGAGTGCTAAAAAATCTTCACCTTCTCTCTGTGTTCTCTTTTTCTTGATATATCTTTGAGGAAACATCTCAACTCATAGTAACTTCCTTGTGAAGTTTATGAGAAATCTGGACTGCACTTGGATTTGCAGAGTGGGAATGAGAGCTGGACATGATTTTGTCAACTTCTTTAATGCCAACTTCTACTTTAGCAACAGAAAGTCACTGATGCAGCCTCCACACAAACAGTAAATTCAATGTCTTCTGAAGTAAAGAAAATTTTAAAAACTGAGGTCTGGTAAGGTACAAGACAATCATATAAAAATAAATTTCTGTTTAATCTATGAGTTCTAGTAGCCATGATAAGAGGAGTAACTGGGCGTTTATTAATGGTTAATAAGGGGAAAAAAAGATAAAAAATAGTTTAAATAGAGAAATCTAAAAACAAAAGAATATGTGACATTGCAATACGCATAACAAAGAAAAACATCTGTATTATTCTCACAGACACCATTGCATAGGGCACTGTGGATAACCCATTGCATTCTGCTTTTTTTTTTTGCTAAGCCACTGTGCTAGTTTCTGTGGATAATGTTTATGGAATGCTGCCACCTCTTGCTTTGTTTTGTATGCAACTCTAGAATAACAAACTTATCTATCCTTCTTTTTCCATGGGTTTATTTTTCAAAATAAAGTCTCTGTCTGACTCACAAGTTTTCCATGCACCTGTAGGAAAGCAGAGTTGTTCATAGGATATTGACCAATGTACACCAAAAGCAGGTTGTGTTATACTATTGAGATATTCTAACTTAATCTTGTTAAAAGTGATTACTTCCTATTTGAATAGTTTATTGCATATTGTATGCGATATTTAAAAAGGCAAAGAGGGGGAAGATACATATATGTTTGTGGTCTGTGCATGTAGCATGTAAATATGCTGGAATGAAACTAACAGGGCAATGTCTAAAACACAGTAGAGTTCTTTTTGAAGACTATCTTATCTGACTCCAGATGTGTAAATTCGGACCACAGCCTTCATGATAAAATATAAAATGATTTCGAAAGTGAGGAATTAAATATACTGTGGAGCTGGATTTATGTTGCTGCTGGTTATTAAAATATTCATCTTCTGTAGTTCAGTGTTCCTTTGAGGAAAAATAAATAATTAATAGTTTTGATTTGAGGACTGCTAAAGATGAAACTGCCAAGGCTATCAGATTCGATGTATTATGTCTGAAATTGCAGATAGCTTTTACAACAGCATAAGTAGGTTGTAGGTGAGGCCTGTACTCATTGGGAATTAGAACATAAGCTGATACTCTTAACTTATATGATTGCGGAAACTCTGTATGTGATAAAATTCACCATTCTTGAGGACTTTTGGTGCACTTTCGGCCCTTATTTGGATAAAGTCTTATAACGTATTTACGGAACTCCCAAAATCTAGCTATCTTTTCAGGAATTCAGGGTAAGTTCTTAAAACAACCAAGACCCAATTCACTTACCAAAAATACAGAAGAAAGGAAAAAAAGTATTTTTTTTCACTAGGACCTTTAGAAAAAGTAATACAGAAATAAACAGAATATCTTATTAAACTGAGAAAAAGTCTATTAAATGGCAAGTATTTATTGAATCTTTCTTGTATCAGCAGGTACTGGAAACTTGTGGCTTTAAGTATCTAGCCCTAAATTTAAGAACTATATAAACGTTGTTGTATTTAACTTTGCTGACAACTCTTCAGTCTGATGGGGAAACGGCAAGATCTTCAGCTGTGAGTGTTGGAATAAAGGAAGGAGAAATGCAGCAAAACAAACTGTATCAGAATTGATACTGTAATCAGAAGGGATTTCTTGTCCAGATGTATGCCAGTGTACCACAAGCCAGAAAGAAGGAGTTAAAAAAATGAAATTATGACTGTAAGGATTTTCAAGAAACAACTAGTGAGTGAAGAAAAGTTTCTCAAATTTGAAAACAACAGTTGCGAAAATATAATTTTTTTCCTGCTGTACATTTTTGGATAAAGTTATTGTTGAAAATCTTTTTTTTTTTTTTTTTTTCGAACAGGAAGGTCTGTGACATGCATGGTCTCTGTAGTCACGCAAGATCCTGACTTTAGAAAATTGAGAATTGCAAATGTGATCCCAGAATAATCATTGCAGTGCCTTTTCTATCTAGCAAAACGGTCAAGATGCTCTTATTAAAAACCCCCGAAGGAGCACTGACGCCAATAGATTAGTCATGAAATTACTTTTCTGTCTTTTAATAGAAGTACTCAGAATTCACTGAAATCTGGAGGACAGGGAGCTGGGGAGAAAAACATTCAAATGTCTTGCTGTTTTTTGCAATGTATAAAGTTAAACATATTTCAAGTACAGTTGTATCATGTTTTCTAAGGTAATTATATTAAAGCCTATAGCAGATGCTCTTAAGTTTTGGATATGTCTGTTTTGTTCTCCATATAAACCGTGGTAAGACAAAATTACAGTGTCAGTGAAGATGTTACATATTTTAATGAAATAGCCCTAACACTTCAGAATATGTAAATTGTTACTAAGTGGATGTAAATTGAGAAAACCACTTGCAGCCTACTGAATTTTTTTTTTCTGAAAATTAAGCAAATGAGTCAGTCAGGATAGCAGACAGGTTTTGTGTGCATTAATGAAGTGAAGAAAAAGTAATTGTTAGATGTGTTCTTCTGCAAAATAAGAAAGGTAGCTGGTGCCATCTTCTGGAGGTGGTACCAATGCTTCCGAAGTATTTAGAAGTCAATTGAAAAACAAATATATATATATATTTGAAACATCAATTCAGTATTTTTTCAAATAAACAAACAAAGTCTAGTTGCTACAAAGCATGGAAGAGATAGCAATGATTTTTTCAGATTAATAATACTCCCTGTCACTCTATCTGAAGTATTTAGGGTAGTTTTCCAGTGCTGATTTTAAATTTTTGGTGGCTTTTATTCAAGATAGCTAGAAGTTCTCATCAGTTTTTCACAGCAAATGATTTCTGTGTTGTCTTTCCACAGTGAATGTTGGAGCATCTTACTGTTTTCTCTACCAGTCTATCAGCGCTGTGGTGCCAGTCCATAGGTACCTAGCCATAGAGATACTGATATATGGAAGCTGCGTGGGACCAATATTCTGACTGCTCTGTAGCACTTTAGCAGATTTTGCAATACATTTTATGTTCTTTTTTTTTTTTCCACTGGCATTGGACAGCCTCTGTACTGTTGCTGATTTGTTCTAGTAAAATTAAGCTACATTTTCCTTTAAAAAATCCATGCCCAAATCTGATGCCAAAATTTATTCCTTTTCCTCCTATTCTCTCATATCTTCCACAGCTGTGAAGGAGCCACTTTAGGAGCCTCGTGGTAAAGTTGTGAACCTTTTGTACCAGAGTCACAGAATCATACTCAGAGTAGGAAAGGGATCTTTAAAGCTCACCTAGTCCAGTTCCCCTGCAATGAATAGGGACTTGCATAGTTAGATCAGGTTGCCCAGAGCCTGGTCCAGTCTCTCCTTGAAAGTCTCTGGGATGGTACATCTCTGGACAATCTCCGGACACTGTTCCAGTACCTCACCACCCTCACTGTAGAATATTTTTTCCTTATATCTAGCCTAAAACTACCCTCTTTAACTTGAAGCCACTTCCCCTTGTTCTGTCACAACAGACCCTGCTAAAGAGTCTGTGCCCTTCTGTATCTTCTGTTGAGATCATGAAAGGCCACTATCAGGTCACCTAGCAGCCTTCTCTTCTCCTGGCTGAGCTGCCCCAGCTCTCTCAGCCTGTCCTCTTAGGAGATTCCCTAGGATCACTTTTGTGGCCCTCCTATGGATATGCTCCAACAGGTCTATGTCTCTCCTGTACTGAAAACTCCACATCTGGACAGAAGGTGAGGTGAGTACAGAGTAGAGGGCAGGATCACTTCCCTTGACCTGCTGGCCATGCTTCTTTTCAGGTTATGGTTTGCTTTCTAGGCAGTGAAGGCACATTACTGGCTCACGTCCAGCTTTCCATCCATTATTACCCCCAGCTGTTTTTTGGCAGGATTGTGCTCAATCCTTTCATCTCCCAGCTTGCATTGGTAGTGCTGTTGCCTCAGCCCAGGTGCAAGATCTTGCATTTGGATTTGTTGAACCTCCTGAGGTTGTCCGAGACCCAATGCTCAAGTCTACTTAGATCTCTCTGACTGGTATCCTATCTGCAGGTTACATTGGCCCTTGACATCAGAGGCAGATGTTGATGATATGACAGTAGAGGATGAACCTTCCCACCAATATTCTGTTACATTTTGGCATGGTGGCAATGGGTTGATGGTTGGATTAGGTGATCTTAAAGGTCTTTTCCAACAATTCTATGATTGTGCACATCTATAATGTTTTGCAGCATATGGAAAACAATTTATAAATGATGTTAAGCACCCACAGTCTCAAGAAATTGTGTGGATGATACCCTCCCGGGAAATAGTGAATGATTTAAAATTCTGGTGCATGTGCTAAGATGGCTGGAGACAAAAGACAGTTTTCTTAGTTGTTTTTCAAGGGAGATATGGGACTCTAAAGTACTCAATGACTGCAATGTTGATTGGTGCAAGTAATTATTTTTAATGAATTTGAGTTAGATATTAGTAGTATCTGAAGTATAATCTTACATGATTAGATGAGTGTATAGTATAAATAAAAATTACTGTAAATTCTGCTGTCTATGAAGAAAGTAGGAAAATTGCTTTGCTTAATGGTTGCTTTGCCAGCTGCTAGCTGCTTAAGCTAATTTTGCTTTTTTTGTTGTTGTTGTTTCTTTGTTATTTTGCCCTTTGCATCTTCAAAGAAGAATATCACATTCCTTAAAAGTGTATGTTCAATTTAATTATAAAATTAGGAAGTGTGACTCTCAACCTCTGCACAATTTAGGGTTTTATTTTAGAATTCTTGCAGTTGTGAAAATGTTCATGCTGCTTATCAGTGAAAACAGCTAATTTTATTTATTCACCCCAGTGCAGTCTGTCCAATGCAGTAATTAAAATTTCTTCATTGTAGCAATTTGTCTTTCAGGGGAGGCCTCATGTTTCTCAGGACTGTAGCATGAGAAATTTATCTAATTGCTCTTTGCATCAAAAATATTGACAATTTTTGCTTATTTCCTGCTTTCAGCAGTTCTTCTGTCTTTCAGTATTTTCATACCTTCAATCTTTCTCTGCACATTATTCCCGTTTTTCTGTTCAAATGTAGTTTAAATCCTTATATAGTTTATTCTGACATTTGTCATCACTCCTTTTTAATTTAATGAAACACATTTAATATCCTGCATGAACTTTTGGAAGTTATTATCTCACCTACTCACTTTTTATCAACCTTGTTCATGCTATCTTGCATCATTAGTGAGGATTTAACAAGCTGTTCCTGTTTCTGCCACAGAAGTTTCCTCCTTCTTTCTAAGACCACTTCACATTAAATGTTTTTCCTTAGTTAGTTTAGAGTAGTTTTTAAGCTTTCAGACATAACTGTAGTCTTTTCTCCATCTTGATCTTTATGAATACATAAGACAGATGAATTCTTATTTTTATACATTTGCTTAATGTGGGTCTCTTATTCTACCATTCCTCAGATTTTTCTCTGAGCATGTGTTCTGTGGGGAAGGACAAATTAGCCTTTCTACTATTTGTACAATATTTGGTATTCCATAGTTTTAAAAATGAATATGTGCTTGGCAGTGCCCACGGTAAGAGAAATCTGGCACCAAACACCTAGAATTTAATTAAATACATTTTATATGTTGTACTAAATTATGCAAGGACGTGAGACACCAAAAAATGGGAGTGCAACAGTAACAATTACTAAGTTAGCAAAGCTGCCATCTAACAAGTGTTACAACTGAGGAGTGCATTTAAAACCATACTTTTACACGCCGAAGCAGTTTCTTCTCATACAACCTTTGTTGTAAAATCTTCAGTATGTTCATTAAAACTGCAGGAGTAATCCAGCAATTATTATAGCTAGTATAGTCTAACAGATACCACTGTCATTCTGAATCAGAGAAGCCAAAATTGATTATTTTTGTTTTCAGCTTTCCTGATTTTAGTATTTTGGTGTCTGTAAGAATAGATGTTTTAACGTAAGTGATGCTTCTATAAACTCTTAGGTTAGTTCCTATTTTAGGGTAGCTATTTGGGCCTGAGAAAAATAGACAGTACTGAAGATGGGACTTTTAAATTGATTTCTTGCATCTCCAGAAGATTAAATGAAGTTAACAATCATCTTGTGGGAGGGGAAATATCTACTCTGTAGGAGGCTGGATTTCAGATTCTTGCATCAAAGCATCATGTTGGGATATGACCGATAGAATTCAAATCCAAGACAAAGAATCCAGATGCTGTCTTGGGTTGGCCTAAGTCCATAAAGTACCTTGTCAGCTCCTGCACTCCTGCAGGTGGTGGGCCAAACTCAGACAAGCTAAGAACAAGTGGGATTTCTGTTCAAAGAAGGAAAACTAAATTTCATATTTCAAAGATGTTATCCTGTAGTGTTGTAAAACCACAAGGTGGCTTGTGATGTGTACCCATTGTATTCCCTCCCTTGAGCATTCTTTCTTCTGATCCACTTTCCACAAGTGAGCATCCACTTTCTTCTGATGGCTGAGATACTGGTTCACACAGGCAGGCAGTAGTCTGTGCAGTGGTTGGGACAATCACAGGCCCTGTTTATTTGTTATCAAATCTAAAGACCTCTTTAGGGTGGTGAACAGCGTTGAACAAAGTGTGGTAGGCAAGAACTAGCCCCTACCACGCTGCAGTGATTTGTGCCTCTCCAGAACTACTAGGGTGACAGCAGACTTTCTCTAAACATTTCACTAGTTTCTCAGGATTCTGCAGTTTTTCATGGGTGAAGTTTTGAAACATTGTGTTGCTCACTCCATACCATCCCACACTCCCTGCCACTCCTAACTATAAAGCCTCAGAACAGTTCTGTGGTGGAGACAAAGCTTTAAAGCACATTCATTAGACTAACAATGGGAACATGCTGGGTTGAACATTCCTGCTTGTCTCTTCCATAGCTTCCCTCCCCAGAGACACAAGGAAAAGAGTGAAATTGTTAATAGTTTCCCAGATGTGGTTCCTAGAGTAAGGAGATGAGTGCAATATTGAATATAAATATCAGATTAGCTTCCTGGCCAGTGTTAGACCGTACAGAAAAGTGATAACCCTAATCCCTGGAAATGGTAAACAGCACAATAGGGAACATAAATAGCAAGTAATATCTTTCTCTGAAGAAACTCTGAAAGATCTCTGAAAATAGAAAAACTAACACTGTAAAAAACCACTATACAGTTACTATAAAACTGATAACAATTCTGTTTTAACATGCCCTGATCAGATCTTACCGTGCTGACATCCACTGTTTGGTCTTCACAAACATTCAGCAAGAATTGGTGAATGTCAGTGGGTGCAATTTTTCTTCATGGAGGAGTTCATTGACACCCCTTTCCTTCATAGTCACTTCCACATCAGGTGTCATTTTGTCATCCTTCCCTCTGTTGTGGTCTGTTTCACGGCAACAAAATAAAATGGAATATTAGCAAAAAGGTTCAACCTCTACTGCCATGTGACTAACAACTGCCTCTGATTTTGTGGGTCAATATAATAAAATAAGAGGCATTATTTTTGGAGCAGCGTTTGTACTACACGTATTTCCTAGTAACTACAAGTATTTTCTTAAATATAAGAAAAATGCAGTTTTGGTTTTTGTATTTTATTCCTTACAATCAATCACTGTTTTGAGCTTTTGTGTTGCTTATCAATATCCTTGATAACATCAGAGCTGACAAAATTTAATAAATATGTACAGATGATGTGACTGTTCTTGGATTAATAGTACTTCCTTTAAGTCTTGAGCACTTTGAAAGCCTGGAAGATGAAAATCAGAGAAAGGATCATTTCTCTGAGCTTTTTATATCCCTACTGTAGAAATATGCTAAGAAGTGTTCCTTTATGCATTGATGAGCATTTAACCTATTGTTTAAATGCCACTGCTTGGCTGAAATACTTGCTACTTCCTCCCCTTAGAGGCAGGAGCAGTGTCTGTTCTGAGCTTTTGAGAAGCAAAAATTAGCATTAATTGGTAAGTCATATAACATTCTACTGCAAGGAATAAAAGACTGATCTCTTCTGTCAGTTGAATTTTTAACTCTCTAAATATTACCAAATTTAAAGTAATCTTTCTAGTAGATCAGTACAAGCACTCCTCCCCAGTTAATGAAGACTAGCTGAATCTTATGAATTTCCAAGTGTCTTCTTTTACTGTGAAGAAGCATATTTTCCCCCTACGCCAACCTAGCAGACTTCTGGCACAAGAGAGGGAGACCTTCACAAAACAGTTTTTAATGTAAAATATTGGTGGAGATGGTTGTGAGCATCCAGTCTTGTTTACAAATGCATAGCCATTAAAACCCATAATTCGTTGAGAATCATTAGCGTTAGGAATCTTTTCCTTCCCTTGAACAATGTATTGATCAAATTTTAAGTTACTGAAACTAAAATAAACACTGTAATTTTGTACAGCGTAAAACAATAAGGGAAAGGCAACCGCACAAAAATCCTAAAAATTCTAAAAACTGTAGTGACTGGAAACTATCAACTGACTTGTAGTTGTCCAAAAAGCTAATGCTGTCAGCAGCAGATTAGACTGTACAAACAAGGATGTCACATGCATCTTTTCCAGGGGTCTGCAGCAAAGAATAGGATGTTTGTGATTTCAGTGGCAGCCTTTCCACAGATTCATCAGGTATTTGAATTTCCATAAAGATGGCAAAAATATGTGTCATGACAACAGTGCTAACCTGACCTCTAATTTCCCTCAACAGCTGTGTCATTTCTTTGCAAATAGAAGTGCCTTTTTACCCAAGGGAGTGAGTTTACTGCAATTTTAGTATGCTGCTAATGGATGTATGTAAATAAAGGTTATGTCTGTTGTGTAGATTAGTCTATCACTTTCAGCGAGCTTTTATTGAAAACTCCTATGAAAACCTTCTGAAATTGAATGCTGCTCTACCTAGCTGGAGGTAGCATGAGAATCATTAAATTGTGTCATATTATAGAATGATGGAACAGCTTAGGCTGGAACCCCCATGCAGTGGGTGGTGTTGCCAACCAGTAGATCAGGATAGCCAGAGTTCTCCAAACAGACTGCTGGGGGGTACCACTCATAACCAGCCTTCACCTGAACTTAAAGCCATTGACATTAACCCTCTAACTATAACCTTACGACTAATATCCATTGAGTACTGTACCATTCAAATTCATATCTCTTCAACTTAGATATAAGGATGTGGTGGGGGCCCATGCCAAAGGCCTTGCACAAGTCCAGGTAGACAACAACAGTTGCTTTTCCACTCTCCACTGGTACTATCACTTCATCGTAGGTGGACACCACCAGATTCGTCAGGCACAGCCTTCCATTGGTGAAGCCACACTGGCTGTCTCAGATCTCTTCCTCATTTCTCTTGTGCCTTAGCATCTCTTACAGGAGAATATGTTTCATGATCGTCACAGGCACAGATTTCCCTAGGTATTTCTTTCTAAATTTCTTAGAAGTGTGAGTGATGTTCCCCCCTTTCCAGACACAGGAGACTCTACTTGACGCGCATGACTTTTCAACTGTGATAGAGAATGGCATGACAACTACTTCTGTCAGTTTCTTCAGGATCCTGGGATGCATATCATCAGTTTTCATAGACTTGTATTTGTTCCATCTCATCAGGTGGTCTCGAATCTGCTCTTCTCTTGCAGTGGGAGGGATTCTGCTCCCTCAGCTCCAATCTAGAGGTTCAGGGACACGAGAGATGTGGGAAGCCCAATTGCCAATGAAGACTCAGGCAAAGAACTTCTTGAGTATCTCAGCCTTCTCCATGCCTGTTGTTGAACAGTTATTCCCGATATATAGCTGACATGAGATTGTTTCCCCTCTCTGCTCCCTGTATCCTCCTCCCCCAGAATTGCATGCAATATTCAAGATATGGGGAAAATATGGTTTTTGTGGGTTTTGTTCTCTTCTGGTCAGATGTTCTGACCAGCTGAATGTCACATTTTATGTCTATTGCTGAAAGTCAAGAAGTACAGCCAAATGTATGTTCCATCTCTGTCTGGGACTGTGTGATCCTTCTTTTCTGTTTGACATGTGCTTTTACATTAAAAAAAAAAAAAAAAAAAAAAAAAAAGGCCCTGAAAGAAGAATAAAATGATTCATTCAGTGAGTTCCTTCATAGAGAAAGCAATTTTGTTCCATCAGACCTCATATTGCCCAGAAGAAATGAAAACGAAAACTAGAAAATGGCACACAATTTCAGCTGCCTCAAAAAGAGCACATCTCAGCCTGAAGAACAATTCAGGCATTCACTCAGGAGAGTGGGAGCAATCTCTAAATTTGCCGAACCCTATCATTCAGTGCTATACCTTAAAATCAGTGTTTTACCAAAAAAAAAAAAAAAAAAAAAAGGAAAAGAAAGAAAAGAAAGGAAAATGTTATCTGCAGTTTGGTCTCTCAATTTTTTTCCTTGTTTCTTTATCAGCATGAGAGAGCTCCAAAAGATGAGAGCTGAACTATATACTAAAAACTATAAAACTGAACTATAAAACTAAAAACATCATACTAAAACATGATTTTAAATGGCTTAGATTTTTCTCAGAAATACCATATGGAAAAGAATGCATAGAATCCGAAAGTCATATTCATTTGCACAGTCTCCTCACAACAGGGAGCTAAGCTTTCATCTAAAGCATACACCTTACTTAAAAGACCTGTCTAGTACTTATAAGCATATATAAATTTGAGATGGATAGACCTGTGGGATGACATGTGCTCAGTGACGCTAAAGGCAGGTTTTCATACTGAAGTAGTCACTATTCAAGACCTTCAGTGACTGAGTAACCTGAATTGCCTGCCAGCTTTCTCAGTGCAGCCAATACAGTGGAAAAGTGACATAGGATGTAGAGGTGGGGGACTTTGTGCCCATTTTGGCATGTAGCCATGTCTCTTCTAATACTCGCATGTCTCTGCACCCTGCCTCTCATTTCCCAGACAGCTGTATTTCACTTAGAAGTGCCTCTTAAAGTTTTGAATAAGTGTTGACAGTTTCACTGAGATTTTTACTTTCACATGCTTTTCCCATCTTTTATCGTGGGTATGTTGTAATTCTTCAGTGAGAAGAAGAAAATTGACTGTTCAAGACCCAGACCAACTTGATCTAGACTTAAAGCTAGCCTAGCTTTGAACACAGTATTAGATGAGGTGGCGAAACCTAAATTCCTCAGTGATTTCATGAGCTGTAAATCAAAGTAATTTGCAAAAGGTCAGGCTGCATAAGTGAGAGCTTGACTATTACCTTCATAAATATATGTTTTGGTGCTTGATCAGTATTGCTTGTTGAATTTTAAGAGACATGTTTTATCTAACATTCTGCTAATAAACTCAGTTGTGCTCCATTCATCTAAAGAAAAAATGTCCTACCCAGAGACTGACTCTTCTGGGAATTTGCCTAGTCAAAGCGCAATCTATTGTAATCCAAAGAATCTAATTTGCATGTTTTTATCTCATGCTGTACTTGCCAACAACATATTTTAATGCAGCAATTTTCACATCATTGTTCTGGAATAAAGAAGAATTCTTTCTTCTGGTAAGATTATTTGTTCTATGGATGTCTCAGTATTCTGTAGACTTCAGGTATTTCTATTAGTTCTTCTAGATTCTACTTTTTTGGAACAGAAACCTACTTTAGAGTAAAGTATAATCTATAGTTTCATATAGAAAAGGAAAGAGTGGTTGCAACTCAGGGAATATGTGTACAGGAAAAAAGATGTTCAAGATCCTGTCTATGGTGCAGATTTCACTCAGATAATAAGATCAGTGGACCTCCTTGAATTGACCACCAACTCTTGTTCCAGCTCAGAAATCCAAAACTCTCTGTGCTGGTGTTTCACCAGTATGTTTTTAGCTCTACTGTGACTAGAATCTGTCCCTTCTAACAATTTCATGTTTTTCCTTTGTACCATTCTGTAGCATGGGCTGAGTTTCTAAGGACAGCAGGCGAAATTGACCTGTGTGAAATTCCAGCAGACATGTAGAGTACATACAATGTATGGAATGTGGATTCTAGAGGTCCTTTAGAATAAAACTTTTCTTAACTAACAAACCAGCCACCTGGTTGTTACTTCCTTCCTTCCTTCCTTCCTTCCTTCCTTCCTTCCTTCCTTCCTTCCTTCCTTCCTTCCTTCCTTCCTTCCTTCCTTCCTTCCTTCCTTCCTTCCTTCCTTCCTTCCTTCCTTCCTTCCTTCCTTCCTTCCTTCCTTCCTTCCTTCCTTCCTTCCTTCCTTCCTTCCTTCCTTCCTTCCTTCCTTCCTCTTTTTCTCTCTCTCTCTCTTTTTTTTTTTTTTTTTTAACAGGAAAAAAGTATCTGCATCTTTGTAAGATATTACCCCAGCTAATGTCTTTGTCCTTTCAAGATGTTTCTTGTGCTCTGCAATGGAGGAAAGAGATGTTAGCAGTGGAAGGGTGGAAGGTCTGGGAATATTACAAAGAAGAAAAAGAGATGTGGGGTGCCATGTGTGAATCTTTGAAGTATCCACATTTTCTCATTATTGAATAACACGAGATATGGATTGAATCCCAAATTCTAACAAAATCTTAACTGGGATCACTTTGTGTATAGGTATAGAGTAACTTACCTTCTGCTCTTTATCAAATATCAAATCTTGTCCCTCTCAACTCTCATTTTTATTTTATTCCTGTTTTGCACTTCCTTATGACCATCCTCACATCTACTCAGTGCATACCTAACTGCTCTTGGAATCGGGAGCTTGCAAACTGATTCATTTTTGAAGCCCTGCTGCTTTCTGCTACCTGCTCTGTTTGTCCAGCTTTATGATGCTTCCATCCTGACCATTATGCCAGTCTTTCAGGTTTGTCAGCTGTTGAGTAGGAGTGCAAGAAACTCACCAGCTGCATTTGCTTGTGGCTCACCCACAGGTCTGTTATCCAATTCAAATTTAAAGGGCATGATCAAATATCCACCTTTTGTTCCTCTGCCTGTTTTTGCTATGAGTCAAAGATTCCTAATACTCTTGTTCTCCCTTGATTATGCTGTTTTATACCTAACATTGGACCTTAGATTGACATTTTTATCCACCCACTTCCCTACTGTTGTCTGAGAGCAGCCTTCATAACTTTCTAAGTGAAAATATTTAGCAATCTTGCTCTTTCTTTCTTTATACAGTTTTTCTTCCTTTTTCACCATTCACCATGTCTCAGCTTGTATCAGATAAACTTAACATCATTCAGATGTGTTTGTTCTTCTGGTAAAACACATCTAAATGGCACAATAAGAAACGTGGATCTGTTTAATCAATTCCACTGCTCATCTGTGTAGATAAACAAGCAAGTTTCCATGGTATTTTAAATACAGACATATCTCATGATGTTTGAAATTCTGAATCAGTTGATGTGCCTTGAAAACAGGAACATCGAAATGCATTTCATCTAGTTTTTGAATATATTTTCTCTTTATCTTATATTCTTTTTTTTTTTTCACTGAATTAGAAAATATGTTTAAAATGTTTTTAAAATCTGTTAGAACTGCTAAGAAAATGAAACTGCTTGTAAAATGAAAGCCTTTTCCTGGAAGAGTTTTCTGATTCCTCTAGAGTTTCTCGGAGTCATAGAGTCGAGGCTTGTCCAAAATGTGTTGATTTCTGAAATGACAGCTGTTTCTATGGTAGCTGATTGTGATATTGTAAATTTTTTGTGCTAGATTTTCTTTCTGTAGCTTTAGACAATTACATACATAGCCCCTCTCATCTATCCAGTTAAATTATACCTTCACATGAGCCCACTTTGAATAACTTAATTCGGAGGACAGCCCTTTAGATTTCAAATGTGGAAAATCCTTCCATGAAAACAAGTTTTGTTTTCTTTGCGATTTTGATCAGAATATAATATAAAAAGGAATGTACTTGGAACATGTGAATTTTGAGATGACCTTTTAACAATCAGTGTGCTTATTTTTGTTTTCTACTGAGTGACACTAGACACTGTGTATTAACATTTCTACCTGGATTTTGTCAGGTAATTTTATTGCGCCATCTTTTTCTCTTACTGCAGTAGGTTAGAAAAGCATGGTTTCTGGGAAGACTGATATATAAGAAACTTGAGTCAAATTGAATTTCTACTATATAACTTAAATTGTAAAGCCACTTAATATTGACAGCCTCGACATTTGTTGTTACTGTTTTCATATACCCTTTGAAATTAACCTTAAAAACATTACAAGCAACAAAATGAACGAAAAAAGCCATGCTGGGTTGAGTAAGATTTGTAGTAAATGGAAAACACAGCACTTCCTCACTCAGGCAATTTAGGTGTCAATGACAGGCTTATTAAATTTGTTTGCTTTGCCATATTTTGTCTCACACTTTGTGCTAATCAGTCAGAAATGTAATCTACTACCTACTGACATTTACGTGACTGCTCTCACCTCTTCAATTCTCTTCCTTCCTTTCACTTTTCAAAATGAAAAAGTGTGGTTGCATGAAGAGCAAGCTAAGTCTGAAGAAAACATGAAATCTCTTTCTGCTTAAACTCAGTAAGAGATAGCAGAATTAATTTCTTGTGGGAGCTCAATTGAGGAATAGATACATGCTCAACTGCGTGAATTCTTTCTCCAGAATATGGGCTTTAAGATGTGGGGAACTGTATGAAAATCATGCAATGGAGCCTCCTGAAATTACTATTTCAGTAGTGGGTTTTGAAGAAGGAAATTTTAGAAATGGATGCTTGTAATGCCTGTGAAATGCCATAGAGTGCAGAGTTCTGAACACTAATTAAAAGGTGGTTGGATCTAGATGATTTTAGGGTCCTGAAAATTAACATAGTACATCCCATAGCACAGAGGTAAACCTTCAGAATATTCAGTAGTGAGCTAATAAAAATTGAAAAACACAAAACCAGTGGTATTTTGGCTGTTTTTCCATAAATGCTGAAAGTCAAAGTAACTGTCTCAGTTAAAATCTGTATGCTGTATATACAGTTAATTCCTGTTGTTCAGAGCCTATGGCTGCTGAAGGAACCATCTCCGTCTAGGAAGTCGATTTCCTGCAAAGTCTCATAAAGCTGTGAAATATTCAAACAAATTACTTGCTGATGGTAATTAATACTGAATTACAGAAAGCAAACAATCGTGGAGGAACATTAACTCCAGTAATCATTTGCTCCAATTTGAGTCTCCACTCTTTGCAAATAACTGGATTGATCTTTCTTAAATCTCATTTCTTTGTGAATTTTATATGCAAATATCTGTGCTCTAAAAGCAGCTGGAAAATTACCTTTTTTATCTCATGCATAAATGCTTGGTGTTGTACAACAGATGCTGTGCTTGTTGTCTACTGAACTAGTGCCAGTATAATTAAGGTTTCACAAACTTAAGTAAAAAACTTCTGTTATTTATACTCTTCATAAATGTGATGAGTTAGTACTCTTGCTAGCAGCATTTAAAGTTAAGTGTGGAGAAGGCTCAAGTACATGCTATATTCTGCAGGATTGGTATAGTGAAGGAAGTGCCCTGTAGCCATAGTGCTATGCCATCCTACATGTCCTGTCTTATATCTGAAAGGAAAAGCACCCTTACTGTACTAGACGTAACTCTTATGACTCTAAATAGATTAAGGATTAAAGATTTTAAATAAAACCCAGTGTACTGTTGGACTCTGGTTCATAGACTGAGAAGAGAATTGATATTCTTTCAATCCCCGTTTTACTCCTGTTTTACTGCAACTAGCAGACCAGTCCAGAAGTGAATGTAGTGTTGGAGGATAGGTTCTAAAGCACAAAGTAACTACAAACAGATTTTCCCTGTGTTGTATTTAATACAGTTTTAGTACTACTTTTCTATTCTAGCTAGCATAGTATTCCACATACCTTGCTTCCCAATTTCTTGCTTTAATTTTATCTTACACTTCAGTAAATGGATGACATGATGATCAGATTGTTTTGAATGTTGCTTAAAGTGGATTGTTCACAATCTAGAAAACTTTGAATATCAAAATATTAGAAAGTTGTATCAAATGCAATAGTAATAGTCACCACTATAAGCTTTCCTGTAAAGCAACTGTATTTTCAGGCTTTACTGTCCCATTCCTCAGAAAAAAATTAATAAAAGCATTGTATTCTAGCTCCTTCCCACACCTTACTTAAATGTGTCATCCGTCAGCATTATATAATAAGCACATAAAATTATTTTCCTTTTAATTTTGAAAAAGTATTTTTATTTGATTTCTTTTCATGTAGAGACTAACAGAGGTTCATTTCAATGCAAGTCTGTTGTTTAGACTTTTTTTTTTAACTTTAATTTCTATTTTGGATATGCCATGAGATCTTACTATAAAATACAGTTGAATATGTATTTATACATTTATAGCTATGATTTACAATGATTAAATGCTAGTAGTTTGTAGGAATAATATATGTACACAGAGTTAGCCTAATCCTTTTATGTATATAAATCATTTAAAATTAGTTGCCATTTCTCTTTATAAACTTATTTCGTTTATGGAAAAAAATGTGATGTGTTTTTCTTCTAATTCTTAGTCTATTCAAATATATCTTTTGCTTTTTGAATGAATGTGTATGTACCTTGAAAATAAGGTGTAGATTAAATACTTTACATTTTTATATTGAATGGAAATTGAGTGAGCCACTACAATTCAGATATATGCATTTCCTAGTGAGGCACAACATCTGTATTGCCACTCCCCTATTCCGAGGATTACAGCAACTTTGGAAGGCTATGGAGTGAAGAGTGGTTGTTCAGTCTCACCACTTCTGTGCTTCTCATGGCATAGCTTCAGGTTGCATTGATTTTCCTATCCCCTTGTGCTCAACATAGCATCCAATGGGATGAGCACTCCTTTCCACTCTGATTTAGAGCCCGTCTATTCATGTTAAACTCTAGGCTGGTGTTGAGGGCATATATTTTTGTATATATTTCTCCTTTATACCAGGAGAAATGCTCTTCAAAGTCAGTTTTGCCTAAGGTGTTTCCTTCCAGTCCTGACTCATTGAGTAGATTTGTGAATCGTGAACATAGATACCCAGCAATGTTTTAGCTGCTTCCTGATGTGCTGTAACTGAGGGAGCAGGATTCCTGGGAAACATGGCTATTATTTTTTTTACTGATTTGAAGTCTTGTCTCCTTTTAGAGTAGCTCATATGAACATTCAGAATTAGCTGTTATACTTCCTCTCAAACTATACAATTTCCTCAATGCCTATTAAAATCAGTAATTTCAGACCAAATATTAATCCAGTTGATGACCTTTTGTCCTGCATCATAGAGGATTTCCATTCTCATTTTATAGAATGGAAATGTGAGTTTTAAATCATTTCTGCTTGGAATTGTTCAGTTATCTTCTGAGTATTTCCAGAAATTTCAAACCAGAGCAGATGGCATGCAATGCAAACATTGTTTTCATAAAATTAAATATACCTGCTCTCTGACTAGATTTAGAAAAGGAAAATGTTGTTTTTCCAGTTCACTTTTACCAGCAAAGAATAAAGAAAAAATCGTCTCATGCTTATACTTTAATAGAGGATATTATTCAGCTGATACCCATTTGATAATTCTGATGTGCTGTAAGTGCTTTCTCATGGGACATATACTTATCAATAAATAAGAATTTGCTCAGTCAAGTAATTACTGTGGATGCTCTGGGAGAATCCAGCTATGATCTGAAGTAGTATAAAACAGTTCACTCATCTCTTTCCAGCTGACAAATCCAAGCCTTTTGCATGAAGGCTTTAAATGTTTCTTGTTTTTGAGGTATCAGCTTAATTTCTACAGTGATGACAATTAGATATTTTCTCTGAAGAGAGGTTAAGGAAAGTAAGTCGTACAAACGCAGGAGGGACACTGAGCCAGCAGAAAAGTAACTTTTATGCAGGAGGTCACAGAACAGGCTCAGCAGAATTTTCTAGCTTAAACTCCATTCACTGAGTTTAAAGCTTTAATATCTGAGAAGTTACTGGATTGCTAAAGCTTTGTGAGTATTAAGCAAAAGAGAAAATAAAGTTTATCATGGTAATGGAATTAAACATCCTGAAGTGTTTGCTTTTTTTTACCCACCAAATTTATAATCAGAATAACTTTATTTCCTTAAAGTAGATACTTCTGAAAAGAAGCAAGAGTAACTTAACTTCCCTGCCTGTAGCAGTAGGATAGAAAACACCACTTAAGTTCTAAGCGTTTGTTTCAAGTTAAATAACCAAGCCCTGTTAGAAGTGATTAATTAACTTAACATAGACTGAAAATTAACAAGGAGAAAAAAGGGATGTCTGGAACCAACTGAAATGAAACACCAATATTAAAGTATTCCTAGGCATAAGAACTATGCTTTAATTATGAATTAGCCCAGGATTATCATTGTGATCTTACAGACAGCCTGTTGGAACAAGTCAGGGAGAAGTAACACGATTCATCCAGCTCTTGAAATAGAGACATCACTATTTGAGAATTATGTAGCTAGAGGTAATATCTTAGCAAACCAATTTGTTGAATATTAAATAAAAGAAAACCTTGGTTTGATCATCATCATGAAAGCAGATTTGATTTATTCTACACAGAAGAATTGGAAGGATCAAGTTTTTATTTGACTACTGTCAAATGCATGCAAACATTTTGGTCAAAAGGTGCCAAATCTATGGATAACTCTCAGAGCTTTGGATAACTGTGCTTTTTCTTGCTATCTTCAGATAACTTATTGATTTCTGGTAAATTAGAAGAAGTAAGAACATGTGGATGCAAACAACTCAGTTGTTACCTTCTGATATTCTTCTGGTATTATTTTGTTCGTTTGTTTTTGATTTTTTAATTCTATATAGCTGACAATATAGTCCAGTTTAAAGATTTTTGCAATTTGAAATAATCTTTCAGCAAGTGAGTTGGTCCAAGTTTAAGCACAATATATGGCAGCTTTCATAATGTGGCTGCATCTTGAGAACTAGAGCTGCTGTATTTCATATATTAATAGAAATAGTGAGGAACTTATTAGTAGGACTACATGCACAGGTGGAAAGTGATATATAAATAAAAAGTATTTCTGAAGTGTCAAAGCAGAGCATTCCATCAACATTCTGGATTACAATTTTCAGAAATCTTATCTGTATGATAGTTTTCTTGTTCTCCAAGAGACATAGTTTGGGAAAAGGGGTGCTAAATTTTTGAAGTGAAGAAGTGTTTCATCAAGTTACAAATGAGTTGAAAATGCTCTTACAATATTTTTGTCTTGAGACATATGAATCTCTGATATGACTACCAACTGTAAAACTTAGCCTAAGACATTTGCACAGTAACAAACACCATCTTGGTGAAGTATTTTTCATTCCCTGAGCTGCAAAGTAAACTAGAAGGCCAGATTTGTTATGTTTCGATATCAGGGATAATGCAGGTCTTATCTATAGCACCCAGCAGGCTAGAAATGCCTATTCATGTTCTCAACTCTTTCCTGAGAGATATGTACATATATACCATGTTTTTTTCACCCCTTGCTGTTATTTCAGACTGATGAGCTATCAGTAGCTATCATTCTCCTCTAGTCCTAATGAAACTTTTTTTACTATTTTCTAGTTTTGGAAGTATGTAATGGTGGGCTGGTATTAAGCCTGTCTGTTATGGTCATATATGAACACAAAATATTTGTTAAATGAAAATTTCTACTGTTAAAAGCTGTGAAATTCAGCTGAGCTTGAATATCTGCAGAGCAAGTGTAGGATTGAGTTGGCTATATAGATTGTGAGGACAAGATAAAGTATTGACATAAGTGATTGCTTTGGAATCTACTGACTTAAATGGGACTTCATTTCTTGCCACCACTGTCAACTAAGCACCCCATTTTAGCATGAGTTTTTCTCATGCTAAGAAAAGAGTTTGAGTTCAAATCTTGGATAGCTGCAGAAAGAGACTTCTTTCTACCCTGAATCCCCAACAGTCAAACTCAGTATGGATCTGGTGGATCTAATGTGGAAGAGGAAAAGCAGCATTAGTACTTGGAAGAACTGACGTTTTCAAGCCTACTAATGGACTCGTACCTTATGCTGGTAATTTTAGGTTGCCATTCTGTTTAAGAAGAATATTTTAATTAGTTCAAAGCCGTAATAGTAGTTGTGTCTTCAGCTGATTAGTTATTCAGTATGGTTCTTGTTTTGTCTACAATCCTCTTTTTCTTTCCCGACTGGATCACTGAAAGCAGCAGATCAGTAACAGTGTGAAAATAAAAACTCTCTGTTTAGAGTATCTGGATAACTGTCCTTTTGAAGTATGTTTCAAATTGTCATCACAAATAATATTTAGTAGCATCCTATACCCCTATCTGGATGTCATGCAATGAGTGTAACAACTGACTTACAATGGCAGTTTGCATTAAGTCCATACGGGCTCTGTGGTCAGAAAGGCTCTGTGGTCAGAAAGAAAACATCTCACCTGCACTGAAACTATCTTAATTTCTGGAATAGTTTGTTATCATCTGCCCTTCTTGAAAATTATGAACATGCCATAGTAGTCCATGAAATCTACGATTAACATTCAAAACTGAATTTAAATGATGCATTATTATTGTTCAGTTTTTATTTTATTGAATGTTGTGTGCAGGTGCTTCCTGTGTATTTATTTCCTTTCTGAAGAAAACATAATTATGTGTTACACAGCAAGTGCTGAGAGTATAAGAACATGATAAATGACTGAATTTTGAGTTATGTATCCCCAGACAACAGTGGTAGAAGGCATCTCATTAAAATTTCAGAGGAAACCTGTTCTGAGATCTGCATGCTTACAATATAAGAAAAGAGGAATAGCTTTCAGGCTCTTATTGCTTATTTACAGTTCAAATGTGGAACTGCATGTTCTCAACAGAACATGAGTTTCCAGGTATTAGACATCTTAATCTCCTTCAGTACCTGTCAGTGTCACTTCACTGCAACAGATGTTTCTACTTAACTAGGAAAAAAAAAATATTAGTGTAGGGACAGAAGAGTTTACAGTTTTCTCTATTATAAATCTAAAGGCAACTGTGTTTTCAAGCAGCTGCTAGAAGGATATTAGAGAGCTGTGTAATCTATAACAGCTACCTGCATTATTATTATTTTTTTTAACCATAAGCGTGGAGTTAAAGAGGTGTGTAAGCTTTGTTTGCATAAGCACTGTGGGATAATCAATGCACATGAGGGTTATTCTTCTCACGAGTGGACAGTGGGCAAGTAGACAAAAAGATGTACTACATTATAATTCCTTTGTTTGAAAATCTTAGGACAGGATGCTCAGAAGTAGTATCAGGTTTTCTTCCAAATAATTTGGATTTTCTTATCACAGAACACACATCCATTTGCATTTTAACAGTGGTGTAATCATAGTTGAGAATATATTTTCTTGCCTGCTATATATGTGGACTGTAAAATGATCAGTGATATCAATGCTGCATCAGCATAGACATCATAGCTGTCTTTGAAGACATACATCCCATAACAGGATCTATTTGCCTCCATGTGCTGTCATTTTAATAACAGCCAGGAAAAAAACAATGTCTAACAGTCTCACAGCAGTAGGCCTTAAGCTTTGTATTTCACAAAACAGCACATGAGGTATTCTATGTGTAAGGAACTGTGCGTGTAAGGGCAGTCTTAATCATGCCTTCAGAACTGACTTTTCTTTCACTAGCATGAATAATATTATTTTGCTTATATTGCTTTATCCTTTTGATAGTTAAAGATTTTTTTACTAGTTCTGCTACTTCTTCTTTATGCTGATATATGCATACACCTGTGTGAAAGTGTTTCTGTAATGATAATCTTTGTTGCACTGTGTGCTGTTAACAGCCTGCTATTTTATGCTTTTTCTGCTCTGTTTGTACAGACATGGTTTTTGAACTATGTGGCACTGCTGCCTGTGGTACTTTTCTCCGTCAGCCCTGACACAGGTGAATCAATCCCTGTGCTCAATGTTTACTGTGTTTATTTCTTTAAATTGCTGTAAGGTTAATTTTGTTTGTTGCTAAGGCCATTGTAGTTCAGGCAGGTATGAAGCAGCAAATAAAGAATGTTAAGAACATAGGTATGCCTTAAAGAGTTCTGTTTGTAATGTACCAAATTTTATCTTATATTATCTCCATCAATATGATAATCTGGTAGCACTGTAATTTAACAAAAGGGTTACATTTGGAAAGACAGCTCCTGCTTCAGATCTAGATTTGGGTTCAGTTGTATTAAATAAAGATAATGCACTTGAGTCTTCATTTTTCTTATTAGTAATTAGTAAAAATCTTAGTGGTATGTTTGCATAAGTTAACATCTAATTACGTGCTAGTAACAGTAAATAGTTATTAGTGATAGGTAAATAAAGAGCATAGTCCAACATTAAGTGATGGATCCCACCTAATTTAGGAAATATTTGTCTAACTAATATTTGAGCAGAGCTTTCAAATAAAAAAGAAATAGTCTGCTTCTACATGCTGTTGCCTACTAGAAACATGAGATTGTTTTATTTTCTGGTACTCAAACCATAATATTACATTGGTAATGCTCTGTTCAACCTGTACAAACCTGGATTTAAAAAATAAATAAATAAATAAAAACGATTCCTACAGGGTTTTTAAATTTTATGTTGTTTCTATTTTTTTTTGTATTATTTATATTTTTTTGTATTGCATAACTTCAACATTGCACATAATCACGTGCTGCTTCCTCAGGAATTACAGCAAAAATGTATGCTGCAGGACTCTCTGGTTCTCTCATGGAGTAGCATCAAGAACTGCGATAAGCCCTATTCAAAGCCCAGGGTACTAAATGTAACATTTTAGAGAGTGACTGTATGCAAAGCATCCAGCTTATTCATTTCATTTTTCTTTTTAAGGCTTTTCTGAAGTAAAATGAAACAAAGAATCATGTATTGGAAATTCCTCACCATCTGAAATAGGAATTTATACAATGGATTGAAATGATCTGAAGTTAGCGTTTTATGACCAATGTGAAATACTGTTTTCCCCTGTTTTCGTCTAGTTCTGTTCTTAAAAACTCAACTGAAAACGTTAGCATAGTATAAATTAACTGCATTTCACATCATCACAAGAAAAGCTTTTATTGCAATTTTAACACCTACTTCACTCTTTGAACAACTTGGGAAATTTGACCCAACCGCTGTGTGAATTAAAAGAAGGAGAGAATCATATTTTGGATTATTTTCTTTTTCTTCTGTGCTTTCTCCTTCTGTCTTTCTTTCTCTCCTTTCTTCCTCTTTCTCCCTTTCTTTCTTTCTCTTTTTTTTTTTTTTTTTTTCAATGAGAGTCTTCCTGAAATTTCCAGATTGCTCTTGGGAAAGAACTTTGCTTTCTTCAAAAAAGAAAATGACAATTAAAACAACAACAAAAAAACCCCTAGAAGTAATGACAAGGAATTTTGCATGTGCAGTGATTTTGTGCATTTAGCAAGTTGAATGTCCTGTTTGATACAAGTATTCAATATGTTAGGATTTCAGAAATATTTGTCACTCGATGTCAGTCTAAACAGCTCCTCTAAGAACAAATATTTAATGACTGACAGGGAGGTTGCAGTCCTAGCTGATCAGAATCTAACTGGTGTTGCTACAGTTTCAAATATTTTAGAACCAGAAAATAGTTTACTTTGTCTGACTTCTAGTGTTCATTTAAGATTAAATTATCCTACCTGCACTGCAGTTGAGATTGTCACTATCATATTGCAGACAGTGTGGATAGTAAATGAAAACGCCAGCACTTGATTTATGAGGTTTTATTTTATTCATTCATATGTTTAGGCTGCCTCTGGACCCACTTACAAACCACTTTTTGTTACTAATTTGAAAACAGGGAAAACAACAATTCATACATAAAAGGTTAGGTTTAAAAATAGTTTTAAAACTTAAATAAGACAGTGCAGAATCTGTTTGTTGATCTTGTTTTTTTAATGAAAGCAAGTTTTTATGCTACATTTACTGTAAGTTTCCTTTATGTTGAATAATTTCAACTGGGAGTTGTCCTAGTGAAAGAATAAATAAACAAATAAATAAAAGAAAAATTAAGACATTTAACACTAAATTGTTCTTAGTGCTAGGATTTATACTGCACCCAGGATATTCCTCTTCTGTCTTTTTTTTTTTTAATTGTCTGTTTATTTGTTTGCTTTAAAATAAAAGAAAATGAATTTTATATTGGACATTTAATTTCTATTGGATTCATAGCAAAAAAAACTTGTTGGATTCTGTTTTTACATATCTGGTGCTTCCAAACAGATTCTAAAAGGTTAATATGCCCTTATCATAAGTGGAACTAGAGACATCTACTGTCTTAAGTGAAAAAATACAGCCAATTCCACAGGGCTGAGGCTTGCTTTCAGCCAATATCAAAATAAGACCACAAACAGTACATGCAAATATCATATAAAAAATTTACACAATATCAAAACTTATCAGAATAAAAAACTTTTTAGAACAACTTGGATTTTCATTTTTTGGGAATCAATCAACTTAATCAGAAAATTCTCAGTATAGATGTCACAGGTTTTTTTTTTCTTACTTGCCTTGCTAGTTTGTACTTTTCCTTTATATATACCACCAGTGCAAAAGAAAATTACTACTCAGATGACAAAAAAATTGTGCTAGTAACTTAGCAAAACATACCGGCTGTGTACCTATTAACATGGCAAGCAAATATAACTTGCAATGCTCATGTTCCCACTCCTCTCATGGCTCTGCCAGATCAGATTAAGTGATAAGGGTCCCACCACTCACACCTTTGTTTCCACCCCCTCACAATGAGAATGTCTGTTTTGTAGTGTATCTGTAAGCAAAAAGCCCTTTGTTTCCTGAAATGCTTGGAGCTTCTGTTTTATCCCATCATTACAAGTGCTGCAAGGAGCACCTATACTACTGGTGAGTTTGCAAAATACAAAATAAAAAGTTTCTCTTTGATTTTTCCCTGTACAGCAGCTCTTAAGAGAGTTTGTACATGACTCCTGTAATATATATCCGTGGGTTGTAAATACTGAAAAATGATGTTAATGACTTTGACCAGCTAAAAATGTAGTTTTCTATGCCATCAGTCTCTCAGCATGTAAAGCAGTCATGGAGAAGGTGGACAGAGACAGTACAGGAAGCAAAAAATATAAAAGCTGCTTCAGGGGAAGCTCTCTCTGGATATTAGTGAAAGATCTTTGCCATGGAAACAATTACACACTGGAATAGGTTGCTGTCGCCTCAGACAGCTTCCCCATGGCTGGCAGGAAATCTTTATTTATAGGGCAGTTACAAATATTTTAAAAGGTTCAGATGAGCTATTACTTTTTGTAAAACTGCTAGCAGTTCTTTGTTTCTACAGCATCTTGTCACATGAAAGTCTTCTTTCTGTGATTAATGGTAGATCAACATTTGCATGTGGCACTATTTGTATCACAGCCTTCCAGTACTGGTTTGTAACTCTGACTAACCTTAATCATCATCCAAAAATTATCTTGTTTTCTATTGCTATTTTAAAAAAAAATCAATTAACATTGGACTTCTTATGGAGTGCTCAGGGACTCTCCCTCTCGGTGTTGAAAGTGAAGGACAGAGGGCTATTGTTTTTCTTTGTTTTGCACTGATGAAAATTGACCAATTAAATCCTGCTCTGCTTACACTATTTTTCACACATTTTTACGCTTAAAACAGTACAAGTCACCCTATAGGTACCCTCCTTGTCATGCCATTATTTATTTGGGGGAAAAAAAAAACAAAACTTACACATTCCTTTGTCATTTTAGAGGTACTGTCAGCTCATTTTCTTATATCCACCACTTCGATATGCTCAAGAAATGATCAAAGAAATGTAAGGGAAACAGTTTCTCTTTTGCAGTTCAAATGTCGCTTCCCTCAAAATATTGACTGAGACATTTCCTTCCACTAGCAGGGAGCATTCAAGAGAGAAATTGCTTCTATTAATTTAATTTCTTAATTGTAATCTTAAACAGTTTAGTTCAGCATCAACCATTCATTAGCAATCTTACTGTACTGCTAAATATTCTTGTGACTTCATCATTATCAACAGCTTTTTGCAAATGTCAAGGCAGCAGTATCTGGCACCTTATGGCCTCCTGGCTCAAAAGCTGGTCTTCTGTAAAGACTGCTGATAAGACCAAAAAGCTGAAGCTGGATCTAGTAACTTATATGCTTCTATAACCAATCGGAGAACCCCCAGCAGTGAAATGTAGTGCTTCGCTGCTCTTTCTCATCAGGCCCATTTGCTTGTGGGATCCAGTACGAATCTTTCAGTAGATGCACTGCAGTGCATAAAATTTGCTCTCTGGAAAAAAAAGAAAAAAAAAGAAAAAAAAAAGCCACAGATTTGTGTGAAATTTGGTGGTGGCTATGGCAATGTAGTGGACTGCACATTTTTGAATCACTTTGAATGATCGGTTGCTGTCTGCTGTTTTCTGGCTGAACAGTTTAATACTGGTACAGTTGTAGATTGGACATGGGGAGCAATCACAGGAGTTTTTGTGGTCGTGTTTGACAACCAAAACTGAACCTCTTCTCTTGTGCATCTAATATCAGTTGCAGGAATGTGTGCCACATTATTCCTCTAAAACAGCATCAGAATTTAGATTTTAGCGCAATGTCTTCTACTTTTCTGTCCCAATTAATAGTTGCTACTTAGTTGTGGTTGCAATGTTCTAGTTTTCAATAGTTTCCAAAAATTAAGCTCAGAAAGAAAATTCAGGAACTCCAATGTAATCAACTTGCTTATTCCTTATTTTATTTCTGCTTCTGGCCTTTAGATTTTGTTTTATCTCTGCCAGTGTCTATTGTCACAAAACATTCTCATATCAGAACTACTATACTGCGATCAAGCTGCCTTTTCACCACTTC
Source organism: Tympanuchus pallidicinctus (assembly GCF_026119805.1). NCBI lineage: Eukaryota > Metazoa > Chordata > Aves > Galliformes > Phasianidae > Tympanuchus > Tympanuchus pallidicinctus. The sequence goes on from NW_026294758.1 coordinate 39,184,433, forward strand.
ATTAAAGTAGGATTTTAACAAATGTGTTTACACTCTATTCTTCTATGGTAAGGTATAATGAATGCTATGATTTCAGTGATGTAGAAGGCTTTAAGACAAAAACAAGGCAAAGGCAAGGCAAAGGAATGATGCTCCCTAAGAGTGGGTTTGTTTCTTTATTTTTTTCTTTTGTACAGATGGGGCAACATATGTCTGCTGCCAATAACTTACAAACTTGTAATTCTGCTTTGAAGTTTTCTAAATAAGTAGATAAATATGCAAACAGCTTTGTAATTATTTGGCACAACTTGTATTAGGAAAAGACACTGATCTATATAGCAAAGGTGAAAGCTGCTTAATGTTTATAAATTGTGTTTGCTGCTACTTTACACCTCGCTGAATAATTTTGCAAAAATAGAGTCAGCTTACATAAAACATAGTTTGAAGGTTGAATGCCATAGCAGAATATTTCAGGAACATTTTAAAAGCAGTCTGTCAAAGCTTTAGTGAGAGGCTGAGGAAACAGAATGTTTTCCATTCATTGAATGGGTTACCCACGATGTGACTTTGGCCATCTGATGTGATGATGCAGATCAGACTGTAGCTGGAAATACCAAATGTGTTTCAATTTGTTAATTTTCATAAATGACTAGTTCTGATAAATATAGTTCAGTTTTGCACACCACGTAGGTTGGATAAAACTCATTTAGTAGATCAGGATGGTTCCTTGTAGGCATAACAACACCTCTGTTGGCAGATGGGACTTCCCACGTCGGTCCTTTGGGTACCAGTGGGAATCTACCTGCCATCTGCATCCCAGACCTGCATGGCCCTACAGCCAGGGTGGCAGCACACATTCCGGCCATACACACAAGTACTTTCACTTTAAAAATACTTCACTGTCAAAATTGCAGTTCTTCAGCTTTTTTCCTAGGCTTGGATTCTAAAAAATGGTTGTGCTTTATCTTTAAATGCACCATTTCAAACATAAGCAAACCAACAAACTAGTCACTTAGTTAATCTACCTGCTTGGTTGTTTGTTTTTTTTTTTTACAAACTGTCTGATATTACTTAAAAGCTGTTCTGAAACAAAAGCTTGAGGCATGTGTAAATTGCCAGTGAAATAGGTCTCATCTGACAGTAAACTAGAGCTGTACATGGGAAAGCCATTTTGATTTGTGGAACATTATCATGTGTCTTCAGGTGAGAAATTCCAAAGTATGCTATTGTTACAGAAGAAATTTTCACCTTCTTTGGAGAGGATATTTGTATAGTTAATTTAAGTATCTTAACATTTGTCATCAATATGCATGTAAAGAAGAAAAAATATTTTCCAAAAAAGAGATCTAAATCTGTCCCTGATTTTTTCTCCTTTTATTTTTTTTCAGCTTTTCCCTTTTCTTTTATGCATATATGTACATATATGCATGGATATATTTTGAGTTACCTATTCTTTTCCCAAAATTATACCTTGGAAATTTTCAAGTTGTATGAAGGATATCAGATAGAAGAAACTGATAACACTTTTCAGAAGTTGTCACCAAATTATATATGAAACTGAATGTGTTCGGATTGATGAGTTCGTATATGAAATTGTATGACCAGAATGGCTATAAAGGACATACAACACCTAATGTTCTTAGGAAGGTATTAAAGTACTTCATGCAGCTCTCTGTGTACTTAACTTGCTTTTAAAACTGGAGAAACTAGTTTACTTTTCTCTTTGTCAGATGATATTTAAAAAGTTATGCAGACAAATGCTTCGGTGGTATGCTAAAGATTAAAATAGGGTTAAAATAAAACAAAACCACCAGTCCAGTTTAAGATTGTAAGCTTGTCAGAAAAGACCTTTTCTTTCCTTTGAATATACTTCTATAAAAGAGACAATGCTGCCCTTTGTTGTCATAAAATTATGTGCTGAAAGAAAAATATGTCTTTCATATTCCTCCATGAAAAATTGTTTAAGTCATGTGTGGTCATATGTGCACTCACTGTCTCTACATCTAACCTTTGAAAAAAAAATACACGGAGTATTGTTTTCTTTACCAACCTTCTGTCGTGCACCTTGCTCTCTATGAATTGTTGACTCTTTGCATACAGTTATACTTTTGTTCCCTTGATTTCTCAGTGGCCAGGAGGAAACCCATTTCTAAGCACCATCATGAAAGAGGGGAACAGGATTTCCATGTCTCTTTGACAATCTGGGTAAATGTTGGCCACAGACAAGAAGAATGTTGAAGATACCACAGCAAAACATGTAGAATAGATAAAAGAAACAAAACTAGGAGCACTTTCTGGAGGTGTTTGTTCTTTTTCAAGTCTTCACTGTTTCAGTAGTGAGCCTTCAAGAAGTCAAGAACCTGCATTTTAAGTCACAGAATATACATGAATCCTGCCTCAAATCATACATATTTTTTTCCAGTGAAGTAGGTTTACAAGAGTTGTGCTCAAAGATTATGATCAGTCACCTAAGCTAGTTCTAAGAGAAAACCTTTTGGTGCATAGAAGACCTCCCATATTAAGCTCTGTAAATAATATTGTCCCTTGCAGATTCTGCAAGTGCAATAAGATAACTTAAGATACAGCTCCCGGAAAAGCTCATCCAGGAAGTAAATTCTTCTCTGTTCTTCGCTCAGAATGTTTCTGCATTCTGAGAACAAATAAGTCAGCAAACTGCTTCAGTATTTCTGTGACACGTTAAGTATAGCATTGTTACTTTTCCATGAAAGATTTGCAAGATTTGCAGTGCAAGAAGTCACAGTGCTTTGTCTTCATCAAGCATGATAGCAATTTTTTTTTTTCCTAAGGTTTCTTGTACCATCATACCATCATGCCACCTATTTCCAGATGTTAGATATCTATGTTGTTTATTTTTAGCATTAGGAAAGAGCATGATTGCCAGTAGTAATCAAAATTGATTTTTCTGTACTTTGCTGCTGGTCTCAGTGTAGGAAAGCTTTTGTTGGCATACTGTACATTTCAATTATAACTGGAAATTTCTTCTTTTCTAGGAAAATCTTTAGACTAGATCTTATTGGTTCTGAATGCATCAGACAGATGGTTTATAGTAACATTTACGAAGGAGATAGAAGTTTGAAAAATCAGTACCATGTAACACTGTGCCACTTTTGTTTAGAAAAGTCAAGGATAGTCCAATAATTAAAATGTGGTTTTAATTACTCTTAGTTCTAATATAACATTATTTTTCCTCTCAATATTAAATTAATTAATTAAATTAATTAATTAAATAAATTGTAAAGGTGCAAGACAATTTATTTTAGTGCACTGTAAGTAATCCCACTGAAATCACAAACAGAGTAAATCATTGCACAGGATAGAACAGTTTGCAGCAGTCAAATCTGCTATGGTCAGGTAATTAAGACTGCATCCAAAATATGTAGTAAACTATAGTGTAGTTTAACACTCATATATATGAAAGATCATACATTTAGACCGAGACTGCAAATATAATTTAACCTACTTACTTATTCTGCTAAATTTTATTAGTCACCGATCATGACAGCAACTGTTTTTCTCCACTTAATAAGAGTAGGTAAGACATAAATATCCAGGGAATGTATTTTTAAGACTAAGAAGGCTACAGACAGTAATCTGTATTTCTTGCCAGTACTATTTATTTTGTTTTATAGCAGAAGGAAACAATCTTTTCACTAGAGAAGGAAAAATGAAAAATAGACTTTTGCCTAATGCTAAAAATGAGTTGCACAACATTATTATGAAATTTTAAGATTCAAAAGTCATTATTTACATGCTTATTTTCTTATTTCTAAAAAGTGCTTAATTTAAGACAAACACAAACTGAAAGGCACAGAGTTTTTAGAAATTGTTATCCAACTAATATATGTAATTGTAGGATAGAATCATAGGATAATTGAACAATGAATATTGACAGTGACTTAAGGAATACCCTCGTCCAAACTCCAGCTCAAACCTTATAAAGCAAATGTAACATAAAGCATGGTGAAGCATAGGCTTGGAAACACTTTTCTCTCTTCATTTTTCAGAAGATGAAATTGCTTTCATGCAGTGTAGAAAATAAACATAAGCATAGCCAGAGCTTAGCTTTGGATAATTATTTTGAACAGTATTAAAAATTCTTACTCATAAATAGCAAGTGCTTGAGGCTGAAGTTTATTCTACAGAATGTCTATACCACAGATCTCATTCATTTGCTCTTAAAGTTTTAATTGGTGAGAATACTCTGAAAAGAGTGATATTGCTCTACTCAATTCATACAAAGTTTGCATTGTTTTCCGTGTCAAGTAATTACATTACTCAAAAAACATGCTTATGAATATAGAATGAGCATGTAGTAAAAATTAAATGAATTAAAAAATTCTTCAGTGCCTTTATACAAATTTCTTTATAGCCAGAGGATTATCTCAATGAATTTTTAGGTGTGAAAATGCAATGATCAATAGGATTTTCAGAAGGGAAAAAAAGTAAGCTCCTGTTTCCAAGTGATTCTTTTCCTTTTGTAATCTGCAACATTACACTTTTTAGTACTATCCGTCCAATAGAAATAACTGAATTACAAAAGCATACAGTTTAAAAATATTTTACTTATTAGAAATATATTACTTTATTCCATTCTGTATTCAATTAATGTATCTGTGAGCATATTTTTGGTTTTGGGGTTTCTCCTATTAGACCCTTCTTCATTAGACACTGTTTTTTTCATGTACCTTGATAATTCCTACTATTTCAGTAACTTTCAAAAAGTTATTCTTCCTTCTATTACCAACTTCCTTCTGCTTTCTGCAGAGATAATTAAATGTTATTTGTGAATGATGTCTGAGGATATTGCCTTTTTATTTTTGGTCTGGTACTGGGTTTTTGGAGAAGTGAAAGTTGTGTTGTTGTCTTTCACCTCTCAAGACTCATATGGCATTTAGCTTTAATTACCCCCCTTTTTATTCTGTTCCTTGGCTCAGCTGAGGCCACAGACTAAAAACAGATCCCTGATGATTTCTTTCCTCTTGCTGGGAAACAGCCTGCACTCCACTGGTGAAGTACTTCACTTGTCTGCTTTTCCGTTTATTTGTTTCTCTTCTCTCAAGTTCATTCAGTATAAATGTAGGGCTAATACATTTCAGTTCCCTAAACTGTGGAAGTTGAACTACCGCTTCATTTGAAAAATTATCATAAAAAACAACTCTTTGATTTTCTGCCGTCTTTGTCAAATTGAAAAGTCCAAATCTCTGACTCACATGATGAGTATGTAAGTAATATTTATCTGGTACAATGCAAGTCTTTATTGCACTAACCGCTTCTAAGGCAGTGTTTTTGAGTATTAATCCCTTTTATGTGCCTGCGTCACAGATGTCTCTGTTACTCTTCAAAAATATTACTTTGGCTGAAACTTAAGGACACCCAAGACTGGTTAAGGCTTTCCTTAGATGGGAAGAGGCCATGCCCAAGGCAATCATCTTATTGAGAAGAGAGAAATGAAATCTGACTCTGAGGAAATGACTTGCACATTTTTCTGAATAAATTTCTGAGAATCAGGATGAGAGTAGAGAAGTTGAAGACTGAAAAAAACCCCACAAATCATGAATGCTGCATCTAATTCCCTAAACACAGCATGATTTTGATTCAGTTACAATTCAGCATTGTATTAGGCCATATTTTTTGTTAGTTTAACTTTTTAAGTGTTACTTCTGTTAACTTCTATTACGTCCAGCATCAGCTTTTGTTTGAATATTTCAGGATACCGACATTAGCAATCGGAGGTCCTGTAAAACTTTATGTGTAAGTATCATTTAGCAACAATGCACAGCAGCTTGGGAAATGCCTGAGAATATTTGATTAGAGCTAATCAAAATATCAATTCTGCCTTCAAATATGGAATTTGCTGGTCACAGTGGATTATTATATTATTATATATTCATAGTGGATTACTATATTGCATGAAGCATGGACACAAATTAGTATTTTGCATGGAAATCCATATCACAGAATCACAGAATCACCCGGGTTGGAAGGGACCTCAAGGATCATGTAGTTCCAACCCCCCTGCCCAGCAGGGCCACCAAACGTACACATTCAGATCAGGTTGCCCAGGACCCCGTCCAACCTGGCCTTGAACACGTCCAAGGACGGGGCATCCACAACCTCCCTGGGCAGCCCGTTCCAGGGCCTAACTACTCTCCTTGTGAAGAACTTCCCCCTAACATCCAACCGAAATCTTTCCTCCTTCAACTTGGATCCATTTCCCCTAGTCCTGCTGTTGTCAGCCCTTCTGAAGAGTTTACTCCCCTCCTGGGTGTAGGTTCCCTTCAGGTATTGATAGGCTGCAATGAGGTCACCCCGCAGCCTTCTCTTCTCCAGGCTGAACAAGCCCAACTCCCTCAGCCTGTCCTCATAGGGGAGGTGCTCCAGCCCCCTGATCATCTTAGTCGCCCTCCTCTGGACCCTTTCCAAGATCTCTATGTCTTCCTTTGGTCAAGCTCTTGAGAGAAAACAAATTTAGTCATTAAAAAAATTCAGATCTTCACTCAAAGAGTATCAGTGCTCAATATCCTATCTGGCATACAGCAACAACATTTCAGTGGAATAAGGAAAACATATCTACATTATATGTGATTTTTCAAAATCCTTTTCTTCCCTGTAATGCAATTCCTTTCTATTACTAAACTTCTGCAACACTGGCTCTTGCCGCAGTGAAATAATGTAAATCTTTGTTAAGGTATCACTTTATACCTTTGTTTAATCTTTATAAAGGAAATTATTTCTTTTTAAGTTTTAGTCTGCACATAATAACACCCTTTGGCACTATGTAGTTCTCTTATTTTAAAAAGATGAATTTCTAATTAGAAGATAAAACACTGGGGAAACTGTCCTAGGTTACTCACCCGAAATAATTTGATTTTTTTTTCTTTGAGGGTGGTTTTTTTTTTTTTTTTTTTTCTGTTATTACTTTTAGAACAATATTTCAGCAATGTAATTACCAATTCTTTTCAACACTCAAGATATTTTTTCCAAAGAAATCTCAATATGAATGATTAATGTGAATAATATTTTGTAGGGAAAAAAAAAGCAGTAATACAGAATGAGAAAAACAGTCGAATTAGGTACAACACTTTCCAGCTTCTGCATAAACAAAAAAAAGTGAAAGTCAGCTTTTTCTTAATTCATACAAAAGAAATATACACATTCAGTCTGAATTGAGAGAACTTGGTGGGTGTTGAATTTTAGTCAGGAAGAACAGCATGTTATATTATCATGCAAATTGAATTTTACTTTTTGTCAAAACACTTTAAAACCAGATTTTATCTATCTGTTTCAGACACACACTCTACTAGACTTCTCCAAAGATTTCTATGATATTTCTCCCCTTACAGACTCCCCTCTTTCTAGTGCATTGTCTGTGAGTTTTGTGACAAGAATATCTTTATTGCTAATGAACTGTATATAGTTAGATAACAAAACCAAGCAGTTCAAGATTTAAGATGATGCCTAGTATTTATTTAAAGAAAATTATACAGATATTACAATCTGTTTTAGTAGAACACAGCTAAGATTCTCACCATATCAATATTCTTGATATTTTACAACAATTCACAACTACGAAAGTGAAAGCCATCCAGAGGGACCTAGAGAGCTTGAGCAATGTGCCCAGGTGAACCTAATGAGGTTCAACAAATCCAAATGCAAGGTCTTGCACCTGGGTTGAGGCAACTCTCATTACCAGTGCAAGCTGGAGTAGGACAGGATTGAGTGCAGCGTTACTGAAAAAGGCCTGGGAGTAATGATGGATGGGAAGCTGGACATGAGTCAGCAATGTGCCCTTGAAGACCAGAAAGCCAACCATATCCCAGGCTGTATTCAAAGAAGCATGGTCAGTGGGTCAAGGGTGGTGATCCTGCTCTTCTACTCTGCATTGATGTGGCCTCATCTGGAGTACTGTGTCCAGACATGAATGCAATTCTTTCTTTCTTTCTTTCCCTAGGATGAGTATCTCTTTTTTTCTTTCTTTTATATATATGTGTGTGTGTATATATATATATATACACATATATGGGGTTTTTTTTGTTTTTTTTTTTTTTTTTACTGTTATGGTGTATTATTAGTATTGTTTGTCAGATCTAGTCACAGTCTAGTCACCATGATCTAGCTTTTATTTTATTTACAACACATTCAGTTTTCTGTCTCATAATGGTGCTTTTTAAAAGTACTTTTTTTTTCACTCCTTTTCCCTCTTTTACCCCTTGTATTCTTTTACTAAGCCTGGTACTCTTGGAGTCTGAATTACCAGCACTGCTTCAACTCATTCTGGCCTGTTCTTTAAATGCTTTTACCAGAAACCAGAATTAAATATACGTAAGACAGGAAGTAATATGAAAGAGATAACATGAAACTGCAAGAAGTAATATGGAAAAACTGTGCCTGGTTACTGAGTACGTGATATTTTGGTAATGTGGATTGCAAGCATTCTACAACAGCTGCTTCAAACTTCATTTATGAGAGCTTGTTGTAATTACGATGACATTGTTATATTGAATAAGAAAATAATATGGTCCTGTAGAAATACTGTTTATCTAGTATACCAATCCATACATATTTTAATAGTTATTTAAAATCCTTCTATAACTGGCATTTTAAAATAGCTTTTGAATTAAAACCTATAGAGTTCACATACAAAGCAAGTTACCTTTAAAAAGCTTATGTAACACTTAATTTTTCAAGAAATATTAATTTAAAACCCACAGAAGAAACATATTCCTATGTTTGAAATTAATTCTGCTTTAAAATAATTTTTGTAAGCAACAGATATACAGAATTTTTAAAAACACTGGATTATGTGCTCTGCCTTGCTTTAAAATGTTGAATAATCAAGATAAATCAGAATTACTAAAATGACAACACAATCACAATTTAAACATCATTTCTTAGTTTTCCAACGTTCTACAGGTTTAATAGTTTATACCACTAGATGTCGGTGTAGTTGAATGCTACCTTCAGTTTTATGTTAACACTTTGCTGCTTTCAACCACTTGATGGCATTTTTTGTTTTCTAGTGTAGGGCATTTTAATAAGCTGACTTACACAAAACAAATTATTTTAATGTTTTATTTAATGATACAGTGCCTCTGGGAATGAAAACCTTTCTTCTGTGCACAGAAAAGAAAATCTAATGTGGATGTCTGAATTTCAGATTTTTAACTGAGTATGGAAAGATAAATGTCAGAAGAACAGGGAAGTTGCACTTTTCAGTAGTTATATAACAATCTTGGTTAAAGTGAGTTTTCTTGTGGTGCAGTTTCTATCAAGATCAGAGATGTAATCTGAAGAATTTTTGCATCTCACCAGAGAAATTTCAGGATTTCTGACAAGAACATGTAATGCATTGGTCTTAATATGGCATTAAAAAGAATTTGTGATATTTCTTTTTAATTTTGTATTCAGCTATCACATTAGTTATCATAACACTTCTTTTAGCACTGACAGATACAGCTTCTTGTATGGGTATAACCTTTCAACATCACAAATGTTTGATAAAGCACTGAGAGTTTGATTTGGTCATGAATTTTCATAACTGATCTGGCTTCTCCCCTGCCTCTCTTTTCCTTCACTTCCTGAACTCCTTGGGAGCTCAATTTTGGCCTGTCACCAGCAAGCCAACAAAAAGAGACAGAAAAGCCTGTCTGTCGTGGCCCTGCCTGTCTGCTATGGCCGTGCCTGCCATAGCCCTGACTGCACGCTGTAGCCCTGCCTGTCAGCCATATCTGTCCCTGCCTTAGTCCTGTCTGCCATAGCCCTGACCACCTAGAAAGACCACCCACCCAAACTGTAAGTGAGGCAACTTGGCTCGTCCGGGTGGGTGTGTGGGTGCGTGTGCCCACAGTGCCAAATGTGAGTCACCTGCAGTGAAAGATAGTTGGCATCCTTCACATTTGCAAGCAAAGCCCATCTGTGCTGAGGGTGGGGAGTGAGGTTGTGCCAGTTCCTTCCTCCCTCGAGAGCCAGCCAGGCATTTTTTTTCCCTTGTCCTGATTTCCTTGCTGGCTTGTATGTCTGACTGTTGATTAAGCCTGCTCGTAGCTGTGTAGAGATTCACAGATCACGCACAGGATCTTTCTCAAGCGTCTTGTGCTATAGCAGTAGTTCTGCAGGTGCATCTGCTTCCCCAGAGCTGGAGTGGGATGGTGGCTGGTGCTCCTCTTGGAGCTCCTTGAAGATGGGCAGTGCACTGCGACTGCCAGCAGAGGTGTACAAAAGGGGCGCATACTGCCCCTTACTCAAGATGCAGCTCTTATGAATTACTTTTGCTGTGCTATCTTGCTCAAAAAAAACCCGATTTCATTGGATGGTATTACATGAGAGCAATTTTAAAGCACTTTGTGACTGGAGAAAATGGTACTTGGGTCTTCACACAGACTTTAACAAGCCTCAGAGGATTCAGTGCTAAATTTAGTCTAGCTTTTTAAAATTTAAAATCAGTCCACTGGTTATACATTGAGATTCTGTATACTTTGTTTGACTGCAGAGGAATGAGCAGAGCCATTCCTTCGAGGAAATACATCCAGCGTATTCCCTGCTTTCACATGCACATTACTTTAAGTGTACTTTTAAAAGACCTGTGAGATACCAAGAAATTTCATCTCCAGCGTGAAATTCATCTGTTTGTGAGGTCCATACTGTTGCCTACAAATCAGTTTGTTTTAATCAAATGGTAGTGCAAGGGATTTCTTCTGCATTTGTGTAATCAAGCAGAGATAAAGCTGCTATAAATTGTATTACTTCATGTTTGAACAGAAACGTGTTTGGGAATACTTGCAAAAGCCAGAGGAGTACTATGAAATCTGAGACAAAAATTTTTAAGGAAAAGAACTTTTGGAAAACTGGCTGTATTGATTAATGACAGGTTAAAACAGCAGTGTGAATGAGCACTTCCATCATTGATCATTATAGTCACAATGACAAGACTGACATGACTTAATCCCTTAATATATACAGAGCAGTATGTACAACACTTCAAATTCACAAATAATTTGACAAGACTTCACTAATTCAATCTTTCATTTTCTCTGGTGTCTTATTTTAGAATGCATGCTGTCCTCATTGTGAAGCATGTTGCACGCAACCTGTTTATTCATTTCTTCTGTAGAAAGAATGAGTCCTGAAACTCTGCTTTCCATTTCTCCCTGCCTGCTCCTCCAGCTCCAGCTGCTGCTTGTTCCTCTCCATGCTGACTTCCCTGCAGCAATGTTCACAGGCAGTGCTATGCTCAGAAAGATGCTGTAGAACCTTCTAGTTCTTGTTTTGCTCATCCAAGCTCCATTGCTGTAGCAGCCAAATATGCTGTTCCCATTGTGGGAGGTGCTGTGAGCTGCATGGAGCTTTTGCTCTGGAGGCCAAGGACTTTCTGTTTATTTCTTTGATATTATCAAGGTGTCTTTAAATTAACATCAGATCTCAGTAACAACATCTTTTTTCCTGCTGCTGGTGACTCTTCAGGTCAGCACAGGTTATTTCAGCCTACTTTCCTTCACATATTTCCACAATGCTGGTTTGTACTCAGTAAAACTGTCTACATTTGGTTCACTGCCAATTTGAGATGATCTCTTTTTCTGGGTGTTGATTTAAAATTTCAGGCAAAATGCTGGATTCCTTAATAAACTTTTTGTTGGACTGAAGGCACTTGAAACAGCAATGTTGGCTGCGAAACACTATTTCCTTATCAACATTTGGTTATTTATTTACATGGAACAGGCAGCCCAGAAGATCTTCAAAGGCTGCCTAGACATGGCCCTGTACATCTTGCCCTGGTTGGCCCTGCTGGAGCAATGGGATTGGATCAAGCGAGTTCCAGAAGTCCCTGCCAAACTACCATTCTGGCATTCTCTGCAACTTAAACTTAAACCATTCTGCTTCATCTTTTCTAGATAGTAAACAAACTGTTAAGCATACCAAAAGAATTACACTTTTGTTGAGACACAGCTTTCAGTCAGTGAATTGAATTTACTCCCTATTTTGAATTATTTGTGAAATTCTCCTACCTGCTCTACAAACACTTTTTATTTCTTTTTTTTTTTTTTTTTTTTTTCAACTTTCCCACAACTGTTCCACTATTCTACCATAAACAGAAATACTGAAGCAGATGTGAGGCAAAATAACAGCTCTATGTAAAGTACAGAATTTTAAGGGATGGACCTTCTGGTGCGTTATCAGAATTTTAAGGAAATTTCCACCTGAAGAATAAAATATTTTCTGTTGCTGTTTTTCTTCAGGAAAGTTCTGAATAAACTGAATTCTCATACACCTCTCATGCTGGATTAGGAAGTATAAGAATTGTTAATACTAGCTGTCAAGGGGAAAATGAATCATAGGAAACTCGTAAAAAAAAAACCCAAATATTTCAATTTTCATCAAAATAAGTCAGCTAAGAGCTCTCTGAGAACAAATACAGATCAACCTATTGTGTAAGCTTGAAAGTTAGAAAGACAGCTTTATTTTAGTAATGTACTTACCTGCATTCCCTGCTTTCAATTATCATCGTTCTGTTTGTTATACCCTGAACAGAACTGCAGCAAATTAGAGTATGAACACAGTGTGTTGCTATACTTTAGTATAGCACAGAAAGCAGAGGGGGTAAGGAGTTTTCTATCAGCCTTTAGTGTTCTGTTAATTCATAACAAAGCACCCTGAATATATCCAGTCAAATTTGATTTTATATTGTTCAATGTTTGCTCTTACCAACTTGAAACCTCTCTTAAAGTTGGTCCCAAAATCCCAATGGATGTTGTAACTGGGAATTGCTACCATATTAACACAACAAAGGAAGTTTTTTTCCAAACAAATGGGACACAGGAATAAATCCAATATATTCTTAACAGTGTCAGTAATTTGTAAAGCTCCATCTATTGCTGTAATGTAAGTTATTTGAGAATTTGATTGGTTATTATTTACTGCTGCCTCACAGAGGTAAAAATGATCATGATCAATGATCACGATGTTAACGAATAATTAAGAAACTAAGGAATTATGTGCATCTTTAAAATATGCAGAGAGGAAAGTATGCATTTGCATTAGTCTTAGTAATAACATGTTAAGGGGAAAAAAAATCAACACACTCAGTTCTGATTTATTTATTGAAGTGAACTTTATTCTATATATGAAAAAGTCTTTCTTAAAGAGAAAATTGAAATATTTCAGTCATGAGTTTGAGTAGTGTCTTGCTGGGTAGTCTGAAGATTTTTATTCTGTTTTTAATTTTGTGAAAGCTTTTTAAAAAATCTGGGTAAATAAAGCCACAGGAGACTCAAACATATTTAAAGAGTGCTTAATTACAAAAAGGAGTTTTCTTACTGATATCAAAAAACTTTCTTACGTGCATACCCTGTCTGACCACACAATGTTTTCATGACCAAGGTCTAAGAATGTACGTTAAAAATTCTGTGACAGCATTGCTGTTGTAACAGTAGTGGATATCACTTATGGAAGGGCTTTGTGTGGCAGTGCTGAGCAGGCTTTAGTCTAACATGTAAGAACTGTCTTTGGAATTGTAGAATGGTTTAGATTGGAAGAGTCTTTAAGATTATCCAGTTCTATCCCTGTGCTGTGAGCAAGAACACTTCCCAATAGACCAGGACGCCCAAAGCCTCATCCAACCTGGCCTATCCATAAGTTCCCTGAGCAACTTCATGTCTCATTCACCACACTCATAGAGAAGGATTTCTTCCTTACATCCAGTCTAGATCCACTCTTAAGCTTAAAGTCATTGACTTACTCAACTCATGACTTTGTAAAAAGTCCCTCTCCAGCTTGTGAACAAATTTCCATATGAAGGTGAAAAGTAAACTAGACAATGCCCCGTTTGGGCAGTAGAAGACCATAACATGGTCTCTTTAGAGTCTTCTCCAGGCTGAGCAAACCCAATTCTCTCACCCTTTCTTTATAGGAGAGGTGCTCCAGCTCTGATAATCTCTGTGACCTCTTGATCTTCTCCAATAGATCCATGCCCTTCTTATGTTGCAATAACCAGAGCTGAACTCAGTGCAGCAGCTGGGAGCATATGAGAGGGGAGCAGAGAAAGAGAATCACCTCCCTCTTACTACTGGTCATACTAATTTTGATAAGACTCAGGTCGTAGTTGGCTTTCTGTACTGCAAGTACACACTGTCAGCTCATGTTGAGCTTCTCATTAGCCAACATGTACAGAAACTTCTCTTCTGGTCTGCTCTCAATCCATTCCTTACATGGTCTGTGTTTGTGATTGGGATTGCCTTGACTCAGTTACAGAACATTGATGTTAGCCTTACTGAATTTCATGGAGTTCACACAGGCACATTTCTTGAGTTCATGGGCCTCTTTGGAGGCATTCCGTCCCTCCAGCATGTCTACCACATCAGTCGGTGTCTTGGTGTCATCAGTTGGTTTACTGAGGATTTTCTCAATCTCACTGTCTGTATCACCAACAAAGATGTCAAACACATCAGTCCCACTACCATTCCCTGAGGACCTTTCATATCAACCCTTACAGAGAACTGTACAGTTTTGTAGTCAATCCTGCAGGTGCTTGAGCAGGATATTTTTCACATGATTCTTTTGCACATATTGGCCACCTGTTTCAGGGAATTTCAAGGAATGTTTGATCCATTCCTGGCATTTGTAGAATTTGGGCCCTGTAAATGTATGTATTGAAAAAAGCAGTGTTTATATAATGCTTCAAGAATGTGTGCTGAAGTTTGCTTCCATATTGGCAACCATCACGATCTGTGAGTACATGCTTTCAAAGCCAGTGACAAAATTTACTTCATGCAGACTGTTTTGAATAGTTGCACTCATGAGTCTGGGGAAATGTCTGTTTCAATTGAGCACTTAGCTTTCTGATTCCTTAATTTAACTGCAGTGAAGATTTTATGCATTTATAATGCAGTTAAAAATAGAGGAGCAAGAAGTAATGTCATAAGAGTGATATATGCATGCAAACATTGTATCATTTCAAATGAGAACTAAAATAACATCTTTCTGTGGAAGATTTTTTTCCTATGATTGAATATAGAGAAATGTCTTGGAATCTAAAATTATTGCAGAAGACATTAAAGAACAAAGGGACACTATGCCTTAGTTATCTCCAAACACTGAAGCCAGTAGATTTTCAAAGAGGAAAGTTACAAGGTGATTTGATCAGTATCACCATGAATTTGATAAGATAATATTACAGTGTAAGAGACAAATATACCAAGAGTTGTGGAGGAAGTCTGAAACTTGAAGGTTTTAATCTATAAAAGTATGTGTTCGTGGCAACCACAGCATTGTCCACTGTGAAAACTGAGATGCCTGAAATTGCTGTTGCAATTTTTAAGTAAAGAAGAGGATTTTCAGTGTGTCATTTCAGCATTTTTAAGCAGGGGTGATAAATTCAGGATGGCTCTGTTGTTTGCCCAACTTTGAGATTAAACTGAATGATCTTTCCAATACTAATGGACTCACCACGAGCCTATCTATATGACTAGGTATGTGTATAATGCTAATTGAATTAATTTCACTACATGTAAACTTACTTGCATTTCTCTCCTCATGATTTTAACTATGTTAGCTGAGAGATTAATTCACTGGCATGTCGAGTTTACTTTTCACCTTTTTAGGGAAATTTGTTCATAAGAAACGTTTCTTTTGTGGAAAGCCTCTGTGCCTATGACAGAGTAGGACAAGACCCTATTATATACCAAGGAAGGCTGAACACCAGTTCTGGACTTATCACCTGATTTGCTTTCAGCTCTTGGAAGATAGATTCTGATCTAGGCTCCTTGTGTTGGATGTTTGTTGAACTCTGCAATAATTCAATGGGCAGAGCAGAGATGAAGGGATTTCTGGAGCAAAAGCCAGCCAGTTGACTTTATAGATACTCAACACATGTTCTGCTTTCGTGGATATGAAAGTTAATTTTACAGGGTGATATAAACACCACTTTAGAAATCCAGTTGACTCATATTTTAAAAAAATATGTGAATGAAGGGAATTTCTGAGCTAAACAAAGACACAGTCTTCACTTATGATTTCATGTTTTCCATTTCTGTTGAAGAAAAGAATCTGGGTTTGAACGAGAACTGTTGTAATTCAAGCTACTTTTAAAGTTACTCAAAAAAATCCTTCTGTATTAGTTTTCTGGGTTTCTATCATGAGAATCATACTGGACTTTTATTTTAATAATGTATATTTTAGTGAACACTCATTATATTATTTGTAAATATTTATGAACAAGTTTTTGCTGAAGTATGCCAAAATTGTTCAGACTTGCAGACGTCCAACATGAGAGATGGGCCAATTTGTAAGGAGATTCCTAAGATGTTTTGATGTTCAAAAAAGTGTAGGAAGACACCTGTAATCCTGATTTTATTTTCAGGTTGACAGGGACTTTGACAAGACTGAAGCTGAAAAAAACTAGAGAGAATAATTCCTGATAAATATAAAGCTATTAAAAATATGTTCAAGCTTCATATATCTATTTGACTTGTTTAATATGCTATGGCATTTGCTGAGAAAACTACATTTTGATGGCCCTTTTCAGTGGTTAAAGTAATCTACTAGCATTATTTATTTATGCTCTGTGATGAAAGAATCATCCTACTAGCAATTACAAACTTTAGAAAAGCATCTTTTTGGAAAAAATAAACTCATGCATCTACAGAAGTTTCATAAATAGTTAAGGATTATGACTAGTTTAATGAAGGCATTTTCTATGCTTTCATTTTTTTTCAATTTTTTCCACAGTATATTACACAGTCTTACACTCAAAAATATTCTGAGAAAGAAATTCAATCCTCCCTCAAATATCCTGCATATTGAAATATGTTGTCTTATACATAATTTGCTGAGTTTCTAATTTCTTAAAAATGAGCTCAAGATTTGCCTTTTTAAATTTTCTAAAACCATTAAATCTGATACCTTGCCCAATTTGAAGATTTTTGTTCAGCAGGTGATGAATTCCATCTACAGAGTCTTAACAGAAACTCAGTGCACTCTAAACTTGAGTCTACAGAGCTCCAATGTATCTATCTGTCTGCAGATTCTTAGTCAGCAGATACTAATTCTTTAGTACACACAGTGGAATGGCAAAGTACCTTATTTAAGGACTAGCTTATGAGATCACTTGTTTTACATGTTTATAAAAGTAATGAAGACAAAGGCTGCATTCACAGCCAGAGGTTCCACTATACTAAGGGAAGTTATTGCTTTTGTACCAGCAGGATGTCTGCAGCATCATACAGATATATCTTAAATAATAAACCGCCAGCAGAAGGAATTTTCAGTCTCAAAACAAATGGTACTTTGAGAAAAAAAAGTTCGGGCATTAGATGAATGTTGGGTGAGCATCCAGATGTAGTACTCAAATATTGCTGTTACCAGGGTTGCCAGAATATTTCAGGCCAATTTGAATTCCGTTTTCAAATTAAATAAAAGCCAGACAAATATAATAACTTCAACAGAAAAAATCTGTGGTATCTGAAAAGAGCTGAGAAACATTTTAACAAGAATTGGAACAGTACTGCCTCGCTGTTATTTGGACAGATAGACTGTTCAACAGTTCTTCTCTTGATACACAATATACTTTGTGCTAGAGGACATATTATTGACACTCCAGAGAGTGTTCAAAAAGACAAAGACTGTGATGTCCAAATTCTCTCTTCAGACAGGGTCAGAACTACTCTTCTGGAGGAAGTGTACTACTTGGGTAATTATCCTTATAGAAACCTTAGGATGAACTCATTTGTTTTTCGACCCATGTGCCCAGGCTCTCTGCTACAAGCATAACTTAATCTTTTAAACAAACAACAAAATGCAACACTAAAAGCTGCAGTAGAGAAATTATATCTGCTGGCATCCATTTTATTGACCCAAATGAACCAATGCAAAATCTCATTATTGATCTCTGTGCTGAAATCAAATCTCTACTGCTTCTCTGAAGTCAACTTTCCTCTCACTTTATCTATAAATTTCAGTTTCAAACTTCAGTGACTGTCAAACCTCATTATGAATACCAATTGCAGAATTGTTTGGAATATAGATAATTCAAATGGCTGCTTCCACCTCTAATGGATTCTTCACCTGCTGCTCTGCTACAGTAACTAAGTCTGTATGCCAAGATGTTTAGGTTTAATGCAGTGCTGACACTGGAAAACTGAAGTCTTTGATCATTTCTGTCTACTGTGAGCTCTGAAAGCATGAAGAGTCACTCTGCCTTATCTTCTGTACCACAATTTTACTTGGTCTTCTTGGCAGGTAAAGGGACTTGAAAGCAAGATTAACACTGTAAGGAAATGAGAGCTTTGTTGTTTTTCTTCTTTTCAGCATTCCATGACCTTATTCCCACCTTCCTTTGGTTTTCTTTTTATTTATGTATTAGCTGATTTATTTCAGTATGACTCTTCCCCGTCCCCACTGTTTAGTTTGTTGTATTTGTTTTAACGTGCCACCTAAAATTCCCAGTCACAGATGTTAGTATCAGCCATTCACATACGTTCCAATCAATTTTAATATTCCTCTGCCAAAAATCTTGGAAATTGAAGAGTATGAATAAACAAAATGTGTTATTTCTTAAAACAAAACAAAACAAACAAAACAAAAAAACCCTGCTTGTAAAGCAGATCAGAAGAAGGCAGATTAGAAAAAACTGTTTGAAATATTATTAAATGGGAAATTAAGCACCTTGACTAATGTATATCAGAAGCTCAGAGTGTTAAGTTAATGCATTAGGCAGCAATTGCCTGTAAGGGATCCAGTATACATTAAATAGAAACTGGAAGAGGTCCAGGATGCCTACCAATATAAAATGCAAAATTCCACAGGTCAGTTTTTCATTAAATTTGGTTTTCTTCTACGTTTTCAGTTGTGTTTTCTGTAAGAAAGAGAATGATAAAAGGTCTGTATTGAAGGATTACGCATGACTGAAGTACTGTGCACAGTAAAAAAAAGCTCAAATTTTTAATTCAGTTGCTCATGGCATAGCTTTACCAATGACTAATGCCCAGTTAGGCATTCTGTAAAAGTCCTGTCCAAGCAGTTTTGCCTTTTAATGGGTCATGGGTAATGAAAGAAAGAGTAAACATTTTTACTACCTTGGCAAATGTTTCATATACTAAAAGCTGTGTTTTCTTTGTAAATGAAAGCTCTTTGTATTTTAATTTTCCATTATTTCAGACTGTTATATCTGCTTTCTTCTTTTCATCCCTGAGTAGTTTTCCATGCACTATCACAATCTTGTCTGGTTTTTACAGTCGTTTTGGAAGAGCCTTTGGGATTTCCTATTTTTGATGTTTTAAAAATATATAGCAATGCCTGTGTATTGGCATTTACACTATACCTCATGGGAGCTTTATCAGACAGCTGTGTTTACACATTCAAATGGCAGTTTAATGTCTGATACTTATGGTAATCCTTCCTTTCTAATCAGATACTTACTCTAGCAAGAATTAAAACCTTAGAACTGTTCACTCATTGTCAATTTTACTTCAGAAGATATCTGTGTAGCAATAAAGGAGATTAGGATATATTTCATAAACTATCCTTTGGGCAGGCTGAGAATATTCAGCTCATTTAAACCACGATTGATTTAGTGAAAGGAAGAGACCTGAAACTTCAGGGCAGCTAACAATCACTTGATGGCTAAAGTGCCCATTGGAGATGTAGGAGATCAAGATAATGTTTCTGTTTCATTTGATTTACAACAGGATCTTGAAACTGCTTTTTCAGCTTTGTAGATTCTGGTTCTCACCAAAAGAGTGTAGTGATGCTGTAGTATCAGCCTCTTACTGCCTTTCACAGTTAAGGAGGAAACACTTTGGGAAGAGATAATGGCAAGAGTTAAGGGAAGAATAACTAGATAAGCAAGGGACATACAGCTGGTCTATTGAAGATCTAGATATATATCTTTTTGATAATTTTAAATGAAATGCATATATATATTTTTTAATCTTACTCTGATACTGAATGGAAAAAGGGCTTTTCTCAGCATAGCATTTTAGTGTAACTTTTCCCCCCAGTTTCAGCCCTGACAGCATGAAGTGCTACTAGTTCAATTTTCATTTGATCTTGACATGAAATACAAGATTAGTGGATATACTTAATGAGGTACATTGACAGATGTAAGATGTTCCCTAGTTTCTATGTTGAACAAATGACATTCATGATGAATGGTAGTTACTGGTGATTTCAGATCTTTACAACATATAAGTGATGATGTGCAGCTTCACTGGTTAGGCTTCAGTAGCCCTACTGTATTTTTACTAGTAAATCCCTTGTTCTGCAACGCAAAGTTTGAGGGAAAGAAAACAGCATCTATCTTTCTTCTATTCACTTTTATAATAGTTTGTCCCCCAAACTCCCTCCCCCACCCAAATCAGAAAATTCTTAAGTCTATTACTCCTTTCTGCTGCTGCAGAAAGAAATGACCAACTATTTACTGCATTCTACTTTAAAAACATTCAGTTAATTGTCTTTTGTTTTGCCAAAGAAACCCACATTCAGAGTAAACCCCAATAAATGATGAAAAAGGTTACACATATGTGTTTCTTCAAGATTAGTTTTCCAAAAGGGAAATTTTTTTGACTGCGTAGATAGGTGGCTTCAAAAGTAATGTGTCCTGTTTTTTTTCCATGAAAACTACCACCAATACAGAAAGCATTATAACACTACTTGACAGAGGAAATATTCATCTACAAAACAGTATTTTTCAACACAATTGCCACCATTATCTAAGCATTTTTTTTCCAGTAATGAACAAAAGCCTACATGGCACACTCATAAAAATCTGCACCAGCAGAGGTGTGCCACTGTTATTGCCAGCACTGCTGAAATGCACCTACCATCACCTCACTGCGCTTCATAAACATTCTGCAAATATCAATGCATGTCAGTGGGTGCCATTTTTTTTTTGAATGGGAATTGAATGACACACCTTTGATTCATACACACTTCCCTGTCAGACACCATTCTGTCAGAGTGCCCCTTTGCTGCCATCTGTTGCATGGCAACAACATGTAACAGAATATTGGCAAGAAGGTTCAGCCTCTACTGGTGTACATCAACATCTACTTCTGCTGTCAACCAGCATAATAAAGTAGGAGGCATTACTTTTGGAGCAGCCTTCATAATGTTCACAGAATAGTGTAATTTGAAGTTGTTTTATTGTAATATTGTAATTCAAATTAAACTAAAAGCCTGAAACAGGCTGGATATGCACTGCTGGATATGCTGGATATGCACTGCTTTAGGATTTTATAGATTTTGCTCTTAGGTTCAATTGCTAAACTCTTCTAGGAAATATATTTTTAACGTATGTAGTCCTAGTGGTTTGTCCTTAAGCTGCACTTTTTCAAAGAAAATTTGGAGAGCAGTGGCAGCAGGCTTTGCTTTCAGAGCCAGTAAGCTGAGAAATGGAGACTGAGCATTATTTTAAATGTGCTGAATACACAGATGTAACTCACAGTCCTTTAGAGCATGGATGTGAGGCTGCAGCTGAAAATCAGGCTGTAAATGAATTCCAGAAACAAAGGCCATCCACAAACTTTTGTTTTCTGTTTTAGTAGGTGCTGATATTGTGCCACTGAAATTTTAACATTCTGCTTTAATTAACACTGTTTCCCAAGGCCTGCTGTTCAAGTACTTATTTTTTTCTACATTTGCATAGACAGAAGGTAATGTTTTTCTTGAGCTGAAGTAGAAAAGACTATATGTGTAAGTAGCAAATGTCTCCCTCAAGTGTCAAAAACAAACCCCCGAGTGCTAGGGATATGTGAAAGATGTTTCCTTTTAACAGCCCAGACTGAGCACGTCACTGGTTTCATGGTGAGCCAGGGCATGGTGGAAAAGAAGGCACTTACAGTAGACAAGAATTACTTTTAGTAACATCAGGAGAAATTTCTATTTCTATATATGACCTGGTCAAAAGCAAAATGGAGAAAGGTGCTTAATGGCTACTTTGCCTCAGTCTTCACCAGCAAGGCCTCTAGCTGCATTACCCAAATTGCAGAAAGCAAATGTAAGAATTTGGAACAGGAAGACCTGCCTGCTATAAGTGAAAATGAGATTTGACACCATGTGAAGAACCTGAAGGTGTACAAGTCCATGGGACACAATGACATCTATCCACGAGTTCTGAGGGAGCTGGTGAATAAAGTTGCCAAGCCACTATCCATCTCATCTGAAAAGTCATGGCTGGTGAAGTTCCCACTGACTGGAAAAGGGGAAACATAATCCCCATTTACAAGAAGGGAAAGAAGGAGGATCCAGGAAACTACAAGTCAATGAATCTCACCTCTGTGCCTGCTAAAATCATAGAGAAGATCCACCTGAAGATCCTACTAAGACATGTGGAAAATAAAGATGAGGTGATTGGTGGAAAACCAACATGGTATCATCAAGAGCAAATTGTGCCTAAAAGACTTGGTGGCCTTCTAAGATGGATTTACCGTGTCAGTGTATGAAGGAAGAGCAATGATGTGATCTTCCTGGACTTGTGCAAAGCAAGCAAGGTATGCCCTACTATCCTGATCTTATGATACCACACCTGGAATACTGCGTCCAGATCTGGGGCCTCCAACTCAAGAAGAGCATTGTGCTGTTGGAATGAATCCAGAGGAGGGCCACAAAGATCTTTCAGAGGGATGGAGCACCTCCCTCACAGGAGACTCAGGGCTGAGTTGACTCTTTTCAGCCTGGAGAAGAGTAGGCTCTGGGAGGCCTTCATAGTGACCTTCCAGTACCTGCAGAAGACCTACTGGAAAGCTGGGGAGGTACTTTTAGAAGGGTGTGCAGTGACAGGAGAAGGGGAAATGCCTTTAAACTGGAAGAGGGTAGATTTAGACTAGATATTAGGAAGAAATTCTTTACTACGAGATTGTGAGACACTGGAAAATGTTTCCCAGTGAGGCTATGAATGCTCCCACCCTAGAGGCATTCAAGGCCAGGCTGGATGGGGCTTTGAGCGATCTGGTCTCGTGCGAGGTACCTTCCTATAGTAAGGGGGTTGGAACTAGATGATTTTAAAGGTTCCTTCCACTCCAAGCCATTCTGTGTTTCTGTGATTCTGACCTACACATAACAAACTTGTGAATATAGATGACGCATGTAGGTTAAATGAACATGTTGCATGAAAATTGTTTTGTTTTTCCCAGGAAGAGGCTATACTAACATTAGTCAAGTTCAAGTATTTCCTAAACTCTTCATTTTTAATAGTACATTGTCACCTGAAGGAATTATTTTCTTAGACTTAAAATTTAAATATAGTTTTTTAAAAAATGTAACTCCTTTCCAAATAAGATGTGTTTCACTTAAGTCATGAAGAACCAAATATTAAGCACTCCTCAAATCACATTTCTTTGTAATGATGCTAGGTTAATTTATACTTGCATGAAAGGTATTGAAGCAGCAACGGGTGTTCAATGAACATATGTAAAGTACAATTAAGCTAATGCCTTACTTTTGAGATAGTGATTGAAAATGTAATGGAATTGGTTGATCACCAGTAATGCTTAATTCACAATAGTGACGAAAGTGATAAATTTCTGCAGTGTGACTTCAGATAGCCAAGCTCCTGTCAGTTAAATTGCACTGGATTTACTTCCACAGATGGAAAGAATTGCCAGCAGAAAGAAGTCAATTCCTTTGGGATTTAAATGGTAGTATGAGTGATTTCAGATTTGCAGAGTTCAGAATAAAGTAGCAGAAGAAAAAAGTTCTTCAAAGATTCTTTGCTACTACTAGAGTCTGATTTAATTTCACTGCTAAATTGCAGTGGGATTTACAAGATGATGTTTGTGACTTTCTGAGGAGTTGTGTACAGTAGTGATTTGGAAACATCTACTTTTCAAACAATTTTATGTCTTCAGTGAAAAACCAATATCACATAATTCATGCTTCTTTCATAAGTATTAAAGAGTCTTTTTTTCAGAGATTCCTAAGGTTTCTGTTTTTCAGCCTAGCAGATCTTTTGAACTTTAGGCTTGTAACTTCATGTTTCTAACAAAATAATTAGTCTGAGCGTATCTATTTTCTTATCAAAATGATTTTCAGCTCCTTTTATTTCCACAGAATAGATGTTGATGAAAGAAAGTCCTCAATCAGTTATAAGGAAGCTGTGATCTTAAAAAATTGTGATTGTGTAAGGACAAATAAGAGAAAATATCCTGGTTTTTGTGGTTTTCTTTCTTTCTTTGTTTGTTTTCCAGTTATTTGTTAGTTTATTAGAAAAATAATTTTATTTTTTGAACAAGAAGGTTTAACATGAATGTTAAGATGCTTTTTTATTTAATTTTCATATTGTAACTGTGTTGACAAAGCACTGTGACTGTGGCAGCACTGATGACAGGAAGACAAAAGGTGATTATAAATGTTCTAGCCAGCAGATGTTGTGAGATAATCCCATTTTGATAAATTCTGAAATAGAGAATCTGAGTTCTACTGTGTAGTTAAAGTTGCATTATACAGTTAAAATATTTAAGAAATACATACTATTGTTAGATAGTTCTGAAGAGGCCTCAGAAAAGTCTAATTTACAGCATGGAAAAAAAAAAACTTAATTAGTCTTAGGTTAAAACACTGCTTTCTCTTGCTAAAGATGTATAAAATAGAGAATTAATTGTACGGATTTTACTTCAAAATTTTCATTCGTTCTCTTGGTTAGTATGTGCGCCACAAATTAATACATTGTAATAAAGTAATTCAGCATTCAGGAAGAAAATACAGATTCCTGCAAATCTGTTGATTAATTTAGACAAGTGGAAATTGTTAACCATGCATTAAATGCTGGCACTGAAAAAAAATATCCCCATCATTCAGATAAAGGGAGAAAAAGGAATGTGCACAGATGTATCATATGCAAAAATAAATGTATAAGTAAATAAGCAAAATTTGGAACAAAATTATCAAAACACACCACCACAAAAACAAGACAAACAAACAAAAAAGAAATATTAAATACAGAAGAAGCCTGTGAAAGATGTCTCTATTTTTCTGGGAGCTGTTCTGAATTCATTTTTGACATAATCCTTAAGTTTATAAATCTCTCAGAACAGAAAAGCTCAGGCTAACATTGTAGACTGTAGAAGCAGGAAAAGTTGTATAGCACTGGGTCATCTAGGCTAATCTAGCAAAATGCTTTTTCTGGTGTGCAAAGCAAAAATGTTTCTATTAACTTTGTAGTGAGACCACTCCTATTTTAATGTAATTCGCTGCATGGGAATTCCTACTTGCTACCTAGTGGGGTTTCACATTTCTAAAGACATAACATTTTTCCTGGTTAATTTGATTTTATTAATTTAAAAAAAAATTGCATTTTGTGCACTTTTCATACACATATTCACAAAGCTAAAGAAAAAAAAGAAATGCAGCTTGGTAAAAAGATACACCTATTGAAGTCCTTTAATCTTTTAGTGTTGAATAAGGGAAGATTAAACAAGCTTATCAGGAGAGATTAAAGCACTTTATATAGAACAGTGCATGGATTTGCGTTATCACATTGGAGCTTGAACTCTTCAAACTTAATGTATGTTCTTACATGAAATACTAGACCAAAATAAAATAGCAATATCATAGCTTTCCCAGTAGTGCACAAGAACTCAAAAGCAGGAATCATGCAGGCACACAGGAACTTTGGCTCATGGAGACATTGATTTTCCCTTCAGACTCATGAATGTCAGTTCATGCAACTAGAATTCATTTTCCTGTCAGACCTGAATGACATCTTCTCATGGCTGTCATCTGGCTGCTTTCCACGCTGCTGCAGTATCTCTGAGCTGCCAATCCATTTCCAAACAAGTGAGAGAGAAAAGGATTGGCAGGAGAAACTCCATGGAGCTGGATGCTTCTGGTGCATGGCATGTAATGCAGGACAGATGGGTCAAGCTTTGAATTAGAGAGCAGACATGGGAAATCTACCCACAGGAAATTAATATACATTCGTGTAGTAGTAGTAGTATTAGTAGTAGTATCAAGGGAAGCTCATTAAGAATCTGGGTCAGTTGTTGTAGGAACAGTATGCATATTGATTTTTAAAAGATAGAAAGCATTGTATATTACATCAGAAGTAGAAAAGCGTATAGTGATGTGAGGGCTGCAAATTAGTTGCATTCCCGTTTTGCAGGGTATTTTCAAGGATGAGTCCTTGGGAGTTTCCTTTCTTTTACTCAGCCAGAAAAAGCCAGGGAGAAAAGTAAAGGCATAGAGCAGGAAAGTACAAAGAAGCCTACTGGGAGTCAGACATCTCAGTGGAGGTGCCAGGCACTCAGGAAAGAAGGAGAAAAGGCTGATATGTTTTTGGAGGCACAGTGCCTCCTTCAGCACCTATTCTGCACAGCACCATACTTGTTCCTTCTCACTGTTCCCTCGGGTTTAGAGAAGGGTTTAGAGATCCACGTCGCTATTTGACTTTGAAAAAGGTCTGAATACCACATGCTACTGGGCTCAGGATAAAATGTCCTGAATGTAAGATTGGAATTAGTGTAAAAAAAGTCATTTAATTTGGAAGTTTTCCCAAAATATGGAACTGCATGCTGGAATCATTTACTCTGAAGGAAAATGGCGCTAATAAATGGAAGACAGCTGTAGTCAGCTGCCGGTTCTCATGCTATTGTTTCCTAGGAGGATTTTCTGTTCCAGCCTAGAAAGATAAATGAATCTACATTATAAATTTTTTAGGAATTTATCTCTAACATAGTCTCCATATAAACATCTGAACAACAGGCTTTTAAGTACAAAAGGTCAAAAATGGGCACACAGTGGATTAAAGTATTTACAGTTAAGAGGACAGCCTACAACTTTTGAAGGCAGCTAAGCCTGATGGCAGACCAACTTTGATAATACTGTCAGTTCAGTGGGATACACCCTTGTGGAAAAACAAAACGGAACAAAATATCACCACAGCATTCACCAACAGGCTCTTTGACAAATTTTGAAGCATTGTCTGGTCTATACTGTGTAGAGATTTCTGTAACACAAACTGAAATCTGAGCCAGAACTCAATTGGACATTACAGTAACAGTCCACGAATGCAGATAAATTGAACCAATTATGACAGGCAAAGGTATTTGGATAAAGCAAGACCTGGAACCAAGGCAAGGATTAAAACGGATTGCATCATTTTCAGGAATTGACATCAGCAGGCTCTGTACAGCACAGAGAAAGAGCACAGTATAGTTAAAGGCATCTCTGCTACCTCTCTGGTGTAGAAAGAGACCAAAGACAACACTGACTAATAAACTGTGCAAGCAGTTGTGCCAAAATCAACCACCACCTGAGCCTGCTGTTCTAAAAAACTGACTCTGGGAAGCAATCCCAATGGCTGGGATTTGAAAGCCAGATAAGATACCGTTAGGCAGTGTTTGCCAACGGGGGTAAAATAAAATTTGTGTATGAATATGCTGAGTTAGATGATTAGTTAAAGAGTGGACCAGTGTTTAGAAGAAAGTGATCATCCAACATTTTATACATTATGAGCTCCTAATATGGATGCTACTGGCACCTTTGGGATTAGCATTTTAAGGATGGTTAAATGGGAAGAAGGAACACAGGGAAATGTAACAGTACTCCATACAGCCATTTGGTGTGAAATTATTTCCCTTTTGTTAATTTTCCAATATATTTGACTCAAACATTGTAATTTGCCATCTGCCCCTGCATAATGTGTTCGCTTGTTAATGTCTTTAAATAGCTACATTTCCCACAGGTTCTCATTCCAGACAGCTTCGGAAATGCAGAATCAGAGCTTACTTTTAAGCCCACTGGGAAAAATGATAGAGGAAATTGTCACATGACAATAAAGTAAGTTCTGAGAGACAGAATAAATTGCATTTTTTCCAGCTAAATGATATTCTTTCTTTGCAAAATACGATAGGGCAAATAACTGTATATAAAAGCTGCTTTATGTCATCCAGCCCCATTTCCCCTCTGACTTCTGACCCTTTGAGTAGGAAAAAATGCTGCAGAAATGAATCAAGTCTGCTCAGTGTAGCCACAAGAACAAATGAGAAAGTCATTGAAAAATTATAGTGTTTTTACACTTCAGAAGTTCAGGCTAAGGATGATATGAGCAATAAATGTATATTATTTCTAGGGCCAATTTGTATGATGCTTTTATGGTAATTTAAATGGAGCATTGCAGCTTTTCTGGTGTGCTTGTGCTAAACTGAAAGCTAGCAGTATTTAAGCAGTACTGTATTTCTATAACATAAATAGCTGTGCAGTTACTAACATATAATTTTCTAGAGTACAGTCTACTTGTAAAATACAATTTTTCAATTAGGCTGTAAACCATAATTTTTCTATGAGTAAAAAAAAAAATAAAAATCAATGCATTTCAATGCATTTATTAATATTTTATTAATATTTTTAATAAAGATATACCTTAACATTACCTTTAAAAACTTTTGCTTCCAAAATTGTTTACACGTAGAAATATCTTTCACAAATATTAAAATATGGTTGATAGATACAGAGAACTGCAGGTTTTAAAATACCTCTCAACACTTTTTTAAGGAAGGTGCTTATCTGACTTATTAGCTAGCTGACACTCATCTAATGTGTACGTGGGGGAATCCTCCAAAAAGTCTTTTTTTCATGCTCCAAAGCACCTCTTTCTTTCCTAACTGGCAGTAAAAATAGCTAAGATTACAAACTGTGGCAATGCCATGCCTAAATGAGGTTACTGTTAATAATTCCTTTCATAACTTAACTTCTATGTGAGTGGCTGCTTTCTTTCTTTGTTATCTGTCACTCAAACAGAAAAGCTAGGACAGCAGTGAGAAGAAATACAATGTATTTTTACTTTTTCCCTGATCATACTCCCACTGCTGGTTCTTGTGTTGCTTGTAGAGAGAAGATGCTGGATGACATGATCCAGTATATGAACTACTGGAACTGTTCATAAATAGAGATGCTCTCTACTGAATTTGTCTTTTCTGCTTTTGTTAAGCTTTTGTTGTTATTTTTTCTTTCAGCCCAGGCATTCCGTAAATCTATTTTTTAAAATATTTTTTCAAGAAAACAGTTTTAAATAAAATGTTTGATAGCCAGTATTTATTTATATGATACAATCCTGATAATTTGAGCACTTAAATGAAATGTTTTTGCTGATGCATTTCTAACACAACAGCAGCATCATTTTGTTATCAACCAGTTTTAAAACAAATTGCTCTTAATTCCTTTTTAGTCAGTGTCTGTGGAACTATACATTATAATAGAAAGTATTAGAAAAAGAAAGAAGATCTTTTAAAACTTTCCCATTTTATTTTCTGTTACTTCTGAAATTCTGAGCCATTCTAGGTGACTTTTCTCCCAGAGTTAAAAGATATGTATTTGTTACACACCAATGCTTCAGTGTTTGTGGTATTCATAATTAGACACTTACTTGATGTTATGTTTATGTTATCAGAAAGGTATAAGATGTTGTCAGTTGTTTTTCTGTGAATATATATGACCAACATTTGGCATACTTCTACATCATAGCTAAGAACTTAAAAGGATACAACTTCCTATTATTTTTTGTTTATTATTTGTTTAGCGTTACTTAATACCACCAACAGGACATTGTTAACTTTTTTTTTTTTTTTTGTAATATGCTCTTTCTACTTCCTCTAAAAAAATATTTTAGTCATGTGCTTGTAGTTATTTGTTTTTTTCATGTAGGACACTAAATTCAGCTTTTTGCTTAATCTAATTTAACAGCTGGTCCGGCCCAGTTCCGTCACCAGCAGGGCAGAGGGATTTCGCAAAATCCATGCCTCCGGAAAAGGGAAACAGGGACCTCAAAATAATTAAAAACAGTGGCAACGATCTGAGGAGAAACAAACTTTACTAAATATGGTATCGGAGTGCAAGATAACGCACCATAATAAAATATAATTAGAATTGAAGCTAATAAATAAAATATAATGAGAGAGAGAATGTCTGAAAGGTGGATAGGCCTCACCATAACACTGAGGTGAGATGCGCAGTCTGGTTGAGCAGCAGGGAGATGGGAAGAGAGCCAATGGACGAAGAGAGCATCAGGTGACCTTGCCAGGAGTTCTATCTCCTCTCTGTGACCACAAAGCCCCCAGGGGAATGTAGTTCTTCTTCTCTTCTGGGCAGGTACCCAGAACTTGAGCATTAACAGTCAAACTATATGGAATACCGAAAACCAAAAATCATAAAACTATGACAATATAGAATAAGCATAATGTAGTTGAAGACGGAAATAGATACTTTTCCATGACTTCATTCAGCTCTCAGCTACAATGAACCTCTTGAAAAAATTTCAAAAAAAGATGCAGTTTAAAGTTATTCGTCTTATACGTGTTATTGTTATTGTATAAGCTGAAATATATATGAAATAACTATGTAATGTGTTGGTAATTACTTGGTAGTATAAGCACTATGAACATTATTTTGTGTCAATTTTGCATATACTAGAAATGCTATGCCCTTGATGTCCATAGATATGAAGCTCTGTGAGAAAAAAAAAAAAAAGCATTTTATTAGATAACTACATTTTCTGTTTTTATACGAGCAAAGTTTTAGCATGGGCCTCCATGATGAGATGAAAGGATCCTAAGTTTGGAGACTTAGATAATTTTTCTTCAAGTATCTACCTTTGAGTGAAAACTTTTCTTATATCCTTTCACAGTTTTTCATTAGTCTCTGTTTTTTAACTAATCAGTCTGTTTCAGTCTATAGCTAATTCATACCTTGTTCATTTATTGATAATTACTGATAACATATGCAGACATTATTTACTCAGTTTTAGCAGAAGTTGAATGTAGCAATACTCTGAAGGCAGGTTAATAGAGAGAAGTGCAAGTGAACAGAAGCTTGGCAACTGGAACCAAAGTCAGATTCTGGCTGTGAATTTTCTGTCAAAAAGATGTTTTCAATGTGTTCATAAGAATATAGCTGAGGAACATTACAATATTACTCTGGTTTAGTGATTGAAAAAATTTTAATTGGTTCATAGGTAAAGCCTTTGCTTAAAAACAAACATTTGAGAAGTAAAAGTAATGTCTTAATACTGGAGATAAATTTGGTCCATTTGATCCTTTTTATTTGATCAATTGTATCTCTAGTCAGTATTTGTTTTCATTTCTTAGTGAACATTACTGAGGTAGTCAGCTTGTCTGGTACAGTATTAGTTGTGGGAAATCACTATAAGTAGATATGACTGTTGTATTGACAGTAGTCCTCCTTAATTTCAGCATTCAGAGAGAAAATATGACCACATTTGAGCAGTTAGTAACCATGGTTGTAATAGATATAATTTTGCATTTAAAACTCAAAATATAAAACAATTTATATTTTGCATCACAGGCATACTATAATCTTCAAACTAAAGGTGAAAGATAATGTCTGAAGCCCTAAATTTAATATCATCTTCTGTTCATGAATAAGAGATCTCAGAACAGTGATTTGTATCAATATTGAATCCTAACACAAGTTGGGACTGCTAGAAAGCAAGTAGGTTATACTTTGAAAAATAGAGAAAATACAGAGCTGCTTAGCTCTTGCCTTGGAATTTGAAATATTTTCCTCTGAGGGTATTTCAGTTTGCCATCTCCACTTCAGGAAGAATTTCTTAGATATATGCAGTAACAATTTGGAGGCGCAAATTAGGAGAATTTCACTGAGAGTAAAATATGGTGTTCATTCAAGAAAACAAGCAAAATCAAAATGTATTCTTATCACTTCAAAATATAACAGATAATCCTCATTATGGAATAACAAAAATTGGTATTTTTTCAGTTGAAATTTTGCATGATTCCTGGGGTATTGTGCATAGTGCAAAAAATGGAAATGGGATCGGCCATTTCCTGATGTCTGGATCTAGCATGTTTCCTCAGAAAGAACAATAGAACAACCGCAGACATCTGAGTTAGGAACTGAGCAAACAGGAAGGCAAAAGGAGGCTTAGAGAAGGTGATAAAATAAAACACAGTGGATAAGGATTCATTATGGATGGATGAATGTTCTAAATAATTTCAACAGTGAACAGATTCCATTCCCATCAGAGACTGACAGTAATAGTTCTCCCTCTAAATAAAAAATGGGGAAGTGCATTTGCTTCTAGCTCCAGCAGATGAAATCTGCAAATAAGCTGATATTGCATTGCCCAGAATTCTTTTTTTCTTTCTAGTTTGATATTTTTATTTAGCTTTAAAGTATTTTACTTTTTTTTTTTTCCCTGCAGAAAGGAACTCCTGCATTATTAGATTTTATGTTTCAAAAATAAGTGCACCAATTTTTATTTATAGCAGGGCATTGGTACGATGTTTCATGCAATTCTGATTAGAATTTTTTCAATCTAAGCTGTTTGCTTGAAAGCATGTACAACTCTGTTTCAAAAGAATATGGCACACACTATCCCATAGTAATTCCATGGATTCATATAAAAGATTACAGAGAAAAAAATCATTTTTCTCAGCGGAATGCTGAGATTATTTACAAGAGACTCACAAAATATACTTTCCAAGAGGAATATCTTCATTTTACATCTAAACCTATTAAAATTGAAAATAATTGTTATGACATGAATGTAACTTTTTTTTCCAGAGATTTATACAATCAATTTAATTTTAAGTAGAATAATGTCATGGCTGAAATATAGACTATCCAAAAATCTTCCTTCATACAAAGAATAGTTTTCATATAGCTGAGATTCTGCATAAAACAGATCTTGCAATGCTCAAAAAAAAAAAATGGCATTGGAAAGACTTTCATGATCCAGTACATTTAGCCCATATTTAGACGTAATTAATTATCAGGATACACTTCTTTACTGTGCAAGTAAAGCAGTGAGCATATGGAGCTCTGGGCACAGGCTGCTCAGATGTGGTAGGGTCTCCTCAGAGATCTTCAGAAGTTGCGTGGATGTGGGCCTGGGCAGCCTGCTCTGAGTGTCCTTGCTGGAGCAGGGTGGGACCAGGTGGGCACAGAGTTCCCATTCCATCTCTGCTAATTATGTAACATGGTGGGCATATAAAGGAGTGTGTTACTCCAGCAGTGGCTTCACTCTGTCACAGCTTAATGAGGCTAATTTGAGCTAGAAAGAAAGATATGGGATTGTTATACTGTATAACTTTCCATTTTGGAATCGTGCTATAATGTATTGATGCTATCTATGCCTCTTCCTCTCTAACTCCTTGGCTTGCCTTTATATTCACAGACTGTCTATTCTTTTTTGTTGCTTACCTAATGGTTTTATTAGGCTTCGAGTGTTTTTTTTTTTTCCCGAGGCAGATAGGTAGTAGAATCTTCATTTAGGTGTCCTTATGTAAGGATATCATCTATTGCAATTTGAACAAACACTCCAACAGATTCATTAATGGAAAAACAGCAACATTAATGTGCAGTGAGAATGGAAAAAAAAACAACAAAACAACACAGAACTGTTGAGATGCATACTGGAGAGTCTTTTACTTACCACTTACCACAGTTTTTCATGGTGCAAATAGCTTAATCTTAAATTTTGCACAAAAATAAGCAGGGCTTGAAAAACAGAGAGACATGCAATACACAGATTTTCCAAATAGGCAGTAAAGCATTATCTCTATGTGGAATACATTAGAAATGTTTTTGGTCTCAGTAATGGACTCATTTTACACTACTGGATTGATATTCGGATTTTATTTTTTTCATCTTGCAAATTCAGATTTACCTTCCAAAAGCAGTGCATGAGAAAGAAAAGATATCTTTAAAACTCTAATTATCTCAATGGCATCTATTATAGAAATGACAAGACTATCATGTTATTTAAAGAAAATTCATGTATAATGTTCATATATAAGCTACATACTGCAAAAGTTATGTTCACAACACAGGAAAGTTCTAAAGATGTTTAGCCTTAAAAGCTGAAGCACGGATTTCTCTGGGATGCTGTTTCTTGATCTTCCAGGCTGCTTTGTCTTTCAGCCGTCAGCTTGGTATTCCAACTCTTTCTTGCAGCACTCCATCCAAGCCACTGGGGAATGCATGTGATGCTTGAGATGTGCTGCAGCTGCCTTGCTGAGGCTGGCAGATAGCTGCAGAGTTAGAACTTTACAAAGCGCTGCAAGGTGCCCTCAGGAAAAGCACTCACCCGCACTCTCTCTTCAAACAAATTCCACAGATAATTCTTTGCAACATCTCCCCAGCAAACAACCTCCACTGCACAGGATTTGTGGCACTGTTTACATTTGTGTTGTGCAGGCTAAATAACTGCAGTAGACTTAACTGCAGCCCACTGTACTCAACATCTGAAACAAGTTGTAGTTTTCTAAATGGTAAGTGCTGAGTCTATGTAAAATACAGAGTGTCATGCTAGGATATCTGATAAAATCATCCACTGATTGCATTCTGTTGTGCTGATGTTGACTTGTAAATCTACTGTTACACAAATAGATCTTATCCATTACGCATTCTCCAGCAACAAAATGTGTAGGCAGTCTAAGATTCCCCAACTTTAGACCTCAGTTGTTTTCTAGTTTGAGATAGCTGTTATAATGTCACTGATTAAAGTGTAATTTAGAATTCTCAGAGACTGTATGGAATCATTAGTTCTGATTCAGCTCTATTGCTTTCACCATTGCTATCCATATATAATGAACTTTCTTGTTTCTTTCATGAATATTCCTCCCTACATGTTATACAGGAATATGAGTACTGTATCTTGCACCTGTCTTGGTTTAAGCAATAAACATAATGAAGTTCTATCCTTCAGTGGGTGCAAACGCCTTTACATTGTCTTTACAATGGCACTCTATGGCTGTTCCAGCTACTGAGTCAGTAAATTACATAGCCATTCCTTACTCTTTCAAGACCTCATAGAAATTAACCTTAGCATACCTCCCTGTGAAAAGACAGTACAGAGCTCTGTTTTCTAGGCATGGTTTTGTTGTAAACACTCTGAAAAACTGCAGTCCAGAACAACCATCAAGAGTCCATCATTTGGATGTTTTGACCAGAATTTTCTGGAGTTCTGGCATTAGTATCTGCTCTGAATGGCACCAATAAAAGTCTATTTTTGTATCAGATTCTCCATTTCACTGGGAATCTAAGCAAAGATTAATGATTATCTTGAAAAAAATTTTGGAGCACTGTAATGGAATAATCCATTATAAAATAGATCTTTTTGTCGTAATATCTTCCTCTGTCCATACCTTTAATCATCCACGTGTTTGTCAAACTCATGAGCAGTTTTGTAATTGGGAAAATAAATGTTGCACCAAACTTAACATCTGAACAGTGTAGCTATATGTCTAGATATATTCTGAAACCTGAAAGCTCTTGTTAACGGATATTTCTATTGAGCTTTTACTTACCTTACCTGTTCTTCAGAGGAACTGAGGCGTTTCAAGAACTGCCAGAGTGACATTGTTTCAGCCAGTCTTTTAGCAATGGTATTCTATCTCCAAAGCAAAGGAAGTTAAATATATCAATTATTAATTACTTTCAGATAGATTCTTCTTAAAAAATTTAAAGGAAATATAGTCTAGACCTGACAAATAAGAAAAACTTTCAAACAAAATGTAAGCTGAACTAGACATAGACTACAAATAAAGAAATAAGATTTCACTTATCTGATGAAGTTCAAGGGAGAGTTTCTATTTATTCCTTTAATTAAATTATTAATTTGCCAGTAAAAATTATATTTCTATATAAAGTCTATATACATATGTACAAAAGACATCTTTGAAACAAATGAACTGAGTCATTCCTGCAAAATAAACTGTATTTAAAGCTACATTCTGAAATCCTCTTAGACTCTTTTATCCGAGTAAAAATTGAGATTATAAAGTCCACCAATGCAATATTTTTTCTTTCTAATTTGCATTGAAGATCTAATATTTTTATTAGATATGCTGCAGATTGCCTAAGCCTGAGAAATCAGGAGAGAAAGAGAACAAAAATACTCTGAGATTTCAGTTTTGTGTTGCTGTTCCTGAGTCATTGTATTCTCTTCTGTCTAGAGACATAAAAAAATACTTCAAGAAGGATTCTATTGAGGTGCAATGTAAATTCACGTTCTGCTACTAAGCACAAATGAAAATAGGAGAAGAACTGAGCCTACTGGCATCTCTTTGCTCTACATTTGTATATAATGTGCCACAAATTGGATAGATTTTTAACAAAGAATAAGAAAACATTCTGATTATATGTAACAAAAGAAATGACTGAGTGGGGAAGCTTACGTATGAATTGCTGTTTTCCCTTTTAAAAAAATTCTTTTGATCCATTTATTTTGACAACCCTTGCTTGAGACCAAGGATATAAATGTACGAAAGAAAATGCTCTGTTAATTGCAAATTTGGAGCTGAAATAAGAAAATGGTACTGTACTGATTTAAGATACAACATATTCTCAGTGGTAGATTCTAAGTGATCCAGAGTTCTCAAATACAATTTTCATTGCATACATTTTCATAACACAATGTGGACAACTTCAGATGTCAGCTTATTATATGCTTAGTTTCTGTCTTAGCTTACTTGGGCATTGAGGTGTAGAACAAGAATACTTTTCTTGAAGAGTAGATGAATCCAATAAGCTTTTCTCATTCTTGCAAATGCAAATACTAATACTTCCTAAGTCAAATCCAGTGTATGTTGATGTTTCTCATAGCTTAGAAAATCCCATAAACCATACTTCATGAGTTTGGGATGAGAGGATTCTAATAGGGAAAATCAGATTTTGCAGGCTCATACATTCAATGTGCAACTGCAACTTGCAGGGTCAAGCTAACAGTGTGTGTTCATCTTACAGAGATGTTAAATGCCAGAGAACTGTGCAAACTTACAGGTCTGTATTTGTAGGAAATAACAAGTTTTGTACTGGTGCAGCTGTGACTACACAGTCCAGTAACTACCAATTCAATAGGAAGAGAACATGCTAGTCTGAGGTACAGAATTATGTAGGAGAACAAAATATTTCCTTGCTTCAGGCACACTTATTAGTCCCCACAAGTAACTTCTATTTCTCCTTACCACCAGTGCTGAACTACATGAGGAGGGAACTGCGGAGAGGGAATGCAGGCTTGTCTTGTGGCATCCTGTTCTGTGCAGTGTGGTATGCTCATTTTTGTGCCATTGTGCAGTTTGCATTCCCATGGTCATATCCCCCACTTCTGTTTATTATAATTTATAAAGTCATTACCTTTAATAACTTCAGTAGAGGGCTAGATACTACAAAACAAGTTTTGCCTTCTTAAAGTAGCAGTGCTCCCATCTTACTGCAAGTCAGTCTCTAGCCTTGAGACCTAAAAATCTTTAAAGGTCTATAACACAGGTTCAGAAGGCATTATCAGCCACCTAACGTATTTGTCAGTGTCAGTACAAGTACAGCACATTTGGATGGCCGATGATTCAGATGCTGAGTAGGGCAAAGCACTCTGTTAAAAGAAGCAGTTCTGGACCTCTGATAGCAGAGAAATAGACTCAATGACCCGAAAGATCCTTTCTGGTTCTGTGTGTTGTGCTCTTATTGTCATGGCAAAGATCCCTTTCCGTAGCAACAGTAACAGCAGCTCTCTTTATGAAGTGGAAAAGAAATAGAAAAGTTTCTGCAAAGAGTGTGGCCATGGCAATATGACATGGAAAAGGAAGCATTTTCTTTAGTAGAAAAATATAAAGCTTTTCCAAGTTTTATGGGTCACAGTCTTAAAGTTCACTCAGGTAGCAGCAGGAAACTTAATGAGATCACAGAACAAAGATAGAGTATACTGACATAATGCCAGCAAGAAATTTTTCCATATTCAGCATGGCTTTAAGCTCCTTAGTAGATGCAGTCTGTTTTCAGAGGTTTTCAAGAACTACAATTTTATTTTCAAATTTGGATGTGAATATTCACAAATCAGTGGTTTTTTTGGGGGGGGAATTCTCATAGTTTTTTATGGTTCTAATTTGTCCTCAGATAATAACAGCAGATTTTACAGTATGCTTATTTTTAACAAGTCAGTGCTATGTTAATTGTCTTGGTGTATGGCTGAAGAGAGCAAGGCCTATGCATAGAAGTAGTTATGGTGTGCAACATGATGTCTGTAAATTTTAACTCCCGAAAGAATTGGGGAATAGCATACAAATATTAGACCCCTGAGTATTATCATGCTGACTTATAACATTAAGACAGATTTCATAAACT
Organism: Tympanuchus pallidicinctus; assembly: GCF_026119805.1. Lineage (NCBI taxonomy): Eukaryota > Metazoa > Chordata > Aves > Galliformes > Phasianidae > Tympanuchus > Tympanuchus pallidicinctus. The sequence goes on from NW_026294758.1 coordinate 39,222,512, forward strand.
GCTGGAGGTATCAAGATAAACTGAAAACGCACTTTTCTTCCAAAATGTGAATATAGAAGAAATTATAATTACAGGTTCTCTGAGCTGTGATGTTCCTTGCAAGTCTTTTCTACTATCTGTTGAAATTAAAGTGAGTACTCCCCCAGCTTCAAAAAACAGTAGATTGGCCTTTGGATTTTTTATTTTCGGTTATGTTCTGAAACCATGTAATCAGCAGTGGGATGTAGGGTAAGTTGCTGTAAATTATTCTTAATGGCATTATAGTTTATTTAGTAGAACTTTCATTTCTCAGAATCTCTTACTATTAATAAGAAATGACGTGTAATTTTTCACTGTTTTATGAAGCTTTGAATTTTAGTTGAAAATTATAAATGATTTGAGATAGTATACACACTATACACTATGTTTAATATAAAGACATTTCTGAGTATATCATAGAATTATAAACTGGTTTGGGTAGGATGGGAGCTTAAAGGTTGTATTTACTCCTATCCCCCTGCCATGGGCAAGAACACCTTCCACTGAACTGGAGTACTTAAAGCTCCAGCCAGCCTAGCCTTAAACACACACGTCCAAGGGCATCCACAATTTCTCTGAGAATTCTGTTCCAGTGCCTCACTACTCTAATAGTGAAGAATTTCTTCCTTATGTCCAATCTAGATCTGCCGTCTTTTAATTTAAAGTAATTACTCCTTTACTTATTCAATCATAACTTTGTAGAAAGTTACTCTCCAGCTTTCTCGTAGGCCCCCTTAGAGTCTCCTTAGAGGCTTTTTCAGGCTGACCAGCCCCAGCTGTCTTCATTGGACAGGTGTTCCAGCCCTCTGATCACCTCTGTGGCTCTTCTCTTGACCTTCTCCAGCAGGTCCATTTTTACACTGGTAGCCCAAGAGCTGAATACAGTATTCCAGGTGGGGATCACATCACTGTGGAGTAGAGAGCAAAATCACCTCCCTCTTCCTGCTGGCCACCCCTCTTTAATGTAGCCCAGGATGCAGCCAGCTTTCTGGGCTGCAGGTGCACACTGTCATCTCATGTTTAGGTTCTCATCAACCAGCAACCCCAAGTGCTTCTCCTCTGGGTTGCTCTCTATTCTTTGCCCAACCTGTATTTGTGATTGAGATTGCCTTGACCCAGGTGCAGGACCTTGGTTTTGGTCTTGTTGAGCTTCATAAGATCCATACAGGAACACTTCTTGAGCCTTTAAGGTCCCGTTGGATGGAATCCCTCCACTCCATTGTATCAGCTATACCACCAGAGCTTGATGTCGTCCACAAACTTGCTGAAAATGCACTCAAACCTACTGTCTATGACACCAACAAAGACGATAAATAGCACCAGTCCCAGTACTGACCTCTAAGGAGCACTGCTTGTCACTGGTCTTCACCTGAAAACTAAGCCATTCAGCTCTTTGAATGTGACTATCCATGACCATTTTGTTTTTCTTTAGAGCATCTTTTAAACTTTTTGCTAAGAGATAATTCCCTGAACATTATTCCACTTCACAAAAAGATTGTTCAGGTTTTTCCCTGACTTACCTCTCAGACAAATCATGAAAAATGGAAATTATATGTTTTCAAGACAGTAGTTGAATTGTACTGAAGCTGCTAACCTCCATTTTGCAGTGTGCTGCTGACAGAAAGTGGCTAAATGAGTTCAGTGGGTGACTGGGCAATGTTCACAGAATCAAAACCACCTTAGTGGTTGGTAAAGACTTACAACCTACCTCAAGCCTTGGACTCTGTGAATATGTGAGTCTTATGACACTAGCATACCTCACCGTTTGCCCTGTTCTTACACTCTCCTACAAGACATGCTTTTAATGAATGATGAAGATAGGAAACTTTGGACTGACTGCAATTCTTTTCTGATGTTCTTCATATTATACGTGCAGTAGTGTGGTCTTCAGCCAGTCTGCAATGTAAATCTCTGATTTTGTAAAAAAAAATCCCACTTTTTAGTTTTCTTCTTTGAATTTGACATGCTCTGCATTGTAGTAATACTGCAGTAATATTTCAGTGTTGTAGCGTTTGTAGAGCCTGTGTCCACACTGACATTATTGAAAGATGCCTACTCAGAATATGGAAAGAAAGAGTAATTGAGTTGATTGTTTAGCATATTCATAGTATTTTGATACTTTAAATAACCTCTAATAACAAAAAAAATTGCCATATTAATTTGTTGGACAATTTGTCTTTGATATATCACATCAAGGTACTGTGGGGGGAAAAGGAGGTAAGATATACAAGAAAAAATGAGAGAAAAATATACCTAAAAGTGAAATTTCTCTGAATTTTTCAGGGTTCTCTGGAAGTTATAATATGGACTGTACTGATGTAGAATTTGGATTGAGTACAAATGGAAAGCATGTGAGCAAACATTTTTACAAGTCTTACATGACTATCATAAAAGTTAGGAAGAGTTAATGCAGTACATTAATATATTTTTGTTAATTTTTCTTAGTGCCCAGATAAACAGATAAACTGCTTCACATTGCTCCAGTAGGAACTTTATCAATGTTCTCTATTTTTTCCTCGTATCTGTTGTGGTGCTATTCACAAATACTGATGTGACAATAGAATAATGGGGAGAAAATCAAACAGCAATACTGCAAAAAATAATAAAATATTCAAAAATTTTGCAGCAAATACAGCTTCTCTACGGTTTTAAATTGATTGGTATGAAGAGTATAATAATAAAATAGTACAACCTTCTTTTTCTTTTTCTGTCAGATATCATAGACAGTATAGATGGACATTTTATTTATCCCAGGAATTTCTTCTGGTAAGCTGGTGACCTCTACCTATCTGCAATGTTCTGGATAATATGATCCTTGTTAAGAAGGAATGCTTTTTGTTTGCTCAGAACCCACTGGTTTCATTTCTTAGTTTTTATACAGGAAATAAAATTAATAATAATAATTTAAAAAGAGGAATCTCTTGTTGATCAATTTCAGTATTTCATTTGCAATGTTATGACTTCCTATAATACCTGTTCCTGCTTTATCTACTTTTTAGGACTTCTTGTCCATCGAATCATTCCTATTTATACTTAAAATTACCAATGTCACAGAATCACAGCATTGTAGGGACCAGAAGGGACCTCTAGAGGTCATCTATTCCAAACTCACTGCTAAGGCAGGTTCCAGACAGTAGATTGCAGAGGAAAGTGTCCATGTGAGTTCTGAATATCTCCACAGAAGGAGACTCCACCACCTCTCTGTACAGCTCCACCACTCTCCCAACAAAGTTCTTCTGCATGTTGGTGTGGAACTTCCTGTGTTACAGTTTGTGCCACCACTGAAAGATATTGTACCATTCACCTGACTCCTGTTCCTCAAATATTTATAAACAGTGATGAGATCCCCTCTCAGCCTTCTCTTCTCCAGACTGAACAGACCCAGATCTCTTAGCCAATTTTTTTTTACAGGAAATGCTCCATGCTGCTCATCACCTCTGGCCCTCTGCTGGACTCTCGCCAGAAATTCCTATTTTCTTGAGGCTGAGGAGCCTGAACTGGACCCAGTACTGGAGATGTAGTCTCACCAGGGTAGAGCAGAGGGCAAGGATAATTTCCCTTTACCTGCTCAAATGCTTTCAGTATATACACATTTAAGATAAAAAAAATCAAACTCCAACCATTTGAGATGTACTATGAAATTACATAGTAGAAAATGCCATTATGCTATGAAGCTTTTTCCTTTCCTAATTCATACTAGCATTATAAAATTTAAAAAAAAAATTTTTTTTAATCTCCTCTGAGCACTGAGATGACATTTTAATCAAGCTACTGTATAGGAACTGCTGAATCATGGCCTGAACCTCTGCTTGATCACCTGAGGCAAGCAGTGAGTCAGCCACAGGAACACAGGTGGAGGCAATTCACCTGTGCTGCTGGAAGGGGTGGAGCCTGGCTCCACCTCTCCTAGACCTATTTAAGAGGTGGCTACCAGTAGGGAAGGATCTCTGCTGGAAATCCACTCCACTGGAGTTTAAGCAAGCCCAGGATATGGGTAAGATTTCTATCTAGTCTCTTTTTGTTATTATAATCTGCTTTGCCAAACTCTTGTTTATTTTGTAATTATAACATCTTAATATTCATTAATTGTACAGCTACCTATTATATTCCTAAAAATCTCATACCTAAGTGGTAAAAGCCACTTTTGAGACTATAGTTATGTATATAAAATTAGTATGGGGGTTATTTGTATGCATTATCTCTTGTACCTGAAAGTTCATTGTTTTCCTCAGTAATATTAGTCTTGAAAGGTCTTTCTACCTTTTTTTCATATTAAGGCATCATCTTTAATTTTGTTGCCAAGCACCAAATATTTAAAAAACCTTGTCTCTGTTTTTTTGTTTTTGTTTTTCTTTCCTTTTTTTGTTTTTGTTTTGTTTTTAAGGACACTTATGATACTAATGAATAATGAACAAACTATATTTGTTTGGCTACTGATCTTTTCTGATACAGGAACCTGCACTTCAGCTCACTTGTATGTTTCCAGAAGCTTAACTACTTATTTTCCACTTCGGGAGTTTTTAACTTGAAAACTCATTTAAGTGACTTCTGATAACACCAGCTCTCTTTCACCTGTGTGCATATTAGATATTCCAAAGAACTCCTGTGTTTGTGAGAAATTACTTTCATACAGAAGCCTGTCATTTTTATTTTATTTTGGTTATTTATTTTTGCATCTATTTCTGAGGACTCTGTCCTTGAGTCGGCTGGCTCACATATACTTGAGACTTTCTCATCAAGTTTTTCCTGAAACTCCTCTAAAATCCTTTATAAGTTTCATCATCGTGGTTGATATTTTCCTGTTTTCTGATCTCAAGCTGTTGTAAGCAACATGAAATAAAGTTGAACATAATATATCCCTAGCGATATATTACTGTTCATTCTGTCAATGTATTTTGTATTCCATTTGACTTCACTCCAAGGCAGAGGGAGTTCCTCAAGCAGGATGTCAACATAAGAAACCTTCTTGTGCTCTACATGGTGAACACAGCCATGAAAAATTCATGTAATTTCTCTTATGACCTTATCTTCACTGGAAGATCTTTAATGTTCTGTCAGTCATCTTCTTGCCCTTCAAACTCTTTGGCAGTATTCCTACTCCTTGCTATGTTTAAATATGCATATATGTTTATGCCCTTTGCAAGCTGCTTTACAAATTGTTTGCTTTCTTGTCTCTTGAACCTGCCAGAGTTTACAACCCTCTTTATTATCTTTCTTTAAACAAGGCTTCGGCTCTTTAAAGGTGTCCTCTTCTAATATCTTATTTTATCCTGCACTGCCACTTTCTTGTCATTGAAAACCCATTTTTGACAGGTGCTATGAATTTGATCCAAGGTGTTAATAAATGCTTTCTGTCCTCAAATATTTTTGTCTATCAGCTGCTCTTTCTTTTTAGAGATAGGAATTTCTTGGTGGTAGTGGCTTGCGCAAGGAGGCTGAATCAAAGTGTACTGTTGACATCTTTGAGAAGGTTTTCATTAGCAATGTTTTTAAGCACCGAGGAAAAAGTTGGGGGTTTTCCTCTTTGTTTTGGTTTGGGTATGAAACAGGAAGCATTACTTTCAGAGTAACCCTTGCCTATTACTATTTGAATTTGTCTTCAGTAGTAGTTTTACTGTAATAGTTTAAATCCTGGAGTGTGTGTGTGTGTGTGTATATTTCATTTAAGTCATATAAGTTACAGAGAGACAGCACAGATAAGTATGTGGAAAAGATCACTGTTAAAATGGTGATGGCCACAGTGTTCATTCTGCTGGCTCCATGTTTTGTTTCCCATACAGCATGTACACCCTGGAGTCTGACTTCACTCTGTGTGTTCCCATCTTTCTATGCAGCTATACCGGTTGCAAACTACCTCAGCAGTTGTCACTGACTTACCACATAAGGATCTCAAATGATTAATGCTGGTTAATATAAGAATCTTGCTCCTATACTTGTCCCTAAATTTCTCAGCTAATAAGATCTTGCCTGAATGCAACTGAAAAATAAAATGGAGGTGTGAATCTTGCTTGCAGGATTATAGTAAGTGAAGGCATTTTGTGAGTGGGTACGTGATGCAAACAGAAATAGCTGGACTACACAGGCAAAATCCACATGAGCCTCTGCAAGCTGTACCAGACATGGCTGTGCTTATGCAGACAGTTCTGTTGATTTGAGATCTAACTCCCATAACAGGAGCAGTATATAGCTTTCAAGGAGTGAGACAAAACATAATCATTCCAATATATTAGCTCTTAGGCAGCTATTGCAATATAAAGGACCTTTCCTTGTTTGCTTAAAAGCACAAACCAGCATGTACTAGGAAAAAACACTTTTTTTTTATTTAAAAATATAACACTCACTGAGAAGCTGAGAATAGCAAAGAGAAGAAGCTTCTCAATGATAATAGGTTGCCCCAAAAGTAATGACTCCTGCTTATAAGCTTTGTTCAATTATTGGAAGGCTACAGTGAGGTCCCTCCAAGCCCAATTCCCTCAACCTTTCTTCATAGAACAATGCTCTCAACCTCTGATCATCTTCATGGCCCTCCTCTGCACCCACTCCAACAGCAACACATGCTTCCTGCTCTGGAGGCTGCAGGTCTGGATGCAGTAGTCCAGGTGGGGCTTCACAAGGATGGAGCAGAGTGGGACAATCCACTCTCTTGTCCTGTCAGCCACCCCCTTCTGAGGCAGCCCAGGATACTGTTGCCCTTCTTCGCTGCATGTGCACACTGCTGGCTTATGTCCAGATTTTGATCCATCACAACCTCCAAATCCTTCCCTAACGTTTTGTTGGTTGGTTTGGTTTTTTTTTTAACCTTATTAGTATCACACCAACTTCTCAGGCCTGTCAAGGGCATTCTACATGACATCCCTTCCTTATATTATGTCAAATGCATAACACCAATTAATTGGCTATTTTACTCATTGGTAAGCAACAACCAGGAAAATTACGGAGCTCCCATGCTCTTCATGACATTAAATGTCTCTTTCACCACGTACTACCGCTGGAACAGTCAGTGAGAACAACCATCGGAAGAAGAATTAGCTAAAATCTCTTTCAGATAATGGGAAGAAGTCTCATGTTTTCATGATTCTCATTGGGAAGTTGCATCACATGAGCATGGCAAGGCTTGAACAATCCAAGAAGTTATTGGAGTGCTCTAATGACAGTTTTGTGGCAAAAGTAATCAAGGAACCAAAGCTGGGAGATGGGAAGGAACACTGCTGATTCTCCTACTTACAAATAAGGATAGATTTGTCAGGTTTGTGAAAGTCAGTGTCATCTATGACTGTAGGAATTGTGAGAAGGAGTTCAGATCTTGAGAAGAGGGGACTGTGGGATCACAAACCAGGGTGTCAGGAGAAGAGATTTTGTCCTTTGTTGTCATAGGCACTTACAAAGAATCAGAATGTTATGTGTCAGGAGTAGGCATAAATATAATATCGAGATGTGATGCATTAGGATCTCCCCTGTTCTATTACGTAAGTCATTACATTGTCTTGTGGGCACAGATGATGCACAAGGATAAACATAAGATACTGTTTCAGTTTCAATAAATGCCTTTTGCTTCACACCATGTTGGTGTCTGCATGGTGAGATGGCCGGGCCACAGCGAGGACAGCGTGAGCCCTGAGCAGACTGCAGGAACGTGGAGGAACACGGAAAACTGCATCAACAGTCCTGTTCAGGGACCCCCTGCCTGGAAAAATCTTATAGGAAACAATTATAAATGTTGGTACAAAACATTCATTTCCCACTCCTCCATGTACAAGTGCTGTTTTCCTTAACACTGTCAATAATCAAAACCAGAAAAAAATGGATTGAGTAAGCTTGCTAAATTGCATTTATGTATTTAACTGTGCAGAATTTTACTGATCATCGCACTTGTGTGGTGTGGCATCTATTCTAGGTTTTGACACAGATAAGTCATAACCATTGCTAGCTACATGAAATCAGTATGTCAGTTATTCTGGTTGCTAGGTAGTATGTTTATTGGATCACAAATTAATTTTAATTAAGAAAAAAAAATCAGTGAGATTGTTTAACCAGTTAGAATAAACCTACCATCTCAAACATCGGACGTACAAGTTGAATGAGTATGTTCTAATTTTCCCTTTTAATCTAATGCTTACCAAACACCTTGGCACTGTAAAATTTTACCTCTTAGGATTACAACCAAAAAATGACACATTTAAATATGGCTATAACATCTTTTGGTGCCTTATCTTATGCTTTTTATTATAGAGTCTTTGGAAAGAGTAATGTTTCCATTCTAGGTACAGAGTATTTAGTATTTAGTGCAGTCAAGTTGGGGCAGGATAGGATACTAGGCTCTCAAGATCATGTTGATACACATGTACAAAGTAGTAGTGGTCTCAAAACTTTAAATTTAATATGCAGTATATTTCTATGGGAAGCCAGTCACTTCAGGTCTTTGCATTACGCATCATGGAAGATACTACTGATTTATATATTACTGTCACAAAATTTATGAAGGTACCATTAATGCTGGAATCTCCTAACTACAAGATTTCATTTCTGCTGTACACTTCAGGTTTTTTCCTTGGAGAACTGAGCAAAATTGAATGCAGGCTTGAGGTTTCTACTATATTAGTCAAATTTTATGTAGTGTCAATAAATGATATTTCATTAAATAAAATGTATCATAGAATCTTAGAATGGCCTGGGTTCAAAAGGACAATAACAATCATCTAGTTACACCCCCCAACTATGTGCAAGATCACCAGTCACTAGATCAGGCTGCCCAGAGTCACATCCAATCTGGCTTGAATGCCTCCAGGGATGGGGCATCCACAACTTCCTTGGGCAACCTGTTCCAGTGTAGGACTGGGCTGTAGAATCTACCACATCAGTATACAAGAAAGATAAAAATAAATTCAGTGCGCATTTTGTACACTTGCAGTGATGTTTTAATTCAAAATCCTTCCCATAAAAGTAGTATCTTTATCTAATTAAGGCTATTATACTAGTTAGTACTCTTGAATTGCACAAACTGTGATAAGAAATACCTATGTGAGTGACTAAAATTATGTTTGGCTTATACAAACATTCTTCATTATGCTCTAAGAAAGTTCAAAAGAAAGAAAGAAAAAAAGCTGCCAGGACACCCTTAGGTTTTATATCACACATCTTGGTCATTTTTCTAGATAAGAAGGAATCTCAGAATCACAGAATGGCTCAGGTTGGAAGGGACCTCAAGGATCATGAATCTCCATCCCCCCTGCAACAGGCAGGAGCAGCCACAGAGATGCTATTTTCCATCTGTTAGATGAGGGAGGAGACAACAGGCCACAGAGGGTCATGGCTGACCAATTGTGAACACATGCAGACATTAAACCTCCCTCTTATTTATTGGTTTTGTTCAGGAGCATTATCTGCACATCTTAAGCCATTCCATTACCAACCTAACTTATGTTACTTTTCTGTGGTCCTATGAGAAACCTGCAAAGAGCTGTTCATGGCTGAGTCACAGTCCTTGAAGGCTTTGTACGGTGCTTACAGGGAGAACTTTGGGTTGCTGTGTTTGATTGAGAAATTGAAATTCACTTGAATTTTGTTGAGTAGTCCTTCTCAAGATTTCATCATGGAAGATCTCCCATATATACAGCACTTGGTCTCCTCATATGAATCTAGAAAAAATGAATCTACCTAGCAGCAGGCTGCTTTGCTCATAAACATGCTGTACAAGTACTGCATCACTGAAGTCAAAATGTTTTTCTCTCAAAAGAGAGTTTGAGGAAAGACTCTGCTTTGAACTTGTCTGCTTTTTTTTTTGCTTTCCTGGATTGTGGTCTAAAGCAGTAGCCTCTGTTCAGAACACTTTCATAGTTCTTGTTCACAGCACATGAATCCTTAGTAGATATTAAGCAATTATTTAAATGATTGGATCTCTCTACTGTCAAAGACTCTTTCCAAGATAGATGATACATTATTTGAAAATTAAATGGTATGGAAGACACTAATGTTCACTTAGGAAAATCTCATGATGTATCATCTCACTGTTTCCATTTTGCAGTTGGAAATGTACTACTGTGTTTATTACATGCTATTCTCTCTCAAGGCAAACGCAAAAAGAAAGTATGTATAGTGGAAATGCAGTTCTAGTAATGCTCAGTATAGTGCAGGCAGGCTCTTTGTCCTAGGTAGAAAAAAGGTTGTCTGTGCCCAGAGCCATCCAGATGGAATCCCAGTAGGCAGCACACTCATGAAAATGAGAGGAGTTTTATTTATTACAGGCATAGCATGTTTCAAGTTTTTGTTATGTTTCTTTCCTTAACCAGCTGTACATGCTAATATTCAATTACTAACTCCTCAGGGATTTTTAATATCCACTGTGTTTTGTCTTAAGGATCTTCCATGTTTTCTTATTTACTTTATGGCAAGACAGGTTTCAAACCACTACACAATGCTTTGGGGTTTTTTGTGTCCTTCAATATAGTTGAAATGTTTCATATTATGCCAAATAGAATACCTCTGGCAGCAAAAAGTCTTATCTTTTTATATTCTATCAAGTAATTTATGTAAGCTCTGCTAAAACAACTTTCTGGTGCTCAAAATATAAATCTAGGTTGTCATGGATACACACATGAGAAGGCTTTCTTTATAAATATGTTATGAGTCTGACAATTTATTTTTAGTACATAAAAGTAGACTTTTTTTCCAAAAAAAGATGTGGTATACAACTAGGGTCATCATTGGTTACTCTGACTGCGGTTAAATACTATTTCTTTTTTTTACTGGTCATCATCTCAAAATATTTTTAAGCAGTGAGCTTTATGTGGATGTCAAAATTGTTGATTACAGCCCAGGGCTTTCTCTCACCTGTTTGACCTTTTTTGTACTGAATATGCCTGAAGTGGAATTTGTATATTACCACCAGTTAGAATACTGGGTTTTTTATCTATCAGAGGGCCCAGCAGTGCTTTTAGATCTAAAGATATTTCAGCTGGCATTTTTCTCTCCCAGTCATAAAGCTGGATACAGTAATTATAAAACATAGCTGGGTGAGCTAAATAATTCATGGAACTTTCAAATCAGTAGATACCTTCTGGTATCACATTTGGTCCTAGCTCTCTGCTGTATGTGTAGCGTGTAGCAGTGCCCTAATATATAATTTTCAGTTACTCTTGATTGGTCACAAAGCAAAAAGCTGTCAGCCTGTGACAAAAAAAAAGAAAAAAAATAAATGTGCAAGTAAAAAATAAAATAAAACGGATTCCTGAAAAAAAATTCATAGTAATAAAATAAAAGTATACTAAGGAAATACTAAGCAAACAGTGGAAAGCTCTCTTATTAAAGAGTTCTCATTCTGAGTGTCTTGATATCAAGCAAAACAAAATACACCAAAGCAAGCCTCTTAAATAGAATAGAGTGTTTTCATAAGCTAAACACTAGGTATTAACAGTTTGTTAGAAAGTTATGTTTCTTCCAAGAGTGCATAAATATTAATCTCCTGCTTATTGCATGAACTATCATGAAAAAAACAGAACATATGTAGAAATTATGTAGTACTTTTATTTGGAAACACTCAGTTAAAGAAAAAAAAAAAAGAAAAATTATTCAATTAATAATGCAACATATTCCCAAGACTTGTCTTATTTGAAGTTTATATCAAATTATAATTTTGGAAAATAGGTATTAAAGAACTTCATACAAATACTTACACAACTCTTCCTCACTGTTTTGTCTTTCACTTAATAATTCCTAACTTGTTTATGTTTGTCTATCTTTCACAGTGAATTTTTTATTTTTTTCCTTCTGAATTAGAGTAAGAGCTGTAACAAAATCATACATAAATCATGTCCATAGATGCTCTGTTCCATTATGAATCAGAAAATTCTTTTTAAGAGTCTGAAATAATAATGTGGACCTGAAAACATAATGCATAACTTGTGTCATAAATATAGCAGTTACTTTATACATAACACAACAGCATAAGGTCTCATACCAAGAAATCAGGAGGAATGTGGTTTTTTGCCTCCTCAGAGAAAGCCAAAAATCACATAACTGAAATTTCTAAGAAAGTAATAAGAACATGAAGGAAAGATTGAAATCATAGACTTGGGGAGAATATGCTATGTCTTCTAGTTGTTACAGGACAGTCTGTAAGGAGAACATAAACTTGACAAAGGCTTGCAAGGAGAGCTTTCCAAGGAAAGCTTTCCATCAGCTCTGTATTGCCATTTAATGTTGGTATGAATAATTTGAGAAAGAGAATTGTACAATTGTGATAGGGGAGCTATAAGAACAGCTGAAGTAGAAAGTGCATGTTTAAAGGCTGTTGCAGGGTCGAGTTACATAACTGACTGACACTTCAAGGAAAAAAATCCTATTTTCTTTTGCTCTGTTTTCTTGCTCCTGTGGATTCTGCTCTTGCAATGTCTGGATAGGTATGTATATTCTTTTCGGAGATGTGCAAAAGCATGGGCAGCTTGTCTGCTTAAATAAATGAGTAGCTAGTTTGTCATGAGTAATACTACAATTGTGCTTTACAAAAAGAGCTTATTCTACACTGCAATTTTATATGCTGAGTCCATCCTGTTGTCTGGTTTTAGAGTTGTAGATAGAGTTTAAAAATATATATAACAATAATTAAAAAGCACTCCAAAATGTTGTACAGTTTTGTCTGGTGTGCCAGGAATTTGCATCACAGAATGGCTAAGATGGAAAGAGACCTCTTGGCTAAACTTCATTGCTCATGCAGGGCCATCCAGAGCAGTCTGCCCAGACCCATGTCCTTCTGAAGGTCTTCAAGGAGGAGTCTCTACAGTCCCTGTGGGCATCCTATGACAGGACTCTCACCTTCAGTTTAAGTGTCCTTTGCCTCTTATTCTCTCAGTGGGCACCAATGGATAGAATCCAGCTGTGTCTTTTTTGTGCCTTTCCCTGAGGTGTTTATATAATACAAATTGATAAAGTCCTTCTCAGCCTTCTCATTTCCAGGATAAACAATCCTAGTTCTCTCTGCTTTTCCTCATGGGATAAACATTCCAGTACTGTGTTCAGTTTCAGATCCCTCACTGCAAGAAAGACACTGAGGCCCTGGAGTGTGTCCAGAGAGGACTGCAAAGTTGGTGAGGGTTCTGGAGCACAAATCTTATGAGGAGGGGCTGAAGGAAATGGGATTGTTTAGCTTGGAGTAGAGGAGTCTCAGGGGAAACTTTATTGCTCTTTACAACTACCTTTAAGAATACTTCGGTGGGTTGTGGGTCAGTCTCTTCTCCATGGTAACAGTTATAGAACAAGAGGAAATGAACTTGTATTGCAGCAAGAGAGATTCAAGTTGGATATCAGGAAAAATTTTTTCTCAGAAAGAGTGGTGAGGCACTGAAATGGGCTGCCAGGGAGGTGGTGGAGTCAACATCCCTGGAGGTATTTAAGGAAAGGATAGATGTAGTACCTGGGACATGGTTTAGTGGGCAATATTGTTGGAAGATGGATGGTTGGACTAGATGATTCTATTTCTCTTTTCCAACCTTAATGATTTTATGATTCCATGCCTCTGTCTTTGTGGCCCACTGTTGGACTCTCTACAGCATCTCCATATGCAGGCTGGAGGCAGTACTCCAGGAGCGGCTTTATCAGTGTCAGTAATATCAGTAATATCAGTTTCAAGTAAACTGTTTTAATTAAGCTGTAAACTATGACACTGAGTTAAAGATTCTAAAAATAATTATCTGAATTTAGTTGCTGATTTTCTGTTTCGGTGGTTTTGTTTGTGGAAGGAACTAAACTGTGATTTATATCTGAGTAGAAAACACTTTTAAATCCTAAAACAAAAATAAAAGGGAAAAAGAAAAAAAAAAGTTCTAAGAAATACAACTGAAAAGGTTTTTTCTTTATTTTGTTTTGTGTTTGTTTGTTTTCCATCTTTCCCAAAAACCGTAACTGGAGAGCATTTCCTCCTTATAAGAATATTTTTTCCCCCAAGCAGTTTCACAGGTATCTGCAGTCACTGAATTTCAAGAAATGTCTCATTTATGCACAATGTCAAATCACACTAAAAATTGTCTATAATATAAGACACTGTGATAATGTCATGTTTAATGGTAGGGCATGTTCTTGATAACTTTGAATCATCTGTTAGAGGTAGAAGGATTTTTACTGAGTTAGTGCAGAACATTTCTCTAATTTTTGCTCACGTCTGTCTCAGTGCCTTCAAAACAGCATCACCAGGCAGTGGTTAAGCAAATGGAAGCTGAGACTACAGCTTATTTGATACAGCTGATGCTCTTTTCACTGTTTCCTTCATCTGGCACCTTCACTATCACCCATCTGTTGTGTTTGGTACAAAACTAGATTGCCTTCTCTAGAGGGCATTAAGAATTTTAACTACAGCATTGATTAGTGATTAGTCTAAAAGGTCCCAATCTTTACCTTTTTTCCAGAATGTGCCACCAAATACAAATGGGTAATAAATGGAACAGACTTTGTGGAAAGCACACGTATCTTTTACAATGCAGCTAGCTGGTGTCCAGATGTGCTTATAAAAATCTAAGTGAAAACATAGGCGTCAAATAGTGTGTGTGATCCCAGGGTATAAAGGAATGTATGGAGAGTTGGAATGTGAATTTAAAAATAAATCAAAACCAGACATTAAAGATGCTAAAAACAGACTTAATGAAGTCAATTTGAAAATGACCACTGTCATTTCAAAATAGACATAGGAGTGTGTTGTTGTTTTTGCTTTTTAAGTGGATTCGAATAATACTTGTTTTTTCCACATCTTAACTGATCTATGGCCATTTCAATTTTGTTCCATGAAAACCCTGTACTTTTCCTTGTTGTGTTTAAGACAAAACCATCCATTGCACAAGGAATGCAAATAAATAGCACCTCCAGAATCCAGTCATCTGGTAGAAGACATTGCTGCACAGAATGTGTGAGGGAAAAAGCTTCATCCTTTGGTGAAATTTGTGACCAATAAGCCTGAATTTCTGTGAAGGACTTCCTAGTAAAATTTCAAGTATACGGTTAGTTGTTAAAAGAGTTCTATGTAATTAGCATCATTTTTGCTCTTGCTTTTAGCTACTAGTAGAACACCTGCTGATTTGATAATCAGATCAGCAAATGCTTCTGTGATGTTATCCTCTTTTTTGTGGACCATCCATCACTGAGATGTTTTCCCTCAAGCCTGTGGTGCTTGAGTGCCTTTTCAGTTTTGGTGACTGAACCATTCATCCACAGACACCCTTGGCCAAAAGCACTAGGTGGCCAGATTACTTCTGCAAAGTAATATGGATACCATTACACAGCTAAATGAGCAGATGTGGGAAGTACTATAGAAAATACAAACATGATGGAAGGGAATCTTCAATAAAACAGGCAGTTCAGTAATGAAATACCACGTGTTCAGCACTGTAAGAATGGGCCAAGTGGTTTCAGGAAACCACTTCGGAGATGGCATTCACCGTATGGTAAGGTCTTTGTCTTTGGGAGGAAGGGGAATGCATGCAGATATGCAGTACATGCTGAAAATATCACATGATTATCTTGGTTCTTTGTAGCCTCATAGCAGAAAATATTCTAAGTTTTTGTGGTTTTTCCACCATACTCAAAGAATACAAACATATATCATCATTCTGGAAGACAAAGAGAGAATATACCACATCAATCTACAGCAAACGAAGAGAAGTGCTCTTTTGCAAGATAGTTAATGTTCTGATTCTTTCAAGAAATACCCAATAGTCAGGGTGAATATCCCATAATAAAGTTTTACACTTGTTCTGTATTTTATTTACTAAAATGATACAAATTAGAGAATGTTTATAATTTATCTGTAGTAAAATGTTGAACTGATATACTCAACGCTTAACTTGATATCTGAGCTTAGTATATGATAGAGAAAATGAGGCTACAAATCAAAATCAAGGGAGGCTTAACACAAAGTTAGACAGTACAGATTGGTACACGATGACTAAATTGGATAGAAGCTTTTAGGATAATCAGACATCTGAAAGTTGAAGCAGCCTAATTTATGTTGTATGCTATAGAGGTTGATGAAATAACAGCTTGAAAATCTATCTAAAGAAAGAAAATTGTAATTTAAAATGCAGTCTTTGTTTCTAAGTAACAATCAATCATGGACATTTCTAGTCCAAAAATAAAAGTGTTATATGCCCAAGTGTTCTAATCCTTTCCAAAGATGAATGCGGAAAGGTTGCAGGCTGCAATTAAAGAAGAATGTGCAGAGAAACAGTGTTCTAGGATACACATTCAAAAGTTATGAGTAGGTAGATTTTTAAGTACTCAGCAACTAGAGGTAAAATGGTGCAAATCACCAAACTCTCTTCTAGTAGACACAGAAGTGAAACCACAGAATTCTGCTTGTGTCTCATCAACTGAAACTTCAATTTATGCGTGTTTAGCCTGAATCTGTAGCCCCCTTTCCTCATTTTGGAACTGAGAGCCATCAAACAATTTCTCTAGGAAAATATGCATCTCCATAGGGTGAGTGTGAGCCTGATTTGCCCAGACCCCCTGCTGTCTCACCAGTTCCTCTGCTTCTCTACAGTGGCTGTGTGCTCGGGTAAATCCAGTTTTCCCAAGATCTCTTCTGGTAGCCCAGCCTTCCCAGGCAAAAGACACTTATGGATCAGTTAAAGGTGACATTAAGGTGACAGTGAGTAGGCTTATAAAACAATCTCATCATGTTTGGCATTACGGCGCACACATATAAGAATGTGTGAAGAAGAATAAAACAGAAGGAATACCTTTTCCTCTAGCTGTTTAGTCAGTTGCCTAAAACTATAATTTATTGCTACGTACAGTACCATTAATGTATATGCTTGAAACAGAATTGCCTGTATCTAGGATGAATTATTTAATTAATATTTAATACATGTGTAAACATTACATTAATATTTTCTGCAACTGAAGGAGAGGAACTAGTGGATATAGTGGATATGAATATGTGACAGACCTGTGAAATACCTCAGCCAAGATGAGAGAAGAATGAAGCCACCTGAGGCATGCTGTGAATAGAAAAGATGGGAAAGCAGTGGAGAAATTTTGTGAATTAAGTATCAACTGCATTAAGCTTGAAGAACATCTGTGCCCATTAAGAAGATGGGCATAAAATTAATTATAATTTATTCAGATTTTATTGACTCATTTTTCTATTGGCTGATTTTTGTAAGTAATAACACATAATGAAGACAAATAAATAAAGATGTGAGCACAATGGAAAAAAACCACAGTTTTTTGTTATAAATATAGGCTATTGCTCATTGCTACACTCTTCATTGTTGACTAAGCTAAAAACCTGCAGAATGACTGGGTAATGAGATGGCTGAAACTGCTTGACTGTATCTGCAGAAAGTGTTGTTATCTTTGACTTTCAAATGATGGCTTCTGAACTACTTCTACTGCCATCCTGGCATCTCCTCCACAAGACTAGGAGACAGACTCACATGTAAAACCTATGTTAAGAAAACCTACAACCTCTACCGCTGTAGTACTTCTGAAATTAATGCTAAAAGCAAAAAAGACACATGGGTAGCTCTATTTTCTCCTGTACTTGTTACTCTGCTGGGCTGTGCAAGCCCTCAGGAAAGCAGGAAATGTGCTCTGAGAGCAAAGAAGCCTTGAAAAGCATCTGTATAAATGCAATAACAAGATGTATCCTTCACACATGCCTTAGTATACATAGGAAAATCATGTGCAGTATCACACAGAAATTCACCTGCCTCCACCTGAAGTTTGTCCCTAGTTCGGCTGCATACATACATACACACCTACAAACCTCTTATCCAAAGAGGTTTCTACTGTGCTAAGCAATGTATCTTCCTGGTTTCCTATTCCTAACCTCTCAGCTTATTTCAGTGACCCAACATCTTGTATTTCTTAACAGAATTGTTAATTAAACAGGAGAAAAAAAACAAAACTTTCCTGGACTCTTTCTAAGATATTAACAACAAATTATGTTATTCACATGGACAGCCTAAGCAAGAGTGGTGCTTTTCTTGTGCTAAGTGACCTGTAAGAGGAGAGTAGTTGCTGGGTTAGCAATATCCTTCTGAAAAGCACTTATTCTCAGGCTGGATATGTTGGATGCTATTGGCGTGCTCAGAGATGTTTGGATGCTCCTCAGCTATTTTTCATTCTGTAACATTCCCAGAAGTGTTAAAATTTACTGTATCAGAGCATTCTAGATGTAGGTTTATTATCATCTTAGATGGCAGGAAACCACCGAGAGGTGCTCTTAAAAGTGCTCATCATTAACAATAGCTTTAAGAAGAGTAGAAAACTCTGTATGCAGGCAGCAGTCGAATTTGTCTTCTGTTTATTATGACTTCCTATGTTACCAAAGGTGCTTCTTCGCAAAATACAAAGAACAGAATGTGAATACTGAAGTCTCAGTGAGTATACTTCAAGGAAGAAGCATTTTAATCTCAAAGTGGCAGCTCTGTCTTTTATCTGGAACAGAGAAGGAGCTCATAATCCTAGCGGGGTTGCTGCAACTTTCTGTCTCCTAATGGACTATAGAAGAGCTGAGTTGAGCACTTGCTTTTCCAACAGGATAGAACAAGAGCTTAAAACACTGACTTTTTCCTTAAAGTGATAAAAAAGCCCTACACAGCAAATGGAAAACATCTCCTCAGTATGTACCTAGACTTTTTAACCACTTTTTGTGAACACCTAAAATAAGCTGTTGAGAATGGACTTCTTTTCTTCCATACCCGTTTTCTTCCAAATGTTTGCTGAAAATTGGTGTTGGCTGCTGCAAAGAGAAATAAATCTGGCTTGGCTTTTTTCAAATTTACATGCAAGAAATAACCTCAAACTCACTGCAGTACTCCTTGTAGATAAGAAATGCATATTAAGTTAAAATGATTTTAAATTACTGTCAATTAGGAATTAAATGATCTATCCAAAATCACGCAGACACTGTGAGTTTGAAATGGAGCTCCCACACCATGGTTGTGTCCTGTCTCAGCTGCCACTGAGAGACATTAGCATTCTAACACTCATTTTCTGCAAATACAGATGACTAGGCAAGGCACACGGCCATGGCTGATGTGTATTAAGCACTGCATCACATAACAGCTCTTGTCCCAAAGGTACTGTTTGCATAAGAAGGCAGTGACAGAGCTCCATCTCAAAGACAGGATGCTCTGTGGAAGCTAAGATACACTGAGCTCACTATTTTTAGTTTATTAAAGCTATCTGTTATGTTTTATTATTGTCCTCAATTCTCTAGTCTCCTCTGAGATTTGTTACTCTACTCTTTGGAAAGAAGAGTAGCACACTATGATTTCTCCACCTTCTTTGTCCCTGGCATGTAAGACTAACTTTTTTGGTTTATGGCAGATGCCTAATGCAGAGCAGTTGGTCAAAGTAATACTGAGTCTGGTGTCCTTATCAAGAAACTCCTTACTGATCTTCAAGGGTAAAGGAAATTTATCAGGCTAGAGCATGCAGAGAAGGAAGCAGAGAGAGGAAGGCATAGTCTGGGGAGTCTGTTTCCAATTTGTCTGAATCTTTCTCTTTCTTTTCACTATGAACCCCTGAAGCTTAATATTTGAAAATTATTTATTACAATTAAAATAGAAAAGTTGTCATGCATACATCTTAAGGCACATGCTATTTGAAGTCACAAATATTTTTTTTCTGCCTACTTAATTTTGCCACCTTTGTGGCGACTTAGACTAGTTTCAGAAAATCACATGCCTTATCATGTTCCATCTTTTTACCAAGTTTTTTCCTTCTTTTATAAAAGAAATACATTTAGAGAGCTCAAGTAAGAAGATACGTAAACTAGCTGCCCAGTCATAACCATAAGCTCATCTGCATTAACACAGACTTTATCAGATGGTGCTCTATCCTTTCTGTTCCACAGATATCCCAAGATTCAAACTTTGTAGTTTTGTGATGTATGTTGGGTGGAACGGGTGGGAGGTCTCCTCTGGTACATAGTCAGTCTTGCTCCATGTTCTGGGCCTTTCTCTTCTGGGCAAAAGACAGTGGGGTCAAACAGCAGCCTTCAAACAGTTCCTTAGAGGGTACGGTGCTGTGGGACTGGCTGGGATGCACATGTTGAAAAGCAGCATATAGGTACTGCACGTCCAATTTAGTGCAATTCAGCTCCTTCTACACAAGCCCCAGTATACTTGGGTTCGGAGAGCATTAATCTGTGTGCAAAGGCAAGACTTCATCTAGAGGGATTCACTAGGTTGTAAGCATCAATCCTTACCTTTTTCTATTTGTACAACTGCTCTGTTTTTAGGTTGTCCGTTTACCCTGGAGGATCTGATGGCACTGGCAGCTGTACTGAGTTTACCTGTTCTCTCCTGAGTTGTTTGTCCTTAATCAAACCTTAAAAATTGAGCCAAGAGTATTGCTTCATGTTAGACAGTTTGATTAATGAGAATAAATCATAAATGGAGAAGTAATATAAGCACAATGGGGAATAAAAACTGCAGATCAGTGAAATCTAGCCAAGTACATTTTCTAGCCATGTTTTATATCCTGAGATATGAGAGATTTAAAACTCTCCTGAGAAGCGGTAGTTTTTTCCTCTTAGTAAAAATTGGTTACTACAGGCAAAATTAAGTACTGGCAATGCTTTCCAGGACATTTCTTTTTGTATTAGTAACTCTTCCTTCATGTAATCTTCAGGAAAGAAAAAAAAAAAAAAAAAAAAAAAAAAAAAGGGTATTTTTCTTTTAGGTAGAAAGCTAGCATTAAGAATATCTTCTTTACCTGGGAAAGCCAGGTACCACCCACATGGAAGTGTTCTTTACCACATTTCAATTGCCCCAGCATTATAAGCTTGTATGTTCACACGTCTCTAAAAAGAATTGTTCTGCATATAAATTTAGTTACTACGCTGACCTGAACTTTTTTCACCAGGATGTTCATGCCAACACTCAGACTGTAGCATAGCTTCTAAATGCTGCCAGTCGCCTCTAGTGCACCCATTCTGCGCAGGATCGATGAAACTACACTTCCTAGGTGCATTGTATCAGTAAATCAAGCGTGAATTAATTTTTTTCCCCTCTCAGTCTTTTCTGCCTGAACGCTGGCCCCTCCCCTCATGTCGGTTTCCCACTCCAGGCAATGCTTTGGGGAAGAAAGTACAAGCACCCCTCCGCCCGCTGTATTTAAATTCCCTCCTTTCTGTTCAGCTTTCCGCCCAGGGAAGCGGAGCGGCGAGGCGGATGGCTCCGCTCGCCTGGGAGCGGCTAACCTGGCTGCTCTTACAGGAGGGCAGGAGGGGAAGAGCAGGAGCAGCCGCTCTCCCCGCAGCCTCTTTTTTTATGCGGGCTGCCCCTTTCCGCTCAGCCAGCGCAGCCTGCCCCGAGCGGCGGGCCGATCGCCTCCATCCAGCCGCATTTGGTATGCATGAGCACTGCCGTTCCCACGCAGGAGCCCGCTGTCTTAAGGAGGCTCGGTGGCGGCGCGGAGCCGCCCGCCCAGCCCCTGCCCGCGCCCGGCGCGCCCTGCCCTGCCCTGCGGCACCGCGGGCGCGGGCGGCTGCGTGTGGGATGCCCGCGCCCCGGCGGCGGCTGCCGCGGTAGGCGCTGCGGGCTGTGCGGCTGCTCCGCCGGCGGGACTCGCGGGGGGTCATGAATCAGACGGACGCTCCCCGGCCGCTCAACTGGACCATACGGAAACTGTGCCATGCCGCCTTCCTGCCGTCCGTCCGGCTGCTCAAGGTACGGTGACGCCCTGCTCGGAGCGCCGGTGCCCGCCGGGCAGCATCTGTCCGGAGCACCGCAGGCGATGCTGCTGGAAACTTACTGCAGCAATAGTCCCAACTTTCCTTTTAATTACTTCCTCTGCTACCTAGACAACCCCTTGCGACTACCTGAAGATGCTTAAATTGCCTTTCTGTACTCCAGCACGTTTATCTACTGAAAAAGGCTTGGGAGGGGGTGGAGAGGGAGCAAGTAATGATAGGTATCATCCGTGCTTCCATTTGCCTTATCTTAGAAAGACCAAGCAGTGAACTTGTAGGGAAGGAGCAGGAATTCATTTCTAAGGCGTGTTCCTTTGTGAGCAGTCTAATGCAGTCTGCTCCTCGGGTCCTTACCCCCCTTAGAAATAGGCAGCACTTCTCTGACCAACCTGTAACTGGAAGCATGTGTGAGTGGACTCAGCTACCTGGGTTGGCTGAAAGCTCTATATAGGAAGAGGGTCATTCAAAAATCGGCAGTGCAGACAGAAATGGTGAAACTTTCTGATGATGATTTTGTTTGTTTGCTTAAACCAAGTGGCGCGATTTTGAATGAAGGTGCTTTCTCAGATGGCAATGATTTTAAAAATTATTCGGTATAACAGTTCAGGGCTCCAGATCTTGGCGCGAAGTGTCACTACTACTCCATGTCCCACTGAAGCTTTTAATACAAAGGCATTTGTAACAGGAACACAGAATATCACAAATCAACTTTTGGAGGAAAATGTTTCATTAAACTGCTCAGTCTTCTTTGTTCTTGGAACTTCTTGATTAATTGGATTATACAATGAAAATTTAAAGAATGTAGTCAGGATTTTTAGGCTTCTGTACCAGTAGTATGTTAAAATCCCGGATTCATGCCTTTTATTATCCCTCTCATCTTGATAGTTTGGCTTTGGAATTAATTGGCTTTGGAATTAATATGCAGCCAGGTAAAACATGGCTGCTCCAGTAGTGTCGGAACATAATGTTTGATACAACCTCTAGATTTTGTGTATAGCTTCAAAATTAGGTCAGTCCTTACTAATGCAATGTATTTGCACAGCAGTGCACTGTGCAGTTAGGATTACCTTTACAGTCATTGTGTTTGTAGTGTGCAAGTGACCATGCTGCATATAACAGGTATTTGTCATGCTACAATAGGAAGGGGCTAGCCCAGAAAAATATTGCTGTTTCCAAGCCAGGTGTATAGCTGCTTGGAGGCATTTGTGAGCAACTCCAAAGTGCAGATGAGATAACTTAGACTGCTGAAAAATCGAAATACAGCTGAGGTGTAATACAGAACAAATCAGAAGGTGGTATGATTCTCTTGAAAATGCTTTCCCCCAGCTCTGTCGTCCTCTCCTCTTCTCCACTCTGCACCAGAAGCACACATCACAATAACCAGATTTTTTGAATTGGATGAATATAGGAAAACATAATTTTCCTGGGGGTGAGAACACAGATGTGGGAATTTTATTAACATCTTCAATATCACAAAAAATTCTGCAATGTTTCTTTTTTGGCAGACGAATATTGCCCCCTGTGTATGGTTTCTCTTCACTGCACATGTTTTAAGGGTGAACGTCATGATTAATTATTAAAAGAGCTGACTACAAATGATTTTCTGAAGCTACTGCTATAACCCTTTGGGGACAGTCAGGGTGTGGAGCCTGCAGACTGAGTAAGAGCAGGGCAAACAGCCAGAGATAGGCAACTTCTGCATTGAGAGCTATTTGAGGAGTGGGAGAGACCACAGGAAGGAGATAGTCCAGCACCTTCCTGAGCTCTCATGAGCAGAGCTGTTTGATTAGAGAGGGAAATGCACATAACAGCATCTTCAAGACTCCCAATCAGCTTCTCACATCTTTTTATCTTTTTATCTTTTATCTTTCTCTTCTTTTATTTAATGTGCTTAAAGCAAGTAATTCTACTAAGAATGTGGTCCCATTGTCCCAATTCCCCAAAAGGTACAAAAGCTAAACTGGGAGAATTCTCGTGTCTCAAATAGGTGGCAAGGAAAAAGAGTGGTTTCAGTGGTAGTGAATCACCAGAAAAACAGTATAAGTATTTTCATGTTTCTCCTCCAGGTATTCAAAGTTTTTTGTGTTCAAACCTGTCAGAAAGATGTCTATATTCCTTTCTCTTTTGTGTCTTTCTCCCCCCAAAAAATCCCAAAACACACCAAAAAAAAAGCCAGAAGCCTACCCTTTCTGTTTCCTTTTTTCTCCTAGATGAAAGATATCTTGGAATCCACAAACACAGGAAAAACAAGTGTGGTCTTAGATCATTTCCACTGCTTGGTTTCCAAGTGGATTTAGTGTTCTTGAGGGGTATTGCAGTATCACCTCTGAGTAGATGTCCAGCAGATCTCTAAGTGAAAGAAAAACTACAAGAAGTGATATGTAATGGCACATTTTCTTATTAGCTCTTTTACTTCTGGATGCCAAACTATTTCATCATGTGATGGAAACTTACTTAGAGTAAAGGAATATAAAATATCATTGTATCTTCGACTTTTCCATTCTTTCAGTAAGTATATGACAAACACACATTCAAGAACACACATTTGTCTGAATTTCTAATAAATGAGAAGTATCAGAGGTTTTACATGTGAGGAAATCATTGTGGTATGATGTGGACCTCAGCAGTAAACAGCAAGAACTTTTCAATTAATTCCATGTCTTCTGAATGAGAAAATTAAAGTATATGTAGTAATTGTAGCATCTGTGATTTCAAACAGAGGTATTGAGGACTTCTGTGGAGGCTGCCCACTTCATATTACTAACAGATCTACAGGATTGCCTTAAAATTGTCTTAAAATTGTATTAAAATGACTGATTTAAGTTAAATTACAAAGTATGCTAATCAACAGGTAAGTGTTGCCCTTCCTTCTTGTTGAGCTGGTGTGCAGTGCTCAGCTGCCTGAACTGACAGTTGATTTGTCTCTGGCCTGGTTTGATGTAGATAAAGTAGGATTGTTTGCAGATGCCAATAGGCCCGGCAGCTGTTTAACTCAATTCCCTATGCTTTTCTTCCAGGCATGTGTTTCTGTTCTAAACCACTTCACTAATACCCTCATGTTTAGGAATGGTTTTATAATCCTATTTTCTCAGCAGTTTTGTTTATTTATTTACTTTTCTAGCAGGCACACAGAGTAATAGGAGCTGTTATATCTGAAGTACAGATTGGAACAAATTATTAGAAATCGTTTTTATAACATGTGTTATTGACTCATCATCCTTTACTGGTCCCATTTTTCCCCCCTAATCATTCTTTCCCATAGCACATTCCATTCTAGTATTTTCTGTGGTTGTCTCAGTATGCTTAAAGGCATGCTAACTTATGTATAATGCCTTCCCATCTAAAATAAGAGGATTAAGAAGTGCCTGGAGGACATGTTCTGAGAGGCTGATTTTGTCTTAGAGAGAGGAACCAACATTCTTCTGATACGATAAGGTTAGTTTCCAGGTGGGGCTTCCCAACAGTGATCATTAGGCTTCTGTTCTTCTGCTTGAATTGAGTTCTCCAGCTTTCTTCTGTGTTTTTTGGCCCAGGTCTTGTTACCTTGACTCATTTACTTTTTAAGAAGTGACAAGAGTCCTGCTCCACTTCGTGCCATTGTCCATTTGCAGAAAGCTCTGGCAGTCGCATTTCTGTTTGTTTTATGGTGAATGAGAGTTTTTGAGTCTCTAGAAGAAGAGGTGGCTGCACAAGAAAGGAAGACAAATCCAAATGGAAGGATTTAGAGAAAACGGACATTTTAGAGTAATGTTGTATGCTCTTTAAAAATTGATGAGCGACATTATACTGAAGACTTCACTTGGAAGTCTACTCTGTGCCCTAGGAGAGACTACCAGTATTGCACTTCTGCTAGGACAATCATACTTAATGATACATGTCAAGGAACGAAGGAGTGAGTAATGCATGCTAGACAAGACTGAAAAATAAAAGGGGTGCAATGTTGAATGTACTTAACACCAGTGATTTAGAGAAGTGCCTATGTAGAAGTACTGTGCTGAACATTCAGATAGGAACAAATTACCAATGCATTATCATACTCTATTTTCATTAATAAATCTACTGAAGTATTTTATAGGGAATTATAATTGCATGTCAGTAAGTAGTCTAGGAAGGCAGGAGATCTGGAAGGGCTTTGCAAGGAAACAAAATGAATCAGAAGAAACTCTGGAGGAAATTTTGTGATTAGTGTTTGCCAGCTTATGGCTCAGTAAAAATGACTATTCAGCTCTATTCAGTAAATACAAAGAACCCTTTCTTAACCTGGACGGGATCCTAATTCAGTTCAAGAAACAGCTGAAAGATTGAAGAGATCAGATGCTAAATATCTTATGAAATGAGAAGTTGTATCTTGGTTTTGTCAATTATTTTTATTTGTTTGAATTAACAGGAATTCATGAAGTAACTCAGGACATTGGAGAATATAAAAAAGCTGAAGTGCAAAAATCTCACTAATTTTGATTGCCAAATACAGTTTAATTTCAGGGTACTTTTTTAAAAAAAATCTGATATGGTAAAGTGGAAAAACACTTTACTTCCCTAGAATGATGGAAGAATGAAATGTATCTGTGAAAAAGTGCTTCTGAACACTCCACTGTAAGTTGTCGCAGTAAAAGAGAAAGGAAAATAGCACTATTGGGCTGACAAAATAATTCTTTTAATCAGGAAAGGTGCTTTTGATAAGAAAACAGTTCTATAAAATGACTTTAAAGTGAGTTTGTATGCTGTGTTCACGAATCAGTACTATTACTTGTAGATTGCATTATACACTTAAGAAATAGGACTAGTTTTTTATGCAATTTTATTCACTATCAACAAAGTACAAAGGCAGACAAATTGTAAAGATTTTTTTTTCTGTTAACCAGTCTTCTGATGTCCAGTTGGCATTGGGCTCTTCTGATTTCTCACTGCTTAAGAATTGATTCAGGTTACTTTTCAGCTGATTTCCCATATCCATGTTTCCAACCACTACAAAATGAGAGGGCAACTTTGCAAAATCCCAGTGGAAAACTGAGGTACTTGGAACGAATCCTAATGCATACTGATATCATGAGTGAGTTAGCACAGTAAGTGTTTCTGAAAGTAATATGCACCATACTGGCAGTAAAATGAAGGCAGTAACTTACCTGTGCCTTGCACTCAGCTGCTTTTCTGACTTAAATTGTAATAAAGAACGAGCTGCCACCTGTAACTCCTTCAGGAGAATTGGATGCATTCTGGAAAGTAATGACAGTTCATCCCTTAGGATCAGACTGCTTAAAAGATAACCATGTAGAAAATGTCAGTCAATGTAACAATTTTCTTGCAAATTTGTAAATGGAAAATATAATCACACATCTCTGTATGGTGGGATGCAGTAGACATATGAGTTTTGAGAAAGCATGTGAATTCTGTTCCAAAAGGAATTATTTGTTAACAACCTTTTGTTTTCTTGCCAGGAAGATTGTAGTTATACCTGTTACAGATGTGGATCCATAATTTGTCTTTAGAAGCTCCAAACCTACATTGCCAGATTAAAAAAACAAAAACAAAAACAAAACAAAAAAAAAACACACAAACCCACACACAAAAAAACCCCTGCTTTTTGTCAGGTGCTATGCTCTTGTGCCATCAATTTCATCATTTAAGTATGGCGTAAGAGAATTCTGAGCTATTATTGCAGTGTATATATATTTTATTGCAGTGTAGCTTCAAGCTAGCTTTGCACAGCTGTGCTTGCATCTCTGCTATGCAGCTGTTAGCTGTGGCTCTAGAACTTTGTAAGTACTTTGCAAGTAATGTCTGCATGGTGAAGATATTTTTTTGCAGGGGCTGAAGAAGTGATAGTATGCTGTAGAGGTCTTCTTGCTCCCAGTAACATCTTTCTGCTTGAAGTCATCTCAACAAATGCAAGATGAGCCAATCTGGGCATGCTCATGTGTAAAGAATAACTCAACAGATAACACTTCTTAAAAGAAAGGAAAGTTCTTTCTCTTTTATATACAAAAGTATTACTTCTGTATGGTTAATTCATGGATACTGAGTGCATTTTTACATGATCTAGGATGAAACAAGGCTTGTTGGCAGTTTGCCTTATTGATTAAACCACCTTATCCCAGCTAAGATAAAAGAAAGGAAGAGATAGTAACAAAACATGTAGTCCACTCTCTCTGCAGGAGAAGTCATGTTTCCAGAGGATTGCCCACATGCAGAAGAGTGCACTTAGCTTTGAAGGAAGCTGTAATCTACCGAGTTCTTATGGAGAGAAAGTGGTTGAGATTTTCAGGATGGAAATGGCTGTGTGAATGCAGTTTCCTATTTAAAACCAGAAGGGTATAGGAGAAAAAAAGTTTGTTTTTTTTTTTTCTTCCTACATACGTCATCACTGAGCAAGTCCTTTTCAAAAAGATAGAAAAAGTTATGTTGTTTGTAGTCTCATGTACAGAGACTCTTAAAAATTAGACTCCTGCAAAAGCTAGATTTTCATAAGTATTGTTTGATAGTGCTTTCCCTAAGTACACAGTCTTTATTGGTGATTTTAACTTAATTGTAAAAAATACAGTGGGTTTTTACCTTCTGATATACTAAGTGGCCAGTGGGCCTAGTGAAGAAGATGGGGCATTAGAGAATTGATCGAAGGATATCAACATTTCCTGCTAAAGCATTTGACTCTTAAATGATATTTGCTTTCTCTGGGGCTCAATCTTTTCAAATTTCAGTGCTTAAGAAGGTGTCAAATGGCTGCAGCTCCCACTGGCCTTTGCAAGAATTGAGAATGCATGAAACACTGCTGTAGACTCAGATATCAGAAAGTAAATGGAAGTTTCCTAATTTCTGCACGAGAGATGTTGTTACGTTCTTTCTTCCAGAAACATTTTTAAAAATTGTAATTAGCATTTTTATGTGTATTAGTGAAACAGGGGAAAAAATTCTGGTTCTGAACTATTGGTTTTATTTAAAAAATAACTGTAAATGCTAGTGGGTACAGAAGTAATGCAAGCAATATGCTGCTGATGTGTTAATAAAGTCCTCTGTTAACAATGTAAGATTTTAATGTTGTTCTTCAATACTGTTCCATATGTTTGAAAGGGTGCCATGTGAGCAATTCAGGCCACAGGACCACGAAGGGAATCTGAGTGGTTTTATTCCACCTGAATTGCTAACAAGAATGTGCTACATTGTAAAAAGAAATGCCTTTGGGGCTCTGGAAATTTGTGTCAAAGCTGGTAATAAAGCATAGAATAAAATCAATTCATCAAAAATATTTTTTACCCCTCCCAAATACTATAATGACATGAAACAACCTGACAAAGTGCTTTTAGGGATGTTGGGGAAGTAAGCAAAGAAAATATCAGGATTCTTATACTTTAGTTAGAACAACCATCAAGCTGATTTTATCTCAATGAGAAGGTTATGCAGCAAAAGTTTTGTCTTTCAATTAGCTATCATTCTTCAGCTGTTGTTGATAGATGCAGAAGGTAGATGTGATATCTTACAGATCCACTGTAAGTAGACTTCATGGGAGATGCAACACATTTTGCTACAGAATGCCATTTTTGCCATTTTTGGAACCTTCTCTGTGGTTTGCTAAATTGTCATGGCATGTTGCCGCTGGGCCTATTGTAATGCAGTATCACACTTCAGTTTCCCCATACAATAGCTTGGAGTGCATCTCTGCATACAGCTGGACAAAGAGACCAAAACTATTGCTGAGGGAACTAATTATGGGATATCCGGGGACTTTCCAGATTGGCTTTTTTATGATTGCATGTTTCGAAGTTTCCTGAATCACAGAATGCATCTTCCAAACAGATTTATGTTCAACTTCTTTGTGTCCAGTACTTCAAGTTATAATGCCTTATGCAGGATGCTGTATTGGTTATTTTTTATTTCTATGCATTTAGTGTTAGCATGTAAAAACCTAAACAAAATGCAACTGCTTTTCTTGTGTTTTGTTTTGTTTTGTTTTTGTTTTTCCTTAGATCTCTGCCCAACTCCCTCCTAGCCCCTTTTGTGAACTGCATGATTCCCAGCTGGCTAAGCATTGAACTGTTTAGCCTCTATACATCAAGGCAGCAGTAGTGATAGGTTATTGGTAGTGAAAGATTATAGTTGCAATAATGAGAATAAATAATTTGCCACCAGTAGTCTGATAACTGACCCCCAAAAGTTGCTTGCTTTATCTATCCACTGACTGGACTACTGCAATATGTGTTATTTCACATGGGTATTTAAGTTTCTAGAGACATAACACACACAAGCAATCTTTTATAATGATCCTATCTATGCCATCAGAAATATTTTTTCTGAGTATCTGCCTGAATCCTTCTTACTGCATTTAAAGCCTGTGATTCTTTGTTTTGTCCACTGTAAACACAGAGTATGCAGTCTTTTGTTTTCAATATTTCCGGTGTGCTGGTTGGAAACTGGATAGTTTAATGGTAACATTTGTGTTAAATTGCCTACCAAACCTTTCTGATTTATCTGATTTTACAAGAGCATGAGGTTCCAACCAACAATCAGTCTTCAGGAAGAGCATTGGGGTGGCACAACCACTTCATTTTGTTTCTTTGCATAGTAACAAGAGTGATGTTTTTAAATTGTTTCATTAGGAAAGAAATTTTAAAACTCAGTGTGGGGTAAAATCAGCATTCCAGGCCTTATTAGGACACTGAACTTAAAGTATACATACTCTACCTGTATTACATACAAATGAGAAAATGTAGCATGCTTGTGCGTTGCTCTGGAATAAAAAATGTTTTTTATCCTTCTAACATGAATTTGGAAGGGGAAAAAAAGTGGTTTTCCCTGATATCCTAGTGGGAAATTAAATGTGATCAGGTTATATTATCTTGATATATGTGATTATTTAAGAATAATTTAAAGATAAAAATCTGATCTATTAAGCCCAAAACATCCTATGCAGTTACTTATTAATGATAACTGTGGGAGCGTTAGCTTATTCAAGATGGGAATACTAAATTGTTCAGAGGATTGCTTCTGCTAAGAAGCTGCTGATTTCCATTGCTAACATATGAAAATGAATTATTTTCTTTTGGTTCTCTTTATTTCTTAAGTAGTGCAAATTTCTTGATTTATTTAATGTTCAAATATTCTCAAGAATTACTGAAAAATCCCCTGATAAAATAGATGTCTTTAGAGTTGGAAGAAATTAGAATAAATACTTATTCACCCAGTATTGCAGTTTTCTGGAAAGGTGACTACTACAGGAAGTCTTTAAGTAAGTTCTGAAACTGAGCAAATTGTTTGTATCAAATTACATGATAAAATTAACATCTCGGCACCTTGAAATATTTTAGCACATATAATTTCCATTAATTTATTTAGGACTCATCTGCAATCCACTGAGTCAATGGAAACACTTTCACTGGCACAAAACTTAGCTGCTAGATATCAGAGCTTGAACTTTGAAACAGGAACACTGTAGTAATCCAAGATATGTATAATGTAGATTATTTTATTTTCATTTAAAACTGGGCATACATTACGCATAACTAATGCTGCTAATTTTTTTTAATATCAAATCTTTAAGTCTACAATTCCCTTAAAGTGCATGAGGAGGATAAAAAGCTCTAGGAAACTACTTAAGATCATAAAATAAATAAGAGTAACTGAAGAAAAAATATGTTAATTAACTTGAGTAGCAGAATAGCATAGAAACAAATGTTTATTTCATTTCCTTTGAGGGTTCATGGCAGTTGAATGGATGTAGTTAACAAATAATATTTCATTACAGTTAAACTATGTTTATGTGCCTAGTCTTTGGAACTGCAAAGTGAAATGCTCAACTTTAAGCTAGTTTTGTGGAGTATTCTTTATTTCATTCCCTTTGTGTTCACTTAATACGGCATTACTTCCAGATTCTTTGTAGCAGTCAACTAGACCCTAATTCTGCTCTGAACACTTGTTTCAGTACAGCTGAAAGGCAGAGTTCATTTCACATCAGGAACAATTCTTTCACAACTGTGGCTCAACTCTAGCTAATATGGTAGTTGGACCCCAGTTCTAGGATGTACTTAGTAAAAGTTCCATGACCTTAGTAAAAGCAAAATCATTAGTGCAGCACCATCTGAACTAAGCTGGCATGTCTGTTCTACCATAGCACACCTTCCTCATGCAAAAACTCTGTAGAATGCTGCAGCTGTATGTGTGCAGTCTATAAAAAGGTGTCTTGTAGTATAAAAATCCCAGTTTGGAAGTATCTATTAGGTATCATGGTGAGTAAAACTAGCATTAATATTCTCAAAGTTGTCTTATAATGCTTTATTTTTATGTGATCAAAATTAATATCCCCCCACTGTGGATTAATTTGTCAGAAATTGCTCTGGCAACATTCTCTGTAAATAGAAATCTGTCAAAGCCTGTTGGTTGTGTCCTACAGCTGGAAAACCCAAAATTGCTAAAATCTAACTCTTATAATCTGTCTGTACCAAAACTGAACCGTTTACAGTTTAGCTTTTTTTTTCTGGATTTCCTATTGTGCTTCCATGATGCAATAGGCTATGATTCTCAGATTTGAAATCTTCCTCAGATACTCAAAGTGGCTGCCATTAAAACGGTTGCTTCCTGATATGGGGGGCATTTTTTAGCTCACTGGGAGGCCATGGGTAGTATAACAACGCATTCTGCTCAGTGCAAAAAAAGGAGCATGCAGTAAGTAGTGAAATACCCATAATTAATTCAGGTAGCTGATATGTGATCTGAGTACTCTGTGAATACATAAAAGCTAAAGTGCATAAAGCTTAAAGCAGCAATTATTATTATACCCTCTTGTTTGGATTAGTTATAAATTGGTACGTCATTGCTCATTCTGGACTTTTTTTCAAATTCCAATCAAGTTCATCCTTTTACAAATTGTTGTTCCTTGTCTTCCTTTCTAATATCACTCTACAGATAGAAGGTTACTAATCCCAGATCTGAGTTGAAATTGGTTAGTCCGTATACATATGCATGCCTTCCAGTTCACTATTTTATTGACAGTTGAAATAGTGGTGGTAACTGGAGGTTATGATGGGCAGCAAAGTTTAACAGAAGGATCTCAGCAGTGGGCTCTTGCAGCAAAGAGGGCCAGATTCATCCTGCACTGCATCAGGAATGTAGTCGGCAGAGGCCAATGGAAGAGAACTCCTCCTCCGTAAGACCACATCTGGGTATTGTATCCAGCTGCCAGGATTCCCAAACATGAAATACGTGGGCATGTTGGAGTGAGCATGGCAGAGGTTGGTCAGAGAACTGATGCAGATGACATGTGAGAGAGTTCAACCATAGGAAGGGAAAGTGGAGAGGAAATCCTATTCCTTGTTTTCTGTATGCAAGCTACAGAGGACATGAACTCAGAGGTTTTTTTCTGAGATGCAAAGTGTCAGAATAAAAGGTAATGAACTCAATGGTAAGAAGCCAGTTGGATGAAGAAACTGTAGACTCCTTGTTCATGAAGGCTCTCAAAACTGAAGCCTAAGCAGCCACACATAACTGAAGCTCACATGTGAACTGTGCTTTCTTGATTTGATATATCTTGCAAAATGGAGTATAGAATTATAGAATTATAGAATCACAAGGTTGGAAAGGACAAGATCATCTAGTGCAACTGCCCTCCCATTACCATTGCTACCACAAGCTACTAAACCGTACCTCGCAGCTTCTCATCCAGACGCCTCTTGAACACTGCCAGGGACGGCAACTCCACCACCTCCCTGGGCAGCCATTCCAGTGCCTGACCACTCTCTGAGGGTAATGAAGGTTAATCATGAAAACAAATGTCCTTGGCTTTGCAGGCATCTCTGGTGCTTTAAGTGTGAGCAGAGATGTATTTTTAAACAGTTTCTTAAGTAGTGCTGAACAGCACTGCAAGTGCTAGTCTTTTGTCACAGGCCTATCTGAAATACAGGAGTTGTCAGAAGGGTCTTCTGAAGTTATTCCCACTGAGTGGGGGGCAGCAGGTACATCAAGATGGAGGGTGACGATCTTTGTATGTATTCTGTGAATGGGGAGAAAAGCAGTTCCTACTTACACATTTCCTTGCAATTATGTTCCAAACTTGTTTTTGCTGTAGTTGTTTTGCAGCTGAGCATCATAAATTTGTTTGGATTCTAATGATGTCATGATCGTAGAAACTTACAGCAACAGGTTGTTTTCAGAGAGTTTACACAGCCACTGTGTCTGTTACTCCTTATCATGCCAGCTGTTGAGCTAGCAATTTCTATAAGCTGTTTGCTGTCAAGCTGTTTGTTATCTGTGACCTAGATCATTTCAAATCAAGTCCTTCTTTATGCACAGTGTTGCACAGAGGGTCTTTTAGTCATTTCTTTGGCAAGAACTGGTTTTGATAAATCTATATGGAGAGAGCTAGAGAGAAGAACCCTAGAAGCCCCCAAACAGGATTTTGTATCAGGCTCTGGCTATCTAATTCCCAAAGAGAGAAGCACAGGAGTCCTGATTGCTGTAGAGTTAAAAATAAGGATGTACTGCTTGCACCTATGCCAGCAAGAGCGATGGGTGAAAGCATCAGGGGTTTCATGTGTCGTAGGTTCCCTTTGGGTGGCAAAGGCAGTGGCTGATGCAGGTCAGAGCAGAGTAGGAATTGGTGCCTCCTGGGCAAATTCAGAGACCACAAAACCATGGGATTCAGATCTCCCAGCTTAGCCCTGGTCATCTCCACTGAAATGGCCTCTACCTGAGCTATTGTGGGAACATTGCTGCCATTCAATTTTCACAAACAACTTCATACTTCTTACTGTGACTATGACCACAGACACAAGGTCACAGTACCCAGAGAACTGCTCCAGGTTTGCACATGAAGATTTAGAGACAGGGCTCACTGGGAGCAAGAGGTGTTAAAAAAGGCTGCAAGACTGTGACCTGCCTCTGTCAGAGCTGGTCCTGATTAAAGGTAGCCAAACCCTGAGGACCTGTGGAAAGGCTGCAGTGGAGAACTACACAGAAAGATGTTTTCAGGCTGGTCAGGGCAATCAAAACTTGTGGATATGCTCAGGGCCATTAAAAACTGCACTGAGATGCAATAGCTATCAAAGGTATTTCTTTCTTCTTTTTTTTTTTAAGGAGGGAAGAACAGATCTCCAAGAGAGTCTTTCTAGTCTCATTTGAATTGGTCGCTTATCTATATTTTCTTAAATAAAGTAAACCATTTCATCAGTTCCCTGATATCTTTCTCATTTTCTTTAGTTAGGCAATGCAGATACTGTTATTTATACAGTTCATTGCATGTATGCATTCAAGCAAAGCGTATTTTGGAAAAAGAAGTTTGTAAGAACTGAATTATATGTTACAATGAATTTTCACTGGAAGTAAGTATATAGTGCAATATTTCAAGGAATAAATGATCCCTCTTGCAGAATGTATTGATATAAATAAATGTGAGGATTAATTAGATTCTGGTACACCATTAGATTGTGGCTCTCACCACTAAGTTTGAAGCAGTGATTACTGATGTGTACAAAATAAATTTTTCCTACTGTGGAGAAAATACAAATGAGTATTTTCCATGAACTTTGCTATTTCTTTTCAAAGAGATGTAGTATCTTTCTGGAAAAAAAAAAAAAAAAAAAAAAAAAAAAAAAGTAAGCATTGTTCTGTATTGGTGTCAGAGCTTTTAACTGTCAGTGTTGTAGAGTGGGCTTCCCCTTCTTCCCTCCTGTCCCCCCCCTCCCAGTTTGTCACACATTCTATATTCTGAAGTAGTTTTCTACTACTACTTATATAATTAACCAATTGCTGTGAAGGAATCACTGAGCTCTGGCTGAGCTATATGTATTCATAAGTATTTTTGCACAACTCCTAGTCATGGTGCTATCTGTGTGTACTGTTGTACTATCTGTACTTTGTGCCTTATAATGGTTGTGGATGAAATTTGAAGAAGGTGATGTAAGAGTTCAAAATCACAGGTATTAATTTTCCCTGAGGAGGATGAGGAAAATAAAATTTATATCCACTGTTTGCACAGTGGAGGTAAGAATTCTTATTAGTCTCCATCCTATTTATGTATATATATATATATATATATATATATACACATATATATACATATAGCTCTGTATAGAGATACTGAAACTCAAGCCTTCTGATGCAGGAGGGTTTCAGATGCTCTAGAAGACTTATCTTCCCCTCCTCTTCTTTCCATCTTCACTTCTGGGATTGGCCAGAAGTTTTGCTTGTCTTCTCATTTCCATGACAGATGAGCTGGTGACTGCACCTGGAAGCAAAGTACTAATTCATAGCCAACTTCTCTAGTTTCTAACAGATCCTTTCTGGCATGCTGAAGTAGCAATATCTACATTTCTTTCTAGATCTAGAAGGTCTAGTCAGATGCTTCTGCTTCCGAAGCACAGAAGAATATTTACCTGTAAATTTTATGCAGCTGTATTTGGTCAGTTGGCATAGCAGTTGTTAACCAGTTCAGAGGCCCTGGATCTTGGTAATGCCTTGAGGGCTGTAGTTTCTTTCCTTTGACATATGACAAAGGGATTTAGGAGGACTGAATATTTGTTAACCTTGTTATCTGGTTAATTTCTAAATAGTGATCTACTATAATCTGAAGGTCAGGCCATGTGATTTATTGTTCCGAATGGCTTTAATTGAAGTTGGAGAAAAATTATTTTTCTTCATAAATATATGGTCTTTTGTATAATGAAGTACAGACCTTCTAGTACAGTTTAGGTTAAAAAAAAAAAAAAAGTCCACACCAACATTCCTGAATTCAAATTGAAGTTGCTGTTTATATAATTAAAATGTTGTAATATGATGTGCCTTATATCAGTAGTTATTATTCCCATTGACAACTGGATACCAAGAAACATTTACTAACTTCTCAATATTTTACAGAACCATGTTTGAACTTATAGTCAGGAATAGTAGTAGGACCCCAGAGTAATATCTTCTCAATTTGAGATGTTTGAGATGTGTATGAGCCAACAAATTGGCTAAGAAATCTTCAAAGAAAATTAAACAGAACAAAATGGAAACATTAGCAATTCAATAGATGATTGGTTTAGTTGTGAGACAGTGATCTGGACCAATACTTCAGTACGGTATTAGATGAATTGTATTGTTCTTTCTGGTGGAATCGACATCAAGATTAAGTTCATTCCTGTAATCACTAAATATCCACAATGGTGTTGTGGGCAATTTCACATCACCTGTATGAATTTAGAGTGGGCATCTATTTGTCAGTTTAGAATTACCAGTGTTTCAGGTCTGTAATAAAGTTTACTTAACAATCTGCATATTCCAGCACTGGCCTCATACTTTCTTGTGACAGAAAACATGTTGGGCAGCAAATTTGTTCTTTGTTCAGTTTTTTTGTTTTCTTTTTAATTTTTTTTAACTGTTTTGGAACATTCAAGGTGATGGTAAATGCAAGTCACTGTCTCAAAGGCCAACCAGAATGAATGCTTTCATTATTTTAAATATATTAATACAGAACTGGGAAAATGAAGGATTTTTGTAAATATACTAGAGAATAGTAACAAAAATGTGAACATGATATACTTATTTATAAAGCCCTTATTAAATTATTTTTGTCAGTGTATAAAAGCAATAGTAATAAATCTCCATGTTCTAATTTTTGCAGCAACTGTGCAGTGATAGACCTAATCAGTTAAATGTGTTCCATAGCCAGTATTTTTGCTTTGGCAAAAAAAAAAATCTGTATGAACATAACGTAACATAACCTGTATGAAGTTAACCTAAAGTCTTTGCCCTGCAAGCAATTACAGGAAAAATAAGTCATTTTCTTCAAAATGACCTGATGTTAGAAAATGGTTACATTACTGCGATATGAGTGGTAATATCCTGATACTGAATGCTACTCCATATCCCAGGGAACTTCACTGACAGGCATGTACAGGCAGCATGGAGAACTCTCCTATCAGAGAACACGCACTGTCATAACTTAAAGCCTTGACTGTCCTTGGCTGTTCATGGTAGCAGGTAATCTTTTTTTATTTCATCTTTTCAGCATACCGTTATGAAATCATATAATTACATAGAATAAATTAAGAGTGTTTTGGCTCAGAATTTTTCTTTTATCCCTTTTGTGGACTGTATTTCCTCTACATGTGACACAAATATTTCATTGCAATATGTGTCTATTAAATGAATTATGTTGGAAAACTATGAGTAGTGAAATGAAAATGAAGCCATAGTACAGTGCAGATTCAGGGCTGACACCAAAGTAAGGAATGTGTTTTCTTGTTTGTCGCATCTTTTTCTTTTTTTTAATTTAGATAGCAAATTTTGTGACAAGTGATCTGTCAGTTACCTTCCTTTGTGCATGTATACATAACACAAATGATAGTATTTATTCAACAATAAGTAGCAATGTATTTCTTACAAAGCAGGCAATAGTAATACAATAATAATAATAATAATAATAATACCATAGTAATAGAAGTAATAATAATGATCATAATCATAGTAAACTGATGGTACCTAATTTTGGTACCTATTTAATGCACTTAAAAATACTTCAATATTCATTGCAAACTGGAATGTTTCCTCCAGGTAGCTGAAGAATTCCTTGCTAAAATTAAGGTAAAATAATAACCCTGTAGAAGGAAGGATTAGAATAGCAATGCTGAATTACATGTGGTACCTCTATAAACACCAACATATACATTCTTCATATAGTAAATGTACACTTCAAATTATACAAATTATACATAAAATAATCAAATGCAAATTAGGAAATACTCTGCCAAATTGCAAATTTGATTTTTATAAAGCATATTCAGCTTCTTCTTTCTTACTCTGAAGTTGATTATTTTTGCTTGATAGATTAATTTGTATTACTATGTACAGTACATACTAGATACAGTTATTTATTCAGTTACCCAAATTTTCATCTTCCAATAAAAATTATGTTTTCTTTGCGATGTAGTCTGTAATTTTCATTTGATCTTGATATATTGCTGTGGAAAGGACAAAGCAGTCATTATCCAGGATGGTATGCATTACCTCCATGATAGTAACATGACTCAATTTTTGTGAGTAACCTATGTGTTTTCAGTTTTCTTTTCCCTAAGTCTAGTCCACATACAGTGCTGCTGATCACAGCTGGCCAAGTGCAGTCTTTGGTTATTCATGCACCACATTTACAAGACATGTGCTTCTGCTCAAATCACTTGACAGCCCAGCTGCACTAATTGCATGCTGCACTGGAGGCTCACAATGATTCCAGTTCACTGGGTTGCATATAGCATTTGAAGATACAGTTAACTTCTTTATTATCACCATATGGACCATAATGAGGTATCTCTTGAAGAAGCTCATTTTTATTTGATTATCTTGCATAAGGCCACGTAATGTGAAGATTATGTTTATAAATATCAAAAGTGCAGGAGGCAATTGAACAAGGCCAAATTCTTTTCAGCGGTGTGTAGTGATAGGAGAAGGAGCAATGGTCAAAAACTGAAACATAAGTAGTTCCATATAAATATGTGGAGAACTTATTTATAGTGGGGATGATGGAGCCCTATAACAAGTTGCCTAGAGAAGTTGTGGGGTCTCCTTTGAAAATATTCAAGACTCATCTGGACATCTTCCCAAACAATCTATTGTAGGAAACCTTCTTGAATAGGGGGTTGGACTTGATGATCTCTAGAGGTTACTTCCAACCCCTGCAATCCTGTGATTCTCTGATTTGTAACATCAGTTGACAGTTGGCTGCTGTCCTTGCTGTAAGAATGCAAATCTCTACAAATGCACAAATTTCTATTGTACAGAATTTGCTTTTGTGTAGAATGGTTTACTTTTATAGAGCATCTTTTCCAACTGGATGACTTGTCTTTTCAGGTTACATGCACTTTGTTGCACATGCACAGTTTGCTTTTTTTTTTTGTCTCTTTCTGGGGCCTCTAACTCAGATGTTCCCAGTTGTCTACTATGTAGCATGAGATATATAAGGCAGATTTTTGTCTTTGGTCTAACATCATAGTTTAGTTGTGCTAGAAATATTGTAGTTTCTTCAGGTCATCATTTTGTCTTTCAAACTTGCCTCTCTTGGCTTCAATTTCCAAATATTAATATTCATTTAGTAAACTGGGCTGTTTGTGAGCTGTTTGTGAACTGTATTTGAGTATAAAATATTTGGCTCCTTCTTGTGGTGAATATGTTCCGCTTATATTTTCTGACATTTTTTTCTTTTGATATTTTTCTACCAGGCAACTTCTTACTGTTGCAGTCCTCAGTAGGCCTGAACAGAAGTCTGTTTCCTTATCCTGCCAGAAGCATTGAGATTTGCATAATTTTTTTCATCCATAGAAAAAAACATCTATTTCTTTAGTCATTCCTGAGACATAGGAAACCTTATTTCAGAATCTCCTCTAGTGAATATTAATTTATTATATCATCTTTCTTTACAATGTATTCCAATAATTAGCCAATTATACATTCCCGATGATTACTCAGCAGAGTTTTAGTAGATTGACTATTATTTAATAGAATGTATTGTTCTTTAATATTATTGTATTATATTTCTGTGAGGTGGTAAAACACTGGAAAAGGCTTCATGGGGAGGTGATTGATGCTCTGTGCCTGTGTTTGTTCAAGAGGCATTTAGACAGACTCTGGTTAATTTGTTTTAACTTTTGTTTAGCCCTGAGGATGTCAGTCAATTGGACTTGGTGATCTCTGAAGGTCCATTCTAACTGAACTGTGCTATGCTATGCTAAATGTAAGTTAAGATTTGGTCCTATCAGTACTCCAGGGCCAAGTTAAGCTTAGTCCCTTAGAACCCAGGCCTTAGAAGTTTGCAGGAATGTTACACAAGTCTTGCATGAGGCATAGTCTGCTTATTTTTTCTTCCACTCAGATTATGTACACATTCTCATCTTGATCAGCATCTGTGATGATGGTGATGTGTCCAATGAGGAGCATGTGTTTCAGTTCATTCTTTCAAATCAGATGACAACAGTTTCCAGCCTCTGTGGGGAAACAACTTTTAAATTAGGAACAATCTCATTTCATCTTGGTTTTGGGTTTGTTTTTGTTGTGTTTTTGTTTGTTTGTTTGTCTGGAAATGAATGTTGCATGTCTCTTATGCTTTAAATACGGCATCAGAGAACGTTTCCCAGATGTCCATGACACATTTTGTAGCACAGAGGAAGCCATCTCTCTCAGTCTTTAAGAGAGACTACACATTTTGTTTGCATGTCTGAACAATTGTTCAACTTGTCTTCTGCAAAAGTAAAGTGTAAAAGGACAGATGTAGATTTCAGTCTTGGTTCAAAGACTGATGATTTCATCAAAACCCTAACATATAGCTTAATCCTGTTTTTGCTTACTTCCCTTTTTCAACTTTCTTTTATATACGAGCTTCAAGCCAAATCATTTTAGTCTGGCAAAAGCTAAATGGCTGTTTCAAGGGGAGGACTTGTGCTGCTCTTACAATTCCAGCTGCTTTTTCCTAATACATCTATTTTGGCAGTATTGGTTTTGATATGTCCATATATGGAGCCGGGCAGTATGAGATCAAGCTCAGAAAGATCTCCACTTTGTCAGCACAGTGGAAGATAAGAGGACTGATCTCCTTGGGACAGGAGAAAAGAGGAGCTTCACTTTTTGGCTGTAGCTCAGATTTTTACCACATTAAAGAAGCTGTATGACTACAACTTAATTACGTGTCTTTCCATGTTTACTCTTTTCATGGCAGATTATTCATATTTCTGTTGAAATGCACAATACAGCAAACATTTGAGATTAGTTCCTTCCTTTCTCCTTTCCTATGAACATTTTTACTTTACTTTCCTTTACTTTTCAGTATATTTTACCTTTAACCTCCCCCTTAGCCCCATATTCATATTAGCAATCAGATCAATCCTCTGGGCAGTGCATTTCCAATTATTGGAAATATAACACTTCTTAGTTGTGTGCAATCTGCCTTAGATTGCCATCATCAGCATGCAGTAATTTCCATGAAAATGCATTTTTCTTATGTCTTATTGTCTAAAATAATTATATTCTTCTGACTAACTGTATAATTGTCTCAGTAGCTATTTATCATCTATGCCTGAAAATTTCTGTGGTCAAATAAAGTGTGTTTTGATTAGGAGCTTTTGCATTCCTTCACCTCCTTCCCTAGCAGCAACAGTCACAGCTGTTGTCAGGGGGGCAGTGGGCACATTGCTGTGGTAGACCTTAATTCTTTATTGTGATGATAACTTTGATTTGACTTTCAAATACTTCTGAAAACATAAAGCCTAATGGGACAGATTGTTCGCTGCCTTACATTGGTCTTACACAGCTAGAAAGTCAAAAACACTTGGTATGTGTATTTGAATGTAGTGTATTTTCTTGACAAATATATCTGATCAAATGAGTTTCAAAATAACAGGAAAGTTTTACACAGGATTTCTTCTAATCTTTCTTTCAAACTGTTTTTTATTTATTGAGGCCGGGATGTGGGCACACACTTACGGACTATGCGTTTTATCTACAATAAGTTCAATATGTAAATGTAATTTATTCTCTATGCCTTTTATCAGTACTGAAAATCTTATTACCAACAAGACTAAGACTGGATAAGCAATGGAAAACAGATGCTTCTCTCTGTCTTTAAATCATTTTAAATTGTGACCTGTAGAAGGATCAGCAGCACTGCTAATGTAAATGGGTAAGCATATAACAGATGCTACCATGATTCTGTTACAACAGTTAATACAAAGACCTCACTTTCTTAAGCAACCCTGGGCAGAAATAATTGTTTTGAAGGGAAAGAAGAAACAGTAAGACAAGTATATTTGTAATAATAGCTCTATTTCTATATGGCTGGCAGTGAATTCTATAACTTCAGATTTGCTAAAAACATTCAAATGCAGTTTTGCCTGCTGTCTAATTTTCTTAAACATGGACACTGTAATAATACAGTAAGATTGCAACTCAGCAGGATGTTGTGGTGGGCATTGTAGAAACATGAAATATATGAGTCAGTCTAAAATTGTTGCAGTTGAAACCTCAAGAAATAAACAGAGATCAATACAGAAACTGAGTTTTTATTTAACTTCAAAGTTTGTCATAGCAGCACAAACGATGGCCTGTTGCTTCCCGTATTTAAGAAGTTCAGTGACTTCTGACTCAGGCAGAGTTCCTGTACTTGGTACCTGTGAAATCTGGAATTGCTTGCAGAACTGGTTCTCTTGAAAGTTCTAAAACAAGAGCTTGTCTCACAGTTA
Source organism: Tympanuchus pallidicinctus (assembly GCF_026119805.1). NCBI lineage: Eukaryota > Metazoa > Chordata > Aves > Galliformes > Phasianidae > Tympanuchus > Tympanuchus pallidicinctus. The sequence continues at coordinate 39,265,400 of NW_026294758.1, forward strand.
GGATACATCATGTTAGTTTTAAAATAATACAGGCTTAAACTAAAATTTCCTGCTGTATTAAAGTAACAGCTGCTACTGCTACTGTGCTACTACTACATGTTATTAAAATACTTATTACAAACATATTAAGAATATATATTCATATTTTTGTGTATTTTTGTTGTTGTTGTTCTTCCCTCGTGAAGTAACTTCAGTATAACTGTGCTGCATCAGTATTGTATGGAAAAAAGACAAGTGTTCTCAGAACTGTGTGCTGTTTTGAACTTGATGAGTCTCCACTTCTTCAGCCTTTCCTAGTGAATACTTTTTTCTTTGAATCCCATCGAACTTTCTTTAATGTTGATATTTGGGAAATTTTGAGAACTGATGTTAAGTAGTCTCACCTCAGTACTCTTTTTTGATAAGAAAGTGTAAGATCTATTCTATTACTTTTCCAAGCAGCTGCCCTTTCTTTTAAGTGGATGAGTGAGTTACAGAAGTGCTAGAAGGCTGAAGAAAGCCTCATGCATCAGGGAAGATGTATTCTGGAAATAAATGAAATAGAGGTACATTGCACCTAGTAGAATGTGGAAGAATTATTGTCCACCATTTTGAGGAGAGAAAAAACTATTTGATATTTAAACTGTTCAGCTTGAGACTCTATGAAATGCAGCGCTCACTCTGAAAGGTAAATAGAGTGATAGAGTATACAGATATCGTCATGACTGTCATTCTGCCACTTGATGACAAACAAACAGTTATTCTGAATACTTGGTTACAACTTTATCATACAACTAGAGAAAATATTTTATGGGCTCTTGTTTTCTTCGTGCAGAATAAGTAGAAAAGGATTTAGATACAATTTAATGAATTCTGAAATAGGTGTACCCAAAGTATGAGCTTTTTTTCTTTTTTTTTTTTGGTTCAGCAGGTAACAAATAGCTCTGTTTCGAAGAATGATTTCACTGAGATCAATAATATGCTAGAACAGTCTTCATTGTTCTCAGCAATATGTAAACTATGCAAATATCTATAGAAATAGAAATAGTAGTCTCACTGAAAAGGTCACCAGTCTCTTTCTTGTGTAGCAAAAAATCAATAGTAATGACGTTTGAGCTCCTTTGTAAATGCAACAGTTATTTTAGTGTTTTTCATCTTAAATGTGTGAACGTAAAAACTGACCCTGCCAAAAACAACTATTTTTGTGGAAATTAAGAAAAGTGAAAAACAAGCCAATCAAGCAGACAAAAACTTTGAATGGTGCATAAGTAGGTTTCAGATTAAAAGGGATTGTCTCTTATTTTCTACCGCAAGAGAACTGTAATCTTGGGGCGGTGGCACATCTTCTGATTTTTAACTACTGCATTGTGGAAAGAAGAAAGAAAAGTCTTTGTTAATTAAAACCCATATCAATTTTTTCCAAATATTTAGTATCTTTTACAAGAAAGTACTTTTGATCAAAAAAAGAAAAATATTGTAAATTTAGGCTGACAATTCAGTCCCTGTTCTGCCTGAACTGGAAAAGAAGGTCAGGTTCTACCATCCTAGCTGAGAGCTGCAAATGCTATATGCATGATTATTCAAAGGTCTCTCTCAATTATTCCTACTGAATCTTTTCCACATTGCATAGATGAAATCATTTTTGAACCCAGTCAGATGCTTTGTACGTGTAAAGGTGAGTTACTGCTGTGCCTGTTTGAGGAAATGCCAGCAACAAAGACAGGAACAGAGAGGATGGCAGGCAGTTTCCAGAAAAGTAAAGTGCAGTATAGTAGTTATGCAGTGGGAATGGAAAATTTGCTTAAATTGAAGAACTCCTCTTCCCTAATGGTCATCTTCCCTTGCTTACCCTCTTCTTTACTGTTTATGAGCCACTTCTGCTGCAGTAGTGAAGAACGAAGATTGCTGAGGAAAGCAGATACTTAATTGGAAAATAAAAGAAAATTTTCCTCATTATATCCCATAAATTATTACTTCTGTATGAACAAATCTTTCTGCTTCCATCTGTCAAAAGAAATTCTATTTTTATTTAATTGACTTGTACTCTTTATTACAAATCTGTCTGCTCATTAATCTCAGGCAGAATTGCAGTGCAGTGTGTTACAGCCATAGCTATTAATAATCCTTAGAATTTAGCACTTAGTGTTATTCTAACTAATGCCTACCAGGCAAAACAATGATATTTCTATTATATTAATAAGTTGTAAAACATTATCTCAATGTTATCCCTGCTAAGAACTTCGTTTGTGAAATATCTACAATCTTTCCACTCCTGCCCAGCTGAAAAATGTGTGTTTGCATCTTCCAGCAAGATAAGGAAAGAATAGGATCTGTGAAGACAACCAGCTCTAAAAATCCAGGTGATCTAAGGTGTTAGTGGAGCCAAAAGCCAGAATACATTTCTAAAGACCATAAACTATCAAAGTTCTTGTTGTAGCTGTTACATGTTGTAAAAATATTCATTTGCTGTGGTATGTTATAGTGGAAAGATAACAGTTTTTAAGTCAGGATGACTTAAAAAATATAACTTAATGACTTAAAAAAACAAAATAAAGACCCTGATATCTCTCTGTTAGATAGTAAATACCATTGCCGTTCTGAAAAAAGTTATATTAAAAAAAAATAAAATAAAATAGAGTGAGGATGTGAAATCCAGGATCATCAAAAGAAGACAGCATGACAGTGGTAAGGAAAGAAATGTCAAAGATTATTTTTTAAGAGGGTACAAGGGAGAACTACAGGAAAGACAAGAAAGTAGAATTGAAGTGGAAGACCCAAGGATCCTTTAGGTTTATATCATCAGTACAAGGAAATAAAACTAGTCAGTACTGTGAAGAAAAAATATTAGCTTTCTCCCTGCTATAAAAGAATTTCCAAGGTTTCTAGGCCAAAAATTGCTTTTGAGGTCTGTCTTTATATTCTTCCTTCATCCTCACTACTGAAATTCTTGCTTCTGCATTCCTCCTGCCCCCTATCCTTTCACCCTCATCCTAATGATTATTTCATTTTTCACAGAAGTAAAGAAATGTAGTGCATGATATAAATGTGTGTTTTAGAGAAAATATATTTTTTTTAAATTGCAATATAGAACTTGACAGTTTTGTCCCCAGTTGAAAATAAATAAATAAATAAATAGATAGATAAATAAATAAAAAGCTAATAAATATTTAAAGGAGCTTTAGAAAGAGGAAAAATAGGAAAGACATTTTAAAAGGTTGCTTCATGACTGAAAATTGAAAGTAGAACTAATATATAGAAAGCAGATAGACTTGGAACTGAACACGCTGCATTCTGCAAAAGCAACCTTCATGGAAGTCTATGCATCTTTCATGATCTCTCATAGCATGCAAAGCACATAGCAGCCAGCAGTAGTGGAACACATCCTTCAGTAACATTTCTGCTGATCTCATCACTCCTATCTTTCTTTTTTCTTTTTTTTTTTTTCTTTTTTGTCAGACAAGCTGCGTTGTGTAAATATTTTACAACAGTGTTTCATTCTCATTCTTTCATGGCATTTTGAATATCACATACAGGATTCTCTGCATCTTAGCAAAATGTGCTTTACACCTTCATTCCTTTCTTCCCACTACAAAAACCTTTACATTCAAATGAAATTTTTGTCTCAATATTATGAACTCCAAAGGAAACATGCCTTGTATAAGAATCACTGACTGCAAAAACAGGATTAGCCTCCAGCTCCTTAAAAATGCCATCCATGGAGAGAAGCTCTCACAAATTCGATATGACATGTGAAATACTGTTCGAAATATCAGTTCCCATTTTTAAAAAATGTGATACATAGCACTTACAGGTTTGCAGGACTGCCTCTGGTTTGAAGGCCACAGGGTGTGGATAGGTGTGTGTGTGAGGTGAGTTAGTAGCCTTTCACTACCTGGGGTTCTTGGGTCTCTCTGTGTGAGGCAATCATTCCTCACAGCAAGTGCACATGCACTGGAGCAGCATATTTGCCTTGACCACTGATGAAGCACTGCCTCAGAAAGACCAGTTTTGTTGGATGTACAGGGAGGAAAATTACATTGTCCCATCTTTGTATTACTTTTTTTTTTTTTTTCATTTTGCATAGAGCTGGTACTTTAACCACTAGTATACTGGTGCTTACCCTGCTTACAGGGTTTGGAGGATGTGAAAGGTCAGTGAATATCATCTCTTTGTATATATCAACAAAAGCCAGGCTCAAGGGGATTACAATGTCACTTCGCATACACAGCTCAGAAAACCCAGAGGGATCTCTGGTCCATGTAGGAAGTGCTACAGGTAGCTGTTCATGCTATTAATGAGAATTCCTCTACATTTCTGGAGATAACTGTTTAGAATATAAATATATATCTTGAAGGGTTGATCATAAATCTCTCTGATTTTTTTTTTCTTTTTTGTGTCACTAAAATATTTGTCCCACCTGTTCGCAAAGTGAATGTTGAAAGTTTAGAGTGTGGAATGAAAGTACAGCATAAATGCCCTAGACAGTCCTGGGCATGAAGAGGCTTAAGATTCTCAGATCTTCTACTAATGATGCTAATCCTATTTCTTTGGTAAAGCTAATGCATGTCTTCTCTTGCGAACACAGTTTGTGTCTGCAACATATATTCTGAAAAATTGGAATGTATTTTGAGTGCGAATAGAAAAAAGATGTGTGAGGTTTTACACATTAAATTATCATGACACAAGTGTAATAAACCCATATGAAGTTCTGAACAGTGTTCTAGTAACTTCCCGCTTTATACAAAAGCTCAAAGTCTCCTATAGAACATACAGAAAAGTTTCAGCTTTACCCAGAGTGGAAAATGCTTGGCTTGTTTGTGTAGGCATACAGGTTAGCATATATAGCAATCTTACCTAGCAGAACTGTGAATGATAGCAATATTTTAAAGGATTTTTAATTCTAATTTAGTTCTTATTTTCCATATGCATGGAAAAAAAATAAGCTTAGGTTAATTCTTCATTCAGGAACAACCGTAAATTAAACTGAATTCAACCTTTGTAGAACAGGTAGCCTTAAGCCTGTGCAGGAGGCTGTTTGGAGGAGACACATGTCTCTGTCTCGTCCCCAGCTGGCATTGGGAGCACTAGAGACCTCCTGCTGACTCCCAGGCTGCTGCCAGCTCAGTAGCTCAGGCCCTCGGTAGCTGTCAGCACAGCAGCTGCCCGCTGCTCCCAGGAGATATCCTCCTCTGGGGACTCCTGTTTGTTGTGTCCCAGTTCTTCTATAAGGCAATTTTGCTCCCCGTTTAAAATAAATAATGATAATAATTAAAAATTCCAGCTGTGTGCATAAAAGGTTACAGGTATAGGCGTTTGACGTGGATGTTTAAATAACATCTAATCCCCTTGGTCTCTGCTTATGTTTTGTTTATATTCGTTCAGGGTAGCCTGTGAGAACATTAATAGAGGTGGGGCTGGAGCCACAGCTCTTCAGCCTGTCACTTTCTGTGTCAGTGGAAGTTACACTGAAAGGACTTGTCAGAGAAGAGCTAGCTCTGTGAATTAGTTTGTAACACTTGACTGCTTCAGAAAAAGGGAATTTTCTTCATTGCCAGATCCCACCTCATCAATATTGTATTGCTTTCACTCTCCCTGGGTAGCCAGGGTAAGCACAGTACATCTCTACCCATTTGCACAGTGTATCAGAGAGTTTTAATGTCATTATACTGCCTAGAATGGGACTGGCATTAAAAAGGCTTTAGAAAGTGGCTCTCCTGTATCTTTTTAATGTTCTTGCAAGGGAAGGAATGACTGGAATTCGTAATGGATAATGTTAAGTGGAAAGTAAAAACTAATTTACTTCTTTCTCTTGAAATAAATTAAAAGGTTTTGTCTCTAGGAGAAGAACCATAAGCAATTGAAATGATTACAAAAGGATACAAAATGATACAAAACTTAAATACTTTTCAATTATAATACCTTTGTTTTGCTTTCAATAATATTCACTGTAAGAATAAAAATAAAACATTCTGCCTGTTGTTTATTTTTGTTTGTTTGTTTGCTGCTTTTAACTGTGTCTTTGTTCATGGAGATAAAGTGTACTTGTACCAAATCTGTATACCACAGCTGGTATTAAATCAGGAGGGAGAGTAGATCTTGTGTCTCCTTGGATTACTGGTTTCTATGACAGCAGAAAGGAAGATAATGACTTTTGAGGAGCTGTGTTTCTTTCAAAATTTAATGTTTCAGTTTCCTCCAAAACTTCTTTCCTTCATTACAAGGGATAGAGGACAGTGACATTTCTGGAATTACCTAGAAGAAAGAAAATCAAAGCTGATGATTTCTTTTAAAAATTATTAAGATTCTCCATCCTTACTAACTAAATAACAGTTCATTTAATTTGTCTAAAATCTTTCTATGCACTTTCAGTACCTGAATTATCTTAAGCAGGGTACTCAAGGGATTGGAAAACAGGACAGTGACTTAATGTTAGTCTTTAATCTTGCTCAGGGCAAAGACACAGAAGAGAAAAAGAGAAAAAAGAATCACTCTTTTTCCAATCAGTTCTGGACTTTCTTTGCTTGCTTGCTTCCTTGCTTGCTTGCTTGCTTGAAGGGACAACTAACAAAAACATCCACAATGTATTTGCTTATGTTCGAATTGTTGCTGTCGTGGGAAATTTGAAAACAGTGTCTGATTCATGTGATACCCCTTGTAATTGCTTAAAAGCTTGCTCTTTCCCCTTCAGAAGACTACTAGATAGTCTTAGATGGATTGGCTACCTTCTACTTCTTCAGAAGGCTTGGCACTGGTAGCAAAATAATAAATGAAGGAATGTGTTAGTCTTTAGAAATAAAGCAGGGAAAAAAAGTAAACAGCAAGTTAAATACAGTTGCTATAAAGTTGCTATACTTTAAAAATGCTATTAGGTATAATCAGAAATACAGTTAACCATTTAAGCCAAATTTATATTTGTAGTGTATCTTCTATAAGGAAGCAAATGTGGGTTTTTTATTTGCTTGTTCGTTTGTTTTTGTAGACAAAATTCATTCTGATATGTTTATCATCCTATGATATGTTTATCATCCTGTAGGAGATAACTTTCATGGGTTTTTTTTGTTTGTTTGTTTGTTTGTTTTTTTCTTTAAAATAGGATAAAACACTGAATAAAAAATGTGTTAGCACCAAAAAGTCTGAAGTACTATTTGCATGCAAGTGCTCACATTTTCATTTAGATATATAGTGGTCTAACTAGTGTCATGACTCTTCTCTGAAGATTATTTTTTCTGGCTTGATTTCCAGAATGGAAAAAATTGTATTCCTCATGGTTAGTGCTACTCAAAAATTACCTGGAAGACTAAGCCAGGCCCACACAGCACCAATCATGGTGTTCCAACCTTACTGGCGTTTCTGTAAGCATCTTGGCTCCTGCCAAATCCACAAGAGCAGCATGTTGTCCCAGCTCTGCTCTGGACAAGCTGTAGAAAAGTTTGATGCCCCCCACAAGGAGCTTCTGTGTGTTGGGTATGCTTGGATTTCAAACCATCTGGTGATGGTTTGAACGTATAGGTCAAACATATAGCACATCTTCTCCATTCATCCATATTCACTGCTGTTCCATGGAAGTCAACCAATATTCTAATTTCTACCTTCTTTTCACCCATCAGGACACCCGTGCATGAAGAAGGTTATCTGTCTGATGTCTTGATCATGAGAAAAGAGGTCTTTGTTTTCTACATGTGACCTTGTTGTCCACATTGTGACCTTCTCCTGTCTTAAAGAAAATAGTTTTTAAAATGTAGATTGTATGGGTCTTCTACTCAAGGCTGCTAATAAACAGAAAAAATTAAAAATTAGGCCAGGTTGATCAGATAAATTGTGAAATGTATTCAAAGATGGTCATATTGCAGATTTGCTGGGCAATCAGTCCCAGTGTTGGCTACCCTAATTTTTTTTTTTTTTTTAACTTATTTCTATTTGGAATTGTGCTTACTGCTACTTATGACCACTGGCTCTTGTCCTTTCACTGCCTGATTAGGCCTGATGCTACCTTTTCTACAAGGCACATTATGTAGAAGAATTTAGCAATTATTTTCCACCTTTAACCTTTTCTAGGCTGAAAAAAAAAAACAAACAACTCTCTTATGCATTTCTTATTTGTCATATGCACCTCTAGTGACCTTTTCATGTTTTTCCTTGCAGTGAAATTACCTTAGTGGATGAGTAGATTTATGTGAATGCTACATATAAGGATCCCTTGTCACTACTGCCTTAGCTAGCAAAAACCAAAACTGTCATAAGAAAATATCCTTTACAGCTACTGATAACATTATTTTAAAAAGAAAAAAGCTGTCCTTTCCATTTCTTTCTTTTTCCTCTCATAGTTTTTCACTTGCATCTTCTGTTATGCCTATATGTATGCATGTTGTATCTGCTATCTGCTGCCTCTGCTCCTCCTGCTTCATGAGGTCTGTGACCATACCAAGCAGTTCTTTTCTGCCTGTAACACTTGTGTTACATAGAATAGTTAGCCCAGATGGAAAAGCAGAGTAGTTTCTGTGGGACAGCATGTCCTAACACTTTCTAGGCCAGCTGATTGATGCAAGTACCATTAGGTCTGTGTATTCTTTACAGTCTTCATAATCATACAAATAATTAAGCCCTCATCTGGAACAGTCTAGAGATCTAGAAAAGAGCTTACATCTAATTTCAGTTAGTTTACTTTGAATTTGAACAAAGAAAATCAAGCTAAGAACAGCCAGCTACTCCTTACAAAGCACCTTGCATTTTAATTTTTTTGGTCAGATTGCAGAGCATGTGAAAAAGTAGTGTTCCAGTGGATTATATTGTTTTCCTTGCTCACAGGTAATGATGTAAGGCAGCCATTAGTGAGATCTTATTGCTAGACTGTAACTCACAGAAGAAAAAGAACTGAAGCAGAAATATCAGGAGTAACAGTTTCTGTCTCAAGTCATAGCATTATGGAACTTTCCCAACATTTTTCTCTCTCATGGTACTTCAGTTTTAAACAATATTAATAACCTCTGAATGAGGGGTGGATGTATATGACTTTCATGTGATGTAAAATGTGGTATTCATGTACATTTTATGTATGTAATACATACAAAAACTTGTATGTATTCATGCACATATACACGTTGCACTAAGAAGGTTGTGTTAGTGACTGAGTAGAAGATAGCAAAGTGCCAAATACGTTTCTTGCTTCCTTTATCTTTTCTTTACCTCCAATAACACACAAGGCTGAAGAAGTCACTTAGGACTAGATCATATCAAACCAAGGAACCACCATTTGGCTGCTTGTCTGGTTTGTTTTAAGGTAGGGTTGAATGAAATTCCTTCATCTCCAATCTACCATCTCTCTCTCTCATGTCTGTTTGTGTATACACACATTTGTTGATCATTTTAGTCATAACTATATTCCCAACAGGAACTGCTGAATTCATTATTCTACTTGTAAAGAACAGGGGAAAAGAAAAGGGGAAAAAAAAAAAAAGAAAAAAAAAAAAAGCCTGAGAAAGCACGATTTCTGGTGTTTGCAGTTTATTCCAGTAGTCTGAATTCTCCATAGCAACTTAGCTGTTCATACTAAATGTATGACAGCAGAAATTTTGTTCCATGTCTACACCTAATAGAGATCCTCTTCCTTCTTGTGCTTGCAAAAAGTTGGAGAAAAAAAAAGAATTTTTGTTTCATTGTCTTGCTATGTGACATTGCCTGACTTTTTCTTGACTCTGAAGAAAGTTACTCTTATGGAAAAACAAAAAAAAAAGGGAGTGAAACTGTGTTGCAATTGAGGAGGTTTTTTAAGATTTTCAGTTGAGTCTCAACAGACTTTATGCAGTTGAAAATAAACCATTTTTGGTTTTTAAGCAAGATTTTAAAAATAAGCTGAAAGCATGACAATAAACATTTTAGAGTCACTGTTCTCCTATTAAATAGGAATTTAAACAGCAGAATCATACTTCCATCTATAATGCTGTATAAAACAAGAGAAAGAAAAAAATCCCTATGATGATAACTGTTTTGCAGTGATGAATCAGGAGAACATATATTACTTATTTGCTAAGCATGCACAGTGTAGTCAGTGTTGCGTAAGGCAGCCTGTGCCTCTAAGAACATTTTAATCTAACAGCACAGATGTTGAGTAGGCAAACCATGCCAGGGTCCCCAGCAGTAGATAATTAGTATTTTTAGTCAAACTCGTAGTTAATATAATTTATGCATTCTTTTGGGCCAAGCTGAAAAGGTCTTGACTGAGTGCTCATTGATACAAGAGTCCATTTACTAATCTGTATGAAATCATGCTTGAGAATTTGTTAGTGTAATTTCATCTGACATGAAGTGAATCAGCGAATAACTTAATGAACTGCTTCCTTGAACTTATTTGCTTTACTCAAATTGAAACATAATTCTTTGTATATGAAAAGGGAACAGTATATTCCTATCAGAAATAGCAGTTAGTACTGAACATTAGAGATTTTTAGTAAATTTCTGTGGTGCCGTCTTACTGGTACTTTCTCCTTACGTACCTTCACTCCATAGGACTGATAATATTGAATATAAAAATCCAGGGGACTGTGTGTTGGCTTCCTGTGTGTACCGGCATTTGGGATAGAAATCCACAGCATAGGTGATGATTTTTGAATGCCAGCTCTCTCTACCTGCCTTGAAAACTTAGGGGCTGTCAGTTAGGAATGTAGATCATGTGCAGCCCTTAGAATCAAGAAAATGAATGCTTTAAATAGGAAAACTGAGATGTGAAGTGCTCCAAAAACAAACAAAGAAATGAAAACCAACATATAATTTGCTCATTTGGGTGCCCAAAATCAGAATACATGTTAGCGTGAATCTGCCTCTGATACACAGGTAATACAAACACTGATTTCACAATTGTTGTGAAAACTGTTGTCTGTGAAACTCTCAGATATCAGCAAAGATAGATGTAAAAGTTCCATTAGCATAGCTTGACTGTCCGTTCAGAAACTTGTGAAGAAAGTGGATACATGCTGAATTTGTAAGCAGCTTTTGCATGTAACTCAGAAGTAGCTGTATATTAAAACACAAAATTTTCCTGTGACTGTTTTTTACTAAGAATTAAATTTAAAAGTCCATTACAGTCTCTTGGAAAGATACTTGCTAGAAGAGACGAAAAGCCAGCATGAAGCAGTGGCTGACAAGGCTGTGGCAGAGCCTCTCCCACCTGCGTGAAACGTGGTGCATTGAATTTTAACTGCATGAAGCACTGGAAGCTATGTTGGTCACTAGATTTTATAACGTAGCACAAGAGTTCACCTGTAGGACAAGTATATTTCTTCCATTCTAGTAGTGCAAATGCCTGCTGGGGCTATAATGAAATCCTTACTTTTTCAATCAGGGAAAAGATGAGTGTTTTTCATGCTAATTATGTGTATTTTGTTTATAATTTTATTCTTTTTGTGCCTTTTTTGATGAAGATAATGATGATAATTTTTCATTTGATGGCTGCTTTTTGATACTGTTATATAATTAATATCCTTTGCAGTGAAAGTGACCATGAACACTAGGCTAAAATTTAGTGTAGCCTAAAGAAAAGAAAAAACAAATATTCCTTCCTAAAAACAAGTTGTCACGGAGTTAACTAGATCAATCTATGCCCGTGACAGGGGGCAGCATTTTGTCTGCAACAAATAAATATTTCAGAAGAAAAAATCGCAGATACTTTCTAAAAAGAATTTTTTTAATCAAAAATATATTTTGGGCAGTCTGCTTGATGTTAAAAGTACTTAAATTCATGTAGAAGTTATCTAATAACTTCCTGATAAATAGGCATAAAATAGGCTGCATGCTAGAATTATATTTAATTTGATTTTGTTTTAAGAGCTGAACTGAGACGACACTAATAGGAAAGCCAGCACTTATGCTCAAATTCTTCATACATCTCCTCATCCTGCTTCTCTTTTAATTCTATTTCCATGCCTATTTGGTATTGAATAAATAATTGCAAACATAAAATCAATATAGCCCACTTAGAAGCTGGCAGGGAAAAGTATATAATTCACTAAATACAAGTGTACTAATGTGTAGAACCAGTGAATGTATTTTAAATCTTCTCCAATAGCTGTTACCATCATTTCTGAGTCCTGTTTAAGAGTTTTGTTCATGTCACATCTCATTTTATCATTTGCATTTTAAAACACCGAGGAGCTTTCTGATGATCTGTTTATGACTTTTTCCTCAATTGATACGTGTGTAATATTTATTTAAAATGAAATTTCATGGAGCCAACCACAACCATTAAATTTCTGAAGTACAGCATATGGTGAATTTTAGCTTCTGCTCTATCAGAAAAGGATGGGTTGTATAATGAACAACACTAGCAAACAGAAAACAGCACAAATGTAGATATTTTTATTTATGATAGACAGTTATGGAAAACAAACTTAGTATTATTAGAATTTAGCACTCATATTTATTTATTACATGTTCAGTTGAATAGCGGATTTACATCAAGCAGACGCAATTTCTTTAGAGGTGACGTGCAAGTGAGGATTTTGAGAAAGTGGTACATCCAGCACAAGAGCTACCTACAAAGTTTGGGCTTGCTGCTTCTCACATCCTTCCCATGTCTTAGTAATTGGCCAAACACTGCAACACAGGCAGAAGCCAAGAAGTTTTGCAGCCATTCTGAAGAAATCCAAATGTTATCTACATAACTGTTATTTCCTGGGAATCTGACTCTCACTGACAGAGTTTACATGAGCTCTCAAAGGAAACATGCCATGATGGAAATCTTTGCTGTTCTAAGGAGATTAAAATCAGTCCTTTGGTTGATCTTAGGAAAAACAATCTCATCCAACTGTTAATGCTAAATGGAATATTCAACAACTTTGGTGCTTTTGTATATAGAAGGTAACATAGAGCTGATATGTTTGGTATTTCTCTCTATTGGCTGAGTCACAAAAGGAATAGTCAGTTCCACCTGCTTCACCTCACTTTTGGCTCCCTGTCCATTTTACATGATTCTGGTTGCAGTGAGTTTGGTCACTTACACTTGTAAGTGTAAGTTTAGTGATGAAATGGGATGCTTACTCCAGCCATTGTTATTCCCATGCAGGAGAAGTAAGATACCAAGTATTCAAGCACAGCACTGACTTTTGGTAATGCAAGGTACTACCAGTTTAGTCTTTCTAGCTTTGTAGCAGTTAAAGCTCATAAATTACCTATGAGTTTTGACATCAGCTATTAAATAGATGTAGCTTCACATCCATTCATTATACTTACCGATAAGGCTTTCCTTGCATGTAGAAAGTGACGAGCTTTGGCATCCTAAAAGACTATTACCAAAGTAAATTTTCCCAGAAATGTCTTCAGTACTCTCAGAGGCCATTTTGAAAAAACAAAGCTACAGCTGAGATAAAGCCAGAGAAGGTTGCCTTCATGTACACCTCCCAGAGTCAGATCTAGGAGTATGACTGGTGTCCACTGCAGTTGCTGGCATGTCTATCACCATACACATTCATACAAACAGAACAGAGGAAGAGTTAGAAATGTGGCTTAATAAGATAGAACAGACTGCATAATACACATCAGAAAAGCATAGTGACCAGCCCATTTTGCCCATGAATGACCCCTTATTTGCTTTTTTCTTCTCATTCTCATCCCTAGCCATAATCCTAATCCCAGTGATTCCTCTTGGCTTTTCCCCTGAATATCCCATAAAAAATAAGTCTTGTACAACCCCAAAAGGCTCTTCCTAATATAGTGAGTTCAATGGCTCTGCTGGCCATCTCCCATCATCAGTGGAGGGGTGTGATGCCAGTAGGCCCAATTCTGACTGGTGGCACTGGACACTCTCCTGCCATCACCCTCCATGGCCAGGGGATTCTAGAGGGGTGCCTGGGCACACTTACATGCTATTGCTGCTGCCATCATTTTGTTTGTGAAGACCAATCTCTAATCACATAGCACAACAGTTGTCTTTGCAATTGTCATTTGTGAGCTTGAAATCTGGATTTTTTTTTCCAATGAAATCAGTGCAACAGCCAGGTGGGTAATAAACTAGTAGCAGGCAAAGTACTTTAAAGTATTCTGAGAACTAGGGCTTGAAATAGCAGGAGGGAGAGAGGTATGCAGTTCATGATATTGCAAGGCAGAAAAGGATGGTCACCTACCTGCTGCTGATGAGCAATCCCTGGTTGTCCTGAGACAGGAATCCTCTTCCTTACCTTTTGTTTTTGCTGGACAGGAGCTGTCCAGCTTTGAACTGCACCTTCACCCCTGGGTTACTACAAAGGCTTACAGAGAGTTAAGAATGACATCTTGATTGTGTCTGGTTCATTTTGCTGTTATTGCGGACAGGACAATATCACTCTTACATTCTGGGTTGCATAGCTCCCACTTGGTAAAGCTGTTCTTAAGGAAGGTATTCTCCTCTCATCCTTCATGAGAGCAGATGGTGAAAGCAGACAATGGAAAATTCTCTATTTTTGGAATATCTCACCTAATGTTACTGTGGAAAGTCAATCTTGAAAATATCACAGAGTAGAAATTCTCCGGTGTTTTATAAGCAAACCTTGGTAAATTTCAAAACATTCTTTATTGATTTTATGAATGTTATGTTCCGATTTAATCCAATATCAAATGTGGGAATGAAGTGAGAAAATGTATTGTGATGTATACTTAGTTTTAAATAATCTTTTCCATTAGACAAAACAAAAACAAAAAAAAATCACCATAATTCCATGAAAAATTTTACTTGTTACTGAAAATACTCACACTTCTTAAAACTAGGACTCTTTTCTAGCTAAATCTAAATGTTACTTGTAATGTAGTGTAGTATAAAATAATACAGATTTTTGCCATAATATTATAAAAGTAATATATATTTGCTTGATTATGTATTTGTCATTGACAGAAATTTTACACTGCTTCTCAACTCCATATCTTCTGCTTTATTAGTTCTTACTATCTTTTATTGGTAAAAATAGAGTTTTCATTTTACTGCAGTTAATGAGAAACTGTGGCAAATAAAGTCCAGTAATAATTTAAGATTACTCAGGAATTCTCTGGCACAGCAACAGTTTCAGCCTCCCACTTTCTCTATGAACGTCCAGCCATATTGCTTTTTGAGTACGTAGTCAAAAGAACACACCAAGTTTTTCCTTTTGCCAAAAACACACTGCAAATACGACCAAGTTTAAGTCAAGGGTGACATCCAGTGGTCAGACCTATCTTATTTCCAAGATTGTTTTCATTGCCTTGTCTATATAATCTAAGTAATCTAAGTATATACAACTTAAATTTAGCCCCTAATTCTTTCTGAATGTCATCTGTGGAAAGACTGATTTCAAAAAATACATGCTGTTCGAAAACCTGTTTGGTGGATTATACTCTTGAATTCACTTTGGCATGAGTACTACATATAAATTCCTTGGTTGCAATTGTTGCTTTGTATCTCTGCTGATCATAGTTTATGGATCACAGTTTTGTACTGATGATCAAAGCCCAACTGCACTTTCAATGGGTATCTCAGAATTTCTTAAATCTTTCAGAACGAGATGAATTATATGAGCACACGAATATTTTTGTGTGCATATTCCTCAAGTACTTCTGCTGATCTTTGTTCCTGAGTCTTCACTTTTTCCATATCCACTTTGGAAACAAAAATTGACTTAGTGAAGATTGAAATATGAGAGTGGAAGAGATCATATATGCCAATAAATTCAGTCTGAATTGGGTAAACATACTGTCTAATCCTTTCAAGTACAGCTCACTGAACAGATGTTCACAAAATCAAATAGAAATAGTACAGCCATAAAGGTTTTTTGCTCTTTTAAATTTTGCTAAATACTTTTGTAACTTTCTTTTATTCAGGTCTCCAGATCATTTGTGTGTTCTAAAATCTATTTTTTTTTCTTATCAAAATGAGAAGCTCTCCATAGAGCATGAGCATGATCCTTAAACAATAATGTAACCTAGGGAAAAAAATGTGATTAGTACTTTTTCTCTACGCAGAAAACTGATGACTGAAACTGTATATTGTAAAGAAAGAAAAGTGGTAATAATCCTTTTAGTCTCTAATCATTCAACATGATATCAGTTTGAACTATAGGATACTTGAATTGTATGATGTAAATAGCAAGTATATGGCTTGAAATTAAATTACATTTCAGAGATGTAACATGTTCATTTGGCCCCTAGTGCCTTTTGTTTTGCTGAATCATAGAGTCATAGAATAATAGAATGGTATAATAGGGGTTAGAATAGACCCCTAGCTCCAACTCTCTGACAAGGGCAGGGTTGCCATCCACCATATCTGACTTCCCAAAGCCTCATGCAACCTAGTCTTGAATGTCTCCAGGGATGGGGCATCCACAGCTTCTCTGGACAAACTGTTCATCTTCCACTACCTCACTATCCCCTGAGTAAAGTATTTCTTCCTAAAATCTAATGTAAGTCTCGCCTGGTTTAGTTTAAAACCATTCCCCCTTTTCATATCAGTGTCAGACTGTGTAAATGTTGGTTTCCCTCCTGTTTATAAGCTCTCTTTAAGTACTGGAGAGGCCACAACAAGCTCTCCCTAGACCCTTCTCTACTCTAAACATGTAAAGCTCCCTCAGCCTTTGATTGTTGGAGAGTTACTCTAGCCCTCCTGTCATCTTCGTGGCCCTTTTCTGGATCCTCTCACAAAGCTCGATATCTTTCTTGAGCTGGGTGCACCAGAATTGGAGACCTTACTCCAGATGGGGTCTCACAAGGGCAGAGTAGAGGGGGACAATAACATCACTCTCCCTGCCAGCCACCCCTCTACTGTATCGCAGTTCCAGTTGGAACTTTGATATTTGATATTATGTTCTATCTCACAATGAATTAAAAAGTAGAATCCTCTTTCATAGAAATAAATGATTGAAAATATTGATTCTGATGGAATAGGTTCTTTTGTATGTAGAAAGTTTTTCTGATTGTTTTTTATGTAATTTTTTATTAAAACGGAAGGGATTTTCTTATAAGAGACTAATCATTTTCAACTGGATTAAGATACCTGTATCTCTGTCTAAGACAATACTTTATCAAAAAGCCTACTATCTCAGCTTAGAATCTAGAAAAACACTTTGGTCTCTAGAAAGTTTCCAATATCATAAATTTAATTTTTATAGTAAAAACAGGAGGTCAAGCTTGCAAGTTACTAAATACCTAAATTCTCATTTTGAAGGACCTGTTAATAAGAGTTTTGTTTAGATTTTTTTTTCATATAGCTTTGAGGAAATTTTGCCACAAATAGTAAGTATTTGTTTCTACTTAATTCAATATAGTTTATTTTAGTTGATTTTTCAGAACTGCTGGAGTGTTGAACTGCTTTTCTTACTCTGATTGAATTTCTTTTTGAAGGGGTGAATACTGGCAAGGAAAAACGTATTTTACATTTTATATTTGTTTATCTGTCACTTTATTAATTTTTTTTCTGGTTCCCACTAGTTTGCGCTAATGACAATAGAAGTTGCTGCCCTGTGTTTATCTCCACTAAAGCATATGAGCAGTTCTTTTTCTAGGCATTCTTCATTAGTTATTTCCTTATCCTCGAGGAAGTATATAAAACTGTTCTGCTGTTTATGTTATGAAGATAGTTATAAACATCAAATAGTACACACCGATTATTTCTGTCTGCAAACCCAATCTATTCTTCAAGTCTGGAAGTTTTTCCTCATTGTACTTTGCAAAAAAAAAAAGCTTCTTTTTGCATCTAAGGTAGTAATAACAGAAGTCCAATAATTGCCATGACAGCGATGTAGTGTTGCATGCAATATTCTGTGCTCACAGTGAACATTTTATCCCTTGAAATGTCAGTGCATTTCATAAACTAGGTATGTACTAAGGCTATATTCGTCACTGAGAAAAGGAGATACACATCATCTGTCATTAGAAGCGTATATCAAAAAACTAGCTTGCTAAAACTTGGCAAAACATGTAGGCCCCCATCACTGAGGGTGATAGCAGAAACTTACCTTGTTTGACATGTTGCAGTGCAGTTGCAAAGAGACAAAGAATGTGATGATATTTGTTTTAGGATTGCAAAGTGAATTCTTTCTCACACCAAAAGTATAAGAGAGATTTTTAGTATTTGGCATGAGCTGACATAGGATGACACATGAAACTTTTTGTCTGGTAAGGCTGGAGAACTTCCTAGGTTTCATTATAAGAAAGAATAGTCTGTGTAACAATGTGAACTCAATATACCATAGACTGAATGTCATGCAATGAAAATCATTTTTAAATATGATTCATATTCAAAGACCATTCTTCCTGTAGTTCCAGTAGAGAGGCTCAAATATTCAAACTGAGGAATAGATAAATAAGTACACTGACCAGCTTGGTGAACAAGATGTTTTCATTCTCAGTTCCACAAACAGCAACCAAGCTCAAATTTTCTGAGTACCTCTCACTTGACTTAATATGCACAAAATCAATTACATATGGCAAAGTGTATCTGTGTGGATGTGTAATATTTATTTCCTGCTTGTGAAAGTCCATTTTTAATTTCCCTTCCCAGTTATCTTATTCACTTTCTCAGTAATTCCATCTTTACCTGCCATCACATTTTGTTGAACATGTTAGGCTGAAGGAACTGGATTTATTCAGCGTGGAAAAGAAAAGGCTGCAAGGAAACCTCATTGTGGCCTTCCATTATTTCAAGGGTGTAAATGAACATGAGGGAAATCAATTTTTTACACAGGTAGATAATGACAGGACAAGGGGAATGATTTTAAACTAAGGGAAGGAAGATTTAGATTAGATGTCAGGGGGAAGTTTTTTTACTGAGAGTGGTGAGGTTCTGAACAGGTTACCCAGAGAGGTTATGGATGTTCCATCCCTGGAGGTGTTTAAGGCCAAGTTGGATGAAGCCCTGGGCAGCCTGGTCTAGTACTCGATTTAGCAGTGGGGGATTGGAACTTGATCCTTGAAGGTCCCTTCCAATCCAAACCATTCAATGACTCTATGATTCTGTTAAAACATTTACATCACAGTCTTATAGAAATGTGGAGGAGGAATAAAAAGTTGACTGCATACTGGGGAGATTAATTAGGGCCAGCTTGCAACCTGCATCCTTTTGTATAACATGTAAGAACAGGGTGGGATTTTTCAAACCATGAGACTACAGGCACTCTGCCTTATGCATTCATGTCTGCATGCATTAGAATGGCTGGAGTTGAAAAGAACATTAAGGATCATCTAATTCTAAACCCCTGCCTTAGGCTGCTACTCACCAGATCAGGATACTTAGGATCCCAATCAATCTGGCCTTGAACACTGTGGGGCATCCATATCTTCTCTGAACAGCCTGTTCCACTTCATCACCACTCTCTGTGTAAAGTATTTCCTCCTAGCATCTAATCTAAATCTCTTCTCATTTAGTTTAAAACCATTACCAGTTGTCCTGTCAGTACACTCCCTGCAGTCTCTTGTCATCCTTCCTGTAGGCCTCCTTTAAATACTGGAATGATTTGGACATGTTATAATAAGGATTTAGGAAGTAGAAATAGAAGAATCAGCCATTTAGTGGGTATATAATTTGGAGTATAATCAGGAGCATAATGAAACACAATCTAGCAAAACAGAAAAAGAGTGCACTTCTGTGCATGACTTGTAATGTTGCTGATGGCCTTGGTCAAATGCCTGCTCTTCTCCCAGGAGAAAGCTGATTTTTGAAGTCTAAGCTAGTGTTCTATAATAACAGCAAGTAATTGCATTTTCTACTTAGCTCCTCCAAACTAATGAAAATGAATGAATCTTAAAAATTTAATTAGATGTTAAATTTATAAAGGCATTATAAATAGTTATTAACAGTTAATATTAGCTTTTGGAAAATCGGGTATGATCTTAAGCCGTCTTAGGTATCTTATCCCTCTGGTGTATGAGGAACCTTCAGTTTTATTCTATTTTATGCTGACACATTAACTATAATGGCAGAGAAGAAGCATAATCAAAGGCTGTCTTGTTGTTACCTAAAAAACCTGATATAATCAATTACAGTGAATTAGAGAAAACTTCAAAAGCATCTTCCATTTAAAAGTGCATACTCAGTGGGGAACAAAGAGTCACCTTTTTTTTAAAAAAAAGGTCGAATTTCAAGGAAATCATTACCACAGTTATAAAAGGGCTTCCAAAAGTTATGTTGTAAAATGGCTTCCTTTCAGAAACATTTTCATTGTAAATTTGTCAGTATCATTAAGAGAGTAATCAGCACTTAGCCAAACTGAAAATTAAGAGATTTGTTCTGTGTTGAAAGTAAGATTAATCTGTTGCTATTGCAGTGTACTGAAGTGTATTTTCTACTCAGATAAGTTCTCTCTTGTCTGTTTTAATCACCTTAATTCCGACTGAAATAATAGTACATTATTTGATTTGGTAATACTACACTGATTTCATCACCACTGCGATTATTTACAAGTTTTATTTCAGTTCTGGAGGAAGAACTCTCTGATATCTCAGTATCAAAATGAGACAGTACACCACTTTATGATAATAACATTGTCAGCTCTTTTGCCCTATCTTTGTGGTCAGATGATATCGTAATTTCATGAAAGTACAAGATCTCTTTGATACCTGTTTCAGATATGTGACCCATCAGCTTACAGACATCCAACTACTGAAGTTAGATGTAAATGGGTTTTGAGATGCTTATTAAAGCAGGAGAAAAAATCTTGTATTAAAGGCAAGAGTAGAGAATGCTTAATAGACTTGTTCAGGCAGAGAGAAGCATACAGTGTACACCAAGACAGTTTTTGCCTTTCTATTTTAAATAATTGTTAAAAAATCTATACAGCAATTTTGACTACTATATGTTAAAAATTTTAATTGAATTTTAAAACTTTACAGGTTGCAGAAGAGATAATTTTAAATGGAATATTACATATTTGTTTTCTCCATGTTTCTTTTAATTTCATCCAAATATTTTTTAACAAAATCTCTTCTTTGCAATATAAAAATAAGGGTAATAAATACATGCTAATTAATAGATTCAAGAATAAGGCTCAATTTTTATCCACATATAATCCAGCTATGTAAATAGATAACAAGTATGAAAAGTACATATGCGACTTGTCACACCTCCTGCCCCAACATTTGTTATTTGAATAATTAACTAATTAACATTAATTTTACTTATCCCCTTATGAAAATTAGTCATTCCTGACATTTAAAACTGAATAATACTCTTTAGCTAAAAATAATGTTTACGTCCCATTTAGCCTACCAGATAACTAAGCGCTTTGCTACGTTTGAGGAAATACATTTTAGCAATGAATAATGAATTGCTGCTCAGTTCCTACAATATATTAATTTTGTGAGAATTATTTGAAATCAGTTTTAGATGTTAACACTAACTGCATATGCATAGTTCTATGTATAGAAACTATTTTTGTGCTGTTATCCAAAATAAATGTAAGCTCTTTTTCAAACTACTTCACAATTGCAGGTGATATCTTGATATTTTATTCTTACTTTTAATCCCTTTAAAATAAGCCATAAAATAACTCCCAGTTAGAAGAAGTTCTCCTACCTGCCCATAGTTGACCACAACACCAGGTGAAAAGAGGCAGCTGGCAGCAACAGCAGTGAGGATCAAGGATCATCCTACTCTGTCTAGTTTTCAAGCTGGGAGAGGAAGTGAGCCAACTCCAGGTTCACAGCCCCACAGACTTGATATGAGAGTGCTGTTACTGACAAAGGCATTAATAGTTTGAATGAGACACAAATTATCACCAAGTCCAAGTGTTGATCATAGAATTGGAGAATATCTCGAGTTGGAAGGGACTCACAAGAATCATCCAATCTCCTGGCTTTACACAGGACTACTTAAAAAATGCCTCCTGGGATGCATTACAAGGTCTGTTTTTGCAGCAGGTGAGGAGAGTTGATCCTCCCCCCCCCCCCACTCTGCTCTGGAGAGGCCACATCCGGAGTGCTCTGTCCAATTCTGGGCTCCCTGTTCAAGAAAAACAGGAAACTGTTGGAGAGAGTCCAGTGGAGGCAGAGAAAGGAAGGGAAGGCTTCTTTTATGAGAGCAGGCTGAGAGATCTGGGACAGTTCAGTCTGGAGAAGACTGAGGGGGTACCTTATCAATGCTTAAAAATATCGTAATGGCAAGCATCAAGAGGATGGGTCTAGGCTCTTTTCAGTGGTGCCCAGTGGCAGTGAAAGGGACAATGAGCACAAACTGGAACATAGGATATTCGACTTGAACATGATAAAGAACATTCTTATTGTGAGGGTCACAGAGCACTGGTACAGGCTGCCCAGAGAGGTTGTACAGTCTGCAAGTTGCACTTCCAGAAACAAGTGAATGTATTCACCCACCTCACATTGTGCTTCACTCTACCTTCCTATCACCTGCCTCTCATTGTTTGTTTTTTTTTAATCTCTTTTTATGCAAAAAGAAAATCCATTTGAATTGAATGAATCTCAGTAAAGAAAGCCTATAGCTGTTCAGTAACTATTCTTAGCTATTTTAGAACTTGAACCTAATTACTACCAGATGGAAAGGTTATCAGGGTAGTTCAAGCCTCTCTTGAACTCGAGTTGATGGAGTCATTTTTCCACCTGATAGCATCTTAGCGTGCTTATAATTTGGAGACCATGCACTGCCTATGGTTTACACAGAATTGTACTAACTTCTCCAGATAAAACAGAGAAAAAACAAAGCAACAAACTGATGTATGAAAATGAGTGAGAGGTAAAAACTGTGTACGCACTTCACAGCCCGTGAATCCCAATGTGCTGATTGAGTAAATGAGACCTTTGTGCAGAGAGTTTGTGGTCAGAGATAGAAACAACATTCAGATGTCTTGATTTCCACTTATGTGCAATAATTGGCAGAACTTTAAATATCTAAGGATCCTAAGAAGGATGTTCTGTGAAAGTGGTAATCAGCAATAGATGCACAGTAAAATGTGTTGAGAAAATATTTTTGTTTTTATAACCCTCAGGATTATAGAATCGCTTCATGATTGGTGAGGAAAGAGTTCCGTTTTAGCTACTTTCCTTAAAGACATTGATGATCTCTCTTTGAATTATCTCTTTACTCATCTTTTAACTCATCCATTTTTAATTAATTCCTTTAGGGCACTGTAACACTGTGTTACACAATTTCTGCCGTAGCTGAAAGAGGTTTTTTTGTGTTTAAATTAGCATCAAAATTCTTACTGCCTACCTGCTGTTATGAGGAATACAGGATAACCATTCTATGGTCTTTATAAATTCATAATACCATTTTATTTGTTTCAGCTGGAAATGCCTTGTTTATTAACGTAGATAAAAGTATTTCATACCTGTAATAATCTTCATTGTCATTCTCTATTTCTTCCTAACTAAACTATAAATTTTTTTAAATAAACTAGGTAAAACCATACATTTACTTATGTTTTATTCTCAAAACCTTTCCCAATATCGTTTAAGCTTTTGTTTGATGTTTTGATTATACTTGCTGCTGAAATGATGTTTACAGTGAATTATCCATGACAATTTCAAGATGTTTTCCAGAAGGGTCTTGCTGATTAAGAAGTCACTCATATTCTTTCCTTCTTGGTGTTACTGTGCACGTTTTTATATCACATTTACTATTTTATTGCCAAATTATTCAGTGTTAGATGTCTATGTTTCCTACAGTTGTCTTTAGCACTGCATATTCTGAATAATTCCATGTTGGGTAGCATCCCCTTTTTCAGGTCATCTACCCATACACTAAACTGTTCACAGTGCCTGCTATTTATCCCACATTGTGATGCCTGCTTCATATTGGTTAACAAAGTGACTCCCTTTCTTCCCATGACGACTTGTTTTCTTTAGGAGGCTTCATGACAGACTTGTTATAACTTCCCACAACATTCCTAGACACTATCAGCTCACCCACCTGCTATATGAATCTGTCACAGAACACTACCATATTTTTGAGATATTTTTATCTCCAAAGCTATCTTGATTTCTCTCCAGTACAGCTTCTTTACCCTTTTACCTTCTATATTTAATCATTAAAATTTCTACCAGTTGCCCTGTTACTGATCACAAACACATCATTTTGTGACTTCTTCATAACATTTCCAAATATGATGATGATTATGAAAATGAACATCCTGTTTGCAACTTACTGCTGTTACAAACTTGCTAACTTCACTGGACTAGGATTCCATTTTTTGGCCACATCAGGGAGGCTGAAGGTACCAATTAATAGCATTCGAGAAATATATTCAGATATATTATGTGTGAGATGTTTGTCTCAGTAGATAAATGCTTGATGATTTATTTCCTTTAGTGCTTGTAGTTGTCAGTTCTGTTTTATGATTTACAGGTACACAAAATGCCACTGTAGCCAGTACTTCTGCACCTGCTTCTCAAACTGACACGTGGTAGACATGAGAAAAAATTAGGAAGAAAAAGGTCAAAATAGACTGTTTCATATAATTTTAGCATCAGTAAAACTACGCATTTAAGCATTTGGTTTATAAACAGACAGGATATAACATAAAGATAAAAGCAGGAACATAAAGGAACACAACATAAAGTTAGAATGCACCTTGTTTATGAAGGAATCAGTAGCATGGAAATTGTGTGGTACTGTCTTCAAATATTACCATAACAAAGCTAAGTTTGCAAAGGCTTTACAGAGATTTAGTTAATCTTCCTTAAATAGCTTTGTAGTTCTAGGTTTTTGATAATACCACCTACAGTATGTCAAATTCATATTGTAAATGCACAACTGATTTTTGAGATGAAGGTACTGCAGATTTTATTACGGACAGGAAAGTTCTTGAGTACATTTCTAAAGAATTATGAATAAAATTTTATTTTCATGGCCTTTGGCTGCATTAATGTATTTGGCACTTACTAGTGCCAAACATACAAAGTCAGTGGCTGTGTCTCCTTCAGTTAATTTGAGAAGAAGCAAAGCCAGGTTCTGAAATTGCAAAGCACCGTCTCTGATCTTGGACAAACCTAGGTAATTTTGTTCCTTGGAATTGTTATGGATGGATTCTGGGGAAAACAAAAAAAAAAGCTTCTATATTCTGTAATCATCTGTGCAAGGATCCAGACGTTTAGTAGAGGATTATTAGCTTTGCAGTTTGCTGCATCCAACACTTGCACGATATATTGCAATCCCTCTCAATTTACCTAATTAACATGTTGTCTGCATGATGTCTGACAACTAATTTCGGAGAGTGCTTTTCTTTGAAGTAAAGGCAGACTTAAAGAAAAGGGAATATGTTCTAGGAGATGGTTGTTAATTATCCTGCTCTTTGGAAATAGATCCTCTTATGGGCTCTTGTTCCATAACCTGCATAGATTTCTATGTTGAAAACAGTGTTTTATACTAGTCTAAAATAGTATTACTTACAAATACAGAAGCCAATTGTGGATCTATAATTTATTTATTTATTTCAGCAGGTACCTCATCGGCTTTTAGATCACAATTTTGTCTTGTACCTTATTTTAGCTTTCCATAACAATTTTTACTTCATTCTTGTATTTAACTTGTACTACTCGTTTATTTGGATACTGTTTTCCTCTTGCCTGTTTCCTCTCAAGAGTCACTCACTATTGTATAGTTAGTGTGAATTCTTTTGCTACAATAATCTGAAATTTAAGATGTATAGGACTGTTTGCTATAGTTTATGGGGCAGTTAAACTATGATTGTGCTTCTGTTTCGGTACTGCTTTCTAAATGCTTCAATGACAGTTTAAATGTAGAAAGACCCAGCTGATTCTGAGCTCACAGCTCAAATGTGACCATAAAGTCATACCAAATGTGGGCCGTAAAATGAGGTGTTCTGTTAGTGTCTTTTGGAAGATTCTCTGTAGCTTGATTTTTCATACCTTGCCTTTCATTTTTGATACAGCAAAACTGTGGGGGTGAATTTTCAGTTTTATTTATTTTTTTTAATTATTGAATAAAGTAACATGTCCGGTCCTAATTTAAAAAAAGCTTTGATTTTCTGAAGCAGTATGTGTTTGCAACACTTCGTGATTGACTGTTCAACATTTAGAGATGTTTTTAAATACCTAGCTTTGGGATAACAAGTTTTAAACTTTTATTTGGTCTTTCTTTAACTTCAAAAGAATCTGGCTTGCTTGTATGGCATTAATGTCTAAAAATAGCCACTCTACTTCCCTCAAAATTAAAAAATACAAAACCAGTAATAGATGCAGTTTCTTGAATATTGTGTCCTATTTCTGCTTTTTTTATTTTTTTTTTTCCAGGTACCAGTGCAGGATGTTTATCAATCCTGACACATTTTTCTAACTACTGAGACTCTGATCTCTGCTTTGCTTCATGTTTTCATTTCTCTTTCTCTCTCTTTCTTTTGTAAACACAGCAGTCTGTCCTCCTGACCCTAGACCTATGTGCATACACAACTTCGCCCACTGGTCTTTCTTTGGAAGAGTATCGGGCAACCCTTCCCAGTAGTGGAGCATAGTTCCCTTCAATCTCTTTTCTGATTAAGATGTACACTTACAGCTCAGTAGCTGAGATGCACATCTTTCCAATGAACTATGTAAATGTCTAGTTATATCAAGGAAATTCCTTGATTTGAGCATTTCATAATGGTTTACTAACGTCCAAACTGCAAGCATGCTTTCAATCCTACTGATCCTTATGCATGCCAACTTTCTCAGCAAAGCATATTGAACTTACAACTCTGACGATATTTTTCAAAATGAAAGTAATAACAACCCATTACCTTTTCTTAAATACATTTTTAATAGGAGTACAGCACACAGTGACATGATGTGTTAGGGCATCAATTTTTCATCAGAAAATAATCGACTTGTTAGTTCAGACCACTGAAGAAAATGAATTGAAGAACTCTCATCGTCTTAATTCAGCTGCAAGGTTTGAGTGTTTCATAGTATATCAGCAGTATTTCAAGAGGTGATCAAAGGCAGGTTCTTAGTGCAGCTCTAAGAATTTAAATAATAATCCCTCTTCTCATAAAGGCCAAGAGCACAGGGCTAAAAGACTGAGCCTTCTCAACACTCATTTCTGTCACAACACAGAGAGCAACAAATAAATCTGAAGTTCTAGCAATATTTGCCCAAGCAAAACCTTACAGTTGCTACCGGAAGTTGGTATTAATGTGAATTCACCACCTTCCTATGTAAACTGGTCAAAGCATGCACCGCTACCTCTTTCAATGTCAGACATTGTGTTTTTTTTCCCTCAATTCCCCAAATGAGTGATTACTTCTCTCACAGATCACGAGTACATTTCAGATTTTCATCCAAATTCATTTGTAGAATACGTACTAGATTTTTTTATAAAAAATTGCTAAGTGTGAAACCAGTAATTCCATCTACTGACACAGAACTTTAGAGGTATCAAATAAATCATTCTA
Organism: Tympanuchus pallidicinctus; assembly: GCF_026119805.1. NCBI lineage: Eukaryota > Metazoa > Chordata > Aves > Galliformes > Phasianidae > Tympanuchus > Tympanuchus pallidicinctus. The sequence continues at coordinate 39,292,702 of NW_026294758.1, forward strand.
ATCTCTTTTTTTCAGAGATTATGTCAAGGCTCATGTCTTGCATGATATAATGCATATAGAGATAGTATTCTAATAGTTTTATACACATTTTCATATATTTATAAGCACAGTAGTAATGTCCTATATATATATATATATATAGATAGATATATTTTAAGTATAGTGAAACACAAAACTGTGGCAAACAGTATCAATTTAATAGTGGAAATAGAATTTTATTGAAACCTTTTGATCTGCATACATTTTTACTTGGTCTTATCAAAATTAATTTTGCATTTGTTATTTTGTTTAGGTTTTCTCCATTTCTGCACCAAAAGTTTTGAAATCTAGATCTTGTACAGAACTGATCACCTCTTCAATTCTCCTTAGTGTTTGGAATGAAACAACACTTTAACGCGAAATTGATGATTAAAGTAAAGTGAAGTTGATTCACATTTCTATCTCTTGATACAAGGTTATGTGACAAACATCACATTCAATTTACTGTGAAAGTGCGTGAGTTTTCATTCCTTGATCTCCAACTGTATTAGACAAGTTTTTCCAACAGTACTGCCCCAGCAGTACTGCTAAACACTTCCCCACTGTTAATAATTCTCTTATACTTTGAAGTCATTTGTACATGGAAATACAATTTATAAACTGACAGTGCTAATAAACAGTTTGGTCATAAATGAAGATAACAGATTAGGGATAGCTTTGCAGGGGGGGTTGACTCAATAAGGTCTAGAGGTCCCTTCCAACCCTTATAATTCTGTGATTCTATGATTCTGTGATTGTCAGAGATAACAGCAGATGTGTAATTAACAAATGATATCAGAAGTGGTAAAAGCAAAGAAAAAGAGAAGTAATTACCAGAATTCCCTGCTATAGAACAGATTTGGACTGTTCTCATTTCCGTGCTCCAAAAAAGACTGCTTTGATTTATAAATAGGTTGTTGTGTCTTGTGCTTTGATATAGCTATGATGTATGTGGACTCACTGGCCTAATTTAGAATACTTGAAAGTATCCACTGTATGGATAGCAACTTCAGAAACTATCATCTCAGTTTCCTGTTTTGCTCATTCGCATAAACTTCTTGTCAGAAGAGACACAAATGCCAAGAAATATGAATCGTTTTGAAGGATAAGAAATGTAAAAGCCATGGTACAACTAAAGTCAAGAATTATAACCAGACCCTACGTAGAACTTCATAGACCAATAAAATGGAAACTGTTGTTTTGTTTTTATTTATTCATTGATGCTTTGATGCTTCTTACATTACTGCCTTCAGGGAAAAAGCAGAGAGTCAGATAAAGGCCTGTATAAAGCCAGAAAAATACTGCTACAGTATATAACTGCATTAGCAGAGAGTAAAAATAGCCAGATATAAACCTGGTAGCAATGCCCTTAGACATTAGAGAGTTCTTAAAAAACAAAAACAAACAAAGAAACAAACAAACAAAAAAAGGTGTCTTTTTAATAGAGTTTGTTTCCTTGTTTTTTGTTTTTAATTAAATAAAATGCACACAGGTTGAGATAGGAAGAATATTCTGTACAAGATATAATCAGAGTATGAAAAGTATTACTTCATGGTAAAGCAGAGAACTTCTCTTCCTAACACTGTCTAGGGCATTATGAATCTATACCATCAGAACTTAATGTTATATCTTTCATTTATATTAGAAGTTCTATTAAAATCTAATGATCTGAACAAGAATTGCAATATCTACCCTGCAAACAGTGACAGATCTTTTTTAAAAAGCAAATGTTATGGTGGGTGTTGTGGCAGCATGCAATTGGGCAAAAAATGTAAGGAAATGTTTGTGGTTGATAGTACCATTATTCTTCAGGTATATGACACTTACATATGTAGTCATTCATGTTAATGCATATATGATATATTTCTGCAGAAGTAATGTTCCTGTATAAAAAAATCAAGAGTACTGTAGCACTGTACAATTTCATGTAACATTTCTGACATCACTTTATAAGCAAAAAAATTTTTTTTCTCCTTCAAATAAATGGAAGACCTTCACCTTTTAATGCAGCAGGTCTTTCTTTAGTAGTGAAAATTACTGATTCCCAAAAAAGAACTAATCTTAAGGTAGTTACACCCTAAAACTTCAATAAGCATGATATTTTTTAAAACTTTTTCATCATTTCTGTTTGAGCTCACTAAATATCCTGAGATTTGTCTGAATATTGAGTGTCACCAACTTGCTAGCTAGAATTGAAAGAGCTATGACAAGAAATCTGACAAACATTAATAACTTTGAACCCCATTTTTTAAGATGCTGAAATTCTGTGATACAATGAGCTGGAATTTAATACTTTCTGATGTAATGAGTGATTTTCAGACATTGCACTAATATAAAGAAAATATTTTTTTTCCAAAATACTCTGGTGATGGAACAAACCCTCAAACGTTGCTACCAGATGTCTCTTGCATTCTGTTCTTTCTGATAAACTCAGTACTTCCGCTGATTTCTTCCTACAGATGTTATACTCTGCTTATGCGAAGACCACTCACATAAGCATTGGTACTTACTGTGCTTCACTTATGTTTCTTTCCCTGTTTATTGAAATTAGGTTGAAAATCAAAGAAACCAGAAGTAGATCAAAGATTTTTGGAAATACATTTTTGCTGTAGTATATGCAATGGCTTAGAACAGCTGCTGTATAAAAGGAGCTGACTCATCCAAGTTTCTTATAAAATCAGCACTAGTAAACAGTATATAAACCACTACTTTAGATTTTCATGTCTCGTGCTGAATTGGAAACGTTTTGAAAAATTTATAGAGTTAATTAAAATTGAATTCTTTTAACTCTCTTTCATATTCAGTGGATGATTTTTCTTGTTCTGTGTTAATGAGGTCTTCTGTGCTGACACGAAATACTGACAGAAAGCCCAGCAAATGTCTTTCATAATTGTCACTAGGAGCTGTCTAAATAGTATGATAAATGTCAAGTTTCAATCAAAAAGTAAATAACTCTGTTCTGTGGAGACAGCCACCAAATTTGTCGAGATTCATGTCATTTGATTTGCCAGAAACTGATAAGTACTCTTCCACTTTTGATCTGAGTATCTACCTGGCACATTTTCAAAGGTGGCTGATAGGGCAAAAAATTTAGACTTCCTATCTAAATTTGACAGAGCAGAAACTCTGTAGTCCTTTTAAAAGTACTAATACTGACTGAACTCTCTTTGCAGGTTAAGTATTAAATGCCTTATCTACGAGAATCTCAATGTCTTTCAATCATAATTGTTATTATGATACTCTCTGCTATGGTGACTTAAACTCAAAGATTGGAGGTAGATTTGGTCCATTATTCCTTCCTGAAAGACTAATTTTTGCCATGTTGGAGTAAACTCCCAAATCAGTCTGTTTCTTCTACTGCAAAACATGTCTGACAACTAAGCTCACACCTCAAAACTATTTTCACGCTTTGTAGGTAGAGCCAGTCAGCTTGCTAGATTTTTATGACCTGCAGTTTAAGAGACAGATTTTGATGATGTTCTGTCTATATGGAGTCGGACTGAGAAATTGAAAACCTAAGTTTCTTAGAATATTTATAAGTTTTCTGCCTAGCAGCAGGCATAAATAAAAGTCCAATATTAAGTACATTGGTTATCTCAACTGAGGTGTTTTCTTCTTTCTTAGGGTAAGAACTGCCTACAAGATATTCACGTGAACTACCATAAGTTGCAAGTAGTCTGCTACTTATTTAGGGTAGACTCTGTGCCCAAGAGTGGGCAACCCTGGGTATATATGCAGATTGCATACAGAGAGGAAGAGGCTGGGAGCAATCCTGCAGAAAGGGATCTACAGATTTTGACTGTCTGCCAGTTGAATATAAGTCAGTAGTAAGCCCTGGAAGACAAAAAGGACCAACAAAAGGGACCTGTAGTGCATCTAGCCCAGCACTGCCAGTATCTGAGGGAAAGGACCCTGCCTCTGCCTTGCTAAGTGCGGTCTCACTGCAAGCACTGCATGCAGTTCTGGGTGCCACAGTATAAGATCATAAAACCTTTAGAGACCATTCAAAGGACAACAAGAATGGTAAAGGGCCTAGAGGGCAAGACATTTGAAGAGTGGCTGAGGTCCTTTGCTTCGTTCAGCCCAAGCAGGGCAGGTTGAGGCAAGGAATCGTGGCAGCTCCTCACAGAGAAGAGCAGTGCAGAGCTCTGCTTTCTGGTGACGGTGATATGGGACGTTGAAGCATGGAGCTGTGTGAGGGGAGGATCAGGTTGGGTGTTAGGGAAAGGTTTTTCACCAGAGAGCAGTGGATATGGAACAGGCTGCCCAGGTCAGTCAGCTCTGCTCCAAGCTGCTGGAGTTCAAGAAAGGTCTGGACAACACTCTCAAACATGGGGTCTGAATTTTGGTCTGACATTCTATTATTCTATAATTCTGTGATTCTATGAATAACTCTTCTCTGTCCATGATTAAGGTAATGTTCTGTTAGCTGTCTGTATTTGAAAGGAAAAATAAGACTATGATCATGTGAATTTCTCTTACAAAATAATAGCTATATTAATAATTAGAAATATGGTAAATATTTAAGTAAACTCTCTGATTCCTGAAGAGCTTAGATCCACAAGAACTTTTTCCACTATTGAACTGAGCATCCCTTCACACCCTGACCGGTGTTTGTCCAAATGTAGAGCTAGATGTTTCCAATGACCACTATTCCATTCGTTTCCCAGTGCAACTTGTAGGGCATTCGCTGAAAATCTACATTTTTCTTGATATTACTATTACTATGAATAGTCTAAAAAAAAACAATCTTCCACTCTGAGTTCTCTCCAGCATGTTGGCATGTGTGTGCTCTGGCTCACTCCAAGCTGTGATTGTGACACATCAGTATAATTTTTCATGATGAAAACATCATATTTGATATTTCTGTCTGCTTATCAGGTGCATTTTACTTGGACATAATGTAAACAAGTATAGAAACAAAACAACTACCACATTCGGCATAGATAGAAAGAAGTGAAATATACTGAGAAAATAAATGCAATCAGATTTTTCATGTTGCATGTGCAAAAATGTGAGGGGAGGAATGTAACAACCAATGCTGTCTTCATGTGAAAAGAGGTATGTCTTTCACAAAAGAAATCAAAACAGTTAATTCTACTGTTTCTAAATTTGTGCATGTGTCAAAAATTCTTTTGATACAAAAAATGCATTTAGTGTTTAACTGAACATTGAGTCTCACAGAATGCCATTGTCAGTCTGATGCATCCAGTCTTATATTAATGAACACGTTTTTGAAGCAAGATTCAGAAGTAAGCAGGGCAACCTATTAGAGTCAATCAGGTAAATGCCAGTGCTTATTTCCTTCTTCTCTGGCTGTGGAAGGAATTGGAAGATGTTTGGTGTGTTACTCCAGGCTAATTCTGGAAGATCAGATGGATGCTATTAGTCAAAGAAAGAGGCATTTGAAAAATGAGGGAGAAATAAAGATGAATTACTTAAGGATTACTTATTGGCTGGAAATTACAAGGCAAATTTTTTTTCCGGTATGTTTTGTTTTGTTGGGTTTTTTTGTGTTCTTTTTTTTGTTTGTTTGTTTGTTTGTTTGCTTTTCCTACCTGGAAATAACACTAGGGAAGTGCTCCTAAAACCTTTACATAGCTTCACAATTACCTCTTTATTTTGCATATTTCTCAGGAAAAGAGAAAGGTTCAGCAGGCAGGCTTTAGGGATCCTTAATGATGCCTCTCCCGAAGTAAACATCAAGCATTTGGAAAGAGCCTTCTGATCATTCCCATTTACCACAGCTGGTCTCATCCTAGAGGGATCTCAGTGCATGTCATCTGAATTTATTTCAGATGAAACTAAACAGGAAAAATTATGACAGAAACATGTGTGTTGTACTTGACCTTTTAATGCTCATTCATTCCTTGATAGAACAGTAGGGAAATTCCAAAGTTAAACACTCCTAACAGCACGCACTGTGGATATTGGACCCTCAGCAACAACTCAGCATCAACCTCAGTTACATTCTTCTATCTTCTACTGTGAGCAAGTACTACTTGCTGTTGTAGACATTGCCTAAATTTCTGAGCAGCGCAGACTTCAAGACTCATTCTAAAATGAGCTACCTAGAATTAAAATTAATGTTAAATATTCATTTGACTGGCTGAAGTCACAGCAGATAAGGAATTTCATAAATCATTCCCAAGCTTCAACAAGGCAGTATAGATGCTTATGTTTGTATTGTCTTTATTACACTTCTGATAACTGGGGTTAGAGATCACTTTTGAAATCTGTTAAGCTAGCTTTTTCCATGAAAAAGAATCTCATTTGAGCTTTTCCTGCCTCATTTCACTCTTTGTTACACTAGATGATGTCAGTCTATTTTCGGCTTTACCCATTTAACTTTGGCTCTGAGACATCAAACTGAAAAGAGAATGACAATGTGAGGATAGCTACTGATGATAAAAAGTAAGCAGATCATTTTGCTTCCCCATCACTGATTTTGAAATCACTAATAGTTTGAAGTCTTCTGGGATCTCCTCTGGAACACTTCCCACCACATTTGTGGATTTCTTCAGGGAGGTGAATGGTGTACTTGTGTTAAAAGAACTGTCCTTTAGATAGAAGGAACTCATTGTATCTATAATGAAGGTTCAAACTATTTTGACAAAGACATGTAGAACTTTCAGAACATTCTGAATTCTATACAACTGTAAGTCTCTAGGGAATACTTTTAAGTGCTTTGTTGTTAGATAACTGACTTGTTTTGAAGCAGGGATATCCATATTTTGAAGTAAACCCATTTTGTTTCTTTAATTTTTCTCCTCTTTCATTTCCCTCTGGACTTTCATTCTGTTACTAGAAAAACATCATTTTAACAAATGTCTCTGCAGCAGAGACAAACAGGTTTCCCAGGTTTGTCTTTTTGACCTGAATGACTTGAGTGTTTACAGTGAGGCAAAATGTAATTCAAACTTTTTGTGTTTTGAAGGCATTTAACACTTTGTCTTTTTTCTTCTTTTTCCACATGGACTAACTGAATCAAGTTATGTGTGCACTGCTTCTGCAAGTTTACTGCTGTTACCAACATGTATGGGTTATTTTTCTCTTCTTTGCAGATTGTTTCCCTTACTTCTCTGTGACTTGTTTTATCCAAAATGGTAAGGATGAAACTAGTCACTACAGTCAAAAGTAGGTGAGGGATGGAAAATATGGCTATACAAATCTAAGAAGCCAAGAAGTAAGAAGAGCCCCCCACCAGCTCAGGCTGCCCAGGGCCCCATGCAACCTGGCCCTGAACACCTCCAGATGGAGGGCATATACAGTTTCTCTGGGCAGCTGTGCCAGTCCTTCCCCGCCCTCTGAGTAAAGAATTTCCTCTTCACATCTAATTTAAATCTCCCCTCTTTTAGTAAGGCTTTCAGGGACATTCATTCCTTCCTTCAATGAAGAATCAGTAATGCATCCAGTTTGCAACTATCCTTTTGTGCTTTTAACTAGATAGTGAGCAAGACAGATTAGATTCGGTGCTTATAGTTCTTCCACCTGATAGATGATTGCCTGATTTCAATGAACATCTATGTGTCTGTGAATATTACATTTATAAATGCCAGAATCTGTGATCTCATAGTATCCTAAAGTTAATAAATAACAAATTTAGATTCAAATCTTTTTAGACTGAAGAGGGAATCGAATTTGAGTTGTTCATTTAGAGGAGTAAAGTGGCTTTGTCATCATGAGACTTTGTGCTTTTTTTTTTTTCATCTGACAGCAATTGTCAAATTTCTTAAAGACATGGCAATAGTTATTGTTTTACTGTTGTTGTTGCTGTTTCATTTTTGAGGTGATAGTATTTACCATACTGTAAGATTGGATGCCAGTGCATGATATATTTCAGTTATCCCATTACCTAAGTTAGAAGACTTTTTCAAAGCACACATAGTCTTGATGTGAAAATAATGAATGTTTTAATGAAGATGCTTTCTTCTCAGGGGTGAGCTTCTACCTGCTCTCAGGTAATCTGACCCAATGCTAGAGCATGAAAGTTTGTGGTATACTCCATTGTCAGATGCTAAACATTTTTGTAGGTGAGTAGATCTACAATCCAAAAACATAGAAGAATTTAATTGCTTTCTGTTTCCATCTCCAAACATCCTGAGTTCAGAGCAAATCATGGACAGGAAGAGGTTAGAACAGGAAAGAAATGAGACAATTGAGAAAATGGAGTAACAAGAAAATTTAATAATAAGAGAAAAGGAAATAATAAAAGAAAAGCTTAATGAAAGAAATAACGTGATGAAAGGGAATGTTATGGAGACATTAAAAATGGCAAATACAAAAAGCTGAAGAAAGGAAGATTTTACAGCTTTTTTTTTTTTAAATGGAAAACTTTTGGCAATGTGTAAGTGAAGGCAGAAACAATCAAATAGAAATCCTGTAGCAGCCATTTTGCATGCTCCTAGAAGTCTACTTGTGTTAATTGAGTTGATGATTCAAATTAGTAGAGCTCAAGAAAAAGGATTGTGTAGAATCATGTACAAGTACACATGAAATTATAGGAAAGACAGAAAGGAAATAAATAGCTTTCATTTGTATATATATATATATTTTTATATAATGTAATTCCAGATTTTTTTTTTCATTTTAGAAAATGTCCTAAAAATTTTCATCTCCTCCTGGGATTCCTCATCTCCACTTGAATCAAGTGCTTCCTTTTACATCTGTCATCTGCTTCTCTCCAGTTTCAGTCAATGACTCATTGTAAACTTTGATAAAACAGAGTGAGTGAGCAAAATTTCCCAGCTTACTTGCTAACTCCATGGGTGTTCCTAAGAGTCATTGCCTTCATAGTAGCAGCTGGATATTCATTGTGCTGAATCAAGTAAAATGAGAATAGAGACTGTATGTATGTGCTGCTTTAGCAATTGCACTGAGAATCTCCTGGAGACATTCTCAGCGCAGTATCTCTTGCAGCAGAAATGTCAGCTTTGCTTATACACTTATGAAAAGAAAGGTTTTAACTGTTGCTTGTTCAAATTTAATGTTTTACTTATTGTACTTAACTACATAGGTTCAGGTTACCCGTTTAAGTGCTTTAAATGCAAAATTCTGATGGTGAAATGGGACAATATCGTCCTGGCAGTAATAATTATTTCATGGAATAACTTATGAAGGTCTACACTGGGTCTTTTTCACTTGCTAACTATGAAATGATTGTAATTGCCTAGAAATTTCAGCACTATTCTGTGTTAGTAACCAGAAAGAACTTAAGAATACTTCTCATAAAATTAATGGTGTAAAGCAGTGTTGGTTAAAATGAAGGCAAGTCTGTTCTGCCTCTAGAATGTAGCTGTTAATTGCAACATTTTATATATAACATTATATTATGAGAAGGAAAGTTGTTTCCTTCAGCTCGTTTCTAGAGAAGTTTTAGCTGTAGATGGGTGCTTAAGGAAATAGTAAAACCAGCTTTTATTTTTTTTTAGTTTAGTTTCATTTTTCAGTACCAGTGAGTGAATTATGTTGTGGAGTCTTGCCTATGAAAGGATGAATTTTAGTTCCAGAGGGCTTATAGTACTGTTTTAAAGATGCACTCTGGGTGCCAAACGAGATCTACTGGTATGGACAGTCTTTATGAAGATGAACACAGATAATTCATTATTTGTCTTGAATAAAAGATAAATATTACAAACTCAACGAAATGATAACGAATCTTTGCTGTGTAAAACCTTTGGGCACCATACTAGAAGTTTCATGCATGTCTGCTCTTTGGCTGGAAGAACATCTTCTGAAGGAGGGCACTTCTTCTTCTGTCACAATTTGAGAAGTTGGTGTGCTACGCTTACATTTTTAATTCTATAAAATGGATAATAGCTCTATAAGATCAGTGAGTGTCAGTACAAAACATGAATTTCGCTTCAGGCAAAAAGCATTTCAAGAGAAGTTTTGTACAAATGTTGTACTTAATTCATTCTTTTGGTTATGCTGATGAGTCTCAGTTTTCTTTCCCTAGCAACAGTGTAAATTAGGAATTAACCAAGTGAAGTACTCAGAGTTTCAGAGAGACAAGTAAATGAAGGGAACTATAACTTTTTTTTATAATTACATTTTGATATGTAGGCTGGTTAAATGTGGAAGCCACAAAGGCTATCCTTGCAAATAACTACTGTGTATTGAACACAAGATGATCTTAAATAATGTCCGTTTTTTTCATCTCATCTGTCTTCTCATTTAAGGAGGGAAGCAAGGAAAGAGGAAGGTTAATGATAAAAAGAATTAAAATTAAAGAGAATTCCTTTTGGTTGCTTTGCTTGTTTGTAAAGTCTGAGAAAGAGAATTTCTTACTGACACTCTTTTTTATTTTTCTCAATGGAAGGCTGTTAGTTTTTGTTTTTAGTTTTAATAGAGACTACCTATTGTTATGGATGAACTGTGTTCATTTCATCTTTCTCATGAAACAGTTTCTCACAATATCCTCTGAATAACTTGCATATTTTTAGCAAACAAAATGCATATAGATTATACTTTTTTAAAAAAACTGTACTATACCCTCTCTGAAAGGTATATAATATTAAATAGTAATATTATATAATATATGAATATAATATTATATATATTAATTAATATATAACTATATTAATATTACAATATTTGCACCTATTAGAAATTTAGAACTGAATGCAGGTAGCTTAATATGTACAGAGGGTCTGAGAAAAGTATTAGTGTACTTTATTGTACATTAACCTTTTATTTTCCAATATGCCCTTGAAATGTTCCCAGGTTTGTACTGTGGGCTTACAGGCAAGGAGAGGTTTTGGAAATTTCTGTTAATATGAATGAATAGATTTTAAAGAGTTATCGTCTGTTTTATCCTAATCTGAATTTGCTTGGTTCTGTGGGCTTCTTTTTTTTTCCCAGCAGTTTGAGAGGGCAGAAAATTGGAAGAAAGTACAACCATAAAGAGGAATTGCAAATAAGTTTTGCTTTGTTTTGGGTATTGTGAGAATAAAATTAAGAAACTTCACAAAGATTATTTAACTCCAAATACAAAATAACTACATACTATTTAGCTAAGCTGATAAAACATTTCTGAGATTGGAAGATGGTAGTAATTGCTTTTGTTAATTCTCTGTTGCTCTTTCTCTTCACTTCTTTGCTATTTCTCTTGTAGCTCAGGCTCTTCTAAAACCCTGGAGTTTCTAAAGTAATTTCTAAAACTACTAGGATTCCACTAACCCTCTATTATTTTGAATTTGAGGAAATATTCATTTCAAAGTGATTTTTGATCACTAGAAAAGAAGACTTTTTCTGTTTCTGACAGATTAATAAAAGAGTTAATCTGTGTGTTTTGAGCATTTTTTTTTCTCTTATTGTGAAGCATGATGCAGTTCTGGTCAAGCATACATCACTTCATGTCTTAAAAGTCATAAAGTTTTGTTTAAAGGTAACATAAAGAAGTCACAGTATAACCAGTTTGTGATTTTGTTTTGCTTTATAAATGAATAGTGACTACTGACAGTCCTTCAGCTTCAACAAGGCTGTGTTCTGTTATCTATCTTACAGCTATCTTTTCCTTTCTTAGCACGGATAATGTAACTTCAGTTTGCATTGTTAGAAGTTTATTTGAAGTGTTCTTTAAGTATATAGAAAATAATCTGCTACTTGAGGATTTTCAGATCTTCTGTGCTTGCACATTATTAGTTTTTACTGCCTTTATAGCATTTCCAGTGTGCAAAAGAGAAAGGCAAAGGCACGTTGGTCCTGTCTGGACAGAGATGAGAACTGCAGGATAATGAAGGCATTGAGTTTTATGGAGCACACTTCGTGTTAGGTGTGAGTATCAAGGTATCAAGCATGTCTGGTTAAAGGTGACTTTCACGGAGGAGTTGACTAGTAAATCTGTGCCTGAAAGCTGCCCAGTTAGAACAGAGAGTACACTGAGAAACGCCGGTGTGCTGGTAGGAGGGCTGAATGTTATCTGGCCAGGTCTACCACAGGAACATGGGCTTTAAAAACAATTAGCAAAAGTAAGAAGTTAAGATTCTGCTTAGGGTCAGTTAAGATTTTGCTTTGGAGAGGCATAAAGAAAGAAAGAAATACAAATTTTGGACATTATCCCTGACTTCCCTGTTACTGCCCTTTGCAAAAGTTAGCAATACTCCCATGTAGTTTTGTTTGCTGTTGTCATTTGCCCACAGTGCAAAGTAGAAATTAAAAGCTTGCAAAAATGCTTAAATAAAATGACAGGCAACTGCTGAATTTATTTATTTAATTGTGTTATTTATTTCAATCTGAAAGGATATGTTGCTGGTCTTGAGGATTACAAAGGAGATGAGAAAAAGAAATTGTTGTTTTGTTTTGAGAAGGACCATTCCCAATGGTCATGCCCAATAACTGTTCCTTAAATGTAGAATCCAGAGGGTATATGGAGGCCTATCACCTGAGTATAGAGTTACAGTGGGAAATTCATCCCAAAGTAAATCTCTTTTCTCATCTCTAAAACTCTAGATTTCTCATCTTTTTTTTTTTGATGGAGTCTTTTGCTGACGGCCACAGGAAAGGGAGCACTCAAAGTGTCTCTTCACTTGTGAGATTCAGTAGTTGAATGACTTTTCCATATTAGGCAAGTGGCAGGAACATTGTGACATTTGTGTCTTAACACTGAAAGATCTTCAGTCTTGTGTTCTTTTTCATGTGTGGGAAGAAACTGTGTTACAATCAACATACTTTTGATAAAAATAACTTGAAAAACTGCTTTCTTGGAGAGAACATAGTGTGATGTGTTGTGCCATGCTTCTCAGCCAAGTTCTCCACTCCAAAAATGATTCCCATAACTGCCCTTACTTACCAGTATGACAAAAGGTTTGCTTTATTTATGTATTCTGTAAGTAGGAATGATAGTCAAACTTTTTTACGTATTTTTACTTAGATGTGTATAATACTTTTCAGAAAGTTTATTTTGAAAAAAAAAAAAAAAAAACACAAAAAGAGACATAGAAGAAGGATAGAAATAGCGTCCAAAATTTTCTTTAATTTAAAAATTGAAAGGATGTAGAAAGTTTATTATTCTTTCAAAAAACTGGCTTTCCATACTTCCTATATGAGATTTTATTTCGATTTGATTATAAGAGGTTTATCTACTGGACTAAGTTGAAGTGTTCCCAGGGTTGTATTACATGTGCACATACATATAAAAGGAAAAGTGCAGATTTCAAAACTCCTGGTTTTATTCAAGATACAGTACAAATGAAAACAGCGATTTCTTTAAGAACGTGTAAAAATATGGATTTTGAATTTTGATGAATTTCACAAATTTATCAAATATCTCTTTGCAAATATTGAACCATAAAAAAGAACATAGTAGTGTTGTTGTGCTCTCTATATTTCTCGTAGTTTCCACTGAAATAAGTAGGAAGCATTATTTTCAGAGCAACATTCTGTGAAGAAATAGTGATACCCTCTGAAAAATAATTCAGACACTATAGGCTGCGTACATTCAAGTTCTATACATATATCTATGGCTGTACATGAATCACCATTGCTGTCCAGGAAATTCTGCCACACAAAGCCAGTCGGTGAAAAGCTTTTTAAAAAAAAAAAAGTTACACATAATATACACTTTGAATGTACACAGTTCACTAGTTTTGAAAGATTATTTTATGAATTTCTTAAACAGTAAATGCCTATTTTCTGTTGGTGTGTTTATACAAAAGTGAGTGTATGAAAACATGACAGCACTTCTCATAAGAAACATTATGAATCATGTTTTATCTTTAGGCAGAATGCCCACATGTGTATTTATAGCTTTGAAAAGATAAATTTATATGATGGCATATATTTGTATATGTAGATTGCTCGGAAAGTAATGTGTCCTATTTATTTCCATGGAAATGACAACAGATATGAAGAACACAATAACAGTATCAAGATAAAGCATAACAGCTACAAAATACTATTTGTCTACATTATTAGCACCATTAGGTATGCATTTTCACCGGAGGTGAGCAAGAGACTCATGCCACACTCACAAAAATCTGCACCAGCAGAGGTGACCCACTGTCACTGTCACTGCTGTTGAAATGTAGTCTCATTCCAATGATTGAGGTTGTAAGTTCCTTTGGGGGATTATCTATTTCAACCCTACTGCTCAAGCAAGTCACCCAAAGCAGGATGCCCAGGACCGTTTTGAAAATGGCCAAGAAGGAAACTCCACAGCCTCTCTGGTCTTCCTATGCTAGTCCTCAGTCATCCTCACCTATTCAGAAGAAACCTCCCATGCTCTAACTTGTGCCTGCCGCCTTTTGTTCCATCACTGAGAAACTGGAAAGAGCCTGGCTCCATCATCCTCCCTTCAGGTATTTATAGACATTGATAAGATTCCCCTTGAGCCGTCTGTTCTCATGGCTAAAGAGTACCAGCTCTCTCAGCTTTTCCTCAAAGGAGAGACGTTCTAAGCTCTTAATTATCTTTATGAGTTTTCACTGAACTCTCTATAGAGAGTCCCTAAAACACTCTCCAGAGAGGCAGTCTCACCAGTGCTGAAAGAAGGATCACTTCCCTTGACCTACTTTGCCTAAAGCTCAGGATTCTGTTAGCCTTTTTTTCTGTCAAGGGCACACTGCCGGCTCGCATTTAACTTTGTGTCCACCAGAACCTTAAGGTCCTTTTCTGCAAAGCTGCTTTCCAACTAGGTGTTCCCCAGCACGTACCTGAGCCTGGAAGTATTCCACCCCAGCTGCAAGACTTTACTTCTTGCTGGACTGCTTGAGGTTCCTGCCAGCTCATTTCTCCATCCTGTTAAAGTCCTTCCAGATAGCTGTATGACCTTGTGGCATATAAAATGCTCCTCCCAGTATTGTGTCATCAGCAAACTTTCTGAGAGTACTCTCTGCCTCATCATCCAGATCATCAAGGTAGATGTTAAATAGGATTGGACCTAGACCTACCCTTGATGTACTGGCTTGTTACTGGCGCTAAATTCAAGTGGATTTTAAGCCATTGATTACAATCCCCTGACCTTGGCTATTTCAAGTATTCACCTGTCTGTCTTCTCGTTCAGTTCATGCTTGAACAATTTCTCTATAAGGATCTTGTGAAAGAGCACTGAAAGCCTTACTAAAGTCTGTGTAGAAAATATCCACTGCTCTCTGCTTATCTACCAGGCCAGTCATTGTAGAATTCACTGCATAAGCTTACCTAGTTGGCCAAATGTGACTTCCCTTCTTGAATCCATGCTGACTAATCTTGTGGACTTTCTTGTCCTTCATGTGCCTGGAAATTGTATTCAGGATTATCTGTACTCTCATTTTCCTAGGATTATATATATTAGGAAGGTGGCTGACCTGTAAGTCCACAGGCCATCCTTCTTTTCTTGTTTGCAGGTAGTGCTGTTTGCTTTCCTTCAGTCCTTCAAAAGCCCTCCAGTATCTGAGACTTTTCCAAGGTACCCCATCTCATGCAGCGGAGGTGGCCATATTTTACCTAAGGCTCTTTTTTATCATCTTTAGAAGCCTATCCATATTCAGTACTATCTGAGCTTTGTCTTTCCTAAACTGTCGCTGCATGCTTGGTGAATGTCTCCGTATTCTTCCCAGAATGTCTCCAGCAGTTTTAAATAGTTATTTCCCCATTCATATTCTGTATTCATATGGAGACTATCATAGGTAGCTCAAACCTGTCTTAAGTACTGTTAGTCTCTCTGTTATGAATGTTGACTCACTGGTGAGTTTAATATCTCAGACTGTTGGATTGTAAATTTTCTGTAATTGGCAATACATGGATAGCACTTAAAATATGTTAAGCTACTTTTACAGAGAGCAGGAACCTTCAAAAATATATTAAGAACAAATACTTAAATGAGGATTAGCATTGCTATTAATTCCATTATTTTAATAACATTTCATATAGGTATCCAAGAAAACAGAAATTGATTTTCAGATGTGTTTGTTCTTATAGATTTCACATATGTGGAGGACTATAGCACAGTGTTGTACCATTGGGAATGTACGTTATATGAACTATCCTGTCATTCATATTTCTCTCAGAAATAATTGCTGTTGATTTTGGGAAGGATGGATATGATGCTCTTGAACAATTTTTTTTTTATGTCTCTATCTACTTATTTTCATTGATGATTTTGTTTGAGATTACAGATACTCCATTTACCTCTGGAGTTGTAACAGCTTTCATACAATCTATTTATGTGTTTTTCTTTGTATCATTGTCAACAGTGTAGATTTTTCATTATATGATATTCTAGACCAAAGAATGAAGAAAGGAGTAGACTGCACTATGAACTAATTTGAAAATAAATTAGTGTGTGTGATCAGGATTGTATGCTGAGATTATGAGAGGAAAACATGATGTAAGAAGGCATTATCCTCAGAGATAAAATGTTAATAGTAAAACATTTTTTAATGACATATTTTGCTCTGATGTCTGTTGTAATGTTTTTATAAGAAAGGCTATCACTCTCACAGTGGTTTTGCTCAATTAAATAATTGGAGAATTTTGGTAGCAGCAGGTTTTTATCTTTAATTTAAAAATCATTTGCTGGGAGAACATACCTCAATCATCAGTTCAGGAATCTGGTTGTAATTACTCAGAAAATCTTTTACAGAAAAACAGAGAAAATTCTAACTTAACAAGTAGATTTTACTGAAGCAGCTTACTTTGAAGTCATGCTCTGCATTGCAGCACGTTTCTGGAGAGCCACTTCTTGCCCATTTTGAACTTCTTGCAGAGATGCCTGTAATGTGCAGTTGCAGTAGAGGACTGTGTGCTACTTTGACCAGATGTGAGATTCACTCACCCCGACAGGTGACTCTCACTTCCTTGTGAAGTTAGAACAAGTATTAAGCACCCTGTTTACTGACTTTTTCCATGTGTCATTTTTGAAAGGTCATTTACTGACAAATGCTTCTGACAATGTATTGACAGTCATTGTTCTGGACTGACTGTAGAGGGTGTATCCTCTCAAGGGAGGATAGAGGGCTTCACTGTGATGGAAGCTGCAGAAAGCAAGTGTTGGAGATGTGTACTTTGATAGGCTTAAGGGTGTTGATGTTGTTTTTTTTTTCTGTTGGCTTGCAAGGTGATAGCTAGGGCTTTTATGAAGTCAAAGATGTAAATAATATCTTAGTTTTGACAGCTTGCTGATTTATCTTTCATCTCTGAATCTATCATTGCCTGTTCTGGATTCTTTCTTTGACATATATATTGTATTTATCATATTTGAATTCTGTTTCCAGTGGAGCATGGCATGTAAAAATATGGTGAAATTATACTCAACCGTGGTTCTGCACCTGAATTACAGCAGGACCAAATGGATATTTCTGCTGCCTGCCTTTTTCCATTGTCTTGCTAGTGTCATTTTGTTAGAGGCTGCAGTGCTGTGAATATGCAGATTGTTGGCTCTGAATGAGAAATTGTGATATTAAATATTGATTTGTATCTCAGGCCAGTGTGTTGAAAAAGTTCAAACCACTATCCTACAATGATAAGCAACATCACCATCAAAGGTTCTGGTAGTCTGTAGATTTAGGTTCTACCAGGGAAGAGTGCTTACATCCAATGATTGATGTGGACAGCTGTACCTGCCAGTAAAAAACTGAGATTGCATGAAATGAATTCCAACTTTATGCAGTCTTGATTGTTGATATGCCCAGAAGAACATGTAGAAGGACTGACTGATGACTGGCTTGTCTGCAAAAATTTGTTAGTAGATGACAATAAACAGGCAATTCCATATTAAAAAATGTTTAATATTTTTTGTGCTGGAGTGAGCAGCAGCTTGTTTCTGTATTTTCACTTTTCCTTCCATGACTTTGGTTGAAATACTTTTTCTTCTGTGGTAGTATCTCCTCCTCCTCGTTAAGTGAAAAAGTGAGAGAATTCTGCATTGCACCCTACCACTACTACTAGATTTAAAGACTGAAGTAACCTGCTGAAATCTCAGCTATGTTAATTTGCTTCCGCAGGAAGACTGGATTCAGAGCTGCCTCTTCTTTTACAGCTTCATCAAGATCACTGCATGTAGCTCTTTTGCAGTCTAAGTATCTCAAAGCTTTCTGAACTCTGCATGTCTACTTCATTTTATGAAGTACCAAGTTATTGATCTATACAGAAAGCTGTATTTTTGAGGTCTCTTTGCTTTATTACTTTGCAAACTGTTGGAATATCTGTAGCTCTTATATATGGTTGGAAATTCCTTTTTTTTTTCTATTCTGTTCTGGTAATACATCTAAGTATCCCAGCTGTGAGATGTGCTTTTAGATGAAGTATGTAAAAAGCTTCAATTTCTGCAATGTTCAACACAAGTGGTCTGCTAGATTCACTGAAGCTCCGCTCTGTGCTCCTGGTGTTATTAGCATATTGCATATGGGATTCACTGGGAAAAGAAAACAGTCTATGCAACAAACTTCAAGACCCCTGTCCTACTTCCTCTGTGATGGATCATCTTGCTTTTCCAGCTTTGAATGAGAGTGTAGAACTAGCTCTGGAACTGAAAGAGTACATGCTTTGAAGTACCTACAGCTCTTTTGTATCCTGGTTTTTTGTTTTTTGTTTTTTTGTTATTATTGTTCTGTCATAAGGTGACAGTAACTAGCCTTTACTCACCAATTCCTATACATGTTTCGTATGTGTTTTAATGTGGAGGTGACATAACTTCATAACTGAGTGACATAACTGCATGAGCCCTTTGTGAACCAGCAAAAAGATGATGGAACAGAGAGAACACAATATTAAAAAGAAGTTAATTATTTATATTGCATCTGTTTTTCCAGTAATGAGCCAAGGGTAATTAACCAGATCAGAATTTCTTAGCGTATGAAAACATTGAGATTAATTTAAGCAATCTTTTACTGAAACTTGACAGATTAAATGTTCATTTTTCTGTCTTAAATGTCTGATTATTCTTTTAATCAATATACTATTTGCAACACATAATTTTTCTTTTTACAGAATATAATACTCAAAGGGATAGAGCGGCATATTGAGAGAGACAAAATCCAGTCTGTGCTTAGGTGCATTTCTTGGTATAATATGGTGAGGTTTTCCCCCAGTGATATTTGGACCTGTTTATTAAGTTCCCCATCAATGCAATTTTATACCACTGTGCTGGGGGGGAGAGATGCCAAGACTGAATCCCATAAGTAAATAATGCAGAGAGGCAAAAACAAAACAACAACAACAAAAAAAAACGTAGAGAAAAGAAGAATTGTAATTTCTTGTGAAGGACAACTGGGGTGTTCTCTGGTGGTTTATTTTTCTTTTTTTTTCCATTTTGTCAAATGGGGAGATTTTGCAAAGTGAGAAGATTCAGCTATTTGCTCTGAGTATTTTAAGTGTGTTGCTGAAGAGAAACAGGCAAATGGAAAGCATCTGAAGTTGCAGCAAATTTGTATTGTGTGTTCATCTTAGTACTTTGCTAAGCAAAACACAAGGAGTCTTATGAAAAGTTACAAATAAGATATTTTATGTTCTGAGAATTTAAATAGCCCATGCATGCATAGAACAAAGAGAGGAGGACAGGAATGAGAAATAATAGTAGTAAGACTAAATAAGACTGTGTAGTACACAAGGCGGGAGATGAAACAGCGGAGATGAACAGGGAGATGAAGCGCAGCCTGGCTGAAAAGGACTTGGGGTAACAGTGGATGGTAAGCTGGACATAAGGCAGCAAATGTGCTCTCTTGCCCCAGAGAAAAGGCAACTGCATTCTGGGCTGTATCAAAAGAATTATGGCCAGCAGATCGAGGGAGGTGATCCTGTCTTATATTCTGTGCTAGTGAGGCCTCACCTGCACTACTGACTGCATCCAAATGTTGTGTCAGCAGTACAGGAGAGACAACCTGTTAGAGCGTGGAGAGCCAAGAGGAGAGCGAAGCAAATGATCCAAGGGATGGAACATCTTCACTGTGAGAACAGGCTGAGACAGCTGAGGCTGTTCGTCCTGGAGAAGAAAAGGCTCTGGAAAGATCTGATAGCAGCTTTTCTGTGTCAAGTGGGAGGATCTAAGAAAGAAGGGACAGACTATTTAGCAGGGTCTGTTGTGAGAGGACAGGTTCCAAACTAAAGTAGAAGACATTAATATTTGGTGTAAGGAAGAGGTTTTTACAATCAGTATGGTAAGGTACTGGAACAGGCTGCCCAGAGAGGTGGTGGATGCCCTGAGCTTGGGGACATTCAAGAACAGTCTGGACAAAGCTATGAGCAAAATGATCTAGCTGTAGGTGTTCCTGTTCATTGCAGAGAAGTTGAACTAGATGGCCTTTAAAGGTCCCTTCCAACTCAATTCTATGATTCCATGATTTTATGATGTTATCTGCTACAGGAAGAATAGTTCAGTAAGACTTCAGAAAATATGCAACTTTAGAAAAAACCTTTTGGAAAAAAAAAAAGTAAACAGTATGTTCTATAAGCTGTGAGAGGCTTGAAGGATCTCTTACTTCAGTATAAATGCAAAAGCTGTATCACAAAAATTAATGGTTAAAAACAAAGATCCTTTTTTAAATGTATATTGTGATTTTCTTTTTCAGTCCACAGTATTATAAAGAGAGAAGTGTGACAGCATAAGATTTGGGTAGATATGAATATGAAACAAAAGACCATGTTCTTACTGGTTTTGGTCCAGATTTCCGTGTCTGGCATTAAGGAATACTAGTATTTTGAAGGCAATGGAGGGAAGTTTATGAAGTATCATCTTCATGGTGGTAGATGCCTCAGTTAGTAGGGCTCAGATTTGATTTAGTATTCTGTACTTTGTGCAGCTGAAGTTGTAATCTACCATGAAAACATACAAATTAACTAAAGAAAAGTCAGTTACAGAATAAGTGGATTTTAAGACCACAGATTGCAAGAGAAATCCCAAGGAGAAAATCCAAAAAGTAAAAAATGAGCTGAGGCAGCGTGATGAATGAAGAAGGAGAAATAACATATGAATGTAAAAGCACATAATTGAGTAACAAGGGCTCTCAGCTACAGCATGGAAGGAGCTGCAGGCATTTGGTGGCATCTTCAATTCAATTAAACAAAATTGTTCCATGGCATTGCACAGCACTGGCCCAAAGTCACTCAAGAAAATCTACTGAAGAATTCTGAATTCTCACTATTTTCACCTAAGCACACTGATTACAAGGTAAAAATAAAACAATTAAACAAAATTCACTCAGCATCTCTCCCTCTTTCTCACACACCTCCATTTGCTGATGAAAAAAAAAAAAAGAAAAAAAAAAAAGGAGAAGAAGAAAAGAAAAAAAAAAGCAACAATCCTGGACTACCTTGCAGAATAGCGTTTTACAAAACTGCTGTCTGGCTTTGCAGATGAGCCCCTTCACATCTGCACATCTGGTTAGTACTGATTTTCACTGCAATTAAGATTTGGAAAAGCTTTACAGCATTCAACTTTAACAAAACTTGCCAGTAGTAGGTGCCCGTTGTTCTCTCACCACTTGAGCATGAGAAGCGACTGTCTCCAGTAACACTGCAGTGCATTTATTTTTTACATCAGGACACAGGAGCCAATGACTTGAGCATCCAGTTGTTCAGAGGTCATGTTTTTATCACAGATATTTCATTACATAATCCCCTGACTGCATACAGGGGTGAATCCTTACAATAGACTGTGGTCTTTTGCATCCACTGTTCTCAGTGTACCGCTGTGTCTGAATATTACAATATTACTGCTGGCAAAGTCAGGGAATTTTTTTTTTATCGTAATCCCCAAGAAATGGTTTTCAGTGATCACCTTTCTAAAGTACACCGAGTTTTATGCTTTGTTTTGTTTGTTTGTTTATTTAATCAGGGTCTACTTGTACAGGCCTTTTGACCAGTGTTTAAGAGATCTCCCTTCGTGGTCTGTTTAATTTAGCTGTAAGTCTTACTGATTTTTTGCTTTACTGCTCAAAAGTAAATTGATCTGCCATTAAAAGCTGTTGAATAATTTACTTGCACTAATAATATATAAGCTGTGCAGCCATAATCAGGAGAGCTTTGAAACAGGAGAGAGAGAATGTGCACAAGGAAACGCAGTTTTGCAGAAAAAAAAATAATAAAGAAACAAACAACAACAACAAAACAAACTTTAATGCATCTCTAAGTGATGCCTTACACATCTCCATTGTGTTACATTATATATTACACGGATAACACCAAACTAGCTGTTCTCTTTCTTCACTTACAGCTATATATCCTTTCTTATATAAGACATAGCTAATGCACATCTGGTGAAAATACCATTTTTAAGAGTGGGGTATTAAAAAAAAATCTAATTGATGAGAGTTCTAACCAATAAAATAAGATTGAAGAAAGAAATGTTTGTTTAATGTCCTGACAGATGACTATGTTAATATTTTGAATTGAATATTGCAATATTGACTATTCTTTAGTCTTAGCAATACTTTGCTTCCTAGTAGTTTTTATATCAGAAGTAGAAAACAAGCTTGGTTTTTTGGTTGTTTCAAATGCCAAACAGTCATTGTTTTGAATCTAATATCCGAAATATTAACTTTGTTTTAATAAATTTCCACAAAATGCATTAATTGCTGAGATTCTGTTTCATGCTCCTTTTCTAAATTTAATTTATATGGGAATAATAATGATTAGTTAGATACATTTGAAGACCTGGCAGAGAAGAAATTAGGAATTTATGAAGGGTTTTTTCAGTTTTGCTAACTATGGTTGAACTAGTAAAATTGTAACAGTGTAGCTACATGTTAGATTGAAGTTAGATGAAAGCTTTTAGCCTCTCATTTATTATGAATTTTTACTTTTCTCAAATGACTCTGTTTTTAATCAAACATGTTCTTCCCTTAAGGTATGAAAGAACAATGTGCATGTTTGAAAGAGCTTTATAAGCAGTGATTTCCTTTCATTATTATTTTCAAGCAATCTATCTTAAGCATTGGAAAATATTGCAGTATTGAGTAGAAGTATCTTCCACTTTCCAACCATTCTATATTGTACAAGTTCATAATTAGATGGCAGAGTGAGCTGCAGTGTTCAGAGACAGCATGTAACACCTGAATGGCATCTTAGCTCTGCTGAAACAGTGGTGCCCTCCTAACTGGGCACCATCTTCTTGGAAGCCAAGGTGTCACTGGAATTCTGCCTGTGAGGTTTGCAAGAGATTTCTAAATGGTGGTAAGGTTTGGGAATGTTTTGAAAATCTGCAGGTTCTTGGCATTCCTGTGCATTCCCAGGAAGCCTACAGGAAGAAACATATGTGCATAGCCTGCGTGAGAGCTCTGCTGTACGAACTGTCCTTGCTGAGATGTGAGTTCTTGTGTCTACAGGCAGCTGGCTCATATCCAAAGGAAATTAACTGCAGCTAATGTTATATAAGCAAATATTTAAATAGAAAGTATCTGCTGTGATGGCTCCATCTTTCTTCTGGGTGGCCATGTTGTTAACAGGGAGGTGTTGCCAGAACATCTCTGGATCGTGTCAGAGCTGAACATTCAGAAGCAAGAGGCTCCAGAGAGAAGGTGTATATCAGAGGGAGCAAGGTGGTCCCCTACCGCCCCTCCTGGCAGCTGCACTGATGTTCCAAGAAAAAAATCATGCCAATATTGCTTATTTATGATGCGAAATCATTATATGCAAGACCAGGCATACATCTGTTGACTAATCCCAAAAGTATTTATGTCTAGAGTCATCCAATTTCCGTATTTTACAGAAGGTGTTTTTCTTAATAGCCCTAAGGAACTAGTGGTATGCAACCTCTAAGCATGAAAAACAAAATACTGGTGAATCTTTTACAGTTTTTTTACATCATTTACCTAGAGAGTGCTACTTTGGGGTTTTTCACAGCTCTTAGAATTTCTGACATAAAATAGAGTTCCTGAATCACTTCATTTTCTATTCTTGAGTTACTTGGTAACATTTCTCTGCTCCTGTTAAACAAAAACATTTGCTGAATTTCTCCTGCATTCCTGTGTCATTTAGATTTCCAGATGAATGTGGGAATTCTAATCCATTATGGCAATGAACTTCTCCCCAGTATCTTGATGGGATGTCAGATTTAACTGTTAGTTTAGGTCTTTGGGATACTAATTAGTGGGCCTCAATAATGCAAAGAAAAAATGTTTTTTGGCTTTTCTTTGCTATGCCATCTGAAAAGCAACATGACACAGGAAATTAACAGAGCAGGAAGGCTGAAATCTGCAAAAGATCATGAAAAAGTAGGAACCTTTTATTGGAAATCTGGCACTTTATAATATGCACTTAATTGTTTTGTGTAATTTAAAATAAGAATCCTCAATACTTGCATATACAAATAAGAATCTATAAATTCTCAAGGTGTTTCAAAGAGGAAAACCTAGAATTTGGTCTGGGAAACAGGAGACTAGGAAATGTAGTGTTCCAAATCTTCTGGTATTTTGATGTCACCAAAAATGAACTGGAAGGTCCCTCTTGTCCATGGAGAGATAAGCACATGCTTACCATTGACACACGACTCTCTATTTCTTACTTCCATAGTATGACAGCTTTGGGTCTTTTCCCCTTTCCCAAACACCCTCAGGTTAGCTTATTACACAATATCAACTCTTTTGTATTTGTAACTAAATTTTATAGTACCTAATGTGTCTGTGATTAATTTTTTATTAACTTCAGCTTTTGAAACTGCAGACAATTCAGTAGGCAAAATAGCATTTTGTTGTCTTAACCAATGCTGGGAAGTAGGGAACAGTAGGGAAGCTCTGAATGCTTTACAAAGAGAAACTGCCACAAATGTATGAACTAATAGACCTAAATATTTACTTCAAAGTAAATTTACCAGGAGAGTTATTAGAAGAGAGCACTTTCCAACACCTGTAATATGTAACATAGGAAATATTTTCAGTGATGTATTTTGAATCATAAATTCTTGTATTCTTGTAAATTCTGGTAAATTCTTTTTGAACAGAAAATTCTCTGTAAAAGGTAGAAGTTATCAGAACCTCCCAAGTACTAACAACTACTTTGATTTATATTGCAAATATTCAGTATAAATCAATTATTTATGAACACAGTTAACAATGCTATTGACAGCATACCCAGGAAAAGTCACTGCAGTAGAGTTTAAAAAGAGAGCTGCTATCAGTCATTTGTTGTAGTAGAAACTAAAGTGAGATGCATTTTCAAACAAATAGGATACATAACATACACTGAAGATGAGAAATTATTTGTGCTTGTACTGCAAGGCTGTAATCTAATTTCGAAAGGCATAGAGTATATGATGCAGCTGGCGATTAAGTTTGTTTAATATGTTATATCTAAGTCTTCTGAGTGTAGAAATTAAACACATTTTGTCACATGCACAATTGCTATGCAAATGATATAGTATCTATAATGTTAATGAAAAATGAGCATTTAAGGCTTAGCTTTCAATGGTGGCAAATGTATTTTTAAGAAAAACTGAGGAAAGTTTTATGATTTCAAAATAGCTTTTGTAGAAGGAAAATACAAAAATTATCAACCAAAAATTTTTCTGAAGGAAACTGAAAGCAAATCAAACAGACCAGTATAAATGAAAAATTTATCAGTAGGAGCAATTTCTTCTCATAATCACTGCTTTGTTCAAAGCAAACATCAAAAAGTCAGTATTTGAAAGTATGCTGTGTTTAATTGGTGTGTATGTATTAATTAATTTGGATATAACATTGTTAAGCTTAATATATTGCATTAATTTGAGAAGAATTAATTAACTCAAAAATGAAAGCGTTGTTTTCACCAAAATTTATTCTAAAAAATGTTCACATTAAGCATCACTTAATTTTTTTTTCACTTTTATGAGCAGAAGAAAAAAAAATGGCATTGTGACAAGGAAATTTTTCCATTAGATGTGAGATTAAATATGTTATTGCTGGCAATAAGAATGCAAAGCAAATTAAATACCGAATTTGCAGTTTGGGAATTTCCAACCCTTCTTGTCTGTCTGCATGTTTTAAGTCTTGACTCTTACTTGTCCATGAATGTGACTATGTTGTCCATGACTAACAAAGTATCAAATACTATGAGCAACAGGAAAAATATTTGACTATCAGTGAAAATACTTGCTGCAACAACATTGCATTTCCATCCTATGTGACAGTTTGCATATGCAGAGAGGAATTATTTCAGCTAGAGACGATGGAAAAACTCTCTCCCAGACACTCTGGTAAATAACACTCCTCAGGAAGGCAGGAAATGTGATTCACCACATTTGCCTGCAGCCTGTATTTATGTTCTTTAGAAAATATGATGAACAGGTATACAAGTTACTGGAAAACAAACAAACAAAAGAAAAACCAAACAAATGCATGACTTTGCTATTAAAAAAAAAAAAAAAAAAGTGTTAATATTTCTGAGGTACTATTTTTCTCTTTATCATCATTTGTTTTCTTCATTTTGGGGTTGAATTTCTTATAAGCCCATTATCCCTCCATTCTATGAGGAGCAACTTGATCATTTATTTTATTGTTTTTTATGTATATTTTGACATATACAAAATTACCACAGGGAAATATACAGTGAATTGAAAATTGAAATTTTTTCTTAATTACAGAAGTACTTTGCATGCTTATTCAAAATTATAGCCCCAGGTTATCCAAAGAATTAGCTAAACCATTAAATATTAATTAGCTAACAATAAAAATCACAGATCACTTGAGAATCACTAAAAAGTATTGCTCTGTGATGTTTATTTAGGTGTAATTTCCTCTTATGCCAAAAGACTAAGCAGCTTTGAGTGTCTTTACCAGAATGTACTCTACTTATGCAATTAGAGTTCACTTCATTAACCATCCAAAGAAAAAGGATTTTCAAAACAATTTTTTTAATTCTTCAGGTACTATATTTTAAACATATATATTTACACTTTATTATATATCAATCTATGAATTTATCTGTTGTGATTAGTGTTGCAATTCCCATCGAAATCATCGGCAGCACAGCAGGCTTTTAGATTCCAAATTCTACATTTTAGTCACCCAACCCCAGTAGCCCAAACCCCAGCAGTAGTTTATGATCTGCAAGAGTGGTGTTGGTTCAGGCTGTGGTAGCTGGGTAGTGTTGACTCAATTACAGCTCTTTTGGCAAAAGACTAGTTTATATAGTAATTCTGTTTTGTAAAGACCATTCCCACTTTGTCTTGTAGAAGTCATTTATGAAAAATAAAATATAACTTCTCATTATTACCCTTTTAATAGAAGTATCTTACGTTATCCTTACTACTGGAAAAAAAATACTAGCTATGTTTCCTAATGTGGAAAAACCTGAGTTCCCTAAAATTCAAGACCATGCATCTAGAATCAGTGTTATGGGGCACCTATTAACTGGTTTGCTGCAGTGAGGGTCATGAGCAGCTATAATTAAGAGTCACTGTGTGCGCACAGGTCAAGTAGTGTGCCCTGGCAGAGTTTCTGCCTGGACAGAAGGAATCTTCTTTCCTATTCCTGTACACCTATTTTTATTCATATCCTGTAATTCCATAAGACTTTAACTCAATTCTGAAAAACTTTCTCAGGTTTTATATACATATGTCAGTATTATAAGCACGCTGCTGAATTACTTTGTTTTTTAAAAATGTTTTTAAGAGTTTCTCGAGTATAATTCAAATGTTGATCATAAGCATGGTGCTAGGTTTTTTGTTTTTCCCTGATAGAGCATTTTATTCTTATTGACATAAAACTGAAAACAGGTAACATTACATTGATGCTAAGTTTTAGTATTGCAGCCTTCTTAGGATTTAGTGTGTTGGACGTAGTTGGAACTTCTCTATATGTAAGAAAAATGAATATGAGGCCTTGAAGTGTAAGCATGCAAACATTGTTAAATTCCAGTGTTACCACCTTTCCTTGCAAATTTTGAAGATTAGATTTAAATCTTGTTCTGGAGAAGAAACTAAAATCAGTAAATATAGAACAGCAACAGATTAGCAGGTCTTATGTAGCTGAGTGAAAACAGATACAGAATGCTTTGAATTAAAAATAGCTAAGCTTTCTATTGCTTAGGTTGCAAGAGAAGAACACTGAAATAAAAGGGAGAGTTGTATCGGTTGTCAGGAGGTAGACACAGATAGCTATAAATAACAGACAAAAGATAACTTCAATAACAGACAAAAGAATAAAGAACATGGTTGGAAAGGAAAACTGGTAAGCATCTGAAGTTTGGAAAATGAGCTTTAGGAATAGAGCGCAAAGAATTTCAGTGTAAATTAAGTGTAAATAATTTTAAAAAATAAGGGAAAATTAATTTGCATACTTCATAATTGTGCTCTTACTTGAAAATTACTTATTACTCTTTTAAGTTAACTTGGTTTCCTAGTTTTCCTTCTTTTCCCAGATGTATTATCTTTTCTACTTTAGCTGTTGTACTAAGTATTTGTATATACTGCCAGTCTTCTTCTTTCCCCTTCACCAATTTCTTATCTTTCCAGAAAAAAAAGGCACCATCTAACCCTTTCCAAGTAATAAGGATCTTCCCCAAAGTTAGACCAATTAAGTATGATGTTAAATCTGAGATTGTAAGGCATATTTGTTGGAAGCGATGTGTTGTAAAAGCATACAACCTGTGGCATAGAATATCCTACAAACAGGCTTTGTATGTTTATGTAAATTGAAAGGGTCTGTCTACCCAGCTGCCATACACTGGGGCCTTCAACACTCTTCAGGGCAATAAAATAGTGTTTTGACTTCTCTTGTGTCATTAGATAGGACCAGAGGGAATGATTTCAAGCTACGGCAGGGGAGATTCAGGCTGGACATCAGGAAGTATTACTTTTCAGAAAGGGTGGTCAGGCACTGGAATGGATGCCCAGGGAGGTGGTGGAGTCACCGAGCCTGGGGGTGTTCAAGGAAAGGCTGGATGTTGTGTTGAGGGACATGGTTTAGTGGGAGCTATTGGGAATAGGTGAACGGTTGGACTGGATGATCTTTTAGGTCTTTTCCAACCTTGGTGATTCTATGATTCTATGACTTACCACAGAGCACAGTAGGTTTGATACTTTCTGAGAAAAATCCAGTGTGTTTACTGCCACAAAGCACAAAGGGAGAGACTGAAAGAAAATATTAGTGCTGGGCAAATACTGTTGGATGTTTCTCACATTTGGCTCTGAGGAATATTCAAAAAAAAAAAAAAAAAAAATTTGCAGAATGGCTATTGTATCTTGTCTGATTTTGTCAGAAATCTTAAGTGTGTTTACCTGGTAAGAGAAAGTGTTCATTCTATGAGTATGCAGAAGTGCCTAACAGCTACTGGTTGTCTGTGAATTAGGGTAGGGCAGTCCAGCAGTGTCGTTGTTTGACCTTTCCAGCTACCAGATCTTACCCAGAAGTAACTGCAGAATTCTTTTCATTATCTTAAAAGTAGGCAAAGCAAATAAGCAGTTTTTTTTGCAGGAAAAACTATAAATATGCCTGCAGACATTTTAGTGGTAAGTTCCAGAAGGTTAATATGTTGACCAGTGGAAATCTTCAACAAGGTATACAAATGTTGGCCTGAATCTTTATTGTGCTGGAATCTCTGCTGCCATTGAAATCACTACTTTTTGATTTAACTGGAAACGATCTTTTGATTATTTACCAAATGTGCAGGACAGGCACAGAAGAAATGCAGTATATTTAAGAAAATGTTGATAATTGCATAATTCTCCTGGCGTCTCACAAAACAGACATGGCAGAGCTTATGTAACCCAGAAGACTTTCTTTTGTTTGCAGATGGTTGCACAGTTATTTAAAATACATTGACTTGTGACCCAGCATTTCCCCTTTATGCTATTTTGTAGAGAGTCCCCTTTCTATTGGTGTTTCTAAAGTGATGTTCAAGAGTAGTTCTTATAACTGCTATGTTCTGCTAAGGTAGAGACGAACTTCTTTTCAGGTCAAATAGAGCTAGAAATGGAATACATCTAAAGATCCACGCAGAAAATCTACTGTTGTACAACATATTGTTTTTTATCATGTCAGAAAAGCTACAGTTTCTGGGTATAATTTTTCAGCTAAGCATAGGTCACTGAGACAAGAGCTGAGTGCATTACACGCCTTATAGGACTAAGTTCTTTCATTACACAATATGTAATTTAGGTAGAGATTCAATTAGTGAAGAGCAACTGTTTTCTCAAGCTATGGGTAACAAAAATACCTGTACGAGCTGTGATGTGAACAAATGAATAAATGTTACATCCTGACTTTACAGACTAGCAGGCAGAAAAGCACTGAATTTTTTTAAAAATAAGATAAAGCATTATTGTGTGAAAATGGTTAAGAAGTAAATGTAGAAGATAATGTGAATTACATAATTCAGAATGACAGTTTACTTGGCAAATTATAGCACTAAATGGATCTCAACTTTCCTTTTAGCTAGTACTGAGACAATTGAAATTTTATTGATCTAGTTTGTGAATTAGGAACTAGACAAAACAGGATATAATAATTAAAGGCAGTAAGCTGTAATTTTGAAGCAATCCAGGAAAGGTGACTCTGTTTGAAAGAGCAGAGTATTAATTTGTCTGGCTATGCTACTTCAGTGAAAAAAAATAATGCCCAGACTAAAGCTTAAGAAATATGATCTAACCATACACATTTGCTGTTGCGACAAACAGAAAATTTTATTTTGAGATAAAACTGAGTGTGCTTGATTTCCCAAAGAGTCAAACTTCCATCAAGAACAACGTGGACAGTCTGGGAAATGGCCTGAGAGGATTCTCACACTAAGAGGACAGAGCAAAGCTCTCATTAGTGTGCCCAGTGCCAGGAAAAGATGGAGAGGACACAAATTGAAACAACAGTAGGAGAAAACAGTAATTCTATGTTGTGGAGAGTGAATTTGTAAAACTATCCTTTTTGTTATAAAGCTCAATAGCATCAACATTTTTCACGGACATTTTGGAATACAAAATGGTGGTGTCAACATAGGGGCATACCAGACAAGTATAATGCCTTCTTTGTTGATTTTGAAGACTACCTGGTCTAATTTCCTAACGTTATTTTTAAAAATGATCTTTCCTGTGAGATCCTGAGATAATCTCTACAATTCATATCTGCTTTTTATTCAAGATACCAAAATGATTTTATTCTTTCTATAGTATCTTTTAGTGATTGATAGCTCAGTTTTCTAGTAAATGACTAGCAATATTTACCTATTGTCACTGTTATTTTCACAATGTATCTAACACATAGCATAGTCAAACTACGTTTTCAGAATGTTTGGTAGTTTGTTTATGATGGTAAACATCTGCTGACTTCTACAATTTAGGAATTATCAGCATTTAGTAGAGGAAGTTCTGGTTGACAACCTTAAGCCATTGTTTCTCCAAAAATTATGAAGTGTTGAAATCCCCTTGTGAAGAAGGATGCATAAATAAGGAGACAACCCTGTGCAAAAAGTCCAAGTGTTTTGTGCACAATTTTGTTATGAAGTCCAACATTAGCACTGTACTGCCATCTGCTGAAAAGTAGTGACCCACTGGTATCTGAACAGAAATCTCCATATGCCCTTTTCTATGCTCAGTAACAAATACCACATTCTTTCCTGCCTATCTATATGTACTGTTATCTTTTTGTCTTACCCTTTTGTTCTTCTCTTACATTTGTCTTACCTAATTATGGTTCTCTATCTTAAAACTGCGTCAAGGTTGTCACTTCAGTGACCTTGTGTAGCAAAAATGTAATTAACAATAAAATCAACATGAATTGATATGAAATAAGAGTGATTCAAATTAATCACCCGGAAAAGGCTTTCTGTAACTTAATTTTGCTCAGATTCCACTTGTAGTTTTATAAGGAAATGGACAATGTGAATCAGTGAGCGATTTCTTCAAGATGCCTGGTTTTCTTGTCTACCACTTGTGTGGGTTTCTTATATGAGGTGGTTTAGTCCATTTGGTTATTGTTCTGTTTGTTTGTTTGTTTTCATCAATGCTAGATTAAAACACTCTTCTACCTCAAATAAATAGTCTGTGTGTAAGTTTTCCATACCCTCATTCCAACCCTCACAATCATCATCAGAGAATCAATTCAAAGTATTATTTGAGTTGGAATGGACCATAAAAGGTCTAATAGAAAGAGGCACCTATAGCTCGTTCTGTTTGCTCAAAGCCTGGTCCAGCCTGACCTTGTATGTCTCCAAAGGTGGGGCAATCACTGCGTCTCTGGGCAACATGTTCAGTGCCTCATCACCCTGTTTGTGAAACACTTCTTCCTTACATGTACTTCTACCCCTTTTTAGTTTGAAACCATTTCCCCTTGTCCTGTCACCACAGACCCTGCTAAAGAGTCTGTCCCTTTTTTTCTTAGACCCTCCCTTTAGATACTGAAAGGCCACTATCATGTTTTCCCTGAGCCTTCTCTTCTCCTGGCTGAACAGCCCAAGCTCTCATAGCCTGTCCTCACAGGGGAGATGTTCCATCCCTATCTCTCCTCAAAACGATGTAGCTACAGCCTGAACAAAGAACAGCCAGTGTAACATCAGGAGTTAAAGAGCAAATCTGAGTGTGGCACTGCCCTTCTGGCAGAGCAGAGACTGGTGTCCTCCCTTTTCACTGCCTCTTAGTCAGAAGATGACAACAACTGTTCCCATCGAATGGTACATAGCATACCCCTAAAGCTGCTTGGGGCATATTTTTAGTGGATTTCCAAAAAAAAAAAAATAATGATAGCTTCATTCCTTTGGGATCAACTTTGAAGGTTGTTATCAGTAGCTAGGAAAAGTTCCAAAGTAGACTTCAAGTTGGTGAATAATGTTGCTAATGGCTTCAAAGAACATGAATGGAGAGATGTACCCAAATGCTGGATGATATATTTGAACCTTAATGAAGGACTTACAGATTTGAAAGGTCAGTTCTTTTGCTTTTCTTTTCTCACAGCAATCTCAGTTTAGTTCTAATGATTTAGATAAAAAATCTAAAAATCTAACACATTGGGTGATTGTGTATATAAGGAAAACAGTTCTCTCAAAGAAGATACTCTCAAAGAAGAGCATCACATAGTCGCACAGAATCACAGAACTACAAGTGTTGGAAGGAACCTCTAGAGATCATCTGCTATGTAAGCATAGAAGTTTATCTTCATTGGGAAAAATAGCTCTACAGCTTTTTGATAACAAATTAAATTAATCGGTTTTCTGGACTTTTACATCTGTAAACTCTTTTTTTATTAAATGCCAAAGTGTCAAAGCAGAGGATGCATCACAGCAAGTACATTAGTTTAGAAATCAGTACACCATATAAAGCATCTAAAAGGACAGCAGATGTTATTAGCCTAATATGCAAATACTTGCATTCTAAAACCAGAAAACAACACACTGTCTATTTTGTCACAATTTTAATAATAATTTGACCTTAGAAATTATTCTGCAGTGCATGAGGAAAAGAGAAAGATCTTGGACAGCATATAATAATGCTTTTTAAGATTTTGAATGAAGACTAGGGGAACAGTAAGTCACAAACTCTAAGTATTTAAAAGATAGATCAGTAAGTGTGGTGGAGATAGGTCTTTTGGGACACTATATGCTGATGCCCTAAGGAAGTTGAGTTTCCATGTGAAACTCAACGGTGCCCTTACTGCTCAGTCTGATTAAACAGTTGTGTTATGATCTCACAGGCATTTAGAAGTTCTGGATCTTGTTTTTAATCCCTTTTAGACCAGAAGAAATATGTATTTTATTTCCATAAAGATAGCAAATCAATGAATCATTACAGAATTACAGAATTGTAGGGGTTGAAAGGGAACTCTGGAGATCATTGAGTCCAACCCCTCTCTCATAGTAAGCAAGTTCTTGTGTTTGTATGGAACATCCTGTGTTCTGGTTTCTTGAGGCCTATTGCCCTTTGTTCGGATGGTGGGTCCATCCTCTTGACACGTACTCTTGAGATATTTGTAAGTATTATTAACATTCCCTCTCAGCCTTCTCCAAACTGAACAGTCTCAGACCTCTCAGCCTTTTCTCATATGGGAGGTACTCCACTTCCCTCGCCATCATTGTGGGCCTCCACTGGAATCTCTCCAGCATTTCCCTGTCTTTTTTTCTTTCTCTACTGTGACACGGTGCACCAGACATGGTCTCACCAAATGCATACTTGCATGAACTCTAGTCATGTATGTCCCAGTTCCTTTGGTAGGCAATGAACACTGACATCCTTTTCGTGTTTGTGAGACAAAGGGAAATGAGAGCAGAGAAGGCTGTGAAGCTCTTTCTTTTGTATTCATCAATGAATCTGTGCCAGGCTGGCCAGATTTCAGGTCAGCTTTTCCTACCATCACCTGCTGGACTGGAGATTCTTTTTCACATTTTGCCAGCAGAAGTTACTACAAAATATCCATGAACAATTATAGCATTAAAGCATTGTTACAATGCATCTTGCCAGAACAAAATGGCTAATTTTAATGGCTATGTCAGCAATGTTCATTGTCATTTGTTTTTCTTTCAGAGCTTAGTATTTTTGTGATGCTAGTTAAAATGTCCTGCCTGTTGCTCAGTTGTTTTCATTGAAATAATACTCCATTTTGCTGTTCATGGATCCATAAAAATGGATCATCAGAAGGATTTGTCACATCAATAGGTTTCTTATCACTACTTCCAGATTTTTCTAACTAAGCCTTCTGGGGCAAAATGGTAGGACTAGTTTAGTAACTTTGTTTCCAACAACTTTCCAACAATAAACAACTAAGAACAACAGTTTAAAAAATCTTTGACTGATATGCTACATATCATATTCAATTGAAACAAACCAGAACAACAACTTAATTAAATTTCCATCAAATTAATAAAGTAAAATAGAGTTCTGCCAAATAAAATACCATTCTTTTTAAATTCAGCCTGTAGTGTTGTGGTTTACAACTGAGTTTACAAAAAAAAAATCCAATTACTTAAAAGCCTTAATTTTAACAGCAGCTGACAAGGCCATAGTTTGATTTTACCAGTCAAAATTCTTATTTATGTGAAAATGTCACATGATCAATCTTGGTAAAATAAATTTAGAAACTTTTGTAGTTAATAGTATTTGTTTACATTATATACAGATGCATATAACCTTATTTTCTAAATAAGCTCACTGAGTCTATTGTTAGATTTTTTTAATGATGATATTAGTTAAAAAAGTTCTTGATTATAATTTGTAGTGTATGTGGCTGTTTTTTTCAGAAGCAATACGTCTTCAGAGTTATTCTGACTCTTTTTCTATTGCCATCTTTGTGTGGCTTGTCTTTTCAGACACATTCCTTAATTTAAAATCCATATTGTGCTGCACAGTCAGTAAAGGACCTCTGATTCATGAAGTGAGTACAGGAAGCTTAAAAAGTAAAAAAAAAAAAAAAAAAAAAAAAAACAAAAAAACAGAGATTTCCCTGTATTTTGTAGGAAGACATAGAAGAAACAAACCAAAAATTGTTTGTTATTAAAAATCTACTTCTTCACTCTACCCTGAGTGGATGGGGGGAAAGAATTGGAAAGGGAAAACTTATGGATTGGGATAAAGACATTGTACTAGGTATAAGTGCATAAGCAAAGCAAAACAAGAAATTAATTTACTACTTCCCATCAGGCAGGTGTTCGGCCACTTACTCATCATGTAGGTCTTAACTTGCATGTAAACAGGAGGGGGTGGAGGGAGAATGGCTATTTACAAGGCTGCATGGTGACAGAACAAGAGGGAATGATTTTAAACTGAGACAGGGGAGGTTTACGTTAAAGGTTATGTTAGGAGGAAGTTTTTCACTCAGAGTGAAGCGCTGAACAGGTTGCCCAAGGAGGTTGTGGATGCCCCATCCCTGGAGGCATTCAAGGCCAGGCTGGATGTGGCTCTGGGCAGCCAGGTCTAGAGGTTGGCGACCTTACACATATAGCAGGGGGTTGAAACTACATGATCTTTGAAGTCCTTTTCAACCTAGGCCATTCCATGATTCTGTGAATGTGCAGTTCTATGCTTCATTGGGAAGACAAACTCCATTACTCAGAAGTTTCCTCTGTTCCTCTTTCTTTCACTTCAGCTTTCATTGCTGAGAAAACAACATATGGTCTGGGATATCTGTTTGGCACATTTGTGCCAGCTGTCCTGGCTATATGCCTCCCATCTTACTATGAAACCCCAGCCTCCTCACTGGCAGGGCAGTGTGAGGAGCCAAAGAGCTCTCTCGGTGTAAGACCTGCTCTGTTACAGCTAAAAGGACTATTGTGTTGTAGCAACTATTTTCATCATGGATTCAAAACATAGTATCATTGTTTTTATGGTTGTGTTTAGAGAAGCTTTTGAATTGATTTTCCACTAAAAAGAAATGGGCACGTTTCTTGTAGTAATTGAGTATCTGGGAATCTTGCGTATTTGTACTTAAGGAAATAGTCTGGAATTTCATTAATTGGCTGAATGTTGCTTTATCACCAGCTGTTCAACAAATAATTTAAGAGTTAAAACAAGAAAAAGAAAAATTGTATTAAGCTTTTTTAAGATGGAAGCAGTTTACATAGATGAATGTGCATACATACTCAATACATTTTGATCGTGATAGTCTATACAGTAAATTGGAAAATGTGAATGTTTTCAAAAATCGTTTTATATTTTGTCTCTTTTCTTTCTGCATGAATAGGCAGTTTAAAATGACTAAAGAAAGTGTTTCATTATCATGAGTCTACAGAGATTTGTCTCCCCTTGAGCTATGTCTACAACAGAAAGAAAAGTTTTGCACTATGCTTGAACCACTTCTGAAACAATCAGTGCAGTCTGGACTTTTTACTTCACCCAAACTTTAGACCAGTCCCCTGGATTGAATATATTTGCTGGAAATTTGATTGAAACTATCCAAAGAAATGTAGTTTTCCTGACTGTGAAGCCTAAAAGGCCCAAGAAGTACCACTCTACCTTTTCCATTATCTTCTGTAGATGATGGCAGCAAGTCACTGAAACTTGATAGCATCGTTTATTTTGGTTCCTGTATATTTTCTCCTATTATTTCTGATCGTCACTTCTTATTTCAAAGTAACACCATATTGCCTTTGGCTTAAACTTCTTGCTCATTCTGAGAAAACCAAAGAAAAATACAGAAAAAATGAGTCAGGCAGTATCTTAATCTGCAGGTATGACAGAAGAACACACTGAATTAATAGACCTAATTCCACAGGAGTATTGTTTTGCACAAGAAGAAAATCTTGAACAATGTCTGAGAGCATTTGCTTCTGTAGCTACCTTGACACAGATCTCAGAGCCTGAAACATGAGTTTTCTCAGGTGAAACTACTTTGTCCCTGTGACATTAAATATCCGATGTTGTGTTCAGGGTTTTTAGATGTAGAACAGCATGGGTGAAGTCTTCAGCCAAGAGACAGAGCTTTACCTTTGTTACTTTTTTATAAAATTTTGGGTACTTCTCTGTAGCTGTAATAAGAAAGTTGCTTTCACAGTGTGAAGACTTTGCACCACTGAACCATACTCTAGGAGCAAAGGAGTAGGTGCTTATGTCTTCTCTCTAGTGACAGGGATAGAACCCAATGGAATGGCCTGGAGCTTCATCAGGGGAGGCTCAGGTTGGATATCAGGAAAAAGTTCTTCACCACGGAGTGGTCAGGCACTGGAACAAGCTCCCCAGGGCAACTGTCACAGTCCCAAGCCTGTCAGAGTTCAATAAGCACTTGGACAACACTCAGAAATACAGTTTTAAGTTTGAGTGGTTCAGTGTTAAGCCAGAAGCTGGACTCCATGATGCTCATGGGTCCCATACAACTTGGGAAATTCTATGATCCTAATACAAATGATGGACACCTAATACAGATGAGACCTCCTCCAGGCTCTCCCATACAGTGAGTCTGAATACAGGGATATGAGCACCCAGGCAAGCAGCAGGATTGATGGTGTTCTTCTGCAAGAAGGTATATTCAAAACTGCCACAATAAGGGCACATCCCCAGAATGTGGCTGTTGCCTCATATCTTCTCATAAATAATATTCCTTTTGCTGAATTTTGCTGATCATTTTTTGTGTGGTTGTCTGGTATTCCCACGAGATTACATCTTGCCAAAACCTTCCTTTGAAACATATTTATGAATATTACTTCCCTTAGAATCACAGAGAGCAACAAGTTGTATCTCACTTCCTAATATTTCCTTGAAATTGCTCTCACACTTTGGAAAAATATATCTGAACAGCTTCATTCATGGCTCCCTTATGAAAGCTCTGGACTCATTATTTTAAATAACTGAGGGTAAAATGATGTCCAGTAACTTCAGAGAAAAGAAAAAGGCTAGCAAATAGCAGATTGGTGATTAGAACTGAGCTCTCATTTAGGATCATAATTTTTTTTTTTTTTTTTGGTGGTGCTGATTTTTCACATACATTCAATGGCTGTAATCCCTACCACCAAACTTGTCAGTCATTTTCTACCACAATAATGTACTGTGATTTTAAAAGGCCAGTTGAAGAGTAGAAACTCGTCTGGACAACAAAGAAAACTCAGATAATTGTTTCAAGTGCAAAGCCCTGCTACAGTGCAGACTATATCCAAGTCCTCCACATTGTCCAGACTCAGTGACCTAGAAAAAACTCCACTACTAAAAGACAGACATGAAATATCAGGAGTTTCTGTATAGAGAATGTGAAAGTACTGGCACAGAGCTTTTCATATACAGTATGACACGTTTTGCTTCCTTTGAAGAATCTCCAGCAACACTCTGTTTTATATTAAAATTATTATTCTTTCTAAGCATAATCAATTGGTAAGGAGCAGCTTTGCAATGGCAAGCTAAAAAAAAAAAAAGAAAAGATATTAAAGTGCAGCACATGGTCTCTTGTGATTATTTTTTTGTGATTAATTCATTTCATCTGCTTTAAATCTGCTGACTTACAGCTGACCATTAGTCCTGGAAAAAATTGGAAGAAAAAGTTTGTGAAAATTACTGACCTATGATTCAAATATCAAATACAGTTCAACAAATTTGCATACAGTAATAAAAACCCTTATTCAACTCATGCTGATGTATCCAAGCTAGCTTTCAGCTAACTACAAGTTCTGAAGTCAAGCCAGTAGATCTTAGAATTGCCTAGTGCAGAATGGCTTTTGCAGTTCATGCTTTACTTTGATTTTGGTAATTGTGAGACTGTTGATATTAGAGAGTAAACACCAACAATCAGAAATGAAATGGAAATGTTTGCTTTTTATAAAATAAGTAAAGTTGTAAGAGATCTCTGAACAGCAAAATAAGCATGGTCAGCAGGTTGAGGAAGGTGGTCCTATTCCTCTACTCTGTACTGGTGAAACCTCACCTGGAGTGCTACATCCAGTCGTGGAATCCTCAGTGCAGAAGAGACATTCCAAGGGATGGAATACCTCTCTTATGAGGACAGGCTGAGAGAGCTGGAGCTGTTCAGCCTGGAGAAGAGACGGCTCCAGAGAGACCTCATAGCAGCCTTTCAATATCTAAGGAAAGGCTCTAAGAAAGAAGGGGAGACTCTTTAGCAGGGTTTGTTGTGAGACAGCAAGGAGTAATGGTTTTAAACTGAAAGAGGGGAGATTTAGACTGGGCATAAGGATGAAGTTTTTTGCAGTCTGGGTGGTAAAATACTGAAACTGTTTGCCTAGAGAGGTGGTGGAAGCCCTGTCCTAGGAAACGTTAAAGACCAGGCTATGCCAGGCTGTGAGCAATCAGATTGAGCTGTAGGTGTTCCCTTACATTGCAAGGTAATTGATCTAGATGACATTTAAAGATTGCTTCCAATTCAAACATTTCCATGGTTATATGATATCAGCTTGTTCAACCCTTCTCCTCAAACAGAGTGAGCCATAGCAATGGATTGGTGCTGCCGAAAAAGTGATTCACCATATGAGGAACAATGAATGTTACTTTGCATTATGCAATTGAGACACAATTCAGATCGCTGGAATCTTTATGGCATGTACACCATATGGGAAAAGAAATGCCTATAGGGCAAAAGCAACTCGTGTTAGTCAAAAAGAAATGATGTGAATGCCCTTGAGTATGAAGTTTGTGATTGCATCATTTATGCTAAACATCTGTAAACAAATTCTGGCTGTATTGGGGTTTCAGATTTATTCTTTTATTGAAGGAAAATGATTAATATACTGTATATTGATCCTTGTAAGAAGTAGGAAGACTGAAGGGAATACTGAACTGACATATTTAGTCTCTACTTTTGAGTAGCAATCTGCTGCAGCATTAATTTTTTAAAGCAGTGGAGTCCTACTGACTAAGAGGAGACACTAACTAACAGGTGAGAAAACAGATTGCTTTTTGCTAGAGGCATTGAGAATAACAAGATGCTCAAAGAATCAGTGAGCCATGTACACAGACTACTTTTTGGACCCATTCTAGAACCTACCTGATGTTATATGGGACTCAGTTAACGTTTGACATTACTGGGAAGCTTTCCTCTCTCACAGTAGCTATCATAAACTGTGCAAGGTCTGTTAAGGTACTTTTGAATGATCAAGTTGTCTAGCATTCATGAAAAAAAGAAAAAAGATCAAATTGCACAAACACTATGCGAATCTATGAATATTTCATTTATTTCATGTGGGAACATCCTCTGATGTGCCTCCCATAATGTGAGACTCCACAATGTCTCAAGTATCTACATGGAGGATATGCTGCTACCAATGAGACTCCCATTTTAGACTGAACTCTCACTATGCAGAGCTCTAATAAGGCAGCAAATGAAAGTGTTTAATGTTTCTGTGTGCTCAGGACATAAATGTTAAAGATATAAAAGGATCATACTAGAAGTGTTGTGTAAACCGACTGTAACCTCAGGCCTCTGACTAACTTAAGACCATTCTTGGTGTAACAAGGCTGAGCTTGTATCTACAGCCAAGCCAGTGGATGGATGAGAGACTTAGAAATAAATTGAGTGACTGAAAATTTGTTAAGGGGGTGAATGTCTGTAACAACAAACTGTCAAATATAGAGAGATTGCAAAGCAGGAAACAAGCTGCAATTAGAATAAATTTAGAGAGCAAAGGTAGATCTAAGGGAGACTTTGGGGTGGGGATTTGTGGTTCAAAATAAGTGTTGACTACTAGCAAAGAAACCAAGTGGCAAGATAACATTTTTTAATAGAATGTCGATAAAGATGAACAATGAGTTACAGTATTC
This sequence comes from Tympanuchus pallidicinctus, assembly GCF_026119805.1. NCBI lineage: Eukaryota > Metazoa > Chordata > Aves > Galliformes > Phasianidae > Tympanuchus > Tympanuchus pallidicinctus. Next base: position 39,333,716 of record NW_026294758.1, read on the forward strand.
ATTTTGGTACTGCAAGTACAAAGGCATGTTCCCATTCACCAACTTTACCTGTTTGCATTTTCACTTACTGTTTAGGGTATTTAGACTAATTTCTGACTCTCACTAATTTCTATGTGAAGTACTGGGAACAGCTAAACTGATTTCAAATGGTGATCCAAGGGTTCAGTGTGATCTAAATTATTAATAATTCTATTAATATTGCATAGCTGAATTCATACAATTCAGACATTACACTTCCTGTTCATAAGTTTCTTCTGTTCCTTAGTTTACTGGCAAACACATGGATGCACAGACACAAGTTGGTTTCCTCAGTACAAGAAATAAGTCTGGAGAACTACTTTCCTGCACATTTGTGTCAGGGGCAAGTAGAAGAGACATGTTTTTCAGATGATACTGCTTTTTATTTATTCTTTTCTTGAGAAGTCTGCTACGGATTTGATAGGGTGTAAGAAGAGTTGGAAATTTTTCTTTCATTCTTTCTACATTTCTGTCTTTCTGATTCTTAAAGATTTACATTAACATAAGTCACTGCATTTGGATGAAAAATAGTTCCTGTAAATCCAAGTATCACTGGACATATCATCACAGGCTGTCTTCAACTTTCACAAAAGTGTTACAAATGATGATGATGAATAGAGTGTTAAGGAATTTCAAATCTCCTTTTAAAATTAAAAAAGTTTGTAGTTTTTTTAAAATTGATAATATGAGGGACAGTTACAGGGAAATAGAACAGTACTTAAAGAACAGTTCTTCACCAGGAGAAGGTCATGCTTGACCAATCTGGTGGCCTTCTATGATGGAGTGATGGCATCGGTGGACAAGGGAAAGTCGACCAATGTCATTTACCTGGACTTGAGCAAGGCCTTTGACATGGTCCCCCACCACATCCTTATCTCCAAACTGGAGAGATGTGGATTTGATGAGTGGACCACTCGATGGATAAGGAACTGGCTGAAAGGTCACAGACAGAGGGTGGCCATCAGTGGTTCTATGTAACGACAAGCAGCCCCCAGGGTCTGTCCTGGGACCAGTGCTCTTTAACACCTTTATCAATGACATCGATGATGGAATCAAATGCACCCTCAGCAAGTTTGCTGAGGACACCAAGCTGAGTGCTCAGGTTGACACAGTGGAAGGACTGTGGAAGGACTCAACAGACTGGAAAGGTGGGCCCGGATGAACCTGATGAGGTTCAACACAGCAAAATGCAGAGTTTTGCACTTGGGTCAGAGGAATCCCAGGCATCCACACAGACTGGAAGGAGCAGTGCTTGAGAGCAGCCCTGCAGAGAAGGACCTGGGGGTCCTGATAGATGAAAAGCTTAACGTGAGCCCCTGCAGCTTGGAAGGCAAATGGTATCCTGTGCTCCATCAGAAGAGCGGTGGCCAGCAGGGACAAGGAGATGATTGTCCCCCTCTACTCTGCTTTTGTGAGGCCCCATCTGGAGAACTGTGTCCAGGTCTGGAGCCCCCAGTACAAGAAAGACAGGGAGCTGTTGGAGAGGGTCCAGAGGAGAGCCATGAAGGTGATCAGGGTACTGGTGCACCTCCACTACAAAGAGGGGCTGAGGGAGCTGGACTTGTTCAGCCTGGAGAAAAGAAGGCTGCAGGGTGACCTCATTGCAGCCTTTCAGTACCTAAAGGGAGCCTACAAACAGGAGGGGAATCAACTCTTTGAAAGGGTGGATGACTGCAGGACAAGGGGAAATTGTTTTAAGTTGAGGGAAGGTAGATTTAGGTTGGATGTCAGGGGGAAGTTGTTCACAGAGAGAGTGGCGAGGGGCTGGAAGAGGCTGCCCAGAGAGGATGTAGATGCCCTGTCCTTGGAGATCTTCAGGAGCAGACTGAACAGGGCCATGGGCAGCCTGGTCTGGTATTGAATCTGGAGGTTGGTGGCCCTGAATGTGGCAGGGAGTTGGAGATTCATGATCCTTGAGGTCCCTTCCAACCCAGGCCATTCTGTGATTCTGTGTAAAGATGTTTTCTCTTAAAGAATCTTCCTCATTTTCCGAGGAAGTTTCTTTCTGAACTGAAGGAAAATTAATACAAATTCTGCAAGGTATTCCTATTAAACAATTTATTTTTATAAAATCAAATTCCAAAAGTTATTTGCAAAGTGTCATGCCTGTTTGTTTTTTAATCATTGTAGAAAGCAAGTAAACAAGGCACTGATAGCTCCAAACCACTAGGTTTCAATAGATGGTTTCTTAAGCTATTTGTGATATATTTAAGTTTTGCTGTCATCTCTAGATGTAGGTATGAATGGAATTTGCTAATGAAAATGCAAGGGAAGAAAGGAGAAGCATTCTTTGCTCATTAAGGCCAGTGGCAGTGAAGGAGAGGAGTAAGATATATGAAATTCTCCTATTCAGTTTTCAGTACTTTGTTGTTTGTTTATTGTTGTTGTTCTTGTTAGCCAGGCAGCAAATGCAATACTATTTTATATACAGTAAGAAGAGTAGGATCTTTAATTTTTTATTGCCATGGCATTAGCAGAATACTGCTAATAATGAAGGCAGGAATTAAATAATTTTCCAATGTAAAAGCAAAAATTTATGGTTTTACTCAAAAAGAGTGGCAGTCTTCAGTAGAAACTAATGATCACTCAGTGATCAAAATAAAGAAATGAGAGATATTTCAAGTGAATAATTTCCTGATTTTTCTATAATAAAAGCTTTGTGGAGTGAACAAGTAAAATGGGCACAGAGTAGAAGATACGAAATGTGTTCGTGCTATGCCATCTGACAGTATGTAGCAAGAGGCTTCTAAGAACAATTCAAAACTTAAGTTTTGGTGATATTTACCATTGTAGTTTATTTTTTAGTTACCAAAAAAATATATTATTTGCAGAGATTCCTGTTTTTGTATCAAAACAAGTAGTGTGTGAAGGAAATAGTTCCTCATTTTCCGGTTGCTTCCTATATACTTATCTATATACTTTTGGTTTATAGAAGTCATTCAGTTTCCACTGTCTTCAGTTCACGGTATGATGTTGTCTGAATCAGAATTCCTTAGGAGGACACTTTGCTGTTGATGTATTAAGAGAGGCTAGTTGTAAGAGTGAAAGTCCTTGCAGTGCTCGTAACAATGTCTAGGTGAACTGTCAGATCAGGAATGCTTTGTAGAAGAGCCGATGAGACCTTAATGTCAAAAAATAAATCACCTGCATAGCAGATGGTGAAGTTCCATGTAGAAAGCTACTAGATTTTTTTAATAGCCTTATTTAATATATCCTTAATTCTTTTTCTATACAGCGTGGGTTCTCAGGCTTTCTTCCTAAGGAAATCCAGGGGGAAAGCTTTTCTTGAATGATAGTCCACTAAATTATCATCATCACCTTATGTCAAATATGTCTTCTAGATTTTTTTTGTTACATCTAGGAGTTAACTGAGGTTGGAGGACAGATTGACAGTAGATGATCCTGTTGTTTTGTAAAAAAAAGATCATTTGTATTTTATTATAGCTGTGTGTATTTATATATGGATAAGAATTAGGTCTTGGGAAGCAAAAGAAATCCAATCTGCTGTTAGCCATGGAGCTACACATAGGTTGGACCTTACCAAAATGACATAAACAACCTTATTCACTGTTTGCCTTTGCCTTCCCACTGATAAATCCCATTTTTCAAACTTGTAGCCCTTTCAGTACACCAGATTGCTGAAAATGCAAGGATGTTCACAACCCAAAGGATGAAGAGTCAAGTTGTTCCTAAGTTCTAATGAGTCATTTTTGTTACTAAAATACCATGCTTCACTTGTTATAATTTGGGGGCTGAGAATGCATTGCAAAGCATAAAGTCTTTACAAGGACAGATCAATCTTTAGTTGGCCTAGACAAGGGGGCAAATACTTTGTCTGTGAAACTTTTCAATGCAGTTCTGGCAGACCAGTACTATGTTATGAATTGGGGGCAAGATAGTGCCTGCCTGGGAGAAAGAAGTTTAAATCCAATTATTGTTTATAGATTGTAATAACCAAGAGAAAATACTGTTTTTTTCTGAAAACCCCTTTCTCTAACTGGAACACTATCTGTCATGAAAGCCAGTAGAACCACTGATATCACAGTAATTTTCCCATTGAAATATGCTGTTCAGTATCTACACAATGGGATAGTCAGATATTACAGATGAAACAAGTTAACCTTACAGCAAAAGTAGCACAAACCTACATTTTTATGATTGTCAACCTGGCAGCAATTAAAGACAAACCAGGGTGAATAAATAGTAGAAGATGATTGCATCAAAAAAAACTGAACTATCAAAACAGGCTTCAGCTTGTCCCCTATCCAAATAACCAGGAGACCAGAAATAATTTCCTAGGGAAAATAATCAGAGCAGCCAACATTATTAAAATGCAGACAAATTATGGGGCATAGCAAAGGATGAATGTAAACATTCACTGCAAATATCTAATTTGCAATTCTGAACATTTTTTATACGCTCTAGCGCAATAGACAACATGTTATGTCTGATTTATTGTAAATTTTATAGAACAGAGAGAGAAAGGGGCAGGACAAATGCTATGTTTAAAAATAATATTGTTTGAATAAAAAAATATAAAAAATAAAATTGTTTGAATACTATGAATTTTCTTTAAGAATACTGTTAAAGATGTACTCTCTTAAAGATGAGACGGAAAATAGTTTTTAAGGTAGCTGAAATTAAGCATAGACATATTCTTCAAATAATAATGCTATTTAGAAATGGCCTTGCCTGAACAGGTAGTCCTCTCACACAGAAGAACAACACTGACCTACTGAGTCTTTATAGACTGTTTGTGAACCTTGGATTCTGACTGATAACGCTGAGCAGAAGCTTTTATGCAGCAAGCTACTTCAGCCATGGATTTCAAATTATAATTCCCTCACCAACAGTATGTAAACAAACAGTGCAAGCAGAATGCAGCATATTTGTTCAGTCCTTTAGTTTCTTGCCGAGAAAAACAGACTCTTGGTGTGCTTCTTTTCACATATACAAAGCTAAGAACTGCAATGTGGCAGTGGGGGGGCCAAGAAAGAAACTGTTAAACTGTTGCTTAAAACAGATGATTCAGCACTGATCGTTCAATGTACTTATTGATGTTCATATACCTGTAGTAAGAGAAACTATATTTCTTATGCACTGATTCTGTTTGCTGATCCCAAAATCTTGATTTGTGGTTATGTATGCATTCCCACAGTTCTGGTAAGAGTCTTGGTTGAAACAAGCAGGCATTAAAGCTGCCAAGGCCTAAATTTCCTAAAGTTTATAATTTCTAAGAATAAATATCTATTACTAAAAACTAGTAGTAATTAATATCACACTACCACAGTCTGTTTTTAAGGAAGGCATCTCTTCTTCATGCAAACATACATGTCATGCTGAAAGTAATGTCTCCTATTCTGTGGAAACTACAAAAGCTACAAAGAGCACAATTACACTAACCATTAGCTATGCATTTTCACCTGCTGTGAACAAAAGCCCACACGCTGCAGTCATAAAATGTGCTGCACTGGAAGTGACACACTGATTCTCAGCTGCTGCAACAACAGTGTCTCTAGGAAAAGGTTGCTTGTGCAGTCCATCTTTCATCAACACAAATGGATGGAAGACAGAAGGCACAAAGTCTAGACTTTATTGTGGATATGGTAGGACTGTTCAGGCAAAATTGGCAATATGCTCCATGATCTTCAAACTGCTATTGAGCCTAGCATTATTACTTTTCAGCAGAAAGGTTGTTTTCTTCTCTGACCTGACTCTGGAAATTTGATCATTCAGCTTAGTCAGAGTTATGATGTAAAGGTTAAAGCTGATGGTTTGTCTGAATTCCAGGAAGTCATCACAGAATCATAGAATCATAGAATGACTTGGGTTAGAATAGACCCCAGAGACCATTCAGTCCCCCTCCCCTCTTTTAGTTTAACCAAAAGGCTCACCACTTTCCTGTCCCAAAAGACAGTGCACATCACTTCACCCACTGAGGTCTGCATCTCACCACTCCGTGGACTGCCATTTTGTAAGAGGGCTCATAATGGTGGCATGGCATCTTGTCACTGATAATGATGTGATCCAGGACTTTAGCCTCAAAATGGTTCAGTACATCCTGACAGGGCTGCTTACGGTGTTGTTTCTGTTCCTGTGTAAGGATTCATAGGACCCACCTCTGGCACAAACCTTATAGTTTTCCAAAATTGTCCCTCTGTTTTCAATGCATCAAAACTGATATTCAGCTCCATATACAGTTTGTCATCTGCTGATTCATATGGATGAGCTAAGCAAGATTCTCTTCATGACTGTCCAGAGCATAGCTTGTCTCGCACATCCCCGTCACCACTGCTGGAAAGTATCATCCACTGGCTCACTGTTCTTGTATACATTGTTTGGTCTCCATAAATGCTCAGAAAGCATCAACATACATTAATGGGTGCAGTCTTTTCCACATGGAGGAATTCAGTTCTATACCTTTGTCTCATACAGACTTCTATGTCAGACTGAGAGATTTTGCCAGTCTGCTCCTCTGCTGCCATCTGCAACAACATGTAAGGAACGTTTGCAGGAAGGTTCAATCTCTGCTGCCATACCACCAACATCCACCCATGGTGTTATGGACCAACATAATGAAAAATGTGTCATTGCTTTCAGAGCAGCCTTCATACATGTAGGGAGGCAGGTACAATTGTAGATTTCTACTCTGCTTGCCACAGGACAAATCCATTACCATCAAATGTGAACACTGTTTTTTATTCAGGTTTGGCTGTCCTTTCATTTTGTACTGCCACCGTCAGTATGACATTACTATGGGCTTGCAATTGAGGCTTGTGTTTCTTTATTTCCCATAATAATCACCAGGAGCTGTTGACAGTTGAGACAGCATTTCTAGCAAGTGATGTTCATTCTCCAAAGCACTTCATGCACTGATGGAACCACAGGCTCTGAACTCCTCTGTTCTGGTTATTTCAGTGTGGAACAGCAAAGAGGTTGATATGACAGTTGGGAATCCTGAAACGAAGCTTGGAAACAACTTAGTCCTTGTACCTTAGAAATAATGCAGAGGTTCCTTACCAATCAAGTAGTAGTCTTTCTCCATGATCACATCATACTACCATCCTTATTGCTAGTAATTAGCTAAAGCTTTATTTTCTGTCCTTTTAATACAGTGAAGCCTATTACCCTTCCAGCAGCTTATGAAAGTCATGACCAGGGACTACTACTGTCTAAGGACACTGCTCAGGAAGATGGGAGCTGCCTGTGATGCCAATTTGGAGGCTGGCAAAGCAAGACAGGAAAGAGCAAAACAGATGCAGTGAGGCAAGAGTGAAAGGAGGGGATAGGCAGAGCAATCTAATAAAGACCAGTAAAGGTAATGACATGAGAGGATGAAAATTGTCCACATACGGATGACTTAGTACGATCTATTAAAATAGGGAGGGAATGAATGAAAACCAGGAGGAGGGAAAAAGGTCAGCGCTAAAGAGAAAACTCTCATGAGATGTTACTTTATTATTTAGCAGCATGCTACTCCAGCTCCTCTGATGATTTCCCATAGTGCTGTTGTTTTTCAAGCTTGTTGCTAGGCAAGCTGATGTTAGGTCAGGTTTAGATTCCCTAGCAAAGCTTTGCCAAAGTTGTTCTGAAAAAACTAAAGAGCATCCCAAGAAAGAATGTAGTTTGTTTCCTTATGTGACTTACATCATCTCTTTTTATTGCAGTGTATTTTTTCAGCATAAATAAATACATTTTCCATGGCAATAATAGATTTTCTATGGCATTAAATTATTCTGCTGTCTAGGAAGAATATTTGCTTCCCTCTTGAAATAACACAGTTCTCTCCTGTTGTAACTAAATAGTGCATTGTAAGAGCTGAACAATTTAGAGAATCCAAGCCTGTATTTACAGTATTGCTTAATTACTTTGGCAGACTGACACCTTAATTCAAGAAAGCATCTCTATTTAGGAAAGTAATTAAATAAAATTCATCAAATCATTTAGGTTAAGATTAAATAAGATGTGACTTTTGAATTTGAGTATGTGTAAATTCTCTATCAAATCAAGGCCTAAGAAACACTTTTTGAGAATTGTCTTTGACTCAAAAGAAAATTTTAAACTCTTCAAAGGAAAAGCTGCAAGTCTTTGTCTTCTGCCAAAGACAAGACAAGAAACTGATCTGCACACTTAGCACGTGGAATAACAACCCCCCTACATGTCCTCTGGATTTTCATTGGAGATGAAATGACCCTAAGAGATTGTGGATGCCTCATCCCTGGAGGCATTCAAGGCCAGGCTGAGTATGGGTCTGAGCTGCCTGGTCTGCGCATAGTAGGGGGGTTGAAACTAGATGATCATTGTGGTCTTTTTCAGTTAATTCAGTTCAGTTCATATTCTCTGATTCTGTGATTAAAATTTATCTCAAAAGGGTGATAGCAACCTAGCCCAATGGGCTGGCAGTGTCACACCAGAACAAGTCAGAGCTGAAATCCTTATTCTATGAGGCATGGAAAAGCTACAATGCGTTGTTTAGTTACAACAGGAGAGTGCATAGGTTGCTCCAAAAGTAATGCCTCCTATTTATTTCCACGGAAACTACAGTAGATGCAAAGAGCATCAGTAGATGCAAAGAGCATATTCTAAGCTACAGACCAGTATTTATCAGTGTAGGCATCACCATAATGCATCATTATGCATTTTTGCCAGTAATGAACAAGAGCCTGCATGCCACGCACAAAAATCTGCATGGCTGTCTGGAACATGATTTGTCTTTCACATCCCTGCCACCACTGCTGAAAAGTGTCACTCACCAGCTCAATCTGCTTACACCCAATTTTTGGTCTCCATTAACATCCAGCAAGTGTTGGTGAATGTCAATTTATGTAGTTTTTTCCTCGTGGAGGAACCCAGTTTTGTACCTTCACTTCTTACACACACTTTATGTCAGACGCCACTATGTCAGAGTGTCCCTCTATTGTCATCTGTCGCACAGCAACAACATGTAACAGAATACTGGAAGAAAGGTTCAACCTCTGCTGCTATACCACCACCATCTGCCCCGATGTTGTGGGCCAAGACAATGAAGTTACGTTGGGAGCAGCCTCATAATTACATGGTGGTTCAAATGGCATTGTATAAGACTTTGAAAATATCTGTGGGAAGTAAGCTATTCAGTTCTATACTGCTATGATGCATTAGAAATGACATTACTTAGAAAGGACTCATCTTCCTCTCCTAGCAGGCCATTGAGATAATAACATTTTGCAACCTATGACTGCACAATTGATAGGGTCACTTCTCCCCCTAAAATGGCTTTACAGAAAGAACTGTTATGTCATGTGAAGACTTTTAATATCTGTTTTCACAAGGAAAAAGCCTCTCTGAAAGTAGAGGCTGACTTGAGAATGATTGAGAAAGGTAAGCTAGGGGATTTGACCACTTATTTTGAAAAATGAAGTAGTTTTCACATACTGTTTAGTGCAAGCAACTTCAAGGAAAAAACTGCAACTGCAGAAGAGAGGTAAGCAGTAAAAACAAAACTAGTAGTCTTGATTTCAGTTTTTCTTAATGAGTGCACTGTGTACTTAGATGTCTGAAGCTTTCTCGGGTGCCTCTTAATTTGTGTTTAGCTGATTAAGGTCTTTTCTTTCTCTTTGCTCTAAGTTTTAATGCCTCCTGATGATCTACTAAAATATTTAAGCATTTAGAATGGACTCATGCTCAGAACTTCTGCATGCTCGTTATTTATCTAGCAAAGCTTTTGTTTTTTTAAAAAAAAAAAAGCTGCTGGCATCCTATAATTGTATGCACAGTAATCACGTTATCTTTCCAAGATTGATGAATTCAGTACTTCCAAAAAAATTAATAGGTTTGTTCAATCAATACCTATCTTTAATAGATATTAAAGATACCTATCTTAACAATCCATTTAAATTTCCTAGAAATGTCTTCATAGTCTCCATTATTTACTATATTTTGCAGCTTTTAGAAAGAAAACCTCATTTCTGCACTAGATTTTTTCACTTCCTATCTGATTTTTTCCATTCCCTCTTAATTTTTCTTCAACTCTAATGTAATTTCTATGCCCCACAATTACTTGTTTCAATTTTTGCAGAAGCTATATGAAACAATCTTGTGATATAAGGAGAAGATGATAATGGATAAAAGTAGTTATACTGTAATCTCCACTTTTTCCCTAGTGTTTTTTTTCTAATGTTCATAGTGGGGTCTCCTGTTCACAGGTTGGGAGCGGTAAACTGTAATACAGATCTTTATAGAAACCAGAAAAACTACAGACAGTAGATTTTTCCCTTTTGACTATTTATTTCACAAGCCTGAATTTGGTATTAACTACATAAAATAAAGCATCCAACTGCCAGAATTTTAAGCAAAATTGCTAATATTATTTCTCAGCTCATTCTAATTTCCTTTTCTCAAAAGGATAATGCTATAATAAGTTTTCAGGCTTTATGGGGAAAAATTTAGCTATCAGTAATGTGATCTGAGAAGACTACACAAATTTTTTTACACTGCGTGGGACTGATAAAATAAGATAAATAACAGAACTGTGTTATACAACCTGCAGTGATTCCATACAGCACTGGTGATTAAAATGAAGACGAGTTAATTACAGTACACCCCTGATATTTTTTTTTGTGCATAGCTTTAGAAGCATCACTAACATCAGACTTTTCCATGTGAGATGTCTTTATTATTATTTCAAATGAAATCTTAAAGTAGTAGATCATGTCACTGTAATTGCATTAGTGTCAGTGCTTTCAGAAAATGATTTGTAATGCAGATCATTTATAGTAGAAGAAATGGATGTGGGCTGTGGCTTACTTAGTACATTACTGTAGGATGGAGGAGGCTTGTGGAAGGAAATGGAGGGAACTGGAAGGGTCTTGGTATCTATTACCAAGGCAATTTAGGTATTCAACTAAATGCTGTTGAATTAATCTTAATGCAGAATATAAAACAACCTACTTATCTAAATTTACATACCCGAGCAGAAATTTCAGATATGAACAAAGCAGTTTTGAACAGATAGACTAAACAAAGATATGGTGTGTGAGCTCAGATCATCTTACTGTTCTCACAAAGACATCAGACGTTGTCCCTTCCAATACCTGAGGTAGCACTTCAGCCTATCAGAAGAAAAATACATCACCTAACCTACGTCACCGAGCAAAGTGCTCAACTTTCACTCCTCCTCTCCTGGCATTCTGGAGCACAGGAGAGCTCCCAGTCCTTGCACTCACTGCTCAGCACAATGCAGCAGGTCAGGAGAGCACGACATCTTCAGTGCTCTTACACATTACTCAGAATTGAGAAGTCAGTAGTAGGTTACAAAGCATCCCACATAACTGGACCATTTCTTTCCCTTAATCCAGCAGCATGCTCAGTTTGCTGTAGCAGCTATAGAACCTTTACTACTTCATCTTGGTTCTCCACAAACTCTGCATAATTTTTTATATTAAGTCTATACTTTTTGAAGAACCACCACAGAATGAAGTCTTTGGATAGCTTTTTTGGTGTTTTTTTTTTTACTTTTGTGTATGTGTGTGTGTTTGTGAGCTGCATTTAATATGCTGCTTTTGAAATGATACAGGAAAGAAAGCTAATCTAGTGATGTGATTTCTGGAAAATTCACAAGTAGGTATGAATTGTGTTGATGGCAGCAGAAATTTCTGTGTACACATGTAGATACAAGCATACTCACAGAAATATACAAAAAAAAAAAAAAAAAAAAAAAATCTAAAGTAACAGTTTTGAGCAAAAATATCCCAACTGTTTTGCTGCTTGAAATATTGAACCAGGTTCAGTTAAGGATGCACTTTTTCATCATTTTAAATGAACAGACTCAATCTCTATTCCAAACATGGATATAGAAATTGCAGTGTTCAAGTTGCTCTCTAGTTGCTCCCTATTCCCTTTGGACCTCTGTGGCAATGTATTGAAAGGGTGCTAATGTGTTTATTGCACATACAGAAGTGTGATCCCAGTCATTATGGAATACTGGAACAGCCCCGACACAAGTAAGGGGAAAGAGAAATCTACCCCATTATTAAACAAGCTATGAAGGTTTAAAAATTACCTTCAGTTTTCTGCCTTGCCACAAGCAAGGATCATTAATTTCTAACTGCAGTTAGAAGTAAATATGTTTATTTATTTATTTATTTACTTATTCCTAGCAAATTACCTGGAAAGCCCTGCACAAAAGCTGCATAATTTTTTCATGTTACTGCCAAGACCTAAAATATTTAATACAGTGGGAAGAACATTGTCGATTTGATTGGAATGAAAATTAACTTTGCAAGATTTTAGGCTTGTCTGGGCAAACAGTTGTTTTTTGTTTATTTTGGATTGAATTCTCCTCTGGTAAGTGCACAAATATCACTTCAGCTGAAGTTTGACTCACTACGTTTAGATCCAGATGTCAGTAATTTACACTTACAAAGGAAAAACTAATTGAAGGCTGTGGATAGTTTTTTCAGCTTTTTGACTGATTCTTACTTTAAAGCTGTCTTTGTTTTGGAAACTGGAGTTAGTATCCAGCACTTCCATGTTTTCCAATCATCACTGAATTGAGATTTAAAGTTTTTCAAACCTTTCATGTATGGCTTGGATTCAACTCACTATCCTAAACATTTTTAAAATGCAGTGAAATTGATAACTCATTAAAATAGTTGAATTGATAGCCTGAGGCTTTCCCAAGTAATTACTGAATATAAACTGTGTGTTTAGTTGCAAGCTTAATGAAATGGAAGTATCTTTGCAACTGAGAGATGGTACAATCTTGCCTTCCCTGTGCACTGATATCTATGACCATTAATGTTATGGAAATATAGAGCTCTGACACTTGCGGTTAAATGTGGATACAATGAACATGCAAAAGCCAAAAAACATTCATGAGTTTTGTGCAAGTGTACTACATGCTGCCATATAGATAATGCTCTGGCAATGATTTCCTACTAAGAAGCCCTTCTCAGGATTTTAACTGAAAATGCTGTGGTGGTAATAGGAAAACTTACAGATTTTTCTGCACTTGGAGATGCTACACCTCTTGATGACCTTCTAGTAAATACATTCATCTTATTATCTTCCATGCCACTCATACCTGTTCTATTTCTTCTAACGTTTTAAAAACCTTCACAGTTTCAGGATCAATGAAATTTAAAGTACTACTTCTAAACACATGAGTTACAATCTCAAAGAAATTATGGAGATCTCAGTATGGAGATTTAATACTGATCCAAAATAAGAAGCATTAATAAATTCCTTTTAGGTATAAAATTGATTAGTATTTCTTGTTTTGTTCCTAGCAGCAGTTAAGCTCCTCCACGCTATTGTCTTCAAAGGCTTGTAACAGATAGGAAACAAAAAGCCACCTTTAACCTTTCCTAGCGGTAAACCCTGTAATGTATAGCTGTGTTTGTGTGAACATCTTCAGGCAGTAATCACAGCCCTGATCTTTTTCCTGTATGTGCCCTAAACACCACATGCAATATTTAGTCACATTTTCTCAGCCTGTTGAAGTCTTTTGGAAGTTGCTCACCTTGGTGGCAAAATTATCTGCTTTTAAGTAGTTCTAGGAGTTTGCATTAAACAGACACAGCCCTTGTGGAGTTACACAAAATTTGCATTCTGCTGTTGAATATTCACCAAATATCTTCGGGTGAAACAATGCACTTTCTATTCATGAGCTAATTACAATTAAATATATATATATATATGATTCAAGATTCTTCATTTTTTACAATAGGTAGATGGTCTTTTTTATCTCCTTCCAAGATTTTATTTTTCTATTGGAATAAGTATCTTAAGTGTCAAAGTACCAGTAAGATCTCATTCAGTCCTAATAAGGCTAAAAATACATAGGCAGGAGTGTTATTCTCCAAACCTCTAAGTAATTATTTGCTTCTTTAATGTTTTTCTTTTTGCATGCATTCCTATTAAGAAGAATCAAGTAGACAGATTGTCCAATTTTAAGATCCTGTTATATGAGGCTAGTGTTAGAATTTGGAAGGTTTATATTTGTACAGAGCTATGGAAGCTATGAGAAGCACAGTAATTAAAAAACTGCAAGTTACTGATTTTAAGAACAATGTAACTACAGATAAAAGTTAATGATGCATGTTAAAGGAATAATAGCAGGCTTGGTATTTATAATTACGGTGTGTGGGCATGTATGTTTAATCATTTCTTCCCTTTTAACAGGTTGAGATTAACTGAAATTTCATCACACCACTATGGGGAATTGTTCTTTTTGTATTGTTGCAGTAAGAGGGAAGTTGAGTCCATGAATAATAATAAGAAAAATCTACATAGCAGTTGTTTGTAAGCATACCATGGGACACAAGTTTTGTTATGAAAATTCATGCCTTATCTTACTTTTCTATAATATTAACACAGGGAAAACGTGTAACTAAAACGTAAGCGAGCTTCTAGATTATTTCTGTGACTTTGAAAAGCTCACAACAGCTGCAATAGGCATCCATCTTTATGTAGCTCTTTTGTTGCATCTAAGAAATAAAGGTGGCAACTAGACAGTGATTTCCAAAACAAGTCACCAAAGACGAGGTGGAAGTAGGGTTCAGGATTGCAGTGTTCACTGCCTCTGAAATACAGAATTCTCAATGAAACAGCAGCTACGGAGTAGATGGGAACCAGTGAGCCAGCATTTGGGGGAAAGGTTTAAAGGCAAATACAGGATCTGTTTGCTTTGCCTTCCAGCGATGAACTCCATCCCAGATTAGCAGAAACAAATTCTGGAGATTCCGTTTTCATGCCTTGAGCTAAAGGATTTTGCCCCTGAAGGATCGCTGTGGCATGTTTGTAAATGTGGTTGTTTTCAGGTTGGAGTGCAGGAACTGAAAGAGGTCATTTTTTATAGCCATAAATATGTGCAGAGGGCCACCACTCAGCGGCACCTATTCTGTCCTAACAGAACTAACCTTTTATCAAGTTGTTGTCGCAGAGAGAGTCTGCTTAACGGTAATCTCCAAAAATGCTGCTACTGGATTCTTCTATTATTTTAAACTCCTCAGCTCTGTTAGCTAACATGTTAATATCACAGAATGTGCTTTGCGATTACAACTTGAAGACTGTTGAAAAGATTGTTGAAAAGATTAACGGAGAACAAAATTCTCTAATTGCAAATACAAAATTACAGAACAAGTCTATTGGACATATATCTCTTTGTAAAATATCCTCTTTTCCTCTTTGTTTCTTCATACTTTCCCATGACACTGAAGCAGCCTTTACTGTTGATGTATGAGACAGTAATGAGGAAGCTGTGGCGGGAGTAATAACAATGAAATACTTAGAAACATAGCTAGCTGTGTGTGTGTGAATGAAATGGAAGAAGCTGGGTGACCCATTAGCACTCCAATAGAGTAAAAGGGGATAATCACATTTTTACACTGTTAATTTTAGTAACTTTGCCTGCCAGAAACTAAAGATCTGGCTGAATACAGTTCTCATCTCATATTGTTTCAAAAGAGGAAAGTAAAATCTTTAGTTTGCCTCCTAAATTCAATTAATTTTTTTCTACTAAAATGTTTATTTTCCACTGTACTGTCTATCTAAAGATAAAATATCAGGAATCACCACTGCAAATTTTAAATTATTTTTATTATAAGTGGTGTGACTTATTTACAGAATGTAGAATAGACTCTTTTTAGCATAAGTAATGAACCTCTGTGCTGGTAAACACACCATGCTATAATAAAGCAAGTTGTTTTGAATAATTCTGGATATAGGAAACAAAGCAAAGTTTAACAATTTGTAACAGCCATGAATAAAGTGTACTTATACACCAACTCGAGTGCAGAACTTGTGCAAATACTGTTGTATAGATTATACCTGCTGTGTGCAGCCACTACAGTGACCTTATTCCACTCCTACAATTTGCAAATCTACTAAGAGTTCTGCGTTACAAAGGCAACCATAGGCATGCCTCTATGACTTTGTGCTTTGCTCTTCCTTACTTTTCTTCTTAGTTTAGAGGGAACTCCTGCTGGGCAAAAGCAAGGGTAATTTTGTTGGCACATCTCTTTCATAGAAGCAGAGATATTTTTCTAGATGATTTAGATACATCTGCCTCTGATGAGTTTTTTCTTTTTTTTTATTTTCTTTTGCATATCTAGCTAAGAATTAGATTTTTTCTTTAAATAAGGAAATTTCAGTGTAAATCAGTCACAGACAGGAACAATTACATGGCATATTATTTTCACTTGAATTTTAAATTGTTATTTCCTAACAAATTAACAGTGAAATATAATGGGACTGACATCTTCTTTTAGAATCTAAAACTTTTTTAAAAAAATCTTTTAATAAATTAGTGCTTTACCCCGTGTGTAGCAAGTACAAGATTGTTCTCTACATTGTTATAAGGTTTTCTACTTTCCCAAGAGTACTTGAGGATCGAGTCAGTTTCTAACTCCGTTGAACCCTAGGCATCTGTAAATTCAGAAACTGTATATCAGAAGATATGTAAGTTGCAAGACCTGTCATAATGTCACCCTTAGTAGCCCAATGGGAAAAGGTAGTTATTTAATTCAGTGTTTCAGTGGAGTTTTTTTTTTGTGAGAGAGCAACAAATTAAAACAATTAATCCGCTTCACTGAACAATGCTTAACAGAGCTCAGATGCTTCAATTAACCACAATTTAATAAAGGTACTAATCTCTGTTAAATGAAATCCCTCAAAGGCTCACATTGAACCAATGCATAAGCAGTAATCAGCCAGTTCTGCTAGCAGGGCTGCCTGCTGCAGCAGATAGCTAGAATGCGCTGTGCAATCAAATTCCATGAGATTTACAAAGAAAGAAAGAAAGAGAGAGAGAGAGAGAGAGAGAGAATGAGGAAGGAAGGAAGGAAGGAAGGAAGGAAGGAAGGAAGGAAGGAAGGAAGGAAGGAAGGAAGGAAGGAAGGAAGGAAGGAAGGAAGGAAGGAAGGAAGGAAGGAAGGAAGGAAGGAAGGAAGGAAGGAAGGAAGGAAGGAAGGAAGGAAGGAAGGAAGGAAGGAAGGAAGGAAGGAAGGAAGGAGACGGGGGAAGAACGAGAACGGGGAGGGGAGGGGAGGGGAGGGGAGGGGAGGGGAGGGGAGGGGAGGGGAGGGGAGGGGAGGGGAGGGGAGGGGAGGGGACGGAGAAGGGTGCAGATGGCAGATGGGGGATAGAAGGAAAGGGAGGAAGGGGGAAAGGGGGAAGGGGGGAAGGGAGGAAGGAATAGACCAAAACTGTTTGTAGCGAAATTGGTGTTTTTTTCCAACTAGATTTTAATATAATAGCATACTCAGAACCACATATTCTAAAAGATTACCTTAAAATCCCTATTGAAAAATCAAGTCAAAACAAGAATGAAATTTATAACAACTTGCCCTTCCTGTGAATAACCTTCATCATACAGGTTTGCCAAAAGTAGGGCTAAGCACATGCTTTCTGGCTCTCTAGACTCAATTAGCATTTTTTAATTCATTCCAGAATCCTCAGTAGCAATGCAAACTGCATCTAACTTATAGCAATGGAGAGCAGTAATGTTTTTTAATCCTAATTTGTACATGTGCACATTTGAGCGGAAGTAGAATTGGAAAACACTGTAGAATTCACTACATTAGCACTGTAATGTCATTCAACAGAAAATATTCAGGTGGTATAAATTGAATGAAAGTCCCATGCCATGTTGCTTTCTCAAGTAGTTTCAGCTCAAAATAAGGGTCTTCATACATGGGTAAATTCTGAATGCTGTCATTGGAAATTTTTGTGTAGATCTTACAGCAAGCAGAAGTTAATTAAAAAAAAAATTAACCTGGTCTATTATTAATTTCCATATCAACCAATTTGCTGTCCACCTTGGATGTTCAAATCAACCTCTTTGTTTCTATGAACTCAAATTCCAACTTTGATTTACGGTGATAACCAGACCGTCCATTTTGCTAGTTCTCACTTACCACTCAGTAGCACTGAGTTCTACCTTAGTCTTTGTGGGATGATAGAACTGAAATTATAATTCCAATACCAGTGATATTAATGTGTTACATTACATGGTCTAAACTGTGTCCTACATCTCAGCTGTGCTTTTTTTCATATACATTTTTAGCTGTGACTATCAAGTATGACCAAATGCATAGTAATTCATTTTCTTGAGCCAAATGGTTGTAGCTGAGGTCATGTATTCCTTAAGGAAGCCATCCATCCCACAGGACAGAGAACGAGGAAGGACTGACTAGCCCTTAGGAAATGTTTACTTCATAGAAAGTTATTCTACAAAATGTGCCCATCAGTGTAAAAATATTTTACAAGATTCAACAGAAAATAAAGTAATAAAGAAAAAAAAAAAAAAAGAAGATCTACTAAAAAGAAGAGAGAGTTTTCTTCTTCCTGCCTTCGTGTTCAAATGTCTTGTAATGGTGCGATAATTATGAACTTACTAAAATAACTCTCAGGCATCTGCAGGTGGATATCATAAACTGCCTTTATCACAACTGTGTATTTCACAGTTCCAGAGAGGAGGGTTATTGTGTGATGAAGGTTCAAACCCTTCACCCAGGGATCAGAGTTTCTTTCCAAATATTCACTTTGTACATTCTTGTTTGCATTTTACTTCTAGATAGAGGTAATGCAGACCCCCACCCCACTCCTCAACTAGCTCCTTTTGTGTTTTATACATTTACAGGGATTATTGTCTGTCTCTCAAATATGGCAGCAGTGTAAAAGACTCAGACTTGTTTTTCTCAGTTTTAGGCTCTGATCCATCACATTTTCCAGTCATGGCACAGTGGGTTGCCCAGATAGAAGAATTTACAAGGATTTTGGATTTAATGAGGCTCACCTGTGTTCACTATAAAATAGTAAACCCAATATTAATTCAAGGATTAGAAATCAAATCGTAGAACTGGCTTAATAGTTTTCTTAAATCAAAGTCAAAATTGGTTGAAAGAATGCTTTTCAGTAAACCTTTCAATCATCAGGCAAAGCTAAGTCCATAAATTAAAATAGGATGAAAATGCCAGTGAAGTATTTTCTATTATACATATTGTAGGTCACAATTATGCATTAATATATGTCATGATTAATCTGATTAGATTCTGATATAGGCGATCTTTAAAGCTATTTAATACACAAGAAATTAAAAGTAAAATCCTGCTTGTGATTTTACATTACTATGTCTCTTGCTTGAGGAGTTCAGATTGAACCAAGTTTCAGACTTCCTGAGTCTGATAACAGCTGACTTTTTCAACAGTCCTTTTAAAGCTAGATCCTCAGTTCAGATCAAACAAGAAAGTGAAAGCACCTACTTAAGTTATATTGGCTGTGATTTTCTTTTGTGCTCTCTGATTTAATAAAAGAAATTCTGTGTCAAAACTATCCTTTGTCTTCTGCTTTGACCCTGGAAGTCATGAAACATAACTTATATATCTGGTAATTAGTTTTTTTGTTATTAAAGAATATCACGTGTTTACTGTAGTATAACCACATATTCAGGAAAACATCAGGGAGAAAAAAATGCATAATGGAAACTTATGCTAAGATGTTTATTACATGCCTCTTGAGAAGAAAAATAATAATAATAATAATTTTTTAAAAAGGGTGCTTTTATAATCACTGAACATTTGTGATAATTAATGTATTTACATCTGAGGGTACATGATTGTATTCTACTTTCTTTGCCAATTAAAAAAGTGCATAGCAAATTACAATCTAAAATTTTACAGGCTGCAAGGACAAAGGCTTATTATTGTATTCATGGAGCTACAAGATTAAAAAAAAATCCTGCATCATGTTCTTATCTACAGTAGCATTCAAAAATTAAGTGGTGGAGTTATGCACTTTTAATTTTTCCATGAAATGTCCCCTTTTTTGGAACACTGTAGAGTTCTTGGATCAGAAAGTCTGATTCCTTTAAACTGGAAGGGGGAAGAGCCGGTAGTACAAGTCACAGTCATTTTTGCTTCTTAACTGAAGTCAAGTCAGTACAGGTAGCACAACGGGAAAAAAAAGCAGTTTCATTGACAGGAAGAGTAAATAAGCCGTGAGCAACAACTGAAGCATTCAACATGGATGAAATAGATTTTAGCGTTAACACGGGTCTTTGAGTTCTCCAGTTAGTTATGATTCTGACTGAGTCAAAATTATTAGAAAAATAATGAAAATTCCATGGCATAATACTGACTTGTCTCCTGACCCTTATAGATATGTGCATGGCATGGAATTTTAATCAGCTAAATAATATCAGAAGTCCATAAATATGCCGCTACTATTTGCATGACTGATTCCTGCATTGATGCAGCACTGAGTTTCCAAAACATCTGATGTGAACCCTTTTTATAAAAATATTTAATTACATAACACGATTAAAAAATGGAGAAGAAATATACCTAAAAACAAGAATAAAAACTGTGTAGCTCTGTGAGGGGGACCATCTAACTGTATTAGAATTGCTGAACTATGACATTTTAAAAATGTTGCATGCATCATTACGCAATTACATGTGCTGTGCCCATGACAACATTACGTGCTCAAAACTTAGGGAAAGGGCATTAAGGTGCAGTTGTACTCAAAATCTATATCAGAGTCTATCTGACAGCGTTTCAAATTGATCATTCACTCAAATGGCTGAACAAATGCTTATATTTTCAAGATTTTTTTCTTCACTTGTGATATTTTCACCTGTTTCATTATTAGTTATGCAAATATGCTGTAGATGTTTGTATGGGGAAGAAAATATCTATAAGATATTGTAACATTCCTGAGGAATTTGGAAATTTCATTATTAAGTTATACTTTCTGTTTTTCTTATGTATTTATTTCTGGACTGAAATACTACATTAGGTTGACACTTGAAACTTGGATTTTATCTTTTAGTAACATCAAGTTACTACAATCTCTGAGTTCTTGATAGAAAAAAAAAATACTAACTGTACACATAAACTACATTCTCTTAGCCTCTAATGATGCCAAAATATTATAATGTCTAAGTCTGTAGGAAATGAAATACTGTAATGTCCAACTTCACAGAAATTTTTCTAAAAGAAGTGTAATGTTACTTCAGGGAACAAGTTTCCTTTCTCAGAAACAGGCTTGTAATAGCCGTTTTGGATTTGCTCAGGTTGGCTAAAGAGACTGTCCACAGAATACTTTTTCTGAGTAAAAGTTGTTGGTATTTTTTGTCATTACCCCTCACAAAAAAGTTCCTGAAGGTTGTGTGGATGAAGATCTGTCAGGTAGCACAGGACTTTCTCAAATATTTTCTACTACATGAAACTCAGATGAAGCAAAGAAGAAGGACCTGCATGAGGAGGAAAGGAGTAAATCTGTGCAATGGTATGGAAGGATCTAAACCTTCCAAAATAAAACCTGGAGGGAAAGTTGTTGTATGACTACAGAATCACTGCAGGGCAAGCAATGCTTTCAGCGTCTCCATGGAAGATGCTTCTAAACAAATGTGGGCAGGTACAAAGGAAGTAATTACCTTTTGCAGTACATTATGTGTCTGAATAATTTCCCATACCTCCTTAGTACTCAAAGCCTCCAAGTAATAGCTGTGACATTGAAGTGAGCTCAAAAGCTTAAAAACTTGTCTTTATTTCCTACATCGACTTGTGTGCTTGGTGAAAGAAAAATGTGAACCACAGTCCAAATTTACATTTTGACCTAATCTGCTGAGACATGTTTTTGTTAGCTTTATCTGACATCAGAATCAGGGCTCACTAACTTGAAACCAGCTTGGTTTCAAGTAATATGTGACTGGCATCATTTACTAAACTTTTATCTAAAGTAGTATATTTGGTTTCACTTCCACATATCACTGTAATAAAAGGCTACAACAGATTTAGCTGTAAATGTCTTTGTTCATTAAGGGATTTGAACTAAATGACCTTTAAAGATCCCTTCCAACTCTAACAAATCCATGATCATATAATGCAAAATAATACCTGTAGTGAAAAAAATTTGGACCTGCTGTTTCAACTTTCAATTGAATAGCAAATTTGAGAAAGTGCTATTGTAACTTCATTCAGAATACATTCACTAACTCTTTACAAGAACATAAATAAGCAAGCTCATATAAAAATCTTTCAATTTTGCTGTCAGTACCATTATTTAGCTATTACACTGTAAGTGACACTGAGCTAGGCAGTTGCCTAAAATATCTGTCACTTAATATGTCCAAGGGCAGCAACCAGTGAAGTTTGGTGCTTGAGTTTCCCACATAATACATACGTCTCTACAAAAGTAATGCCTCCTCTTTCTTTCCACAGAAACTACAGTAGATACAGAGAGCAAAATAACACTATTTGATAGAGCATATTTTCAGTTACAGAACACCATTTGTCAGTGTAGGCATCTCAGTAACTATGCATTTTTCCCAGTAATGAACAAGAACCTTCACGCCAAACTCACAAAAATTTGCAACAGTGAATGTGACCCACTGTCACTGTTGTCACTGCTGAAATGCACCACCCACCATCTCACTGAGCTCACATCCAATGTTTGGGCTCCACAAACATTCAGAAAGGGTCAAACATACATCAATGGGTGCATTCTTTTCCACATGGAGGAATTAAATTCTACACCTTTGCTTCAAATGCACTTCCATGTCAGATGAATTAATTTAGCACCAGACTTCAGTGAATCAGAGTAAACCACAGTTTGTTGGTCACTGTTGGTCACAATAAGGGCTTCATTGAACATCTGTGCTGAACTCTGTAGACATTTCTGCTGTCTGGCACTGATGCCTACTAGCATTTTGCAGTCTGAAGTTGATTCAGACAGCATCTTTCTGGTCACTTACTCACACGCAATTCATACACATGGAGATTCTTTTTTTCTTAACTAGCACTAGAAATAAATGTGAGGAAACTGTAAGACTGCCATCATTAAAAGAAGGCACATCAGTAATTTCTGTGGTTCATGAAATGTTTGGCCCTTTTTCCTTCACAGTGGTTGACTGATGTAAATGCAGTTGAAGAGTTACTATACCCTGTTTGTGAATCAGTCATCTATAATTATCTCTCCCACATTCTTATGTCCCGCTCTCTCCCAGTAGCATTCAGTTCATTGAGTAGCAGTTTACAGCTTATTATAGTGAATCAAGAAAATCTTCACAATATAGCTTTGTAAAGTTATTAACAGACATTTGGAAAAACAAGCCCATATATTGCATTATTGGGGGGAAAAATATAAAGGATGTTACTGTTCAGAAAAGTCATCTGCTATGAAGAATTTTTTCATTTTATGCTTTGGAATTCTAGCCTACTTTTATATCTCAATAAAATCTAATATTTCTTAATTGTTTAAATATTCAGTATTTATACTTGCTTTTTCTGAAATGTCTCTTCTAGTTTCTTTCCTTGCAGAAATTCATCCTACTGTATATGCAGTGAGCTATCATTCATAGCTGTGCAAAAATGCACAAAAATGCTCAACTTGGACAGACAGTGCCAGACTACTTGTAACGACCTTGAATAGCTCAGAAAATGTCACATTAGCCTAGTATGGCTCAGAAAAAAACTTTCAGCAATGGATTTCTTTTCTCTTTAAAATGTATACCATTTAGTTAAATTTCCACTGGAGATCTTTAAAAAAAAAAATCTCATAATTATCAACTTGAAATAGTTCCATAGCATTTTTTCCTTAGTTTAGATGAGATATTGGTTAATCTGATTGTTCTACTTATGCTACATATGCATCTTTGCAATTTTCCCTGTTGCTGAGAAGAGCTACGGTTACAAAGTATTGACAGCAAGAGTGCGTGCTTCAAAATGTCTTTCAGCTGCAGTTAAAGTTCACTTAAAATTATTAGTTCAAGGAGGTAATAGGATTTAGACTTTATTTTTAAATCTTCCTATGTGATTTGAGACTGTTTTTTTTTATATAAGTTAATAATACAAATTCCATTTTAATGTATTTGCTTAGTGATGTGGCATAACCAGAAATCATTACGTTTCATTCCAGTAATTGCAGCTTCAGCAATCTGATTATTAGCTGATGAAAGCAAAGTGATATTAGTTTATTCTTTACCAGACAAGTGACATTATTGTATCTGAATAGTAAGGACTCATATAATACAAAATCAACATGAAGTTTCAGGTAATTCCAAAATGCTAATTAAAAGCAGAACTAAGAACTGCCACTTATTATTCAGATTAAGAAAAATCACTGCTACACCAGAGTATGTTGCCATGGTGAGAGATGCTTCTCCTTGTATTTTTTGTCTGTGTCCATTTCGTGACTGTTTGGGCAACGTGCTGGCATGTCTCTTCCTACTGCCAGCAGCCCACATCTTAATCCCTCACGGAATCATAGAATGGCTTGGGTTAAGTGGGTCTTTTAAGATGATCCAGTTTCAACCTCTTACAATGGACAGGGCTGCCACCCACCAGCTCAGGCTGCCCAGGGCCCCATCCAACCTGGCCTTGACCACCTGCAAGGAATGTCATCCACAGCTTATCTGGGAAGCTATGCCATGCCTCACCACACTCATTGTACATAGTTCCTTCTCTTTATCTAGCCTAAACCTAACTTTAGTTTAGAGCTCCAACCCTCTCCTACACGGAGAACTGTCTCCCTTGTAAAGAATTCCTCTCCACCTCTTCTGTAGACCCCGTTTAAATAATGGAAAGCCACACAGATTCTTCTGTTCTCCGTGTAGGCTGAACAAACCCAGCTCTCTCAACTTCTTTTCATAAAAGAGGTGCTCCAGCCCTCTGATTATCTTTGTGGTCTTCCTCTGCTCCCACTCTAACAGTTCCCCATATTTTTTATTCTGTGGGTCCCCGGCCCCAAGTGGGGTCTCTGGAGATCAGAGTAGAAAAGAATGGTCATCTCCCTCAACCTAGTAGCTATGCTTCCTTTGATACAGCCCAGCCAACACAGTTGGCTTTTTGGACTGCAATCACACATTGCTAGTTCATATTGAGGTTTTAATTCAGAGGTAGCCCCATGTCCTTCCTATAGAGTTGATCTCTGTCTACTCATGCTGTTCCAAGGAGAGTTAATCAATAAGGTGACACAGAGGAAGCAACATCACACTATTCTTGGTTTGGTGAGTGAAGGTTGTTATAAATAAACTGACTAGGATGTGAGGATCTCTGGGAGAAGGGAGGGCACTGAGGAAGCACAGAAGACCATGGAGAAAAGGATGCTGCTCTGCCCAGAAGGCTGTTTTGCTTTCTGAGTGTTTTCCCTACCTCTTTCAGGAAACTGACTGAATTTTTCACATCTCAGCTAAGGGAATCTTTCTCTCAATAGCATCTGAGAAAATTAGGACTTTGGCTCAGCAGAGCAGGATACAGCCAGAAGATCTAATCAGCAATGTTGTCTCATCTCTTGTTTTACATAATTGGCTTTTCTCCTGTTCCATTTCTCCAAAATTGTGTTTGGAGGAAAGCCAGAGAGTGATGAAACCAGAACCTACACCGAGGCATTCTAGTGAAGAATTCCTGTAGAGAAGCATTATGCAGGAGCTCAGGAGGGACTTGTGAATTGTTGCAGGGCTGAAAGATTATACAAAATGTGAACAATGGCATAGATTTGGTCCTTATGAATGTCTAGGCTTGGGGAACATGTGGAATCCATTCCTTCAGGCCTTTTCATACAATTATGTACAATTTAATTGCTTCTTCATGTCAGCCCTCACAGAATATTACCAAAACTGCTTCACTCTCTATATCTGAAAAACAGTTGATATTATAGCTGTCATGAACTTGTAATGTACAATGAGCTCTTAGAAATCAAGAACGATTAGTTCAGGTCAAAATTAGATTCAGCACAAAACTCCTACATGTGCACTTTAAACTCCTGTGTTTTCATTACAGAGCTGGAGATCTGTCCTGATATAAAGGTTATTCTCTTTCCTTAACTTGATATGTTAGTAGCAGTGTTACACTTTTCAAGAAGACAGCAAAAAAATTACTGTTTAAAAGATAGTCTGGCATGTGTTGAATTGGCATAAAAATATTCTTTACATGTATCAATTTCCAATTATATATATGTGCACCTACAGGCTACAGTGATGCCATTTTTCATTATATGTTAGTCTGTGTTTCACAGAAATTGGAGTTGCATATATTGATGTTTTCTGTTTGGATTTTGATTTAAACAATTTTTTTTTTAAACAACTCTTTATAGCTGTTTTTACAATTACTATTATGAATTCTACACCATACTGCAGTGAAATATTGAAGTTACACTAGATACTTCAGTGGAAGCATTAAATCAATACTCACAGTGGTGGTTGAGAAAACCATGTATATTTTTAATACAAATTATTTCCAAAGGGATAAATACCAAAACAATGAATGTCCCCATTGCACATTATCAAACAGTAGACATGTGTGCCCACAAAGCAACTAGAACACATAGAAACTACAATAATGCAAGTCTGTAGGGAAAAAAATAGTTGCTAGCTTAGAAATAAATAGGAAAAGTGCTACATACATTCGCCAAGATCTTGTATATGGCATTTGCAGTGTCCCACAGCAGTGGGACAGGGAAATGCATTATGTGATCCATTTGGACTGCTATTGCTTAAAAAGATTTATTTAATTATTTAAATTATTTTATCCTCATGAGAAATTTGGTAAAATCTTACGTATTTTTCCAATGGAGCATCATAAATAAAGTCCATGGGCTTAATTATTTTGTCCAGATGCCAGTACCCATAAGAAGGCAATAGAAAACATTTTAAATGTACTCTTTATAGTATATTCTTCATTTTAATCAGTTTTTCTCTAGAATTTCCCCCTTGACATCCATGGACTTTGATGGTCTTGAAGAAGTCTGTGAGAGCTTGGACATCTACAACAGTTCTTGAATCTAAGCATTCTCCATGGATATTTCTGAAGAATATTTTATCTTTCCACTTATTGACTGTAATTTATTTCAGTAATACTCCACTGACTGTCCAGCTGCTCTGCCCCGCTGAAAGGCAGCCTGCAACACTTCTCTTGCTCCAAACCTTTCTTATAACCTGGTTAATTGGAAATTAAAAGTTGGGAAGCAGAGGGCTAGAACTCACCCCCTTTCTGCCGTACTGAAAAAAAAGCAAAGACATCTAAAATGACAGAGTCACGGAGCCACAGAACTGTAGGGTTTGGAAGGGACTTCGAGAGATCATCGAGTCCAACCACCCAGCTAAAGTAGATTGCCTATAGTAAGTTGCACAGGAAAGCGTGCAGATGGCTTTTGAGTATATCTCCAGAGAAGGAGAGTCCACAGCCTCTGTGGGCAACCTGTTCCAGTATTCTGTTACTCTCACAATAAACAAGTTCTTCCTCATGTTTGTATGGAACATCCAGTGTTCCAGTTTCTGCCCACTGCCTCTTGTCCTATTGTTGTTGCATGCTGCGAAAAAGAGTCTGCCCCCATTGACTTGATTCCTTCACTTTAGATATTTATAAACAGTGATGAGATCCCCTCTCAGCCTTTTCTAGGCTGAATAGACCCAGATCTCTCAACTTTTCCATGTACTGGAGACACTCCAGACCCTCAGTCATCTTTGTTGCCCTCCCCTGTACTCTCCCCAATACTTCTCTGTATTTTTTGAACTGAGGAAGCCCTGAACTGGTCACAGTATTCCAGATGTGGCTTCATCAGGGAAGAACAGAGAGTACTCTTTTTTAAAATAGCTTTAATTCAGAGATCAGTAGTTAAGCATTCCAACTACAAAACGTGTTAAATATCTAGAATTTATTTTCCTGAAAAATTATTTTCTGTATTCATTTCTAATATTTGTTCTCCTGCATAAGGGGTCACTACTGAACTCATTCCTACTATTACTTCAGTTTGTTTTGTTTGTAGCAATCTGGGTAGAATATGTTAATAATTCATACATTTGCAGAATTAAATGTGAAGCATCCACTTCTCTAAAAGTGAATGCTTTTAGGTCACGCCATATAGGAAAATATACTATCTTTGCTTTACATAAACTGTCTTTGCTTATTGTTTGTTGTTTTACTTCCTATCAAAATACTGACATTTCTATGGTATTAGTATTTTCATTGTTTATAATAAGCAAATAATATAATAAGCAACTTTAAAAGTACCATGTCATAGACACTTATCCTGCAACATCAGTGGCATACACTGACAGCACCCTGAATGGTGCTGCTGAGTGACATATGCAAATGAATTCCTTCTGTTAATTTCTAAAGAGAAGAGGTGTCTTCTATCCCGAGCATTTCACTTTGTAGTAGGATCTGAATTTTTACTCAGTTATCCAAATTATCTGAAGTCTTTTCTCCCCTCTTGTTTTCTCTCTCCTCCCAGCCAAACTCAACTGCTTCATGTTAAAATGCTAGCAGTCTTTTTCTGCTGACTCCCCAGTTACATTCTCTACCTCATTGAGCTGCTTATGAGCTGTGTTCCTGACGCTGCAACTTCCTCTTCCTTTTACATTCTACATTTTACATTCTGCAAAAGCCATTTTGATCTGATTCTGTGCTCAAGAAATCATCCAGGATGTGCTTGGAAGCAATTCATACTCAGTTGCTCTATGATGTGCTGTAGTAGTACTCATGGATCATAGTTTTGTTGGAACAGACCAGGTCTATATGCATAGGTTGTTCCAAAAGCAATGTCTTCTACTTGTTTACATAGAATCAATATCAGATACAAAGAGTACACACAGTAATGATTTGATGGAGCCAATTATCAGCTACAAAACACCATTTTTCAACCTATATTAAATTTTAAGCTCACACCACTGTGCACCTACTCAGCTTCACGCATCCTGGGTCCACAGGAGCTCATGCAGGATATTTTAATGCTTGTGTCTATCTGTGCAGTAGGTGGACAGCTTGTTTTATATGTGTGAGATGGAAATTTCACTGAAAAGGAGAGGAGGACACGTATCCATATGTAGAAGTAGAGAGGAATTCATCCAAACTTACAGGGAAAAAAAAAAAAAAAAGTAAAAATACTGATTTTTGTTTAAAGCTTGAAATAGTCATTGATTTAAAATGTAAAATTATTTCAAAAAAAAAAAAAAAAAAAAGAAAACAGCAACTAAATGCTTTTCATATGCAAATGCTCTTCAGAGTTGATATCACATAGGTACTTATGAATACTCAGTCAAACGGGTCACTCAATCCCTGAATTTTCAAATGTTCAAGTTGTATTTTACATTACTGATTTTTAATTAAACTGAAAGCCATGCTTGTATCTGAAAGACAAAGATTTATGTTTGTAACTTTCTGAAAAGTTATGTTCATTACAGTACAGCAAATGTGGTGAGAAACAGTGACAAACCCTGGCTTCTCTGGAAAAATGCCATTGTTGATTAATCATAATATATTTCAGCCGTGTATGGATTTCTGAGTTACCCTGTAAACACACTGCTTTCATTCTTTGGAGATTAACAATGTCTCTTGTGTGCTCAGGTTCCCTCTGGCTTAGTACACTGTTTCTTTTGAAGGATTTATTTTCCTGGGTTGAACTTCAGGGACTTGGAGCACCTTATCACACTTTCATAAGCTTGCTTTCTGAGGGGGAACGACAAGGGGAAAAAAGCCTGTCACAGCTTGTGCCAGTCAAATCCAAGCTCTCAGGGGATTTGTTTTTCTTTTGGCGTCAGATCAGATGTTCAAATGAGGGGAGTTTTGGGGCTGTGAGCGCATGTCCACCAGACCCTTAACAAGGCTAATCCCACAGCAGCACATTGCAAGCAGCAGTGAGTGGGCACAAGGGCTCCACTCTGCTGCCATCCCTGAAAACAGGTTGAACGCCTTGCTCAGGGAGCAAACACAAAAGTCTTGTTAGCAATGACCAGCAGCAGCAAAATGTCTACAGCAGAGTTTGCTCTGGGATAGACTTAAACACCAAGCGTGATGACCAGGTAAAAAGGGGGGGGGCAAAAATGATCTCTGTGGGATTTTACACATATCTGACAGAGGTATTTTATTGAGAGATCCAAGTTACAAGTAAACTAAATCGGAATGCAAGTGTGGCATACACTTCAGGAATTCACTGTGGACTTCAAATTTTTTTATGAATTAATGTTGAAGGCATGCTTGTGAAAAAGCAGATACAGAAGATAAGCTTTTGATTTTACTGTTATTGCAAATACTTTTCTAAGCTTTTTACTGCTTTATTAATTCAAATTATGAACAAGAGTTTAATAAAGACTGTTTCGTAATTAACTTGTTAATTTCCTCAAATCATTCTAATTCCTCTATGAGATCCCTACTGCAAGTGACAAAATTTATTATACCTCCGAGCTTGTATTTCACTGCAAATGTTCTCCATGATAGAACAGTAACTGACATGGAGTAGTAAAACTGGATGCTTTTAGTTTGAAATAACTTTGAAATGAGAAAATCATGTGTTGGTGTGCCTTAACTGTCAGGTAGATTCTTTGAAATCTAAAACCCAAGAAGTCTTTTTCCCTTGATATGAAAAAAAGGATTTTTCTAAATCAGGCTATTATTTTTTAATTTTACATTTGAAGAAATGTGATGAAGATTCCAATTATTACATTAGGCAGATATGGGTTTCTTTTCTGCATAGAGTATGAAAGAGTGCAACTCCAATGTTACCTTTCTGTAAATACTTTTGATGTTTAAATAAATTGAGTTAGTGGTCATCTTTTAAAATGATGCATTAGGTCTGTGTAGCAAGTAAATTCACCAAGATAAATGGCAGAGAAAGGTATTAATTAATACATTTAATGAGGGACATTTCCAGGGAGTCTTTGCAACATGGATGAGAATCATGGTAGAAGTTCTGCTTTTGGATAAAAGCTGCTCGTTCTTTCTAGAGAAGATGGAGGGTGTCATAAGCATGTAGTTACTGCTAAAACAAACATGCAATGAGCTAAGTTGGCTTAGTCAATAAGCATCCTTTTCTCATCAAGTTACTGTATAGATGTAACAAAGGAGATTCATAAGCACGCAGTTTCTTACCATTGCCCTCCTAAGGCAATATAGAACACTTGTGTACTCTAGAAAGTGAGAGTAGCGTGAAATTTCAAGAATAGGTAGGTAGGTAGGTGGAAAGAATGTAATTTCAGTTATTAGCATTATAATGCTTGAATAATAATTGTAACTTCCTTTTTTTCTATACAACACACAGTACGATACAGTAAAATAAGAAAAACATTAGTTTTTCCACAAGGCTTCAAATGCTCTCCAGTAAGAGGTTAAGTTCTTGAAGTCCATGCTGAATATCTTAACAAATCTAGAAAATTAGTTTTTAAGAAGCATTTCCTTGCCTGGAGACTATCAAATTGAAAAAATGTTCAATAGAGTGTTGTGATTATTAGTGCTATAGGCTTGCTTGCCAGTATTTTGAAGGTACAATAATTTTGAAATTCAAGGTAATCTTCCCTGTGTGTACTATGACTTTTTAGATTTTTCAGAATTTTCATTTAATTGTCCTTTGCTTAAACATGATACAAATCTTGTCCTACATTCTGTAACAGGTTAAATTTCTGTTTGCTACAGTAAGGAAGAACAGTCAAATATGGCTCTATTTAATATTTTTAATAGGCATTTTTTATGCTAAGGTGCCTGCCTTTCTTGCAAAACATGAAGTCGAGCAGATTTTTCAAATAAAGATGAGAGTTGAGAGATAAAATATTGTTACATAACATGAGTTACCAATTTTTTATGTACCATGAGTGAGGTATAAGGAATGTAGCTATGAACTGTTAGCATGGTACCTTATACTACTGGTGTTAATTGACTCCAAGAAATTTCCACAGCTCACAGTGATTTCCAAAAAATCCCAGAAAAACATGCTACTGCCTTTAAAAATGATAGTAGGCTATAGATTTATCTAACAAAAAGATGTTGCCCAGTAGGTGTGGAATTTTATAAAGGCTGTTTCATATTGTATTTTTTCACAAAAGCAAGGTGCTCAGATTTCATTTAAATGATCTCATTTTACTTTACTTAATTCCCAAATGGCTTCTTCATATTGCCTCTAGTTCTGTTTATGTTGTATAATTAAATAGGTAATTTTATTATTTAAATATATTTTATAAAATCTCCTTTTTTGTAATAAATTTTTTAAGGAACATTCCAATGTATCTGCTTATTAAATGAAATAATTTAACAATCGAGACTGATCTGAGAGAAATTACTTAATTTCCTGAAAGTATCTGGGCAAGGAATTGGAATGGAATTAACTGACATAGCTGCATTTGACTTTGTTTCATAATTTACACAAACTGGTCATCTAACTCTTAATGTATTCTCTTACTTTATCAGAGCTTTTTGTACTGTGTTTTAAAAATGAATCTCTTTTGTTGTTTTTTGGGTTTTGATTGTTTGTTTTTTTTTTCTGTTGGAATGTCCGTGTATTAAACTATACTTTCTAGCTCTATGTTAAACAGCCACACTGGCGCCGATACTAAAAATCACAACTGAATAATGGTGCTATCAATTTTACTTTGAGATTTTTTTCTATTTTCTGAGATTCTTTTTTTATTTGAGTTATGTCACTGTATTTAAAAAGTATTTTTGACAAGCAGCTGTGATTGTCTCTCCACTGCAAAAAGATAATAATAATTTACAGTTTGATGGAATTCTTCTCCAGTGATTGCCCTTATAGGAATGTAATTAACAGCATAATAGTCCACTGGCTTGAGAGATGAAAAAAATGCAGGACCTTCTCTTGAGTGCTATAGAGGAGGAAACCACAAGTTTAATAGAAAGTGCTTACTCTGTGCAACTTGTGTACTGTGCGTTTGTGTACTTGTGTACATAAACGCAAAGTCAGCTACTTTT
Source organism: Tympanuchus pallidicinctus (assembly GCF_026119805.1). Lineage (NCBI taxonomy): Eukaryota > Metazoa > Chordata > Aves > Galliformes > Phasianidae > Tympanuchus > Tympanuchus pallidicinctus. Next base: position 39,366,409 of record NW_026294758.1, read on the forward strand.
TCTTTTATGTTTTAAATTTTCTCTTCAAAGGTACTGTAATCTGTGTTTAGCAAGCAGAACCTAATGCATTTTCTCTCTCTTTTTAGGCACAGAAATCATGGATAGAAAGAGCTTTTTACAAGAGGGAATGTGTTCATATCATACCCAGCACCAAAGACCCCCATAGGTAATTGCATGCTACTTGCATGAAAGTCAAGTCAGTTACAAGGAACTGACGCATCTGTTTGTATTTAGATAAAAATACTTTGTAATGAGATATTTAATAATTGGTTGAATTACAGATGGAGAGATGGATTTGTATGAGCACTATTTTTTTTACATTTCAAAACATACTTCATCAAAAAGAGACATGAAAGATCACCCTTGTCTGTGTTTAATTTAGAATAATAGAATCACAAAGGTTGGAAAAGACCTCTAAGATCATTCAGTTGGTGGATATCACCAATATTTCCCACTAAACCATGTCCTTCAACACGTCTAAATGTCCCTTGAACATCTCCAGGGTCGATGACTACACCACCTCCCTGGGCAGCCCTTTCCAGCACCTGACCACTCTCCCAGAGAAGTATTTCCTAACATCCGACTTGATTCTCTCCTGTGCAACTTGAGGCCATTCCCTCCAGGAATTTCCTCATCTTCACAGGGATCCTTCTGGTTCTTCAAATATTTGGAACAAAATATTGCCAAAAATATATATACAGAAAATTGTGGTGAACTACTACTAATTTTGATAATCTGTTAGTGCATGCAAAAGACTATTGTCAACCTAATGTCCTCTGAGGACATAGAAAATGTTATTGAAATAAGTGATAATGCAAACAGAATATAGAAAGAAATGTTGATATCTGTACTATATTCGTTTGGGATAGCAAAAATGAGATCTGCAGAGTTGAAAAGATTTTTAAGGGGAAGATGTATAGGCTGTTTATTATGTCTTTTTTGTATACATCAATGTGATATTAGATTTCTGCTTGTTTAATATCATAGGTGTTGCTGTGGGCGTCTAATAGGTCAACATGTTGGACTCACTCCAAGTATCTCCGTTATCCAGAATGAGAAAAATGAGAGCAGGCTTACTCGCAATGACATCCAGTCAGAGAAGTGGTCCATCAGCAAGCACACGCAGCTCAGCCCAACGGATGCTTTTGGAACCATTGAGTTCCAAGGAGGAGGCCACTCCAATAAAGCCATGGTAATCATGCTTTTCTCTTAGATAAATAACTAATGTTGCTAGCTGGATTAAAAAAAAAAAAAGAAGAAGAAGAAAAAAAAAAAGAAAAACATTCCCAAATATTAAACAAATAATTCACTTTGAATTATTATTTAGTGTTAGAACACCGGATACATTACTATGTATTGTGTTCCAAACAACTGGTGAACAGAAGGAACTGTAAAAACTAGAGGGTAGCATAGAACGGGCTACTTTTGTAATAACTAAAGACATACTAACATGCAGATATCTTCATCTTCTTTCAGTGATCCCCTATCTATCTTTTTCTGAGTGCTTTAGAATTCAGCTGTGGCTTCCTATTGCTGGGTGTGTCTGCAAGGCTGACAAATTTGAGATAGATTTCCAAAGAGTTCTTCCTCACGTATGTTGAAGGATAGACTATTTGAATTTACTTGCTTGTCTTTCAGCAAAATAAGAGGCCTACCAGTGTCTAAGCAAAGAACTGAGAAATACTTTCTCTGCTACAGGTTTTCTAGAACAAGGAAGCCTGTATTATGACTCATTCCTAATACAATGTTATGAAGTAATACAAAGTTATGAAGTTAATCTGAATGCATTTTTCCATTAAGTGATACAAGTTTGCAGTGCCCACACTAACCTATGCATGTATTTCTACATAGCATTCATGAAAAGATGTATCTAGCTAGAGCTAAACTGCAGTTCCTGTGACTTTGGGAATCAAAAGCAAGCCTGTATCTAGCATACTGTGTCTAAGACAGAGCTCTGGGCAGCTGTAAGGAGAGCCAAAACCCACTGGTGCTCTCCAGAATAACCTGCCCAGCAACCTAGTGCTATCTTGCTATCTTCTTTGTGTGAGTAGTTCCTTGCAGGATTCTCAGGACTGTTATAGTATTAGAAAGATTAGATAGATGGCAGGCTCAATACTGCACTACAAAGAGCCTGGTATTTTGCTCAGATGTGTACATGGTGGATAGACATGGAAATATTACTTGGGTGATTAGTTCTGTTTAACCAGATGGATGGATTCTGTTATAGGAAACCAGAAAACACTGTTGACCCAAGAAACAAATAGCAAATTAGGTAATTTCTTTGCAAGTATCATAGACACCTTATGTTCACTTGGTAAATAATCACCTAAAAGTCTGCAAGGCCGTTGCTAGAAAGATAATATGATTGAGCAAATAACACTTAGACTGAAAAAAATTGACACCCTCCTTGGCCCCAATATAAAACAAACTATGTTGTTGGAATCTTCACAAAGACCAGGAATAAAACAGAATGCTTTTCAACAAAACTGAAATAGTTTCAGAGAAGAAGTTACCATCATGCTATTATCTGTATATGATTACATTACTTTAAGCTCTTTATGAGAGGGAGTAAACAGTAGAACTTTCTGAGTTATATACATGAAGAGCTCTTTAAAGCAACAAACTGCCCAAGGCATTTGGAGCAGCTTTGTACTAATTAGGAGTTTAGGGAAGGTGTTGATATTAATTGTGCTACAAGATCTCTGGTCTTCTCTGTTGGGATTCTGATACCATAAGAGAACAGGAGATGCCTCAAGGTATATGCCACGTGCTCAAACAAATATATCTGAAATAAAACGAAGTCAAAGTGAACAACGGAAAAACCTTGAGTGCAAACAAAAGTAAGACCATAAAGTATTTGTAAAAGGGAAGAAAAGCAGGTTAAAAAATCTCAGAGATATAAATAACTAAAAATTCAAGGAAAAGTATAGATGAAACATTTATTCCTTAAAAAATTCTGGATTTATCTTAATAGTTCTAGAATCAGAATGATGGCTGTATCTATGATCCTACACCTAAAGCGTAGGAACAGAATTCTTTGTAAATTAAATATCTCTTCAAAAGCTCCGGAAATTCTGTCATTCTGCTTGTAGGAAAAGTGCTTCAAATTTAGCAATTCACTAAAAACCTCTGAAAGTCCCATTTGGCTAGTATCAGATGTCTAAAGCACAAATGAGGAGTTAATAATGAATAATAATGACAATTAATTGGTTAATAATATTAATATTAATTAAAATCAAACTTTGTTATATTATAGTGTGTTTATCACTAAAAATAGTGTGAAGATGTCCTTATAATCATAATTTCAGTACCACACATAATTATAGGGTAGATTTTAGTCAAGGAGCTAGCTAACTAGCTGTTGCAGTTTTATTAATAGAAAAAAAAATGAAACTTCTGTCTCTGAATTTGCTTTACACAAGATCTTTCCCATAATAAGCAACAAACTTACCAAATAAATGCTTTTTCTGTCCACATTTCAGAACCCAAAAGCAGCAAACCTGGAACATAAATCAAGTGGAGGAGGGAGGGAGGGAAGGATTGGACATAACACAACATGAAAAATGAATCTTTGTTCTTATCTAAAAATAGACTACTTAGTTATTTTCTAATTACTGGATATAAAATATCACTATAGCATAAAAGCTGATTTTTTCCTAATAGTCACATTAAGAAGTAGGTTAATTATATGCCTATTGCCTAAAAGAATAAACTTATAAATGAGCAAGATTTAGCAAGATAACCAAGATCAAGCAGAGCTTCGAGGAAGAACTTTATTTATTTATTATCCTGAAATTAATGCCTATATCTGAAATTTTTAAGCGTGGTAAACACAGAACAGAAGAGCACCATCTTGTTCTGCGTGAAGAGCAAATCTAGTAGCTTTTCCTGAATGAAGGCTACAAGAAATGAGATGGTATTTTGTAACAGAACCAACTGTAACCTCAGATTTGCAATTGGGAACTAGTACCCATAGTTAATTCATGCAACAGATCAGTAGATGTAAGACCGGAAGATAATTATTTCCTCCACTGAAAATAATAGAATTGGATTTTATTAATACATATATGAATTTGATGGAAAATATACATTTTTTGCATGTAAAATATAGTACATTGCATGCATAATTTCAAGCTAAAAGAGCAGTGCAAACAGTTGACACCAGACTACTACTAATAATGTCTCTAGTTGGGAAAAAAAGAGCAATTTTAACAGCACATGTAAATTGGAATGAAACAGTGAAGAGAATTTCAGATTGCTGTTGCCAGTAGGATTGGCTATGCCATTGATTTTGATTCTGAAAACACATAAAACAAAAATTCTCAAACAGAATGAATTCTGCTAATACAGTTGAGTTGTTAATCTTCAGAGAGACTACACTAAGATATTTGAATCAATAAATAGGTGAGAACACAACAGATTATAAACACATAGCAGAGGTTTCATAATATTTGTTAATGAGATCAATTACTGAAGAAGCCTTTCATTCAGACTTCCTGTAAATACAGATGATCCTTTAAAAATATTAAGGGTTTAAAGGGTATTTTATCAATCATCTGTTGCTTTCTTTACAAGCGGCTCATGCCATTAACTTTTAAGAAACACATTTAATGATTTTGCTGTTCATTGTTCTACAGCCAATGTACAGGTGAGAACAGAGAAAGATGTTGGAATACACAAAACTTTTCAATAGCCTTTGCAATAAATCTGTCAATTTAAGAGAAAGGAGAGAAAAGTGATTAATAAAATCGAATCCTCTTGTATCACTTGGCATTTAGTAATTTAAGAAATAGCACACGTGATTTCCTGTAACTATATATTAGCAATTTATTACCCTGACTCTGAGTGTAATTATTAAAGTGACAGAATGCATTCCAATTATGGGCAATAATCGGAATAATTTCAAAACAGAGACATTCTGCTCATTAGTTCACTAGCTTAGGCTATTTTGCTGTGATGCATTTTGCATTCATCCTATGACTAAACTTACCTAGTTCTTAAAATTTAGCATCTGCCCTTTCATAGAGGGGAAAAAAAAACACCTTTACATATTATTCTTATAACTTTAAAATTCCTTTTATCATGGTTTTTCAAGGTTACCTAGAAGATGGTTGTTTGAAGAACTTTAGTGAGTTAAATTCTTTCATCGTACTTTTTAATATTTTTCTCCTAATCAAATCCATTCCAATAATATCTTGGCTTAATGTTTCTTATGGATCATGAGATCATTAAAGTACATAAATAGAATTCTGAAGCATATATACTGTTTCTCTCATAGACTTGCTGACATATGGGTTTTTCACACATATACTTTAATAACGTTTAGAAATCAACAACATAAATGTGTATTTTTGCTTTTCAAATGTATTGAGTCTTGTCAAGGCTGTGTAAAAAGCCATGAGTGTTGTGAAAATGTAGAGATAATAATTTAAATCGTATAACTCAGAAAAAAAGTATCAAGCCTTTTTTTTTGTTATTGAATTTATATTCGAAGGGCATTTAAAAGAATTCAAAATATGGTGTCATATATGAAGAAAAATGGAGAATAACAGAAAGATAACTGTTCAAAAGCCATGTAAATCAATGATGCTCCTTCCACTGGCTGTTTAGTGAAACTTAGAGAAGCCTTCACAGAATCACAGAGTCACAGAATGTTCATTCAGATGTTAAGGAGAAAATTAACTTACAAGGAACCAATTTGGTTTTGCTCTAAGTTACAGTTTTGCTATTGAATTTAGTGAGAAAAGGGTCAGACTTATTTTCTGTGAAAGTTACACTTCGAGGGATCAATCTTTAGCTTGTAGAACTATCTGCAGTGCTGGAATCTTATCTGAGACTGTGGAAATATCCACCCAATCTTTGCTTGCATCAAAGAGAACCAGAAGAGCAGTGTTGGAAGATCACAGAATGTTACTGAAGATATTTTCATTGATGAAATAAAATAAAATCAAGCTTTATTCTGAATCTTTCTCCTTCCCATGACTCTCACCAGCTATTATGCACCATGTACTTTCATAAGATGGCTGTTCTTGAGTAACAGTCATATTTTTACCACTCAGTAACCTTGACTTTTGCCCTAAGGCATTGGAGTCCAACTTGCAAACATTTGGCTGTTTGATGGGCAGTATGCATGGTTATTTTTCAGGATGCAATTTGATAAAAAAAAAAAAGGAAACAAGTGTTGGCATCAAATTGTGCTCTTACTGACAGCCTCAATGGTAGTTGTGGTATTGAGTGGGCAAGACAAACATGGTGATCTTCCATTTTATGGTCATATGTTGAAATCAAGTCTGTCAGGGTATAAAAAGACACTAAAAAATAGAAAAAAAAAAACAGTTACTGGATGGATTATGTAATATATAATTGATGTCACTGGTACCTTCATTTTAGCAGCAGACAGAATGATGCTGTGGCCTGTGCTTTCCAAAAGTATCTTTTGGTCATTTCTGATATGAATTCAGTTTGTCTAATTATCTGCTTGTAGCTCACAGTCCAACTTTCCCACAAACACACTGAGGTGGCAATGATACCAAAACATAATCTCCATACTTAGAGCGGGATAGTGTTTTTGTACACGTTCAAAGGATGGTGTTTCTGTGTCAGTGCCTGCAGTTTAATGAGTAGTAGCACTTTGCAGGATTGGTTGTCCCTATGGTCAGGGCAAATGGAATTAGGATTAAGTCACTTAACACCTCTCCAATGTGTTAAAATTTTTGCAGCCCCTGAATTCTAATCAAAACCACTACTCTCACCATCTGATCTGGTCAGTAAGATTTTCTCATGAAGTTGAATGGTAGGTGCTGCTGATACAATTAACGTATAGAAGCTCAGGAGTACCATACACTATGCCAAACATCATTATTGTATGGTGTTTGTCTTGCAGTTGTTAAGAATGTGCGTGACAATTATAGAGAACATTACTGATGTACTGGGACAAATATGGATTCACAAATTGATGCTCATCTTTCAGTTTGGCTGTGTCCCACCTGCTTTCCTCAGGTGATTTGCACAGATAGGTTTCTGCTTCCAGAAATGTTGGAAACGGCTATTCGTTCTTTCTTGCAAAGAAACCTTGGATATAATCAATTTCTTCTGGAAAGAAAAGTTGAGTCCATATTTCTTACTCAACTGGAGAGATGTCCATCTTACTAACATGTGCTTACTAAAGCAGAACAATCTTATGGCTATAAATACAATTAGACATGATAAAAAGGGACAAAGGGATTACATTATATATGTGGATATTATGTTATTTGTCATGCCACAATGAGTAATGTAGATCTGGATGTTCCTACAGCTGAAAACAAGCTGTGTTATGTACCTGATGTCTGTTCTGACAAGCTATCAGGGGAAAGAATTCTGAAATAACTTTATAGGTATTGGTTCAAACAGACATTTGATAGGTTACTGGCTTTTGATAACCTACTTTATTTGAAAAAGCTGGCCCTTCCAAATCTTGTAGGCTATGGAAAGTTTTTATATCATTTTTTATAAGCCTTTGGTGCTGTATAAAAAAAAAAAATCAAAAAAGCATCTGCAGTTGTACAAGTTTTGTGAAACTATTCATATATCAGAAATGGAAACAGTGAGGAAAAGAACCCAAGAGAGAAGGGCTTACCAGGGGGAGAGAAGTCTGTGTGCATTGTAGTGGGACTGTAGAGAATTTGAATGCACGCGGATAAAGATGGACATATTCTCCCTTGGGACAAAATACTGCAGATGCAACACAGAGGAGCCAAGATCTGGAAATGTCTAACTGTGTTTCAGAATAATTTTAAGGGGCCTATGCTTTGTCAGGCAAATTCCTGAATATGTGCAAATTAGTCTGTAAGTTGTAAAACAGCATTTGTTCATTTGAAAAGTGCATCTTTCATAATCTCAGTTTAAACTTGTATGTAATTGAATAACCAAACTTGTTTCTGTTGCTTCCTGTTTTGAGTGTTTGATTTTGTTAATTTCAAAATAAGATACTAGCAAATTCAGTTGTGACTGGGTTGTTTTTGTCAGACTACTTAAACGTTTCCATTTTCTGCATTGTTAATTTCAAAACACGTACCTATGAAACATCGCTAAGCATATAGATACAATTCATAATTTCCTAAAAGGATAACCATCCAGCTTGTGAATTGAAAGTGTTCCTAGTAGCCTAGTTTTTTACAAAAATCTGCAAAAATTATTAACTTTGCCATTAGTTAATACCTTTATCATGAAGTTTGCCTTTTTTTTCTGTGTTCTAATGGGCATAGGTCATATGCATTAGGCATCACTAAGTATAACCAATCTTTTTTTTTTTTTCTTTACTACTGCCCTTATTTCTGCAGTATGTACGTGTGTCTTTTGACACAAAACCTGACCTTCTTCTGCACCTGATGACCAAAGAGTGGCAGCTTGAGCTCCCAAAACTTCTCATCTCTGTGCATGGGGGCCTTCAGAATTTTGAACTTCAACCAAAGCTCAAGCAAGTCTTTGGGAAAGGCCTCATTAAGGCTGCTATGACAACTGGAGCGTGGATATTCACTGGAGGAGTAAACACAGGTAACAGCAACCTTGAAATGAAATCACAGTGGCATCTATGAGATTTCATCAGTCTGACAGAAGAAAAAAATAGGGCTGATCGGATTAGGTAAACATGGCATGTTTTATTTTATTAGTGCTGACGGTACTGTGTGTAAACATGAAAATGCCAAGTTGATATCAGTATGGCAGCTACCAAGGAATACAAGGTTTAGTTAAGCAGGAAAAACACACTGGAGAGATAAAAATAAAGCCTCTTGTAAGGCAATTATATTAGTCCTGAAGACTTGACAAGATCAACAATCACCTACAGAGACAGAATACTAACCAGAACCTCAAGAAGTCAAACTTATATTGCATAAAACAAAAAACATTTTTGTCCAGAAAAGATATTTCACTTTCTTTTTTAAGATGATCTGAAATGCTAAAGGAAAAAAAAAAATGTTGATGTGATAGAAAAATTTACTGTGAGTAAGTATCACTTTTTCCTTTCCTGCAGACCTATATTTTCCTATTATCCCTGTAGCAAGGGAGATAATATCGTCATTTGTATTCAAAGTTGAATACATCTGTAACATACCACATGGGCCTTCTAAGAACCCAAGACAGCAGCTGGCTCAACTCTTCTGTGAGACAGCACATCAGTTTGGGGAATAATCTGCTAAACCTCGTTCCCTAGATAAATAAATGTTGGGAATTAGCTTCCCAGCTATCCTCCCTGCGAGGAGACAGAGTAGAGGAGAGAGTCAGGAGGAAAACAAAGATTTCTGCTAAAGATAAGTGCAAAAAGTTTTGAGCCAGGACTGACGTACTTATCAATTCTTGCCATTCTTATTAGCTGCAGTAACACTGTAATTTATTACTTCAGCAATCCCACAGAGTGTATCCTCTTACTATCTATGGAATATATTGTAATCACTCTATCATGCATTAGTCTTAATGCTTTGGGGATCAACTCCTATGTATTTGAATATGCATGCAAAAAAAGAGTCTTTGGCTATTTGGCTTACAGGGCATATAAAATTTAAAACAATAGTAGGTTTTATCACATAAGCAATACAAATAGAAAATAAGAGGTGTAATTTTTGGTCTGTTTCTTATACTCTGGGTTATAGTTTAAATTATAGCTGATTCTTTCACAAGGAGAGAGTGGTTGTTTCTTTTTCCTTTTAAACCACAGGAAGGAAACACACTTCAGTGTTTTGTCTCTTTATTTTTTACATGGTTCATTTAAAGTGCAGATAAGCTCGACTAGAATTTTACCTACTGTGTGACTGTTACATTTATAATCCAGTTATTTTCAAATTCATGGAATCAGAAAAAGAAGCAAACGGAGACACTGAGTAAGAGATAACAACCACAGCAAATCATAAGGTCTGCCGCAGTGCGGCTGGATGCAACAGATAAATAAATGGATGGACAGATAGATAAATAAATAAATTATTGATACGTGGGTCAAAAACTGATTTTGTGAAAATGAAGGAAGAATGGATTATGTCCTCTGCACTAGGATACATCTGGAATACTGACAAAGTGCATCAAAAGCATACAAACAGGAGTATCAGAAAGCACAGGAAAGAGAAACAGGGAGCAGTCATTCTCTCTATACTAATTTCTGTATTTTTGCTGATCCTCAAGTGATTGTGGATTTTTGCAAAAAATGTCTGAACAGATCACCACACAGCAGAGAAAGAATTTTTTCAAATTTCTATCCTTTATTCTGGCACAAAGTGTCTTAGTCTTTTCTTTTTTCATTGTTGTGTTTGTTTCTGTGTTTGGGAAGGATACACATATCAATGTGTCTGTTTGCATGCATGTGCATTCGTGAACACAAGTGCAGATAAGCAAGTTACAGTCAGCTCTCATTTTTTCTCTTTTTATTTCTAGGCCTGCATAAATATTTTTCCTGCTACCTCATTTAATAATTTTGTAGCTTAGATAAAACAAACATATAATATTTCTATAATAGTAATCAGTGAAAAAATATTCATATCTTGACTGATGAGCATTAAGTTGTCTTCATCCATTGCATAGGAGATTCCTAAAAATAGGATGCTTACCATATCATAACATATAAATCCATACCAAAATGAACAGAAGTGTCATTATTTTTATATCTCTGTTTTATGCTTTTTCCCCCCAGGAGTCATTCGACATGTTGGAGATGCACTGAAAGATCATGCCTCAAAATCCCGAGGGAAGATCTGCACCATTGGTATAGCTCCCTGGGGGATCGTGGAAAATCAAGAGGATCTGATTGGCAAAGATGTAAGTCTTGTGTGGACATAGATAACCTCTAATATATATAAATTTTGCAGTTATTTTCCTTTTCTCTTCATCCTGAACTTCTTATAGAATTAATGCCTCTAACAACAGAAAATCAGTACGCACCCAGAGCTTCCACTATGGGTGATAACAATTTTGACATAGCAACAACAAAAAAAAACAAGAGGTCAAGAAATAGAAATTTGCAGTACTTTCTAGAACATATACTTTATTTTTAAATAAATCACGAAGAAAATGTACTAAAGTTTCATCTTTTAATCGTTATGCACTGGAAAGCTTGAAGTCTGATTCATTTTGCAACAATATTATGATGTATTGGTTATATTTATACTTACTGACAGTCTCCCATGCAACATATTCCATCTTATTACTTTTTATTACCTCAACTGAGAAAAATCTTATAAATATTGGCCATGAGATCAAACCTCAATGAATCATAACAGTTACCTTCTAACAGGCCATATTTCTGTCACTCAGAAAAATTAACTATCATCACTTGAAATAGATGAGTGGCTTCTGATAAATCAAAAATTCTTAGTCTTATCATCACAGAGAAAGGAATAACAGTTTAAAAAAAAAGAAGTGAAACAAACATTTTTAGGTAAAGTTTTCTATGAGTGCAGCCATGACTGTATCATTAGAGCTACACTTAGAGAGTTATTACCAGCTACAAAAGCAGTACTAAAATACATCTTTGGTAGACAAAATAGAAATTTTTCCTTTGAGCTCTGTGACCCCTGCTATTTCCATAAAAAGTTTGATTGGTGGAATAATGCAACACTGAGGCATCTTGGGTGTTACTGCTTTCTATTGGACATGTAAGCTTTATGCTTACTAATATTGCATTTCATCTTCCATTTGATAATCTTGTCAGGCTACATTATAAAAGCTTTCTTCAGCTCTTCATAGTCCACTGAATTGTCTGCAAGCTTTTTGTATTCATTGACCTCAAACCTCTACATGACTCATTTTGAGGTAGGCCACTTGTTACTAAATCTTTTTAGTAATTAGTTGTGGCAAAAAATAACCTTTCTTTCTTAGCACTTTCCATCCTTTTCTCTATAATTTCTTGTTACTAAACCCTCAAAGAATTTTCAGTGTATGCAGTTTCTTTTGAAACACTTGGTGAGCAAGTGTTTTGAAAATCAAAGAGCACTGGCTCATTAGAGGTGAATGCTGTGAAATGAACCAAGAAGGGGGAATATAAATAGTACCACAAGAATGTAAAATGAACTATCATTAAGAAAAACACACAAGGCACAAAAGATTGCATGGCAGAAAAAAAACGTCAGCCAATAGTGAAAGGCCTGTTGAACTCCAGCATCAACATGGCTTTATGCCTATATGCACTATGTCTGGTTAAATTATGATCAAAATTGGGGTGTTGTCAAAGCATACCCTCACTGCTTGGAACAGCATTGGATACAGAAAGTAATCATGGAATATTAGTGGAGAATAGGAGGAGTTTATTTCCGCCAGTGCACATGCCCCAGTACACGCTGCCTCTCCATGCTTTGTGGCTCACCAGGTTTGATCCCTTTCTGCTAATTCTCTGACACTATTCTGGCCTGTGTCACGACTGAAATCATAGCTGAGAAGTTTTACATTTACCAGCCATATCAGTCAGCTCCTGGGTAGCCCAAGGGTCTCTTCAGACTCATGAAGATAAGTGGGCAATTAAGCAAATATTACTGATGTTTGTTATTTTGTTTGTTATTTTTGACAGCTAGCAGTCCCTGAGGAGACCAATCTTACTCTGATATGGTAAAAGCAATACAGTACAAAACAGTGCCCAGCTTAACACACTTAAATTCTAATTTAAAAACAAAGCACTCGAAAGAAAGTTAGACTGCTGATTTATTTCCAATTTTCTAATACAAAAGCTGAGAAAGTAATGTTGCTTGCTTAATCTGGTGGAAAACTTGTGTTACAGCCATTCTTCCCTTTAAACATGGAGCCATTTTTCCATCTAAAGAAATGCAGTCTGTGAGTCTCTGTAGTGTGCATGTCATTGAGTCTTCCTTTGCAGGGTCTGTTCAGCCCTCACTTGAGCTTAATTGCTCATCACCACAGTAGGAACAGTGTCTGGATTAGGAGTGCTTTGATTTCATTACTTGCTCTTTGCTCTGTGAAGTCAACCAAGTCTCATTTTTTCATCCAGAGGAGCTATTATTTCAGCTTCAAGTGTATATATGCTTTTACTCTTTGACTTAGTTAAGAACTTTCCCAGTAATATGATATGTCCCTGATCTTTAGCAGTGCTTTAGTATATGACCTTAAGTAGAATGCCTTGGTGTAGTGATTCAAGGCTTGAAAACAAAAAGCCAAAATCCTTTTTCTTATTGATTTCATCAAAAGGTAAAATTGATCTCCTGTGCTGCCATGCCAAATCATTCCAAAACCCATTACCCACTTTTCCATGCCTGCTATAAAAATCTCTCCTTCTATAGATTCAGCAGGTCAACATAAGAGGAAATTCATAATTTTTCTACTTTTTTTTGTGCATTTCATTTGTGAGTTATTGTGTTTCTCTTCCCATATTTCTCCTTTGATATTTGAATTGCACTCAGCAGTGAGTGCATGGCACAAAATGAAACTCACCAGAGATTCTGGAGAAGTTAGATACTTATAATTTTTATCAAAGGCTCTATCCAGTAAAGAGAAAGTATCTGTGGTCAGCTGAAATCTGTGCAGCAGAGCACACAATGCAAAATACAAGCTTTCTCTTTAAACCTGTACCATAAGTAAATAACATAAGTGAACAACTGCATGTAAGCAAAAATGTATTAACAGAAAGAAAAATATTTTCACACAGCAGATTACTACATATATATACATAACACCTACCAAATATTACCATATATTGTATAGCATATTTATGTACAACCATTTTCATGTTCCAGAATAAATTATACTTTTTATTCTTTGGAATTCAGATGCTTACAATGGGAACATTGTCACTAACAGATATTCTTTATGGACTTGTTCAGAACATCAAGGGGAAAAAAAAAAAGCAGAAAATGAAAAGTACACAAGTGATGAGTATTCTGCTACTAAAAGTCTACTCTCTTGTATGGTTGACATCATAAAAATGAAAAGTAAAAATGGTCTCCTTTCACATAAGGCCTATATTGGACTAAACATAAGTTGAATCAAACCCTACATATTTATCTTGCTAAAAAATAGAATCTGACTTTCTCAGTCTGTGTCTAGAATTATTAAAAACTGTACTTTCATAACCACCATTTTTTATATCAGCACAGATGTTGGATTTTATAACTTTAACTGGGTGTGAAAGCATGTTATCAACAAAGTTTTCTCTAGGGTGCTCAAACAGTACAGCAGATCTCAGTAGTCCTGCCCTACTTGCTAATATTTTAAGTTTTTCAGTATTGATTTGGATGGTGGAACAGGGAGGCCATCTCAAAGCTGGAAGGTTATGTGCACTTTGGAAGGCTGCATCACAACAGGGAAGTTGTCTGAAGTCAAGTGTTATGAACTTCTCAAAATCACTGGGACAATAACAGACAGGGTAGCTTATTCAGGAAAGACAAGGACCTTCCTTATTGTAGTGTATCACCAGGAAATTATTGAAAGTTTAAAACTTAATTATTGAAAGTTACAGCCTAATAACAGAATGCTTTTTCAGAATTGTGTTGGAATTTACAGGTGAGATTGCCACACAACATTCAAGTCACTTATTTCTATAACAGTGGACATGGGTAAAGCATGTCTGTAGTTATACAACAAGTCTAGTGCCAACTGGAAATGAAGAAAATGCATCTGATGTGGAAAGCTTATAGATCTGGGATTCTTTAATAGGTATTACAGCTAGATTGACTGAGAAAGACTTACTTTCACCATCACACCAGGTTATGCTCACTCCTTTCTCACTGATCTCATCTGTAAATACCTCATTATAAATAACTTCAGCTGAGTACCACTGTGCCAGAACCAAGTGCCTTTCATTTTCAGAATAACACCATCTTCCTTGAGATGACTAAAGGTTATCCAAATCAGAAAAAAATATTCATTTATGCTTAAGGGGAGGGGGTTACATGCTTTCATTTTTACTTAGTAAGACTGGATAATAATGTTAGCCTACAGCATGAAACTCCTTTAAACAGCATAAGACTTCCTTTTCTCTTTTACACATCTCTGTTTTATAGTGTAAGAAAGATTCAGCTTTGCTTTAACTACTCTGCAGATTTCATAATAACAGTAAAAGTTACAAATCTCAGGCAAGATCTGACTTACTTTGGTAGATAATTTTTCTATTATTTTCAAAGAAATACATTACTTGTAGTTAAATAGAATTCTGGAAAAAGATTATAGGTGATGAAAAGTAATTTACAAATTCATTTCACTATGACTTTTGTCTTGTGTCAAAGCATCAGAGTCTCTTTTTCATGTCAGGTTTGAGCCACCAAATAATTACTCTAAGGAAAAGTGTAGGGAAGAGAGATTCAGCTCTCATTGCAAACTACAGTGTGAGAAGCATGCCTGAGGCAAAGCTGGGGACAGTAATATTTGTAGCATATACACAGGCTTTGGACAGGGATGCTTCTGGGATCCTTTAAATTAAACCAAGAATTGTTCTGTTCCCTCGGGTACCCCAGAATAGTGAGGCATCACAAAAGGCATAATTTGAACAACAGCTGCTCAGTCTTTCAGAAGGAAAGTTTACATCTTTCTTTCTTCTTGCACCGTTACACTGAACATACTGAGTTTGTTGTAAATGCCTTATCTGCATCTAGATTTGTGTGTTGGATAGCATGAGACATGCATGCTTCAACAGTGATGGAGGAATGTGTTAGGAGGTGTGGTACAGGCCAAGACACAAGCTGGATCTCTTTTACTGCATTGGGTTACCAGCCAGTGTCAATGACTGGCCCCCACTTCAGGGCCCCCAGCACCTGGTTCATTTATCTTCTGCCACTAATTACTGTATTACATTTTTTCTCATTGTCCCTTTTGAGATACCTGAAGGCACTGTCTCTATGCTCAGTATCATGTACTTGTGGGAAATGTAAAAGAAGTGTGCTAGTGCTTTTAGTCCAAGCTTGCTGTCTCCTCAGGAGGCAGAGACGAGCACTGCAGTTGGCCCACCTCCTCACCTATTGACAGCACAGGGAATGAGTCCTCACCTTGAGCAGTGTGGCTATTGCATCACAGCGTGCTGCTCTCACAGTTGTTATCCTGTACTTAGAAGGGTTGTCTTGAGCATAAGTGCTTCCTTTAAACTCTTCAGAAAAATTGCCAGGGGACATTATTCCCCCCTCTTCATGTGGAAAGAGGATGAAAATTATTCTCTCTTCTCAGACTGCAAAGAGGATGAGAAGAGATTAAAGCTAAACTTTTTCCAGCCTTTTATCTTGCCTGTAAAATATAAGAGATTTGAAAGAACAAAGGTATGGGAACTGCAAGAGTGAGAAACTGAAAGTCTGCTGAGTCCTCTGGTAAAGTAGTTTACCTCAAAGCTTAAGATTTTGTTGCCTTCCTGAGGATTTGCTTATCCTTTAATCATGATCATGTGGTTTGTGAACTTCAGTACTAAAAAAGGATTTTCAGCTATTCAACTATATATGATGTGAACAGATCAATTGAAAATAATTGTATTCTTGTTTTCCAATCAATAAATTTTATAAATAAGATTCACCTTGCAGTTAATCATCAAACACAAAGCCAAAGCATAACCTTCTATTCTGCCCTCAAGGAGCATTACTAAGTCAGTATGTGGAGTCTCTGGTGCTGCAGCTCATTAGAAAATCAATTCAAGCTATCACCATATAAAATCCTGAGCCATAGCTCTTGGGGAAAAAACACAACTCTTCATTAAAACTACATTCATAGCAGCTGACCATCCTTAGTGTGATTGAACCACGAACTGGTAACTTAAGTCATTCCTCTTCTGACAGATCTTGCTGCCTTGTCCCCTCTGTTTTGAGAGAGCACGTATCAACTACTTAGCATGTATTTGTTTCAGCTTTATTTTGTTTGTGCGAGAAAGAACCTTTGGTTCTTTTCTGATGGTAGCATGTGAGACATGGTTTTTGTGTGTAGAAGTTAGTTAACAAGCATCTTCTAACAGCGTACTGACACATGTTAAGCTATACTGCCTTGTAGAATAAATGCTTTATGAATGGTATACCAAAAGAAATAGTACAAAAGAAACTTGAGCCAAAGCTATCACCTGTTCCCGCAGCCTTAGAGCACACGGCCTTGCTGTTGGCAGCTGCCCTCTTGTCTTCTCAGAGCATTTTCAGGACAGATAGATTAATGAGTACCCTCTGTGCAAAAATTTTGGATACATCTGTGTATTTTCCCTTGCCATGAATGAGTTGACCAGTGTACTGCAACAAGTCCCAAGTGAAACAGACAGAAAGGGATCTCTTACCAAAGAATATCTAACATATGATCTTTATAAAGAATTATTTCTCAATTAGATAACTCTTTTGAACAACAAAATGGTATCTAATTTTATAAAGGAATTAGTAAGTTAATTTATTTCTGTCTGCAAGTAGTATTCTCAAAATACAATAAAATAGTTTTGTACATTGAATAGGACAAGATTTTTTTAGATTTCCCTAAAGTACAATGCCAGAGCTGAGAAGAAAATACCTTGCAGAAGAAGCATAGAAGAACTAAGTTTTATAACATACCAGGTCAGCATTTCTTTAGCCAGGGCTTCGTCTTACAGATTCCCAGGAATTTTGTCTTTCAAAATGAAGACATATAAGAACTGTGGAGAACTGTATTTCTAGCAAATGTCTTTGACTGATCAGCCACAAACCTTCTACACAACCACAATTCTTAAGTCACATTAGTGTGTCCTTACGCATGTCACTGAAAATCCACCAAGGTAGCTGAAAACCAAACATGGACCAGCTTTGTTCTGACTGAAGGCTATGCATAAGATAGAATTGCAGCAATTTCATCTGCTTATGTATAAAAAACTTCTTCTGACACAAATTAATCAAAGGAACATTTGCAGATTCTCTATTGAATCTATGACTTCTGAAGTTATTGTCAATGCAGTTAACTGTCTAGATAAGAACCATCATTTTTTTTTCCCAAAGACATTGAAAATATGGTGTAATGTCACGTCTACACTTCTCGTAAGAGTGGCACTCACCTATTGTGGAGTGTCTATGAAGGGCTTCCAGTGCTGGTGGCTCTCAGTGACCTATAACAGAGGCATAGTGCTACTGGGACCTGTGAAGAAAGAATCAAAGAGCTCAGTTGGAAGACAAGAAGATTTATAGAAGCACTATAGAAAAGCAGGAGCAAAGAGGGTATATATATAATACATCATATGTAATATATATATGTTATATATATGTGTGTGTTCATATAGACTTTGGAATTCATTAGTTGGACTTGCTTCCAGAACGGTGTCCACTGACACCAGTGAAACAGATTACAGTGGGAAACTCTCTAAGCAATATCTACATCTAAAAGGTCATCATTTCCCACTCTATAAGAGTGGAAAGGTTTAAGTGCAAATGTTATTTTCTGTTTTGCAGAAAGAAGACTGCAGTGTTCAAGTAAAAAAAATCAGTAGTCTTTCACAAACAATTTTGTTTTTATCATCCTGTCAACTAGTATCCAATAACTCATACACACCTTTTCTGTTTAGTACTTTTTTTTTCCTCTGTCTCCAAATTCCAGGTGGTCCGACCGTACCAGACAATGTCCAATCCTATGAGTAAGTTGACAGTACTCAACAGTATGCATTCACATTTCATTTTGGCTGACAATGGCACTACTGGCAAATATGGAGCAGAGGTGAAACTTCGTAGACAGCTGGAAAAGCACATTTCACTTCAGAAAATAAATACACGTGAGTAACATTTTCTTTATTCTGTTTTATAATTACAATTACATTAAAAAATTACATTAAAAATAATTATAAATAGTAAGTTATGTATATTTCACTATCTACTAGCTAATGTGATGAATGAGCAAGGGATAAGAAAGTAACGATGAACAAAGCTAATACAATTTGATTTTGGAGTAGTGTATGCAAGATTGCAGCACAAAAGTATAAATGAATTTGTTTCTGATAAGTTTCAAACAGTATTTGACAAAGCTCCTCTGATTTGACTCAGATGGTTGGTAACCCATCTCCTCAAAATTGTATGCAATTCTGGTCCCTTCATTTAATAATTACTGAATCATAGAATCATTATGGTTGGAAAAGACCACTGGGGCGATCTAGTAAAGATAGAGAGAAGAGTGACAAAAAGCTTTTTTGTGACAAAATCTTTAAAATTTGGAATGTCTATACATGTACAGATGTATGAAATTCTGTAGTACACAGAAAAGTTGAAGAAGAAATGACTGTACAACTCAAGCAGACCCAGAGTCATCAATATTTAGAGTCAGAGAGTGTTACCTGTAAAGTTGTGAAGTGTTACTCCATGTTTGCACTATATTTACTACTCCTAGACAGCTATCATTGACTACAGCCGGAGACAGAATAAAAGGCCAGGTGATCCTTTGATCTCTTTTTTAAAAATCATTTTGGGATAGAACATTCCATGTCATTACCAGACTGAAGCAGCAGGCTTCTCTCAAAGTTGTATTTTTATTTTCTCACAGAAAATGGCAAAAAAAAAAAAAAAAAAAAAAAAAAAAAACACTTAGGTTAGTGATTA
The DNA here is from genome assembly GCF_026119805.1 of Tympanuchus pallidicinctus. Lineage (NCBI taxonomy): Eukaryota > Metazoa > Chordata > Aves > Galliformes > Phasianidae > Tympanuchus > Tympanuchus pallidicinctus. The sequence continues at coordinate 39,385,869 of NW_026294758.1, forward strand.
GGTAAAGTAAAATATAATGTCTCCATATTGATATTATTTTTTCTGTAGTGTTACAAAAGCTTAATTTAGATGCGAAGTTTCCTTCTTTTAAGATATTTTTAGTTTTGTTATTATTATTTCCTTCTACTTAGTGTAAATTTAGTGCTAGCAAAAGAGAAAAGGATCAGTTCTGTAAATTGAGGTTAGGACTTACTTAGGGAGAAAATCTTCAGCTGCGCCATTGGCAGGTAGAATTCTTTCTCAGTTTTAGAACTGTGGACTCATTTAGGATGGAAAAGACCTTCAGTCCAGACAAACCTCAGCATTGTACCTGCATAACGTACCTTTAGGAATGAAAACAGAACTCATTTTTCAAAAGCGACAATATACAGTTTTTTGCTCAAAACTCCCCTTTTGAGCTTGTGATGCTCAAAACATGCAATTTGAGGCTAAGAAAGGTGACATTTTTTGTAAAACGAATACTTGAAATTGGAACAAGAGTAGGAAACGCATCTAATTACTCAGGTATCAGAAGATAATGAGTTATAGGCAGGCAGGCACAATATGATGCACAAAAACTAGCATTTCAGCAGGGCTTGATAAAGCTTGCTATGTCATGAATGCCAACTCTGCTTAAACTAAAATAGTGCTCTACTCAGATTTTTCAACACCGCTGTGTGAATTGATTGGAGGCAGCAGTAAATCAAAATGAGAGAAGTCCAGGCTTTTTAGTTCTATGATATCAGTGTAACATTTCTTTTTCTCAATAGTGTGTGAGTATGTTCAAGTGTGTATGTTTTCTAAGTTGTGTCTTTGTGAGTGTTCTTAGCAGGTGGAGACAGTGTGATCTAAGCCTAGGCTAACAGAAGAGTCATACTTGAATATGGCATACATGACGTCAAGCTGTAGGAAAATGTACTGTAAATGGGATGTTTATAAGAAAATTGTCAGCATGTGTTGTTCACAACATAGTGTTTTGTTGTTGAGACAAGCTTCCTATTAAAAAAGTAAATCTCTTCAGAGATTTAACTTAATTCAGACTTGCACGAAACATTTATACACTGAAAAGTGGCTAAACTCCAAATCTTATTAGCACTCTTGACCTCATCCAAAACCTTCAAAAAAGGAAGGCTTTCTCTTCTCTGGCTTCTCTTTGCAGCCCCCCCCCCCCTTTCCCCCTTGGGCCCCATGCCCAAGAGTATGTATCTTCTTCTTCTTTTCCCTTTTCCCATGCGGCAGACTGACTCTAGCATTTAACCTCTTCCTGCCAAATCACTCTCTTGTAAATATAAAAATACTCAGATCTCAACAATTCTTCAAAATCAGGAAAGTGAAAGAACTGCTGACAAGGAGGATTGCAGGTGATATTTGTACAGCATGTCTCTGTGACATCCAGAATTTTTATGTTTTCTGTTATGAATGACATTATAGCTTCAGCAAGCAAAATTACTAGCACTGCAAGGATTAGGAAGTTCTTTGTTTATGCCTCGTTTCACTTTCTTCTCTTTGTAAAGAAGATGATTTAGTGCTGTTTTGCCTCTAGTGAATGGAAAGGTGACCATATGGATGAGAGAAGGACCACCTGTCCTCTTGGGTCAGCCAAACAGATGGTCACTTTTTGATGCCCTTTCTTACCCTTGGTTCTAGCAGAGCAGAAGAGGTTCTTGGTCTTGTGTGTGCACAGTCAGTGCTGCAATGAGATCTTCATCTGAACAGGAGTGTGTCTGCACACATGCCCTTATTTACTGTTTTACAGTGGTAAGCATTAAAATGGAGTTGAGACATCAAACTTTTGTTCTCTAGAGAGCTGGGAAAGTACAGTTATTCCTTAATGATACTAAATAAATAAATAAATAAATGGACTAGAAAAAAAGAACAGATTCTGAAACAAAAAGTTCGTGAATTCTTATTTCACAGCCTGTCCTTGGACAATGGTGCTAAAAGCAGATTTTTTTTTCTTATTTTTCTTATTTTTAAGCCTGCCTGACTTTTACATGCTAGGCTTGTCACTTCTTATTTCCCTTCCTGTGCTTCAACTGTGCCATTTTTCAATTCAATTATAGTTCCTCTAGATGTTTGGGATTATGCGTTATTAGTGAAGAGAAAATTCAAGTTTACTACTCACCTATGAAAGACATGAAAAACTGTATTCCTCTGAAATAGATTAAGAAAGTAGCAATCTCCCTTCTTATAAAAACTGAGTTTAAATCAGGCTAGTAAATATGCCACATAATTCTAAAAAGACTGTTTTTAATATGGCATCACTTGCAGTCATTCAGCAGCATCTAATTTACTGAATGAATGTCACTGTTAAATAATAATAACAATAATAACAACTTGGCTCATATCCCTGTGAATTTATGACCACTAGAGAAAAAGAAAGATTATTTATTATTTGTTATTATTTATTGAAATCTCTCTTTTCCCTCTACCTATTCAACTTATACCTACCACTTCTATAGCTCTGATTCTGCCCCCAAAAACTATTCACACAAAAATAAAAAATGCTTCCCAGATAAGCAGAGAGTGCATTTGCAGGTTAGTCTAAGTTTGCAGCTCCAGTAGAGTAACCCAGCTGTTATTTAGCTAGAGGTCACTTTGACAATTCAGTGTTTAGAGAAGGTCTTTATTTTCACAAGTGAAGAGAACCTTAACACAACCCAGCAACTGTTGCTTACAGTGAGCCACCATTTCTCTCGAAGCATGAAGTTTCGAAGTGAATCATTGTGCAATAAGAAATGATAAATGTAAGATGAACTTCTCAAAAACTGTTTCATGTTCAAAAGTAAATACTGAAACTGATCTGAACAGAAATGTTTCTCATATTCATTTCACACAAGTGTTTGAGTCCTGGACTTCTAGCTGGAATTTGAAGGTAGGAAGGTCTTAAAATGTACTCTGCAAAGAAGGAAAAATATCTTTGTGATGATCTCAGCCATATAGTTTATTTGTACAATATTACATGGATAATTTGACGGCTCTGTAAAAATTTTTACACAAAAACATGAAATTAAAACACATTCTCACTCCTGGCTCGAAAATATTGCAAAAACTTTGTGATGAAAGTGAAGAAATTTTAAGCATGATAACATGTCTCCACTCAAAATATATGTTTTTCAAGATTTATTTAGTGAATGGCAGCTGTACTCCAGCTACAATGCTTTGCTTATACTGCAGTGCTCAGAAACTCATCCGTAACTTTGTCAAGCTGAGACTGAAAACTTCCAACAGTGAGTACTCAACCACCTATCTGAGCTTCTGCAAAAAGTGTGGGGACCTTCCCCATCCTCCCTGATGTCAAGAGCTTCCAAACAGCTATTTATGGCCATTTTATCTTATTTTGCTGGGACTAAGAAAGAGTCTGACTCTAACACCTTTGTAATGCCCTTTAGATTTGTGTAAACAGATACAGGATTACTCTTTTTCAAAACTGTATATAAATTTAGCCTTACTGATTATTTTTAATAGGCCTTAGTCCTCAAAAGGTTTTCTGCCATGGTACTGTACTGCTCATATTTAATTATTACTCTTCTAAAATTATTTTGCATCCCTCAAGCTCCTACATTATTTCTTCATAAAAATCATTCTAAAACTTAAATTTCAACACCAACTTCTGTTCAGAATAAATAGGGTTCTATGTTTCCTCTAAAATATTGGGTGTCTTTTTACTTCTTTAGAATCCTACATATGATTCATTTCCTTCTGCCTTTGAGGGCTCGAAAGTATTCTGGTAATAGGCCTGAGCTGAAGGCTTTACCCTTTTTCAGGCAAAAAGTCACTGTAGTAGATTGACGTGCAATTAATTTTACCCATTTTGTGAATATATTAAGTAACACTTTCTTATTATCAAAGATAAAAATAATTCATATTACACACAAAGATTACATACTAATGCTTACAGAATTTCTCTTCAAACTTCCTACCTCAAATTTCACCTTTTTTAGTCTGAACTAAGGTTTCCAGATGCACAATACACCATTCATTACTGCTGTTTACATTAAGAGCTTTGTACGGGTTAGTTTCTACTGAATCATTTAACTGAATTATGTACAGTTAAACTGTAGTTTAACTGAGTTATTACTACTAACTGAAATACCTTTAAAGCTTTAAATCTTTAAAGAGCTTTCTGCCTTGTTGCCAAAGCATTTCTATCATGAATGCATAGCTTCCCTTCATATAAGTGTACTTCTTGGAGGAGTGGAGAAAGGTATTTACAAATAATTTATTCCTATGTAATCATCAAATATAACCTATTTAATAGTATTCATGAAAGAGGTAGTGAATTAATAGGAATATTTCCAGATTTTCCTTAGAACATACATCTGTTAGCAGAATCAGTACCCACACGTCAGTAATCAAATCTGTGTTTGGCATGTGGAAGGAGTAATGTGTTCTCAATAGTGGTTCAGAGGGCAGAATATGAGGTTTGTGTAGTATCTGCAAATCTGACAAATGGCCTTGAAAGCATATTGATCTTGTGCTAGTGTCATTTTTCTTTAAATTCCAGACATCTTTCTTATGCTGAAAACTTCATTTATCAAAAGATTTACATCTTGAACAGAAGACTAGTAGTGGTAACATATTCTCTATCTGACAGAGATTTTGTTTGTTTTGGAAATAGATGGAGCCTAAGCATTGAAGCAACAGTGTTCTAATTAGGTCTAACAGCTACCCTCGAGGATTTAAATGCGAAAGGTCTACTGATTGCTCTAATGACTTAATAGAGGCTTATTTGCTTGTCAGGCTGGACTATTTACGCATATGCCATTTTGCAGCATGAAATATAACCTTGGGGAAGGAAAAAGCAGTGACAAAGCAGAAGGATTTCACTATCATGAAGAATGAAGATAACATGAATGGGTAATGTCGACTAGGCAGGAGACTAACCTTTTATTGGGAGATATAGGGAGGTGGAGAGGGAGAAAGGGTGATATTTTTCACTGTGGAAATTATTCTTCTTAAAACTAGGTACCTTCTAGTTTTTTTTCAGGAACTGTTATAAAGCAGAAAATCCTTTATAAATCCTTCATTGAGGTTTAATTGCAAATGGATCCAAAATCAGAATGTTTTGAGTAGACAGATTTGTTTTGTATCTTTCATGAACTTCTTAAATCAGCACACTCTTTTAGCACGTATGAAGCTTTCAGAATTGAAAAATGGACAAAGTGATTTCTTCAAAGCCATGTATGGATTATCGATCAGAAGCAATTGATTTAAATGTAGTTGGCCACCCTCCTGGAATAGGTAGACCATAGCACAAGGTTTTGAACGACAAGCTGTACAACTGTGTTGAAGCAAATCTTCCATTTATATGAAATGTGACACAACAGAGACGTACAGTGATCCTCAACATTAATTTTCATTTTCTACTTTTATGCTGTGACATTAATACTTCAAGTGTTACCTACATGATCATAGATTCATAGAATGGCTAAAGTTGGAGATGACTTCAGAGATCATCTAGTTCCAACCCCCTGCCATAGGGGTATGTCTTGCTAGTCACCAGATCAGGCTGCCCAGGAGCCCATCCAACCTGGCCTTGAACACTTGTAGAGATGGGGCTTCCACAACCTCTCTGAGCAGCCTGTTCCAGTGCCTCACTGACATCCAAGTAAAAAATTTCTACCTAATATCTAATCTAAATCTACCTTCTTTTATTTAAAGCCTTTATTCCTTCTTCTGTCACTATGAGTCTCCCTCCTGCTTGAAGGTCCTCTTCAAGTACTGGAAGGCAGCAGTAAGGTCTCCCAGAGCCTTCTTTTTTCCAAGCTAAACAAGCAAAACTCAACCTTTTTCCATAGAAGAGGTAGTCCAGCCCTTTGATCATCTTCATGGCCCTCCTCTGGACCCTCTCCAACAGCTTCACATCCTTTCTTTGCTGGGGCCTCAGGCTTGGACACAGTACTCAAGGTAAGCCTTCACAAAGGCAGAGCAGAAGGGGACAATCTCCTCCCTCATCCTGCTGAACATTCCTCTTTTGGAGCAGCCCAGGATACAGTTGGCCTCCTGGGCTTCAAGAGCACACTGTGAGCTCATGTCCAGCTTTTCATTCACCAGAAATCCCAACTTCTTCTCCACAGGGCTGCTCTCAATGAGTTCTTCTCCCAGACTGTACTTTAATCTAGGATTGATTGCCTTGGCCTAAGTACAATACCCACGTCACTTGGCCCTGCTAAACCTCATTAGATTTTCAGGTGCCCACTTTTCAAGCATGTTCTTGTCCCTTTGGATTATGTTTCTCCCTTCTTTTGTGTCAACTGCACCACTTGGCTTAGTGTTGTCAGCAAACTTGCTGAAAGTAGACTCAATCCCTCTGTCTATGTCATTGATAAAGATGTTGAAGAACATCAGTCCCAAGATAGACGTCTGAGGAATACCCCTTGTGACCAACCTCTTCCTGGACATAGAGCCATTAACAAAAAACCACTGGCTAGAGCCATTCAACCAATTCTTTATCCAACTAATAGTCCAGCCTTCAAATCCATGTCTCTCCAATTTAGAGATAAGGATATGGTGCAGGACCATGTCAAAGGTCATGCACAAGTCCAAGTAGACTGCATCAGTTGCCCTTCCTTTGTCCACTGATACCATCATTCCATTATAGAAGGCCGCCAAATTGGTCAGACAAGATCTGCTCTTGGTGATATTGTGCTGGCTGTCTCATCTTTCATGTGTGTTAGCATTTCTTCCATGAGGATTTGCTCCATGATCTTCCCAGGCACAGACTACAGTGGCCTGTAGTTCTTTGGATCTTCCTTTCTCACTTTCTTGAATATGGGAGTGATGTTTCCCCTTTTCCAGTCACCAAGGACTTCTCCCAGCAGCCATGATTTTTCAAATATGCTGGAGAGTGGCTTAACAACCACATCAGTTGATTTCTTCAGAACCCTAGGGTGCATATCATGTAGCCTCACAGACTTGTACACTTAACATTATGCTTCATCTTCATGTGAAAGCAATATTAAAAAAAAAATAAAAATAAAAAATTCCCTACTGCAGTTTTGCTAATGCCTCGTGTCATTCTTTATTGAGTCGGTAGACACCACCCTTGGTTCTGGGAGTTTTGTGAGAAGAGACTACTCCTTGGTAAGGAACTGATCAAAAATTTGGGTAGCTTGATTGGATAAATGAGGCAATTTGGAGAGGGTAATGTGTCAACAGTGTCTGTTCATGTGACCCGTGGACTTCCCTTTGTCATCCTATGCCTGAGAATATATGAAGGGGGCTGGGAAGGCAAAGGGACGTTCAACTGTCATCACTGGCATCTTCTCTGACCATTGCACCATCATCAAATACATTTGAATTCTCATTTGTTTCAGATTTTTCCTTCACATTCTGTTCAGCTCCAAGTGCATTCCCATAACTTCACAGCTAGAAAGATGTAGGTACAAACTTCCTTCTGGGGGAGGGAGGTTGCTGTAAATTAGACTGGTGAAATCTGAGGAAACCTCAGAACTCTGAAGATTTACTGGTTTGAGGTTTGTTGGATGTCTGAAAAATGAGTCTTTTTCATTGAACGTTTAATGTTGGTAGATCATGGCGCTACAGGAGCCAAAAATATTTCAAAAGGTCTGAGAAAACACATACCAGTAAAAAGCTATTCTTGAGGCACAGGTACATAATGAGTGATAGAGTACAAGAGGATCTGTATGATCCTCTTACAGATTTGATATTCAGCGTGTTTATTGAAAACATGTGTGTTCTCATATGGTTGATATACAAGCAAGAGCAAATTGATCTTTTCAGTTTTACAATGTTCAGAGATTTTAGACTCACTGAATTTGTTGCAATTAGCAGAACAAAGACATTGAACTAAGCAAAAAGCGAAATTTCTGCTATTCATTTTCCAGAACAAGAGTGAAAGGAGAGTTTTCTGAGATTATATGTTGTCCAGTATACAGACTTATGTGCAAAATAGAATGAGGAAAACTACCCAGTGTGTAATCTGACATAGTGAAAAATTTGGTTATGCTGCTGTATTATTTTTATAGACATTGTGCTTATATCCAAGGGAACCATGGGAAGTTTGAGGGAAGAGAAGACAATGTGAAAAGTACTGAAATTGCAATTGTTCTTGAGTCATGTAGGCCCTTACCTATAGCTGATGAGCTCCTAGAAAACAAATTAGATCCTGTAGTACTGGCGTAATGAACATTTGGCTTCTATAACAGATGTGGTATATTTTGATTGGAACCATTGATATTCTTGTAATTACTTCTAAATCTTTGAACTTAATGCGAGCTTTGAAATATTTATTGCCATCCTGCAAAAAAGCAGCAAGTAACCAAATTGGTTGTTTTGGGCTGGTGAGGCTCAGAAATCTGAAGGATTAGTTTCACTATGTCTTGCCTGTTTTTACTAAGCTTTCTGTCATTTTGCAGAGACAGAATGGAAAGGGAAATAAATAATCACAATTTTTACATCATTTTTTAATATTTCTATTTTATTGTCTGTTTTAAGAATCAAGCCCTTAGTAAATGAAGGTATGGTCCAGATGTTGGACCATTCACAATGACATTGTCTGTCAATGCCACATCTGCTAGGTTGATAGATAACAATGACAGTGTTTGGTTTTGTTCACTTTGGCTTGCTTACCACTCCAAAATGGCTAATATTGCACAAGGAACATGTTTCCCACTATTTATGAAGTACTGAAATTTAGAGGAGGAAACCTAAAAAGTATCCTATCTAATAATTCTCTGAAATCTAGCTCAGCATGGGATGTCACATATATATCACAAAGTATGTTTAGATCAATGAGGAAGGAATACTGGACAATTGAAAATGAAAGAAGTGAAATGAGGGCAGAAGAGAAAGAAGAACAGACTGGGACAAATGAGATCATATTCTCAGTAAAGAGGAGAATTAAAAATAGAGGAGATAAAAGGGGATAATGTATTTCACACAGAGAAATGGAGAAAAGATGAAAATGTGACAGGGATGCCAAAAAGAACATTAGAATGGTAACATAAAATGGAAGTGACCAAAACAAGGAAAACAAAGAGAATGAGTGCAAACTACAAAGGAAACCGTAAAGCTGAACAAAATAAAATTTGTATTAGTTATTTTAAAATATGTTTGGGAAGCATGAAAAAGTGAATGATAACTAATGAGATTGAATGAGACTGTGGCTGAAGAAGAGACAAAACATAAATTGAAAAGCAAAAATAAGTGAAAGCTCCTGAACTTTCCTTTGTTAACAGTGGTTCTGTTTACACTTTTACACATAATCCTTTAGTTCCATGAATCTGAGAAAGATATCAAATATTCTCAGAATTTATTGTATTAGCTTACTAGGTTACCTCGATTTCTCTAGACATAGGATATGTAATGAATCTCCAGACAAGTGGAAGATCTATTAATTTATTAAAATAAAAATTTGTTGAAGTTGTGTGGAAGCGGGTAGAATTTTACAAATTTGTATTCTTTGAAAATAGAAAAAAAATGATAGTCTTTAACTGTATGTGTTCTCAGTATTGTCTTTTTGACAATTAAATGAAATCTGTCTCATCTTTACCATAACAGGAATAAGTAAACACCTGGGAAGGACACCAGAAATAAGTGGTGGGGGAAAAGGAGAGCCACTGCAAGAAGAGCAGCTATGTGAAATTAAGTTTGAGTTCGGTATAGCAGCTAAGGGATGTTTGTGCCTCCCTGCATAGTAAGATCCAGTATCCCTCTCCATTATCCTGTGAAGACTACGCTCTTTTTTTTCCAGTTGTGTTCATTTAATAGCTAATAATCTAATTGTGGGAGGGAGCAGATAGAGGAGGGGCAAACTCAAAAAATTGCTAGAGTCTATCTGATGGATAGATTTAAACATTAAAAGGCTCTTTAAACTAATGGTGCTTGGAGACCTAAGGGTTAAGAACTGCTTATGTGATTTGTGGAGATGGGAGAAGTAGATCATTGTATAATGTAGGTGATCTTTCTTATATTGATGTTTTAGCCCAAATTGTTTCATATACTTTTTTAGAGGCATTTTAGGCCTTTCAGAGGGCCTGAAAGCTGAAAACTGTAGCCTGAAAAAAAAAAAAAAGGAAAAAAAAAAAAACCCACAAACCTGTAACCATGCTTTAAGACTAATCTAAAAGAAAGGTTGTGAATTATTTCAGGATGTTCTCTGTTATCACTGAAGCTTTTTGAGGCAATTAGGGCCATACACAGTGCCACAGAGAAGTCTAAAGGTGAGAAAGGCAGATTTGTTTATATGGGCAAGCTTTTAAAAGACTTTAAAATCCAATACCATTTTAAATCTGTTTAAACAGTATTTACCCTGTGGTTAGACACGCTATTAACAAGTGAAAGAAAAGCAGTGTCCGTTGACTCAGTGTTTCTGTAAGGCAAATATTAGTTCAGAATTTTAAAATTACTTCCCTCAAACTCCTAAGCTCGTGCCGAGTAGACTCCTGCTCATTAAAATTCCAGAGCATATTTAATTGCTTATCCACTCTGTGTAAGTACCTCTCACTGTGATGTCCAAGCACTGTGCGAATACTTGGTCCAACATGCTTCTGAGAACCACGAGTTTCATGTGGAGTGTTTCTTTCACCTTTGTTGATGCAACACAGTGTTGCGTACTCTGCTGGCCTCATGAAGCAGGGGCAAGATGTTAACCTTCCAAGATTGATTTCTTTGTAGAACTGAGTACTTTGTTTAATTTTCTTTATGTAAGTTCCCAGAAAAGAGGTTCCAACTTGAGTTTCAAGGTTCCAAAAGCCTAAAACAGTGCAAAAAATAAGAGATCTTATTTTTCTGTTTCAGATATAAATTATTAAAGATTATTAGTTGATTTTCAGTAAAAAATCATACTTCCTCTGACATATTTAGGCTTAATTTAAGATCAGATTTTAAAAAAATTAGTTCAGAATTGTCAAGAAGTCCCTGAACACATGGATATTTTTGTTGAGCTTCACAGTACTTGATGAGTCTTCTAATCAGAATTAAACTGAATTTCCACTAATATAACTGAAAAACATTCCTTGCATTAAAAAGTCTTGAACTGAAACCTCATCTCTCACATAAGTAGTCTGTTTGTTGGAAATACATCATCTATTTGATGTAGTTGAGGATTTGTTATGCTGGCACTAGTTTTAGGATTAGAGACCCGTGATTGCTGGGTTAATTTTTTATTTATGTTCCTAGTTAGAATTGCATGTATAAATAGGTATTTTCATGAACTTTTAATGGATTTTTCTTTTCAAGTAGTAAGTATTTATCCACATGACAATCAAATGCAGTTAATTTTGTCTTATATCTGAAACAGCTGTAGAAAGAGAACCAAAATCAGATAAATAGTTCAGTGCTCGACAGATTATGCGAGTATCAGGACACCTGTCTATAACAGAGTTGTAGTGCATGTGCTCAGAGTGCATTTTGTTAGGATCAGACACATTTCTGGATCCAAGTTTTACCTCAAATATAAGTCGATTACCATTTTAAACCCTCATATTTTTGAAGTTTCCCATTCTGCTCATCATATCCTGTAGTCCTGTGTGAATGTGTATAAGAGATACAGTGTCTGTAAGGCCAGGGATGATTACTTCCAGTACATCAAAGGAAAATATATTCCTACTTACTTTGCTGTGCTGACTATTTGCCTTCTTGTTTGCTGTTACATTTGACTAATACTTAGGCCAGCTCTTAACCACAATCTGGGCCTATAAATTCTAGATCAGGCTGCAGACAAGGGTGAGATTGGGTCATGCCTCAGAATAACACAAGCACTTGCAGACTAGCAAAAGCAGCATTTTACCGAGGGGGAGACATCAATGCAGGATGAAAGAACAACCCTGGAATTCAGGCAGTTTTTTACTCCAGAGGTATGAATGTCATGAGGTTCTTCTTGTCATATGTACAAAGGAAACTGTTGTCCAGAATAACAGGAGTTAAAAGAGTAAAGGTCAGAGAGAATTTCTTCTTAATATTACTGAGAGATTCATTTATTTTAATAAATGAACATATTCTATTTACTGGAACAACCTAAAGATTTATCTATAAAGTGGAACAAGAAGGCAGGAAAATCTAGAAAAAAATAAAGACCCTTATTAAATAAAACTATGTATTATAGGACAATTTTAAAATTGTCAGGTTTTGCACACAAATTATTCAGTCTCACATAAATGAGCATAAAGTCTTCATTTTCAGATATATATGGTCATTGCAAGCTATCTGTGCAATATGGTTTATATGCATGCCTCTGAGTGCACTGTACAGCTGCAAGCACTTGGAGGCATGTTATCATATGCATGTCTGTTGACTTAAATTTTTAAATTCTTGGATTTTTTTTTTATGGCTTGGCAGATGATTAAAAAAGGAGCATTGTGCTTACCCTATTCAAAAGCATTTGAAAGAATTTTGCAGATAGAAAAACAGCCATTGCCCACAAATGGTAAACCTCTTTCAGGACATAAGCAAGTTAGAAATCAAATATCTGTCTTGATGTCTGTCTAGAGCCTCAAGCTTTTTTGCACAGATCTCTGCACTACTTATGAGTAGTGCATAACCTTCTATGTATCACAGTTATTCTTATAAGCACACTTGCATACATGAGTAGTAAATGCATTTTGTAGTAAATGAGGCATTTTATTAATTTGTTGGTCTAGATAGCAGTGGATAACTCATGTTTAGCTCTACATAGAAAGGACTAGTAATAATTTATAAGACTGCTATAGATTATTTATAAATATACTCACGTTATAAAATATTAACAGTTTTCCAAGAAGTGGGAAAATAATGTCAGCCTTGTGCAAAACAGATTTTTAAAAATCTCTTTTCACACTACACAGTCATTATGCAGAGTATTTTCTTGCTTCCAATTCCAAATTCATTTATTTCTTCCAGTTGATTGTTTTAACTTACAAATTCATGCAGCACTGCTGTGTCAAGAAAAAAATAGGATTATTTTTCTGAATAATAACATTAGTGTTTAGATATTGCCAGTGGTGCACATCAGAATGAATGTTCTGATATGTAGATACCTGCATGGAATCACAATTGCCAGAAAGCATCTCAATGACTCTGTTGCTGGTCATAAAAGCAATAACACACTAATGAGCCTTTAGGTTGATTGTATAAATCTTTTGCATGATATTGCAGTTTAATTTACAATATTACTCCAACCATATACATAATAACTGACTCTGTGAAACACCAATTTACTCTGCAAAAATCTATACTTGCAATTCACTAAATAAAAGTTATTGTTTTAGAAATTAAAATAGGAATGAGCCTCCAAGAACCGATCTTAACTCCCAGATCTTCTTTACTATTTCTTCTTCTTGGATGAATCAGTGTATGAAATGGAAATAAAAATGCTGTTCTCTCTGTTTTCTATTTGTTAGGTCGTGAGAGACTGCCTTTCTTTTTGTATTTACAGCAGGCAGAATAGGAATTCAAAGTATGACAAGGAGATCTTATTAAATGAGAAATAGTAATATGCAACTTTGTGAGAGGTGCTTTGCATCTGCTCTTAAATACGGGTTAGATTTTTCCTTTGAAAGTTTGAGAAAAATATTCTTGCTGGCTCTTGAACTATTTTCAATAACATAAAATAAAAAAAATGTGACTATACTTGAGTAGACAGACCTTTGATTTTCATCGATTTTTTCTGTCTTGAAACGAATGTAGTTAATCCAGTGATAAACCTTGTAGTGTTTATACAATATTCAGCATTCTCAAGTCTGAATGTACATACTGCTAGGCAACAAAGTTCTTTCTCCTTCCAAAAGAAAGGCAAATGATTTGCTACAACCGAAATTCATGCAAAAAATGCCACAAAAAAGAAAAGCAAACTGAGCACATTCAATAGCAATCCTCCATGTAACCACAATTTTATAGATATTTAAAAAATTATGAGTTTTTCTCTACAGAGCTGAATGGTATCTTGTTTACTCTTTCTCTGAAACAGAAAAGCATCTAGATCTTTGAAAATGATTTGCCTTTTTATTTGTTTGGAAAACAGCACCTGTGGTCAATGCTTTGCTATTAGCTATAATGCATTGTCCGTTCCTAAGGAAAATAATCTGGAATTTTAGAATAAACAGTGTTTCACTGGAGAATATTACTGCTGTGATCTTTCATGCTGGATGCTGGAACTATGGAATCACAGAATCACAGACTAGTTGAGATTGGAAGGGACCTCTGGATCATCAGATCCAACCTCCTGCTTAAGAAGAGGCACTTAAAGCAGGTTGTCTTGCACCATATAGTTACATACTTGCCTACCTACCTATTGGCAGGTTGAAGGACTCTATTTTTCAAGTAAATATCAAAATACAGTGGAGAATGCATATAGTTATACTCAGGAAAAGTTAGTCTAAAAGAAAAGATAGTCTTTGTATTCACAAGAAAAGCTAGTAAAAAATTCAGCTAATTCTACTGCCTGAGTCCTTTGAGATGTCCCTGTTTTGTCAGGAAGTGGCAAATATAAGAGTTTGTTAGTCACCTAAACATCAGCCTGGTGTCAAATTGTCTTTCTCTAAATCCTGAAGACTTTCATGGCAAATTCTCTCTTGCAACTTTTTCAGAAGAAGCTCACCTAATTATAATACAAGCTTTGAAAATAAGTACGTTTCTCCTCTAGTTAAGCACTAGCTCAACTCTAAGTAGCACTGTCCAGCATGTGATCTGCAGCTCAGAGAACGTGCTTCACAAGTAGGAGAGATTTCAAAGACTGTATGACCAGCTAGGATTAGAAAACAAGCATTCCACTGGCTTGCAACAAGTGTTTTCAGCTTGTCTAAGTGAGGGTTACATGGCTATCCAGCTGCAACCTTCAAATGCATCCAGGAAGGAAATACCATGGTGGAGGTGTTTTCAAAACTACTACAGAACCAATGATTGGAAACCAATATCATGCAAAATCTAGATTACAAGTGAGCTGCTGTGTTATGATTCAAGCATATTAGGAAGAATTGTGGTAACTTCTCTGTGCTTTCAAACCAAGATTTGATTCTGTAAAATATGTGTGGTCTATTTCAACCATGAATATGGCATTTGAAAGATAATTCTATGCAATGGAACAGACCAGATGAGTACAGTAATCCCTACTGACCTTAAAAGCTATGATTTTCTGAATGGCATTTTCTCAAATGTGACACTATACAATCACTATCCAGTAATTTCAGCTTGATTTTTTTTTCTTGTCTTCCGTTGTTTTGTTTGCTTTGCTGGCTTTGCTTTTTTGTTTTGTTTTGTTTTGTTTTGTTGTTTTTGTTTGTTTCTTTCTTTCTTTCTCTTACTCCAGGAATTGGTCAAGGAGTTCCAGTGGTGGCCCTCATTGTGGAAGGAGGTCCCAATGTTATCTCTATCGTTCTGGAGTACCTGCGAGACACTCCTCCTGTTCCTGTTGTGATATGTGATGGCAGTGGTCGGGCATCTGACATACTTGCCTTTGGTCACAAATACTCTGAAGAAGGAGGGTAAGTTATTCGCTAGTTCAGATAGCTATGTGCCATGAGATATACCATGTGGACAAGTGCAACATATTGTCTTGAAGTTGCAGGTCAAAAGATTTACAGAAAGTGCATATTTTCATTTTATTCAAAATTCTGTAAGAGTGTACTACAGTCCTCACATTTCATTCAGTCCTACATAAATCAGCATGTAAATACCAAATGTTCATATAATCTAGTTTGTGTTTGCGCTGCCCTTTGGGCATAATTCTACACATCTGCCTGTACTCACACAACTGCATTCACACTGTCCCACTTTTCATTGCAGACTCAAAGTGCAGCAAGGATAGTATTTAACACTTATTATAGACAATTTGAGTGTGTTTTTGCTGAATGAAGCTTAAAATATGTTTCATACTTTCTAACGTGCATGTTATGCCTGAACTTTGTTTTGTTTTGTTTTGTTTTATTTTGTTTGTCGTTCTGTGTTTTTTTTTTCTCCCCTGCCCCATAAATACATCTGCAGTCACAGTGGTTGAGGCTGAAAGTGACCTCTAGAAGTCATCTGGTCCAATCCCCTGATCATGCAGTTGTCCATGACCATGTCCAAACAGCTCTGGAACATCTCTGAAGATGAAGGTTCCACTATTCTCTGGGTAACATGGGTAAACATGTGTCAGTACTCCATCACCCTCAAAATATTTCCAGATATTCAGTGGAAGCCTTCTATGTTTCAGTTTGTTCCCACTGCATCTTGTACAGTCATAGAGTGCCACTGAAAAAAGTCTGGTTTATCTTCTCTGCACCTTCTCTTTGTAGTCCAGATCACCTTGAGCCTTCACTTCTCTAGGCTTAACAGTCCCAACTCTCAAAGCTTATGCTCAGAGTAGAGCTGCTCCAGTCCCCTCATCAGTTTCTTGTCTCTTCACTGGACACTGAAGTATGCCTGTGTCTCTCTTGTTCTAGACATCTGTGATCTAGACCCACCACTCCAGGATTAGTCTCACTAGTTCCGAGTAGTAGGAACCCTTTTACTTTGACCTGCTGGCAGGAGTCCTCCTAATGCAGCCCAGAACAATGTTCATGTTTGCAAAGACACATTTCTGGCTCATGGTCAGTTTGGTGACCATCAGGACCCCCAGAACCTTTTCTGCTAGGCTCCTTTTCAGCTGGGAGGCCTCCAGCATGTACAGGTACCTGGGGCTGTTTCTCCCGAGCTGCAGTACTTTGAACTTCTTGCTGTATGAAAACTTCTGCCCTGGCAGGGGCAGCTGCTTTCAGGACCTGATGGGGAAACCAAGTTCGTCTTTACCATACTGGAGACTGTTTGTTCTGGCACAGATTCACCTGGGCAGTCTTCTTTACAACCTACTGGACACAGTGCTTTGTCTACTGGCAGTACTCTGGAAGCTATGTTCTTGCCCTAGGCCCCATTTAGACCCCTCCTAGGCACTGGCCAAACAGGTGCTTGACACTCCACATACAGTAGCAGGGGGTAGCTGAAACAAAATTTTCAGTCACCGTGGGTCAGCAGTAGCCCATTTTAGTGGTTATAATCTACAACTTTCTTAGCCCCACACCCTTGTGGACTCCCTTAATGCATCTTTACTTGGAGCAACAGATATCCTCAGAAGGTGTCTCTGATGAACCTGACCTTGTCCCTAGAAGTTTCCAGAGCAGAACCCAGAGATTACTGCTCACAGTAAGAAAAAGGAAACAAGAGAAAATTTAATAATTTTAGGACAAAACATAAAAGTGGCACCAAGTCCCCCTCAGATTCTAATTACTAGAAGCTATTTCATGCTACTTCTCTAATTACTGCATTAATCTGATCAAGATTCAGTGAGAAGGGGATCTTTTTTTTGTGAGTGTTAGATATGTAATAGTAAAGATATGTATTCACACCCACAATAGTTATGTGAATAATGAAACATAAATACATAAACATTAAGATCTAGACCAAACAATATTGCATTGCTTGAAAACTAATGTGATTATGAACTTCTTCAACCTAAAGCTCTCAATGAAAGTGAAATATTTTCCACTAATAATAAAAAGTTTTGTAATCAGGTTCATGCATTGGAAGCAGATTAGTTTTCATCTGAATTTGTGAGAAGTCTTCTCTGTTTTCCATGCTCTTTCTACTAATATATTTAATGTAACCTTACTCAAATGCCTGTTATCTCCTTGCATGATGTGAACCTATGCAGTTTCTGTATACCATGTCTGTGTTCTGATGTCATAATGAAAAAATAATACAGCTATAACAGAATGAATGCAATTTATTTCATCATCACAAACTCTGACCTGTAAGAAAAACAAGTGAAACAAATATTGGCTGCTAGAAGTAGAGCAAGCAAACCATTTATTACCTGAGATACTCAAATCCTGCTTCATTATATTATTCTCACTTGCCATAGGTCCTGTTTCTGTTGTGGTTGTTTCAGGTGATTCCTGCAATAGAGCCTTTTTGTTTCTGTTCACTCTGCTCTTAATATAGTGCACAAGCTAGAAAATCTCTAAAGCAATTTCTGTGTGCTTGCCCCACTTCTGAAAACATCACTCTTGAGTGCAATTATATTCTCAAGAATACCAAAAGCAAAACACCAATAATATGTATATTCATAAAAATTTTCTACCCAAATAAATTGCAGTTCATGTGCAAATTGAGTATGTCTCTCCACTCACTCCTCTCTGCTTATATTAACCTAGATTTGAAAAGTGATTAGAAGTGTGAGGAGAATATGGAATAATTGGGACATTCACTGACTGTAGCTACTAGCTTTTTCTTTGAGATAGAATCTAAGTAGGTTACACAGAACTGTGTCTAATACACACTAAATGAATGCAGCACATCCAATTTGTGTCCAGAATTTAATTCTGCAGTCCTCTTTGCAATCAGAAGTCTATTTTAATTCTGGCTGCTGGCTCCAAATCAGTCTTCTTCAAGACCCAGCATATCTTCTCACTGCTGTGCACTAGATATCTGATCTAAAGCATTCAAAACCCACATAATTCATGGTAGCAGCAGACTCAGCCCTTGGGCGCTGATATTATCACAGTTTTTTTCACTACCTTAAAATTTTATTCACTGCAGACAAGAAATGGAATCATTCTCTGCATGTACAGTATGTATGCATGTATATGTGTACTAAGCATGTCTGTACATTTGTAAGTTTATTTGCAAACTTGTTTCAAGGCATCACAGAACTGCATCTGAAGGTGAAGAAGGGTAAAATATAGCTCTTTGCTTGAGTTTGCATCAGTGCAACACCAATCCACCCTTTCAGAAAGATCCCTAAGTGTTGGGCAATTGCTCATGTGCCCAGAAGGCCCTTTTATTGGATCGCACAGAGTTCTGGTGTGCCTGCTTTCCCTCTTCATTGTTTATCCTTTCTAACTAATTCTACTTAGCAGAAGCAGAAACAATTTTTGATATGACTAATGGCACAGTATCCCTTTGTCAATGTCTGCACATCCTTGAGCAGACAAGAGAGAGAAAGCTGGGTCTACATTGTTTTTAAGACTGATAATAGGCTTTCCTTCTGAAGAGCTGTAAATGTCACAAGCCTAAGGCTGACATTGGATGCCTATTGTAGCTATAAGCAAGACTTCTTTGGGTTTCAGTGGAATGAGGCTGCCAGAACAGCACAGATTGCTGTGCCTGCCTTGACTTGCAGGAGGTGCTCCTGTGACTTCATGATGTGCTAAGAACAATGATGCACACCTTAAAATAAATGTTTCTCACATCTCTCAGAAAAAGTCCATCAAAATTTCAAGGGGAAGCCAAGGCAGATAGAAAGTTTCCACTGAACTGAGATTTGAGCATTATGGATACCAGTCATACAGTACTAGTGCAAAATGTTTTTTAAATTTACTTCGAGTGTAATACCAACATTTGCATGTTACCTTGGTCTGAAAAGCATTGAACAGAGTGTTTAAGAGCTGTATTTTTTCAGATCATTTTATCATTACAAGCAAATAAACCTAGTGAGTTCCCAGTACGTTTTACATCTTAACTACAAACAAATTATATGCAATAGAAAATCTAAAGGAAGGCTCAATTGCAGGCTTCCCCTTGATATGAGCTGGAAGATTTTTTTGGCTACTTCTTGGTGTTTTCACCAATTTAAAGGTTAAGTTCTACAGCCCCTGAAAAACTCGATTTCTCAAATTTTCGAACACTGAAAATGTGTTGATAACTATCCTTCACATAAAGCCAAAATATTTTTGAATGCACAATGAAGCATGCCTTCTCATTTTACTTTTTTTTTTTTTTTTTTTTTTTTTTCCCACAAACTGGAAGTAAAACAATGGCAGTGTAATTATTTATGGAATCATTCAGTAGTAGTAGTAGTTTTTAATCTTCAAGGATTTTTTAAATTAAATGCTGAATTTAAAAGGAGAGAAATGAAACACTAGGTTAAAACTGTATCACTTCTTAGGCAAATATTTCCTTACAGAATGGAAATTACTACCAGTATTCAAATGTAGTCTCCCAGCTGAGTTTACAGCATATTAACTACTCATCAGTTCTACTCTTGCAAGTATAAAACCCTAAAGGAATTCAGTTCAATGCCACAAAAATGTACTTCTTGCCAAATGTTCATAGGGAAACAGATAAAAGATTCTTTCTATTTTAAATGAGCAGCCTCACAAGAGAATCATTAAATCTTGTGTTTGGATTGATCTGTTTCACTGTGGCATAGCTTTTAGGCTTCATAACTGAAATATGTGACATAAATATCTTTCTTTCTAATAGAGAGTAGAGAAAATGTTGGGATGCTTTAAGCATAAAGGATCATAATGGAAGTACAGTGTGACTCTTCTGCGTCCCTCATGATGTGTACTGTTGCATCTGAGTTACTTTGTAAAAAAATTTTCACACTGCACACTTTTGTATCATTAATGTTCTCTTGTATTAAAGCTCCTTACAGATCAAAACTGGATAGAAGCAGGTCATTTTTCTGCTGAAACACAACCATCTCTCAGATTAAAGGCCAATCATTCAATAAACACAGTCAGTGAAAAATGGTGTAGAAGAACCACCACAAATGGAGAGCTGCAAGTAACACTGATTCCTTCTGAAAACGCCCAGATATTGTCCCCATTTGAATAGAATGAAGGAATAATTACATTTATCTTCTGTCTCTTCTCATTACAATGCTTTACAAAATATGTGGATTTAGAAGGTATAAGAAATTTAATCTGTCCGATGGAGTCCATGCACTACTGCATCTTATTTTCAGTTCCAGTAAAAAAAAAAAAAAAACACAGCAGAAGCTCTGGTCATGTTTCTAACATATGTTGTGATTGTTTACAGTGCTAACCATAATTAAAACAGAAAATCCCTTCAGCTTTCCATAGAGGACAGCAGGGAGAAGTTTTCACATAACATTGATATTTTATGGATATATTTTCCTTATCAGGAACAAAAGAATAATTAAAAAAAAAAACAAGTGAAAAAAGCTAGAAACAGATGGTGTGCAGGTCATTGAAGTGTATCAATTAGAGGATTTCAAAGCATTGTGATTACAGAAAGTTTAAAAATCTATAATGAACTTATATTTGAAATTGGTGATAGGAATTATGCTAGTATGTTATACAACTCCAGTACTAAAAAGCTCTGGAGTGAGAAGACTAAATAATTTAGGGAGCTGGCTATGGACCAGATCTTTCAAATCTCCTCCAGCATTCACTACAAAATCACGTTCCATGAAGCTGAAAGATTGCGATGTTATTGAGGACAGTGTTTATTATCTCCTCATATGTTAGGCATGGCTTCAAAAAAATTTCTTTACGAGGTGTGAGAATGCCAAAATGCTGTCATCTCTCTCTACTGGATCAGCCAAAAGAAGGAAGTTCTGTTTAATATTACAGCATATCTTGAACAGAACTAGAATGTCACTTCATTTACTTTGTCATTTCAACAGTTTTAATTGTAGTCTCTTTTGATCCAAGACATTTTTCTCCTTTTTTTTTTCCTATGATAAGATCATAAAGATCAGGTTTGATAATCCATTGCATCAGAACTAATATCGTTAGGTATTCACAGAATCACAGAATCACAGAATTGTAGGGGTTGGAAGGGACCTCCAGAGATCATCGAGTCCAACCCCCCTGCCAAAGCAGGTTCCCTACACCAGGTCACCAAGTATGCATCCAGACAGGTATTGAACATCTCCAGAGAAGGAGACTCCACCACCTCCCTGGGCAGCCTGTTCCAGTGGAAAATTCCTTAGGAAAAGTTTTAAAAAGATCACTATCACTCATAGCCACCCTTATGAGCAGATTCTTTTTCTAAAATTAAATGTAGGTAGATATGCTTCTTCCTTAGACACCAGGTTTCTAAAAGTATGTTCCATCAAAACATAAGTTATGTAAGCAATCCTGCAAACACACGAGTGTTTGTTCCCTGAAAATGATCTTAGGTACTTAAGGAATGAAAGAACAGGCTTTACCTATGTGGGGAGTGTAGTAAGAGAACAAGTCAAATTGTCTGTAAGGTGTTTTGAGAAGATGAGAACAGCTTACCTGGGGTATTATGTGGAATTCCAGGAGTTACACCACCAAAATGCTTCTAGCAGGACATGATCGGTTTGTTGCAATATATTTTCTATACTGAAGCCTATCAGATAGATTATAAAAATGTTATCTTCTTCTGATGCTACCTGTACTTAAATCTGAAGCACAGTTTTGTTAAGGTGAGAGTGTGTTAATGTTGCAGGAAGCCATAATTGCAGAGTTTCAGTCTGGTAGACTGGGGAATGTTAGGCATGAAGGTCTCATAATCTATGACAGAGGCTACTAAATACTGTTTCCCAAATCAGTGTTTGAGAATCTCCTGTATTCTAGATTTGACTCCTTGTCACAAGCTATCTCTTTTCCCCTGAGCATATTCTTAGAAATGTGTGATTTCCAGCGGTGTTTAATAATACTGTATGTGTAGCAAACAGAAATTTCTTTACACTGCAGCTAAATCAGCACATCACTGTATGTCTCGGTTATTTTGCTCACAGTGTTCTGTGAAATTATCTCTTTTACATGCACTGGATTTGGTGTCCATATCCCAACTACATATATTTTATTAGGCTGATGCAGAATCAAAGAATCATAGAATCACAGAGTCATGGAATCACAATAGGGGTTGAAGATGTCCAGATCTGGAGATCACCTTTGCCAACCCTCCCTGCAAAAACAGGTTCCCTACAGCAGGTCACACAGGAAAATGACCAGATGTGTTTCAAAATCACAGAATCACAGAATTGTAGGGGTTGGAAGAGACCTCTAGAGATCATCGAGACCAACCCCCCTGCCAAAGCAGGTTCCCTACAGCAGGTCGCACAGGTAGGCATCCAGGTGAGACTTGAATATCTCCAGAGAAGGAGACTCCACAACCCCCCTGGGCAGCCTGCTCCAGTACTCTGTCACCCTTGCAATAAACAAGTTCTTTCTCATGTTCAAATGCAACTTTCTGTGCTCCTGTTTGTGCCCATTGACACTTGTCCTGTCGCTGGGCACCACTGAACAAAGCCTGGCCCCATCCTCTTGACTCCTTCCCTTTAGAAGTTTATAAGCATTGATAAGATTCATACACTTCACATCATTTCTTTTCAGTCCCTTCACTTCATATTTTCAGGTAATTTGTTCCTCTGATTACTCTTTTTTTTTCTTCTTCAGTTCAATGGTAGGATAATCAAACAATACTGAACCATTTCTACAATGCTCCTATCTGCACCATTTTGTTAAGATCAGCAATCTCCATTAAAGTGAGTTTCAGTTGCCCTTTTTAAAAAAACCCTTAAAAAAACAGAAGGACTTCAGAATTTTCATACATGTAACCTACTAATCTGCAACTCCAAATACATTAGATTGAGGAGACCTAACTTAAGGAATGATCTTCAGAGAGTCAGCCTTTCCAAGTTGATTCACTTTAACATGAAGAGAATCTACATCTCTGCCTGTGCTCTGACATCTTGTTTTGTGTTCCTATATATGCTTGTAACATCCCTTATGGCATACTGAAGATCAAGTTATTTTCCTTATGACCCCACATATAAAATTCCCTGCTACCAGCTCTCACTGCTATCCGCCAAGACTGTTGTTGTATCTACTTAAATTATCATATGTTCCCTTTTTGTAAAGGAAGTAGGTCACACTGCAGGGGGAAGGAATGCTCACACAGAGCTGTAAATGCATTATTACTGTCTCTACACTATCCCAGGGAGTAATGCATTTGTGGCCATACTGCTCCTCAATGAAAAGTGGAAGTATTTGTATAGACTATTCTTCATTCAAGAGGAGTCTGTAATAGAGCAAGAGACAGTGGGAAGAGCCAGGTGTAGAGAGAACAGTAATCCACAACTTGGTCTAAAAACCCTTATTAATTCATTTTAATTTATACAGATTAACATATATCTTTCCTGCTTCTCTGTGGAGTGGAAATCCTCCTCAGCAGGTACAGTTAGTGTCAAATTCAGAGTGAAGAACATACGCACCATCTGCCAGGGTCCCTGTATTCTCTTGTGCAACAATACACTTCTTCCCTCTTCCCACTTCCTTTCCCATTTCAGTTCCTGTTCATTGTCTCACATTTTCAGTAGACAGAAAAAGATAGATTAAATTGTATTTCAAATTCAACTGTATAAAATATTTCCTGCATTCTCATTATCACTCCTTTGCTCCAGAAAGGTACAAGTGACCCTTACTAACAGCATGAATTAAAGAAGAGTTTGGTTGTTCTCCCAGAGCAGTTACTACAAGTCAATACTTCTACATAGTGTGATATGTCTAGTAGTTCTTTTCAGCTGCTGCAGAACTAAATCTTTGTTTAACTTCTATCAAAAAATACGAGGCACGAAGATTTCCTGGTTTTCTTTCCACCAGATGATCAACATGGACTTATCCTCTACAACATTCTAACTCTACTAATTAGAAACAATAAATTTTCAAAACTGTTTTTAGTTGAGAAAACTGCCTAGTGTAGGAGCTTTCATATATGAAAGGATAATGTTCTGATTAGACCCCACTAATTTGTAAGAGAGTAAGTACTAAAATGTTTCACCAAGAGTCAGTGGTGCTGAGGAATAGACTTTCCAATATCAAGGGTAGTGGTTCAAGTTCTAATATTCCAGATGATATTGTTTCTTTCTGCTGTTGGGCCTTTATTTTTGCAAGCAAGAACTTTAGCACTGAGAAGGAAACTAGAAGTGGTTGTTCTTTAAAATTCTGGAAGATCGGAATACACAAAAACAAAATGAATTCTATGAGTGGATTCAGGAACAGAGTAGCTTTTTGTGTATTTTTTTTAGCTAGTCCTGTGTAGCATCAAAAACGTTGACAACAGTAATGCTCCCAGTTTCACAGAATGAACTGTGAGTTTATTTCTGCTAATTCACTGAGGGGAAGAGGCCTACAGTTTGCCAAGAGGTGCTAGTCTCCCTCAAATCTAGACTGTCAATGTGTTTTTCTTGTTTTTGTTAGGAAATCCTACAGAGCTGATCACTTGAATGACCTGTCATTCATTGTGTGGGAACTGAAAGAAAAACTTTGGAGATGAGATACCCCTACATGACCTATGTGTTTTTCTCTAGGAAGGTGTTTTTCAATTTGACTATGACACTTTCAGCAATTCCTATCTTTCAAACCCAAACAACGAAAACAACTTGTGATGCTTATCTACCTTATCTAACTTATCTAACTCCTATTTGTTTCACCCTTAACTGAAGTTAAAAGGTTTCCTGATATATCTGATTCAGTTGCCTTTTTCTTTTTTTTTTTAATTTCAGACTTATTAATGAATCTTTGCGGGACCAGTTGCTAGTTACCATCCAGAAGACTTTCACATACACTCGAACCCAGGCACAGCACCTCTTCATTATCCTCATGGAGTGCATGAAGAAGAAGGAGCTGGTACGTTTACACATTACAAAGGGACAAAGATAGAGTTCAATGCATTGGTTTGACTGAGCTTTTCAGATGCCTGTTGAAGAATTTCTTCAATCTGTTGATGCCTAAAGGATATTATTCTATATTACTCTGATTTTTGTTTGCTTTAATCTACTTCCTGGTTGAAGTGATAAATCCAAATCTTCTCACTTTGTAAATTCCCTTACATTTACTTTGACAGGGCAAAATATGGCATATGACCAATAATAGCGTAGGGATATTTTTACTTCTCAGTCATTCTTAGGGACATTGTGACTAAAATTTGACCCTTCTCAACTACAGAAAACGTAATAAAGCATGATTATTTACATATCATTGGGACCATATTCTAAGGGTACTGTAGAGTTACTGTAGAATTTCTGTGGGGCTACTTTTATATTATGGAGACAACAGTAAAAGAGAACAGCTTGTATCCACAGTTCTCATTCTGCAGAGGCAAGAGTGTCCATTTACACATATCTATACTTGCTTGCAGAAGATAAGATCTCTCAACAATTTCCAGGACCTCCGTGAAGATACTGTTGTAGCAGCAAAAGCAAAACCACATTTTAAAGTTATTGGGATTAAATTCCAGTACTTTTATTAGTAGTAGTAAAACAAACTATCTGAAAAGTCATCCTTCCTTTTTGTAATTTAATCCTTTTGAGATTTGTTTTCAGTTTGTATTGCAGCTTCCTGGAATTCCAGGCTGATGATAGCTTGCAACTTGTTCTGTAGGGTAACAAGAGGATGTGAGGATTTTTTACAGAAGTTTGGTATTCTGAAACCATTTGAGTTTTTTGTGCTTTCATCTTCAACAGTGCCTTTTAGTTTCAGTTGAAATTGAATGGTTGGAATAAGGGAGAAGGGAGGGTAAAAGGGAAAGAGAAAGGAAGACAGGAAGGAGAGAAAGTGAGGAGAAGAATGCAGCTCTGGATTGCTCCAGACATCTAAACAAGAACATGTTGGACTTTGAACAACTTTTACTCCTGCAAAGTTGAATGTGAAATTTTAATCTGTAGCATTCATGCCAATAATTTTGCCCTGTGCAAGTGTGTGTCTTTGTTACAAGTTCATCTGTAGATATGTAACCTATCTCACTATGGATATTCTTTACCCATATGTCACTGAAGAGCTATCAGCCAGGGGATGACGTGTCCCTAAGTGCTTTGAACTTTCATTTCTTAACACAAACCCAGCCATATTTAAAAGAACACATAAAAACAGTGTTCCTCTTTGGTATGTTGGTTTTACTGACAATGTTATTTTTAACAGCATTGTGCTAGAACAATTTTATGTTTGAATTGTGATTGCTGGAGGTTGCTGTCTCTTGTGAGAACTCAGGATCATGGCTGTGAAACTGATAATTTCCCTAAGTTCATGTGTTTCTGTGTGCCTGACTGCCGGACTGTGGGGCTGCTGAAATCATAGGCATCATAGAAGGCCCTGTGAGAGCAACTGCTGATATTGCAGCATGCAGATAAGGTATTATAGAATGCATCAAAACAGATAAGTGCAAACAGATATAGGCAGGAAAATGGTCTTACAGTACAGTACATAAAGACAGATAAATTGCAAATGTGGAGAGAAAATGTGAAAAGAGAAAAAAAAAACCATAATATAGTCTGAAAAGGGACACAGAACTGTCTTGGAAAACAAAATTTCCTACTTTACCTACTTAGATTGTACAAAAAGAAAGCAATCTCTTTTTTAAATCTGACAGAAGTGTAGTAGCCAGAGGAAAAAATTTAATCACAAGAAAAACTGCATGCTTTAGAGGAAATCAGACTTTTCAAGTTCTAACATTTTGGACTTCACTCTTAAAGAATCAACTGTATGCCCAGGGAGCATCATTATTAGATGTCTAATATTTCATTTATTTTCTGAAGAGTAAGTTTGTTTGATGAAAAAATGTGAGTACATAAGATATGTGATGAGACCACAGAGGATGAGAGATCAAAGTTGCCTGGATTTGCAACACAGAAATTTCCACTAGCCTATTTAATGAGTAGTTTTGATTAGATTGTAAACTTAGCTGTCTTTGTGCTGTGTGCATCTGAGTTTGTATTCAGAAGCATATTTGGACAACGTGCTTAAGAAGATATATAGTATAAAAATCTACTTTAAGTAAAGTAGACTGTGTGTAAGTGTAGGTTACAAAGACAGGAAAATGGCCTGCATATACTTCTCTGCTGTTACTCTTAGAGTTATTAAAAATATTTACCCAGAGAAGTCCCTAAAGTACGAGCAGGAATGCTTACTAAACCTAGGGTGGGCAGGAAACAGTGTTTTAAAGTCCAACCAACAAGTTTTTTCAATAAGTACTGTGAGCCTACTGCTGCAGCTCACGAGAAGCTAAAACAGCCCATTATTCCAAAGGCACTATGAAATTAGATTCCATATTTATTAAAATAAGAAAGAGAAAAGGAGAGACAGTCTTCAAGAGTGTGTTTTTGTTCTCTAGTTCTATTGTGAAGTTACCCCTCTCAATAAAAAGAGCAGGTGAGTGTGCAGCCTGAGGACTCTGCTGTGCCTCAGCAGCTGGGGAGGCAATCCCTCAAAGAGCAGAGTAGTAAAAAATCTGCTTCCCCTGATAGGCTCTGTAAATACGTTGGGCTGTTGTTCTTTTTCCAGCTGTGCAAGTGAGAATCTATTTGTCTCTCAATAAATAAATTAGCTTTACTGATTTATTTATTTAGTAAATTTAGTAATTTATTTAGTAAGCTTTACTGCCCTTGAAAACAGTAATTGTGGCTTCTGAGTTATCTGACAAAGACATGCTGCTCCACTCTTTTAAGAGCATTGAATCATTCTGATCTTAGATTGGCATATTGCTGGAGTGCTGTGTTCCCAAGTCACGATGTGTATTTCTCAAAAGTCAGCATGTACTCTCCATTGAGCAGATTGGGTCCATCTGGAGAACAGAGAGAATAGAAAGAGGGAAGCTTGTTTGGGCAGGCTTTGGGGACAAAACACTTTGGCAAGCTGGAAAGGTACATCTTACTGAAAACAAACACACTTGTTGCATTTATATAGATTTTTCATAAGAATAATGGTTCCTGAATAGTGACAGTTAACAGATAAGTCCAGTCTTTATGCCTTAGTAATCAAAAAACACCACATTAATTGTGTGCTACATGCTGATTAAGTTTGATTTCTTACTGCTAACATGACAATTGTCTGCTAAACATATTTTCCTAAGTATTTAAGGTTCACTGTCTACATTAACTGAACTAACAGTGTCTTGTCTATAGAAATATTACAACAAGGGTTTGCAGAAGGAATGTATTGACAGTGGACATAGGTTTGCATGCACCTGTGAATTCCTGGAACTTGTTTATGCATTGAGCCCACAGGCACAATTTGACATAGATTGCTCTGAAAGCCTTTTATTTATCTCCATGGAAACTACAACAGTTACTGTGAGCACAATAACACTCTCCGATATAACAAATTCTCAGCTACAAAACACATTTTTTCCAAAATAGCCCCCACCATTTGCTCTGCATTTTCACCAGTGTTGTACAACAGCCTGCATGTCACACTTGTAAAAATCTGCACCAGTGGAGGTGCCCCTCTCTGATGCCAGCTGTCATCACTGCTGAAAAGCACCACCCACAGTCTCACAGTGCTCACATCCACTGTTTGGTCTCCATTAAACATTCTGCAAGCACTGGTAAACGTCAATGGGTGCCATTTTTTCTGTATGGAGGAATTTAATTCCACACCTTTGCTTCATACACACTTCCATGTCAGAAACCATTCTGTCAGAGTGCCCCTCTTCTGCCATCTGTCATACAGCAATAACATGTAGTGGAATACTGATGGGAAGGTCCAGCCTCTACTGCTATACCACTAGTGTCAACCTCTGACATGGTGGGCTAACATAATAAATAGGATACATTACTTTCTGTGTAGATCTTGTAGTTTCTTGCTAAAAAAGAAACAAGAAAATCCCATCTCTGTTTCTGGTCAGCAAGTTATGGGTATTTTTCCTTGTTTCTTCTGTGGTCTACTATTTTTATGCTTTGGTGCACTGTGATGAACATGACAGCTATTTCCACAGATGGAACCAAATCTCCAAAGTCCAAAGGTGCAGTTTATGAGCAACCAGTGCTGAAAGGCTAACGTTCTTACCCCAGTATTAGCTTACTAGTCAGGGCTTTAATTGAGTTTACTCTTACTTACTCAAAGTACTGAGAAGCTAATGAGAGATTTAGTAATTCCTTTTCTAGACTTATTCATCAGAATAAGTCTAGTTCAGAAACTAGAAGGGTTTCTATTTTATCTGGCTGAAAAGCCTGGAGCAAACCTGTCCATGTTTATGGAAGATTCTGGAGAAATCTTACCCCGGTCATGTTATAAATTGAAATTATAAAAATAATCTAGTGCGTTCTAATTTCTGCGCTAAGAATTTTGAAAACAGTTGCTCACTTTGAAGAAAAAAGATATTTTGTATAATAATGATGATCTTGAAGGTCTTTTCCAACCTAAATGATTCACAATTCTCTATACTGGCTACAAAACGCAGTGTGCTTTTGTGCTTTTGATCAGGATGTGCAGGTTAGAGAATTAGTAAGATCCTAGACAAGCATTCTATGTAAGTGTTTAGCATATATATGAATATGTTCTGAATTAAATATCCGCTAAATCAAATGGACTTTTAAAAAGTTACTGGCGTATTTCCACATTATTTTTTTAGTCCTTGACAGTTGGGGTGTTCATTCTAGCTCATTTTTTAAAGAAATCAAGTTTCATAAACAAATTATTTTGGCTAAGATTTTGTCATGCTGATGAAGTCTTTTTTTTTACAAGAGGTAGAAAAGGGAGAGGTGGCTTGTCAAACAGTAAAAATCATTATTCCTGCAAGCATATAATTGCTGTGAACAGCATGTAATTTGGCAGTAAGTACCTGGAGCAGCAGAGCATCAAGAAGCTGATAGTCTGCAGGTTGCTGGAACAACTCTCACCCATGGAACATTATGTGAGATTTCCAATTTGAAGTGTCCTGATGGTTATTAGTCCTCTGAGCACAAATGGAGGGGCAGTGCCTCTTCAGCAGAAACTGTGACAGCTCTCCTAATTGTGATGAAAGTTAAATCTCTTGTCCAGTCATTTCAGATCAATACTTTTGGACAAGAATGAAGGGCAACCTCTGTAAGTGTTAAGGTTTTACAAGGTAGTTTTGCATTCTATAAGCCTTATTTGGTTCCTTTTTGCTAAGGAGACGATATCATATTTTATTTCTCCAGCTGCCAAGAAGATGCTGAAGTTATTTGCACTTTGCTATTGTCTCTTTAGATAACTAAATCTGTACTAGGGTCAGAGTATATATTTTAGGAATTCTGAGAACAATTTCAACAAGCAAAACAGCTACTTATCTCAAATAAATAAATAAGATAGATAGATAGATAGATAGATAGATAGATAGATAGATAAATAAGAAGACAAAGGCAACTGTTGTAGCTGTTGCATTACACTGAAGCCTTGGGAAACTCTCAATCCTAGCGGCTGCTTTTCAGCTGCTAGCAGATGAGGCTGGTCTTCTGCAGACAGAAAGTGCAAACATGTCAGACCAACTGTTGAAGCTATTTAATTATTTGGTTATTTATTTATTTGATCCATCGTGGATCATTATATGCCATCTTCTACACAAGCCTGCGAGGATCAACTATCTTTTTCAACATCAGCCACCTAGAGGACTGCAGAAAATTCCTAATCTATTATTTACGTTCACATTCAGTAAATAGGCATTTTCTCATTTATTTGGTGCATGCTGCCTGCACAATTGTCTCACATGGAGTCACTTGTACATACTAATGTAACTTTCTACTTAAATTTACAGCTTTTTGCAGATTCAAAACATTTCTTTTGTCTTTAATATGTAAGATTGTGGAAGCATCTATTACCCTAATAATGAAAGCCAAGGCAGAAAGTTATCATGTGGCCATCAAGTTCCACATGAGATAATACAGACTAATTTATGCAAGCAGGAAGTTGGAAGGATTCAATGCAGCGTAGGCACTCCATGTAATGTTCTTTAGCCTTTCTTACCACCCAGCTCCGACATGCTGGAGCTGTAATTTCTTTTGCCTTTTTTAGAATTTCTTACTTCACTTTCTACAGCTTCAGGTGGAGCATGGAGAACCATTAATTACTGCTGTAACATCTTAGTCATAGACAAGAAGCTCACCTCATGAGATGGAGGTTCTCCATATAGCAACATCTGCCAATTTACCATCCTTCAGAAATATAATAACTGATCTGCCTTTTCCAAGTATTATCTGCTTTGTATTAGTAGCAAGCCAGCTGCAAAACAAGATTCATGGATATTTTTGTTGCCTGGTTTCTGTGCATTGTCACAATATTATTGTAATTCTGAGTACAGTATAGTCATTCACATGCATCATTTATAGTGAAGCAGCTTGGGAGCCTATGTACTGTCAGATCATTTGAGAAGATGCTGCACAGAAAAATAAGAAATTTAAATTTAAAATGAACTAAGAGGCCCAAACCTTAATGCTGTAGCTATCCAACTGACTCACCACGCTTCTCTTTAAGGTTAACATTAGAATACATATCTGAATATGTCTTACAGACAATTTGTTTAAGGCAATAACTTGCAAGACATAATTTTTCAGTATATACAGGAGTGGGAACAGACAAATTGGAATTTCATTCTCTTAAAGAAATGGAATATTAAATCTATCCCTCTCAGTGGTGAGTTTTTAATTAAACTTTGTCTTAAAGCAAAATTGGGTTTTACAGTAGTTAGTATCTTTGAGCAAGAGAAGGATTATGCACTAAATTGTCTAAGTAAAAACCCAGAATGACATTGGCTTACTTTGCTGTTTTTCACAGAACTTGTACTTCTAAGGCTTGTTAGCTTAGCAGGAGAGCAAAGACACTAAAGAGTCAAGGTACCACAAGAGGCATGTTTGTTCAGTAGTAACGTGACATAAAGCAGTGAGTTGATTTCTGATGCTAAATTCCCAGAATGAGCTAGTGAGACTTGTGTGAGTACAGAGATCCACCAGCATGGGCCTTTCTCAGTAGTTCAGACACAGGCATAGACAGAAGTCAACTCTCATCTTTCTAGTCCGTGCAAGAGTGCTTGTTTGTAAGAAGAGTGCTTTCTGGGAGAAATATTAGTTTTATGGGGCTATATGGCATCTAAGCACTTTGAAAACTTTTTATTCAGGCTTCTCCTTAGTATGTGCTGGAACTGAAGCACAATTCCTGTATCACTAGTGGATCAAAATTTTGGGATAACAAGGGGAACCCTGTATACTTCAATATACTCCAGTATATTCCAGTATACTAGGGTTCAATTTGACATAAGTCCCACTATTTGGGATTCAGGCAACAAAACCTAAGACAAGAAAGCTTTATTGTTTTATTCACTCTACTGCCTATGTCCCTTTCAGCCTAATAAAGTCACTGCTCAATTTTAGAAGGAAGTCTATAAAGATAGTCTGACATGGTGTCTTGCCAATACAAGGACCCACTGGTTAGTAGAAGAGATGGAGAAAGTGAACGATGTCACACTTACTCCACATTTCATTGCTGGGTCAGTGTGATAGAGGAGTTGGATTACAACAATTTGTGAACAAAAATGACTACCATCTTGTCATCCAAAAGCATTTCTCTGTTCCTGGATGTTCTCAGACAGTACTCACTCTGCAAGCCTGCATGGAAACACAGCTGTGTTTATCTTCAAAATCTGCTGATGTGTACAGCCCAGCAACCTAAAGGAAAATATCTAAAATATCTAAAATATCTATTCCTCTTCTTATATTCTTCGTGACTTAGAATTTATGTTTATTCATATTTCTTCAACTTTAAAATCAGGAACTGGTACACCACCTGTACAGAGTGATAAATGGCCTAATATAACAGCAGTATGAAATCACAAGAGAAGAGCATTGTTTTCAATATTTTTATTGCCAAAACCTATTTGCAATCAATATTCTACTGGAAAATAAACATATTCCATCCCAAAAGATTGGCAGTGCTATAAGGCTTAAGAAGTTTATAAGTTTTCACCAAGGAAAAAACTCTGACATTTCCATTAAGGGCTGACAGAGCTGCCTCAGTCTGAAACGAAGGCCCGAAACTACCAATTATAGTGAAAGCCAAACACTGACAGTAATTTCTGTCAAATGACTTTTTGTGCACCTACGTGGCTCCTCATTTGCAGAATTTCTGCCTTTCTTATAAGCTGATTTTTTTTGTTCCTTGCTTGTTACCAGAGAATGAGTCTGTGACAAATTATTGGATCAGAGAAAAATGTGAAGTATTGCAGTGCTGCCACAAAGCAGAGGAAAATGTAAAAGTTTTGAAACTTTGTAGACCGCATTTAAACTTCTCCCTTCATGTGTCTGCAGCCTCTGCTTTCCTTACTTCAAATTCTCTTTCTTATTCCTCATTATTGGCCACCCAATTTGGCCACCCTCTTTCTTCCTTAGTATTTTCCATTTACTCACCCGCTCACTTTGATCTTTGCTATGCCTCCAAATCAAGCAGCTTTTCCCCAGAGCCAAACAGAATTATTTACTGCAAGAAAGAAATAAATGTTTTCCCATATTATCTGAGCCCTTTTGTCGCTTTGCACAACTGACCTCCTTTAATGTTTTGTTTTACTAAGCATTTTTATTTTCAGGGGAATTTTCCTCTAAAACATTCAGGTAGGCCTAACTAAATTAGAAATGTCAGCATGTGCTCTAGAAGGAACTACATGATTTGCTGAACCAGTCCTCTCAAGCAGGGGAGTTTCAGATTATATTAATAACCGTATCTGTTGGGTTGGTTGGTTTTGGTTGGTTTTCGTTTGTTGTTTTTTTTTTTTTTTTCAGAAAAAGAGGTGTTTTTTTCTGATCCAGATGCATACAGTTAGTGTGTTTACCATAGGTAAGATTTAAGGACATTCAAAAATTGTATGGAGATAAAGGAAAAAAAATCACTTTGAATAGTTTTAAATCATGGTGTATTTTCTCCTGATGTGATAATGAGATGATAGTGAGGAAAAATTCTGTCTCTAAATGCATGAATAATTTGCAGCATTCTGAAGAAGCTATAAATACAGGAAGTGAAGAGTGTTGTTGGCTGCATTCTCTCTTCTCATCACTCTCACCCTGCTTTTTCTTCTGTCTTCAGCTATCCATTGTCTAGTCAGCAGGCATTGTCAGTCTGAGGTGTAGAGAATGATATTTCTTCTTTATCTCTTGTCTCAGTGACTGAGGGGTAAAATGCTTCTCAGTGTAATGGTGCTTTCTCCCTGCTTATATGATGTTGCCAGCTCTCTCTCCAAACAAATACCAAAATCTATATATATTTCAGATTTTAATTCTCATGCTAACGTGGCTGATATTAACCTTATTGTACAAACAGTGCTCACTGTAGTAGTACATTTTAAAAATACTAACAGCAGCCTGGTGGTGCATAACCATTAACATTCAATCCTCGGCCCTTATACTGTCCTGTTTAATTTTCAGAATAAGTCCTAGAAAGAAGTGGTATGGTGGGTGAGGAAGAGAGGGTTTACTTTTGTTTAGAAGAAGCATTAAAAGAGGGAGCAAATACTTTGATAGTTGGGAATAACCTTTATGTCTCGTGATTATTTTCACCAAATCCTGTTTTGAACAGTTGCAAAGTATTTCCTTGAGATGAATTCCCTTCCCATGACCCAGATTTACAATTAATGATGACAGTGACTGCTGCCCTAGCTACAGCTCTAGTTCTCCTTCTAGAGGTAAAATCAGCTTCATACAATCAGAATATGAACCTGTTTGTGCACAGCAGTTTGTACTAAGGAAGTTTTATCATTTACATATTCAACTAGGCCTGAAAACAGCAAACTATGGCAGGCCAATGCTGGCTTAACGAGGAATATAAAAAGTAAAACATATTTTAGTGCCAAGGATTTTGCCATGGGTCTCTGTGAATTGCTTGTCAGATAATTTCACTTGCTTCAGTGTGTCTGCCTCACACTAAACTGCCCTCTCCATACTCTATATCTCTGCTTTGTCCAAAGTTGTAAGGCACATAAGTGCAAGCAGTTACAAAGAAACTGGGCGGAGGACCAGGTTCTAAGAATTCAGAAGTTTCACAGTTTGGATATCACAACTTACATCACAACCCACATTTATGTCCTCCTAAGCATCTCAGTGCCCACACCCCTCCAGCAGTTGTCTCACTCACCTGTACTTCTGTTTGACAACATCTCCCATTCTCAGCATCTATTATCATATTTTCTTAGTTGATCTTATAATTTTGCAGCTCCCATTAAGGGGATACTTATGCATATACTCATAGTGTCATAGAATCATTGACTCATTAAAGTTGGAAAAGATCCTTAAAAAACATTGAGTCCCACTCCTCTGCAGTGAACAAGGATACCTGCAGATGAATCAAGGTGCTCAGAGCCCAGTACAACCTGACAAGAGTGCTTATCTGTATACTCACTATGATCTGTACTTCTAAAGTAACCCTACATTTACATGCACACTAAACTTGAGAAATCCTAGATGTCAGTAAAAGATCTGTGTCTCCCAGTGTGTCACTCATTTCTGAGAGTCTGGTTCATATTTACCACTCTTAGTTAAAAGAAGTGCACTCTTAGTCACAGAAGTGCAATGCTGTAACACCATGAAGGTAAATAAAAAAGAGGATGCATGATGCTAGGTTAAACTGACCCTACTGAGAAAGAAACTGCATAGAGCAAAGGAAAAGGGAAATTCAAAGAAATCTGCCAAATAGGAATGAAAATGATACTAAATAGAAAACAGAGCTATTTTAATGACTGCTTTTAATGAAGTTTCAGATCAGATAATCTGTTCTTTTTGATTTTTCCACCCACCCCACTCCTACCCACCACAATCTCCATCACTTTTTGTCATGCTTCTTTTTTCTCTGTTCTTTTGGTTCTTTATTTGCTTTCTACCTGCCTTGCCTGAAAATTAGGTTACTACCCTGCTGGACTGTAATTATTGCTGACAAGGAGCACAGTGTACTGCAGTCTCCGTGCTTGCAGTGAAGGTCTGTTTTAGCTCAGTGATTTCTTATAGCACATTATCTTAGGAAGAATGAGGACACTTCTAGGCTTGCTTTTTTTGTATGTTTGTTTTTTTCCTGGATTTTAATCCTGTTCACATTCAGGTATTTCAGAAAAATCAGAAATGAGATAGAGGAAAGATCTTCCCAAGGATTTTTGTTGTTTTTGTTTTGATTGTGTCTTTTTCCTGCTTTTAAGGGAAATCCATTTCACAGAGGCAGAATTGGCAGAGCCAAATGAGAGGCTTTCTCCTGTATTGGTGGTACCTCTATTTTTTCCTTCCATTGTAGAACTAAAATAACATTTTGCCTGGTGGGTCTTAACCTCCTCCTTCTGAGAGGAGCCCATCAGAGCTGGTGATCCCCTCCTCCCACTTCACCATCTTCCTCCCATACTTATCTTAAGTGGGAGGGTCCCCTCTCTTTACATATGAAATTCAGCCTCACACAAACACAGGAGCACAAAGTGTCTGCTACCTATTGGACTTTATCTATAGATCACCATGGGCAGACCAAAAGGAAGACAAACTTTAGAGCTATATTTAGCAAGAATCTGGATGGCCCTTAGCTCTGCTTTTGTAGTTTGTTGAGATAGCCTTTATTAATGACTTGGAGCCACTTTTGCATGCCTCTTTCGGTTGCATTTTTATCTTAAGATTTAACTCTTCCTTTAGTACAGTTTAACCTTCTTTTCTTTGTAAGGGATGTTAATATCACCTGTATTGTATTTGTAAGGAAGTGAGGAAAAAATATATTTTAAAAATGCTTGTGCCGCTATTGGAAGTCACACTTGTTTACTCAGATGCCTCAGGCAGTTACCTGAAAAATTCATTTCAAGCCAATAAATAGCGTGAACACTGAGGAAGAAAAGGAGGAAAATGGGAAATAAAAAAACGGCCAATCCCCAAAAAATGTTCTTCTAAAATAATTGAATTCAGCATCAACTATTGAAACCACTGACAACATGGAAGTAATAACATGGCCCAAAACCCGAGACAAAAAGGATATTTGATTTTGGAGTAGTTTTTCTTTTTTGAGCAGAAATCATTTTCTGGCTCAAAAGAAAAAAACTGAGAAAATCAAATGGTAATTTTTCTTTCTACAAAAATTTTATTATGATTTTAAAAAATAGGAAACTATTTTGTAGATTACAGTTTTAATCAAATCAGGGTAAAGAAGATTTATCAGCTGAAGTTAATCTTCCTTCTTTCACATCACTGCAAAAGAATGGCTAGTGTTAGTCTAACTACCAATGCATCTTTTCTCTTTTTCTTTTGCTAGGACAAGCAAGTCTTAAGCATACATTATTTTTATTTTTTTTAGCCTTAGTATTTTGTTTTGTTTTTAATAATTTAATGCCCTGGATTTTATATGCATACTTGCAGTCTTGTTTTGCCTTTTATATTGCTTTTTTCAATAAGATTACTTGGAGGCTACAGCTACTACGGCAGGCTCAAACAGCAGTGCAGTGGGTTTCAACATGAAGCGGATCTTTTTCAACATGAATGGCTCTTAGGCACTGTGTCTCTTCTTTAAAGAAGAAAAGCTTTTATTATTTTCAGTGTTATCAAGTGGTATTCAGTGGCAAATGTCTATCAAGAGATAGCTGGTAATAGAGTTTACTGGCCCAGATGTTTTCCTTTAGCGTGGCAGTTTTGTATACACTAGCGCAGTAGCACCTGTAACCTGTTCTAACAAGGCCCTGGTAAATGGCATAGCAGCATCAATGTGCTATTACTTAGTTTCAGCACTGATTTATCCACCAGTGTTTAGGGAAAAGGCACCCAGAAGATGTCAAATAAATTAATGTTTCTTGAAACTAGATGAGTAAATTACAATCAGGAAAAAAATGCCAGAAAAACAGGCCTAGAGTATGAGGGACAGATTGACTTTTTATGAGTCCTGGAGATATTGAACATTTCTCAGTGCAAAGTCTGCGTAAATACTTTGCAAAGTGTCCCTATGTCCTTATTCCTCTAACTACAAGAAATAAAGAACACTAGGAAAACTAGAAAGGGTGCATAAGTATAGGAGTAAGCCTGTGGTTTAGGAGCAGTTGTTGTCTCTTCATACTTAATGAATTCCTAAGTAAAAGACATGCTTTCTCGATGGCACAGTGAAGAGAGGGTTTAGTATAAGACATTGGGATTACATCCAGCAGTGAATAGTGCACTTTTCTTTTTCTCTCAGTGTATTTCAAAGCTTCTTTATATTACTGCTTATCTCTGTTTAAAAGTGGCACAAAAAAAACAGAGGGGCAGCATTTGTGGCTGTGTTTCTAAAAGAAGTTGTGAGAAAAGACAGAGGGCAGGCACAACCCTCCTCATTAATGAATGTCATGACATCAGCCAGGGGTAAAGCTTCAATTGGAGATGCATTCCAGGTCTATCAGAGATCCTGAGGGTTCCTCCAGTGTGTTCTGGGGCTGAAAATATAGCTTAGATATTCTCCCTCTCCCACTGCATTGTTCTTGGATCATGAATTGATACTGAAGAAAAAAAGGTTCAGCAACGTGGCTTTGCCAAGGTACAAGTGGTGGTGATGATCCAAATGGTATATCAGCCAGCATGCTGCAATTTATATGCCTGATTTATTCTGAAGACAGTGACAAATCAGATACTTTCCAACATTTACTTCCAAAGATACAAATGAACAAGACTGTAACTGAAGAACACTGCAGGTCAGGATTAAAATTTTATATTCAGAGATGCATGAGAAAGTTCAGTACTTGTCAAACTACAGTGCAGTTTCTATTTTAAATTCCCTACTTTGTGAATGTAGTAACACATGGGTGAAGTCTTAGGACAACAGTGGAAAGAAGAAACAAGCAATCTATGTGGGAAAACATAACAGGGCAAAGACAAGCCTGTAAATTCTAGATTGAGTTGAGGCTTGAGACAACAATTTGACAGATAACTAGCTGTGAGAAGTTTCTGCAAAAATAAAGGTGCATGAATAAGAGTAGCAAAATGCTTCAGGTTGTCATAAATCTTCTTCATGGTCTGTGACAGGAGAGAAAGCAGTTGTGGAGAGGGAGAGTTAGCCTGAACCACTGTGAGAGGCTGAGCATACCTGTTTTTGTCCTGAAAGATTTCATGCTTTCAGAACAGGCTGAAGTCGGTAACATCATCTGACTCATTGAGCTGCTAACCTTTGAGCATTTTGAAAGGAATAACCATGAGAATTTGCCTTGGTTAAGATTTAATTTCTGTTTGAGTCTTCAGAATGAGTCTCAAAATGATCAAAACTCTGGTTTGAGTCCAAACACTTTTTCTATGCCCATCTCTAATTTAATTATCTTCTTTTTCTTTATTTTACCCTTTGGGTTTTTGCTAGATCTCTTACACATACTAATAAAGTAACAGTTACTATCTAAAGGTACCCTTTTTATTCAAATTTAAATAAATTTTATGGCTCTATCTTACTTTTGATACCACAGCAATTTGTTCTGCTGGAGCAGGTTAGCTTTTTCTGAAAGGGAGGAATGGGTGAAGTGGATAGAGAAGAAAGGGAAGTTGGAAATTTAGTTCTATATATGGTCCAGTGCACACAAAATTCCCTCAGGTTTAGTGTGATGATAAGCTGTTCAGTGTTCGCAGTTTTTATGCAGCCTTTCAATTAAGCTGGGAGTTCTCTGAGCACACGTTTAGTTTGAGATTTATTTTGTTCTCCCTCTGTATGTTCTGAACTGCCTTATTTCAGTATTTTCAGCCCTGGTATGTAGATTCCTTTATACGGACTTAAAGAACAAGCAGGGCATCTTGCCATGTGTTGATGCCATGGAGGACAGAGCTGCAAACATGTTTCCAACACCAGCTTGCCAGGCAGCCACACATCCTTTCAGTGCTATGGAGATGCCTCTCGTTGCAAAAATAGTATAGGAAATTGCAAAGTATGATGAGGAATTTAATACTCAATCTGTTATGTGGATACACTGTGTTCACATATTTTCATCAACTGCCAGACCTACCATTGGGAGGGAAGATGTTCCTCCTTCTTGCTTACACAGAAGAGCGGCTGGTCTCATCAGCTCATGTTGTTACTGTGTACTGAGATGATACTTAGAAAAAAAGTGTGTTTCTTCCCACACTAACTGCGGAGAAGCAGCCTGACTGCACTGCAGGGGAAAGCTTTCTTGCCAGTCACTGCGAAGGTGAAAAAAAGTTATGAAAAAATTTGCCTTATCTGTCTCCAGCACGTTTTACTACAGGCACTGATGCCAAAATCTCTGACATCCCTCCAAACACCCTGGGGCTCCCAGGGCCACATGAAGGTAACATGGGTGCAACAGGAGGGCTGCGCTGAATTGCTTGGAGTATAATCTGTAGGAATATTGCAGCTGATAAACTGAAGCATAAGCTTGACCACTTTCAGTGTTTTCTCTCCACATTGCTCTCTACCATTCTTTGTGCACTGATAGTTGCCAGCAGATGCTGCTGTAATTCAGTGGTGCCGAATGAGTAGAAATCTAGGAATTCAGGGACTACATATGCTCCTGAATATATGTATAAAACATGTTTACAAGATTCCTAATTAAGAGTATCATTTAATTAAAATTTTATGGAGGCAGTCAACAATGACAAAAGGAGAAAACATTACCAGTTAATGGTAATGGTAATGGTAACATAGGTTGCCTTAGAAAAGACAAGACAATAACAAAAGACTGCAGTCTTGATTGTCTTTATAGAAGCCCAGGAGCATAGGAACAAAAAGAGCAGGGAGATTTGCACTTCTATATGTTTCAGAGTAGTCTTAACGAAGAGTTAAATTGTCTTGAAAGAACAATCCCACAAAATTAATTCTTCATGAATTGTGTATCTTACCTAACAGCCTCAAAGCTTATATATAATATTCATCACTGACTACATATGCCTAAAGATATTAGAAGCACAGATCATGTACCTAACTTCCTGCTATACAGAATCATGATGTTGATTGCTGATTTTTTTGCTGAAAACATCTTGTTCAGTGCCATATATTGTAAATAAAATCCATAACCTATAACACACCTAATCCATCCTAGTAGTGGGGACATTTAATCTAATGCTAATCTAATACAAGAATATTTTTTTTTCATCTCTGATTTCACCCTGTAAGTATTACAGAGAATTTTTCTTCCACGTGATTCTTAATGGAACTTTTATCTTCAGTGAATTTTATCTCACAAAAAAAAAAAAAAAAAAAAAAAAAAAAAAAAAAAGTGATATGTTAATCCTATATAACAACCTCCTCATGAAATAATTGAGTAAGATAATGATTTTGTAGCCATGGGGAAATTTTGAGATTTGTAGATCTCATTTAATTTCTGCTTTAAAATGTTACTGTGGTTTCAATTATGCTATTGTCTTTTAATGTTTCAGATCACAGTATTTCGCATGGGATCAGAAGGACACCAGGATATTGATTTAGCTATCCTTACAGCATTACTGAAAGGTAATGGAGTTTCACTTCACAGTGAGTCTGTAACAATCCAAATGGATTAACTCTGTGTCTCTACTGTGCTGGAACCTGCATTTATTGGCAGTATGTACCATACCAAGATGGTAAATTTCTACCATGAAATTGAAGTATACCTTTTTCTCTAACTGCTTTCTACAAATCTAGATCTTTCATTAATGTTTAAATAGCTACTCTTATTTCTTCCTCAGTCTTTATTCACCACCTGCAATTGCTGATGTGTCATAAGAAATGTGTTTTCTGTCAGAAGTTACTTCAGAAGATTAGCACTCACAAGCTAGGTCTAGGAACTTCTCAGGTTTACATTGCCTGATGGCTAATGGAAAATACAGGTGGAAGTTATCTGCTAAGACAAAACTACCATTATTGCAAAATGTTATCTCTAGTCATCCTAGAAAGGTATGGAAACGCTGGGATTCCCTCCAGCCTCCATAGATAGAGCTGAGAACTCAGCTTTTGGAGTGTTAGTAGTTTTGCTCTTAATGTTCTCAGATGGCTTTCTAAGCCGTTAAGTGTTACATTTATGCTCTTAAAATATTGTCTTACAAAGAATTTTCTGTTGCTAAAATATTTCCTAATCATAGTTTGTCATAGACCCTGTTCAGGCAACCTTATGTCATTGAGCTTGGCTCTCTTCATCATATGATATTATCACATGGTGCAAATACAGAAAAAGGTAAGATTTTTAAAGCTCTGGAGTATATACTCCAGATAATCCTTATCTGATGAAGGATTATTCACCTAAACTAGAGCAGGGAGGACATGCCCTTCCATTTCTATGGTATTTCTGCAGATGGTATCTGCACATGTTACAAGTATCAGTCACCATAGTAATCTTGTTGTGTCTTGTTTTCTGTTACATAGCACAAGCGATACTGATTTTAAAAACAGAGACCAAGACATACCAAACAATTTTAAAGAGCATTCTTAGAATCATTAGGGAGTACTCTTCAAAAGGTACCTGGGGAAAGCTGTGCTTCCTGAGGCTCTTCAGCAGCTTTCATCATGCTGCTGACATCCCCATGCTGGAGTAAAAGGGTACATGCTGCCACTTGGCAGGTTTGAGTTTCAGTCGTAACAAAAAAATAGTAGAATTGCTGAGTTTTAAAGTGGTAATGGGAACTAATCTTGCTCATTCCAGAGCTCTGTTTTCTGCTCAGCTTCTTCCAGTGAAAGCTGTAAGAAGTTGTATGAAAAGAAGGAGAGAAGGCCTGAATAACTTTCACCTAACGAGGGGAAAGATTATTTTACCTTTCACACAGTTTTTAATCCCATTTCTAAAATTGTACTTCAAACATTTAACTCAAAATTCTAAATGGGAGGAGTAAACAAGAACCATCCACCTTAAAAATATAATTGCAAACTGATAGATACAACCACAGAAATAAACTTGAATGATTTTTATGCAGCAGCTTCTATTTCTTTAGGCTTCGATAGTATAATTTTCTCCTCTTTGTTCATTTTGATCGAGATATTAGTGTTTGGCCTGCAAGTAACATAACTATTTTGCTGCTACTCTGTAGTAACATGTTTTAGCCATCTGCGTAGTTAAATCTCAAGGCACTTTTGATGTCTTGACACAGAAGCTAAAACAAGGTGAAGGAAGGAAAAACAAACTAATTCGAATCAAGGAACAAGAATTGTATCCATCACCAAATTTGTCTTTTCCACCACTGGAAATGTTTTAATTGTAGATTTCATCTTTATTTTAAATATAATTTAAATATACTTTGCTATCCTCAATGTAAAGCATATTCCCTTGCCATTTGTTTTTAAGGCAATCAGTACAACTGCTGATTCCTATTACATACA
Organism: Tympanuchus pallidicinctus; assembly: GCF_026119805.1. Classification (NCBI taxonomy): domain Eukaryota; kingdom Metazoa; phylum Chordata; class Aves; order Galliformes; family Phasianidae; genus Tympanuchus; species Tympanuchus pallidicinctus. The sequence goes on from NW_026294758.1 coordinate 39,429,491, forward strand.
GATACAGATTGTATTAAAGATGTCATTCCACTTTTTCTAGGTATATTCTCAACATTTGAATCCCAGCATAAATCCCTGGAAATATTTTACTACCTTGAAAGCAGTCTTCCAGGAATCTGAAAGAAAAACATCACAGGCCTTGAGTGCTCTCTGTTTGAAAAATTATTTTGGCAATATTTGGATGAGCAGCTGCATTAAGTTTGCATTCTGGTCCTGTGACTGGTTTTCTCTTACCTGTAGCATCCACGTTGCTAGTGACTGGTCCCTTCTCCTCCTCAGTAAAACCAACAAACAAACAAACAAACCTTGTTCTGTCTTCATAATAGCAGTGCAAGACATCTTAGGGAACTTATGTTATCTCAGAAGGAGCCTGGACATGTATAAGAGATGTTGACTCCTTCTTTGATATTTGCCTGCATTGATTTTGTAATCTGCTCATGGCAATAGCATCTTGCTTAAGTTAGTGTAACTAGAATTCCTGCCTCCTCTTCCCTGCTCCTCAACACCTTCTGGTATTGGAGTTATTCAAAGAAGATTGTATATCTCAGATTCCACTTTATATCTTGTTAATGTGAGATTTCTGATCACAGGGAATAAAAGTCCATAAAACTTTTTAATCAGTGTGCGCAGAGGTGAAATCCCTTGTGTTTAAACAATTCAGATATCCTTGTCTATACCATGTCTTCGTACAAAGGTTCTGGGCCAACCTGAAAGAAATCCTGCTTTTCTCTGAGTACATCCTTTCTGATATAAAATCAAGCTGATAGAGAGGCGGAGTTTTCATCCGATCAAGGCATCCAAGTTGGCAGTTTTGAGCCACTTGCATATTGATTTATTGGTAAGCAGATTCAAAGGGTGAATCTGAATTATTGTGAAATTTGTGCGTGTTTAAATTCAGGAATTAATATCTTTCACCCTTCCAGAACCATCTGGAAAGGGTGCATGAAACTGGTGTGTGATTATTTGTTCTTTCCTCACAGTCTGATGAGGATTTTGCAATTCTTGCCAGCTGTTATGTCCATGACACACACCAGTTTAATACTGATCCCACCCTGAGAAATTTGTTCAGGGAATAGGAGGAGGACAAAGACTGGGAAGCACATAATATCATTTCCTGCTTACTGTGTAAAATATACAACGAGCAAATATTCTCTTTAAATCTGACTCAGGCACACTGCCAAGGCAGGAATTCTCTTGGCCCAGATTTTCCACAAGCCCCAGACTCTGAACTAAATATGTGAGATTATTTCCTTGTTTGTTTTTGTGAGTCACTTGTTTAATCTTGTCAGCAGATCTCTCTTTCTTGGAAGTGAACTCCAGTAAGCCAGAGAATGGCATGCAAACCGATTATCAATTTATATTGCATAGATGTCACAACAGCATATGGTTTGTGAATTCCTCCTCCTTTTTTTTTTTTTTTTTTCATTTAGAAAGACATGCAAATGTGGGAAGTAAATTTCTGATTGCATGATTTTGTAGCAAGTGTATTTATTGATGCAACTTAACTGCTTGTGCTATCTTGAGCAGTTGGAACTCAAACAGCAGTGTATTTTGGCCTGCTAATTGAGCAGAAATTGTATGAGAGGGAATTTAAAGGCAGCATATGTAGGAGTGCTGAAATATCTGTGCTGTGAAAGGGCATCAAAGATCCCGATCCATGAGACTGTTGCAATGACTGAAGCATACCTCTCATATTTCAGCTTGTGCTCCAGAACCCTTCTCATTGCAATCGTTAATATCAGAAAAGAGGTGTTTTGTGGTATACATATATAACTTTCTGAGATAAGCCTTTTAGATTAATGCAGAGCTGATGTCTTCGGATGCCTTAAGCCTGTGAATAAGTCATGATTCATGGTCACTGAGCAGCCATTATAGGGTCTTGGAAGATTGTATGATAGTCTGTTAACCGTGAAATCTCTGACACGGAAGGATTAATGTTACCTCAGTCCAGTATGTTTCAGAGTCAGGCCAAATGTCTGGTTACTGCCCCCGCAGTTATTCTTGCTATCAGCTTTGTTACTGCCAATTGATTTGCTAAATTTCAGGAAGGTGCTGTCACAAAAGCAGCCCTTTCTTCAAAGATGTTGGTGTCTGTGTGACAGAAGACAATTTAAGACCTGCCAAGATGCAGAGCAGAAAGCTAATTTGGGTTGCTATACCCCCTAGTCTACTTCTTTTCTTTAAGTGATGGTTCAAAGAGGGTACTGATGTGCTCAAAAGCTTTGTAGAAGTGAATCTCCAACAGCCGTATCTGCCAATATAGGTAAGTTTTATGCCTCTTCAACTTTTTAGATTCCTGACAACTAAGCATCTTAGACCATAGCTACAGAATTCATCAGTGCTTTTACATTGTTCACAGCAAATCTTGGCTGGTGTGTATTGTTCTGTATTGCTTCAGTAATCTGGAGTCTTGCAAAGGCATAATGCTCATGTTCTGGCCTGTATCCTAGCTCATCTAGGATGCGCATTCAAGTCTATAGTCCCAAGTTTACCATCAACGTGTATGACATTTTGGTCCAAGATGTTGGACAGATTATCTGATGTGAATGGAGTTTTCACTAGAATAATCTGTTTTAGATGACTGCCTAAGAGCGTGAAGTTAACACCTGCAGGAACAGCTTTCACAGATCATTTTTTTTCATTTAATATTTCAGCATCCTTGCATTTTCCAGCATGTAACTGTATTCAGCAAAATATACATCCAAATAAAATAGTACCACATCAATCCACTGTATCTCAAATTGAATTCTATTTCTGGGAATACATGAAGGGAAGAAAGAATCTTCTGTAGTTATTATTCCTGTTGTCTAAAGCACTCTTTTGAAGAAGATAACTTTTGCTCAACCAGACATCAGAACTGAATAAATGTTACATAGATGTTAGTCATAGATTGACTAAAATATTGTTTAATGCAATAAATATGCTATCGTAATTAAAATAAGAGAACAGAACTAGACAAAGTCTGTTTTCTTTTAAAAAGAAAAGACTCCTAAAGTCTTATGAGATAAGAATAAACAAATGTGGGAATAGGAAATGCTTATTTCTGTAATAAGACCCTAAGAATTGACTCCAGTATGACCCTCTGTTTGCAGTTTATAAGACCAGTATAGACTCATAGAATTATAGAATCACAGGGTTGTAAAGGATCTACAAGATCATCATACAAGTCCAACCATCCTCCCATCACCATTGCTACCACAAGCACTAAACCATATCTCGCAGCTCCTCATCCAGACGCCTCTTGAACACTGCCAGGGATGGCAACTCCACCACCTTCCTGGACAGGCCATTCCATAGCCTGACCACTGTCTGAGACAGAAAGCTTTTTCTTATATCTAATCTAAATTTCCCCGGACATATGTTATTTACTTTATTTTTTATTTCCTAAATGTTTTTTAGCTTTTATTTGAGTGCATTCCAGTGGTAATTATGACCAAGATGAATCTTCACAAAATCACTTTTGGAGTTCTTACTGACTCAAATCCACGCTTTGGATCACCAAATGCAATCATGAAGATGATTGAAATGAGGCAGTATTTCAAGAAAGCACCACTCATGTTCACGCAAAAGAGTATTTCTTTTATTAGTGGAATTATTTTTACTTCTAAATGCTGGATGGAATTTCACCTGAAATACATTCTTTCATTTGGATGAAGTCATTGGTGCATTCTGAAATAAAATCAATTGAAACAATCATCCATGGCCCATGAGGTGTTCTGAATAAACTTTTAACATCATTTATTTGATTCTCTTTCTGTGGAACACTAGTGCCACCCACACTGACCTGAAAACCATATAGGGAAAACAGAAAAACAGAGACAGATATAAGAGTCTTTTGTCAACAAAACCTCACAGTCAGAAGGGCAGAGCCCTGACCCATACTCTTCAGCTTCCACTCTGATAGACTGGTTTGGACCTGAAGTACAAAATCTCCTTGAGAAACCATGTATTTTTCAACTTTTAGATCTTTCCAGTACTTTGCTGGACAGTGAAGTGAACTGCCATGGTGAAGTGCCATGGTAACTAGAAGAGTTTCACCTCTGAGATCGCACATACACCTTCTTGCTTTCTGCTCTCCGAATAGTTGGACTCTGATAAGCATTTAAGGCAATTCTGGTGAATGGCTGCCTCATTTCTCATGCTAGTTCCCCCTTCATGTGCATCAGAGGGCCCTGTGCTCATCCTGTAATTGGGTCTTTCCTAAAGCATGAAACAGTCCAGGGGTTCCTCAGGACAGACAGGGGATGGCTCCCTGCTGGGGATCAGAAGGTTCACCTGTAGTCTTTGTGATTTGGTTTTAGCTTTGGCTGAAGTGGGAACATTATAAGGAGCTGCCTTTATCCTTCCCTATCCATCTGACCCACTCTCAGTCCAAAATGGTTTCTAAGCCTGAAGGATTCCTGGCTACCCAGACTGTAAGCTGTAGTCAGTTTAGCAAAGTCTGAAGGTGGAACTCCCCCATCATATGTGAAGAATGGTTCCTTTTGGTGGAATCACCATGACTGCACTTGGGTTTTGGGGTTCACCCATGTGCTTCTTCCACTGCTTTCCAGAGACTTTGCGTGAGACCCCGCCGAGGTGCTCCTTTCTTGTGCAGGCATGCAGACAGGCATGAGGAGATCAAAGGGTGTTTTGAGAGGTAGTGTTGTTTGCTTTGGAAAAAAGGAGAATATTATTTTCTCTCTGTTCTAATTTTTTACTATTATATCCAATTGGGGTATTTTTACCCTTTTTTTTTTTTTTTTTTTTTTTTTTTTTTTTAATACATATAAAACTGTAGGGTCATCTTTGCCTTTCCCACAGCAAATATTATCTGTTTTTTAATGCTGTATGTTACTTGCATAAGAAACTTAGGAAAGTTTGGATGTCATTGACATCACCTGTAAGAATTTTTGACTGTACTATAATATAAAGCAACAAGAAGCTGAGTCTTAACCAAAGGATGTTCATGTCCCTTCTTGATCAGAGATCAGTGTTTTACTGTCTTCACTGCCTTCATTTTTATTTATCTTTCTGCTCTTGCATCACTTGCCTTCTTATCAGAGCTCATTTGTGTAATAAAATGCAAATGATCTATGTACCAAATAGTTCTTTCAAGTTTTGCAAAGTATTTAGCAAAGTGAACTGACTGAAAAGTTATGAGCTAGAAAATTAAAGTGTAGGCTAAGATTCCGTGGGGTCTGCTGAACTGATCTTACATTGAGGATTTCAGCAGTTGGCTCATAATGCTATATATTTTCTATGCCTCTATTTCAGTCCTCTTTCTGCTGGAACAGTGCATGATTTTGAATAGTACTGAAATGTGGACAGAACTGCTTTGAAGTAATGAAAAGCTCCTGTTTGTCCTCTCTCAATAAGGACCATTTGTCAGCATAAAATGTAATGGAATCAAGAGAAAGGTGGAGTTATTACACCTTTAAGAAATGAGCCTGTCACCTAATCTCTCTGAGTCTAGGTAGTTAAAGTGGAAGGGTTCCTTATTTATTCAGTTGATCAGTTCACTCAGGCCAGCTCTCACGGTGACACTGAAGCACGAATACTGCTTTATTGTTACAAATCGGTTAATAACATTGAAATCCTTAGTGAAACAGTAAAAAAACACAGCATGACAGGGAAGTCCCACAGTGTCCATTAAAATAAAGGGGAAAACATGCACTCCCACAAACAAATGACTCCAAGCCCATCTGCATAGATTCCTAATTATTGATGATGTGTTATACCTTGACAGCAGCTCTATTGAGTGGGGTTTCTTTTACAAGAATATCACGTGGGTGAAGGGAAATTTGTCCCACCAGGATTCCAAGGTCCAAACTGAGGAGGAATTCCTATGTTTATACAGGCAGGGATGCATAAAAGAGGTGCATAAATTGCATGTTTATTTAAATTGGTTTGGTCTGTGTGATTTCAACTTTCCAGTAACTGCTTGATGTGAGTGTGTGCCTGTGTACATCTGTGGGTGTAGGTGTGTATGTGTATTGCTATACCAGGTCAGTATCCCTCCAGGCTTCTTCTCTGGTTTCCCAACCAAGATGAGAAAAACCAGTTCGCTACACCACAAACGTAAATTCTCAAGAGGATGACGGGAACTTATTAGCATCTATGAGACAGTCTGAGAAACATAGATTTAGATATGAGAATAGGGATTTAATTCCAGGGATAATGGGAAGTTTGGCTTTATTTTAATATGAGATCAGTTGCAGAAGTGACTTGGACATCTGTGAGAATTCTGATTTAAAGGAATTACCAAGGTGGCATTTGTCTGTGTCTAAAATGTGTCTTGTTTCTTTTGTCTCCTCCTTTCCTCCCCACACTTCCTTCTGTACACACAGGAGCTAACGCATCTGCTCCCGACCAGCTGAGCCTGGCTTTAGCCTGGAACAGAGTAGACATCGCTCGCAGTCAGATCTTTATTTACGGGCAGCAATGGCCGGTATAGTATATACATGCAGCATCTTCTACAGAAAACACCTTAAACCTTGCATAACATTAAGTCCATTCTTATGGCATTGGTGGTTTTAAGACAGTTCGAATTATGTTGAATCATGTTCCCAATCAAACACAAAGTTCCCAAACACAGCAACGGACAGACAAAGTTGCAGATATTTTAATGCATTCATTCAAGGCAGTGGTGACACCTAATGATACCTCAACACTGACACCTATAGAAAAACAGGAAACAATACATTGATACTACTAAGAAATCATTCTGCAAGCTGAGAAAAACAAGTATCCGTTAACAATCATGTTAAGTTATCAGGCTGTAAACTAAAATCTCTGCTCTTCATCCTATAGTCTTTTCACTTAAAAATGCTGAAGTTGATGATGAGCAGACATCAAAAAGGTGCTGCAGAGGTGTGGTAAGTCATCACATGGAATGTGAGCACGGGAGGTGGCATTACCACTGGAGAGCTGTGGCTTCTGAGCCAGTGTTAATACTGTGCCTAGTGCTGCTCTGCCTGATCTGCCTGCTTCTCAACTGTCCTATCCTGTGCTCCAGCTACCAGCTGTGGAGAGGGGTCCACGGCCGACACTGTCCACCAGGCCTCCCTGGATAGAACTCTAGAAATGCCATAAAAAGAGGGGATGTTGAACTTTGTGGGGGGAAGTGGAGGAGCATTCTCTGGTGTCATAACTTCCAACTTGTGATGCAGTTTTTACAGTGGTAAAAGTCACCCAGCAAAGCCAGGTTGACCCTATCTTCACCCTTAAAACCCACATCTTCATTCAGAAGTTTTTGTTAGATCAGTTTTCATTACTGTGACAGTTGTTTTGTTACTGTCATGAAAATTCATATCCTATTTTTACACAAGTATTTGCATTTCCTCACAAGAAAATTATAATAAGGAAATATCTTCTGTTTAAATGTCCGTATTATATAGTTTCTAATGGTTGCTGCCCCTGAAGTCTAGTTTTAAAGACATTTACCTTTTCAGTTATGGAGTAAATAAGACTTTTTCCCTTACTTTCAATACTCAGCATAAGCATGCAACACAACATAGCAGAGATTTAAATGGTATTAAGCTGTTCCTTATCCTTATTGCTACATCATAGCAAAAAATTGTATAAATACTGCAATTTGCAGTCATTTTGCAAGCCAGAAGTTGGAAGCATAAAGTATGCTCTCATCCCTCCAAAAGAGATGTAAAAGGAAAAGTTATGCATAAGAAGACCTCTTGCATTTAGACCTTCAAATGAAATGCTATTTGTGAAATTATTTCAATTTCCTGGATGTCAAAGTTTATCTTAGTTTCAACATCACAAGCTGAGGAAAAAGCTAGTAAAAACAGAATTACAGTGAGTATTTTTGTACATGACAGATGTAGTCAATGTAAAAATAATTTTTTTCAGGAAAGCAAGATATTAGGATGATAATAAGATAGTGAGTAGCGTGGAAGTGTCATCATTAGTCTCATATGTTTCAGTTCCTTTGTCCAAATGTATTTCCTAAAGCACGTTCATCTTAATGGTCTGACACTCATTTCCGGAATGCTGCCCTGAATCTGAGAAACCAATATAGGCTAAAATTCTGATTATCTTATTCTCAGCACAGTAAATAAATCCTCAGAATTCTGTAAGGTTTGCCTGCTTGTGCCAGGGTGTCAGGAAAGCAGGGTATGGTGTGTGGTGCCCAGGAACACCCTGAATTAATCACTTGCTTTGCAGGTGGGCTCCCTTGAGCAAGCAATGCTGGATGCACTGGTGTTGGACAGAGTGGATTTTGTGAAATTACTCATAGAAAATGGAGTAAGCATGCATCGTTTTCTCACCATCTCCCGGCTAGAGGAATTGTACAATACGGTAGGGCCAACATAAGGCAATTTTCTCTCTCTATATTCATTTTTCTACCTCCCACTCGTATAACAAGGCATCCAGCATCTGATGCAGAATACTTTTTTTCGTGTCAGAAATCCACATTGCCTCTTAGCTTTGTCTCTCACATAATGAAACGCAGTGTCACTTGCTCACATAATCTGTTGTATGTACTTCATGAACTTGAGTTAAGCTTCACACAGTATTGACTGATTTCTGGTCATTGTAATTCCAATAGAGTAAACCTCAGGTTTAGGCAGGTTGCATTGTCTGGAAGACAGTAACTAGTAAGCTGGGACCTGTATGATGTACGTGACTCCTGAAGATATAAGCCCCTTTGGTTTCAGAAATCTTGCAAACATTTATCAAATTCAGACACTAGAAAACAATTAGAAGTAAACTTCCTGTGATAACATTCTGAATTTATAGGTGAAACATGATGATTTCAGGAGGGCCAAGTGCCTTTACAGTACAGGATTTCCATGTGTTTTTGTAGAATATTCAAAAAATTATAGTTTTGACTTTTAAAAATTTGTTTCCAAGTTTTATCTCTACCTTTAAGATAAATACAGAAGTATTTATTTATAAGTATTAGAACTTCTGATATTTCAACTCCAGAGCAAATTCTGACATTCAGATCTTAACTGCCTTCTGAAAGAAACCAGAGTTTGAATTGGCACAGTGGTATGAAAAAAATTCTTCAAGTGTTGCCTAATTTTGGGGATTCTGAGTTCTGCCTGTGAGAAGGAGGTTGTGGTACAGTGCATAGGCCTTTACAAAACCTTTTTGTTTTGCCAGTACTTTTTGAAGCCCTGTCACTGTAAGCTGCCGCAATGGGATTTACCCAGAAATGTTTTATATTGATGGTGACCAGAAATCAGTCTTTCGAAAATATCAAATATGAGAAGAATTCATTAAATCTGTGCAAAATATGGAGGAATAAATAACTGTGTCAACCTACACCAAGATCGTCCCATCCAATCTTTGATTATCATAATTTGTCAGATAACATCTATGTATTAAGAATAGAAAGCCTTTGAGCATTCTTGTTAGAGATGACCCCTGTAGTGCTTGCAACAAAATGAGTTTCTACACGGAGTAAATCTGAAGAAAGCCTGAAGTTCAACATCTTAAATAAGATCTTTTAGAATAAATTTATGTGGTGACTCATAGATGAGCTGTCAAAGCCAAGGAGGCCTCCAAATAGAGTCCCTGAAAATATCAGGAATACTCAAAAACACAACTGACATGAGTTTTTTTCTCCATACAACATACAATTAAAATTGTGGGAGTAATTCTTACTCAAGGCCAAGAGCTCACTGGAAGTGGAGATGCTGAGCAGAGGAAGCCTGAATCATGACCTGCTGTTCTTCCTTCCAGTCCTTCATAGAAGTTCTACACATCGTGCTAGTGCCTAAGTCTTCTATATAGGACTGTAGTTCTGAGGCAATATGACAGTTCTTGTGGTTTTCTCACAAAGAAGTCAAGTGAAATACTGCTCTTGTAACTGATTTTTCAAATTCAATTAAAAACTGATGGCAGCATATTTAAAGTGTTCTCAGTTGTCTGATTTTTAAACTGCTGAACCGACGCAGCCTTTTCAGTATTTGGTTTTACATGGTCTTTGGACAGTGCAAAACTATTGTATTCTTCTGTGTGTTTGTGTTTTGCAGAGGCATGGACCATCCAACACTTTATATCATCTAGTCAGGGATGTCAAAAAGGTAAGAGTCCAGTAGACGGTAGGTTGGAGAGAATGTCGTGATCGCTTTTTGTAGCTAGATACAGTCTCTGTATTGCATGAGCTTTCAGTCAGAACCTTCTCCTTCCCCTGCCGTTACAGAATGTCGTTTTGTATGTACTGAATATTAACTTTTTGCATACAATGCACAATTAGCAAGTTATTGGGCTTGCTTTTGCTGTGATTTTAGATGCTTGGATTATAGTGCTTCTGCTAGCAGAGTAGTAAGCTCTTATATTTCCTGTGGATTTATGCTGTTATCTGTATTCTTCCATACCTGCAACTATCATCAGTGTTAATTTCCATGCTGTTAATTAACTTCTGAGTCTGTGAAATAGCTATTACCCCTGTGTTGGATCCTAGTTTGTTGAAATGGTTCTTTGTTCTGTGTCGTGTGCTATGATGTAGCCATCTTCCTGAGAAGAAACATAGTGAAAGAGATAGCACAAGTCTCCTCTGCCCCCTTATCAAGTTAATTTTGAACATCTTAATAATATAAAGAGCCATTAGAACTGTAGGTCAGAAACTTAGGAAGGTAGAGTGACAGGGAGACTCCAAATACCTCTAGGTATTTGTTCCATGGGATTAAATGCGTTACAGCAGCAGCAACAAATTAAAATCTTCATCCTTTCAATATATGGATCAAGTAAGGAGATTGACCCTGCAACTGACCTCATCAGCCTGAATATTCTCCCTTAGCACGTGCAGATTGCAGTCTTACTCATTGCATAACTTGGACCTCAAGCCTGGCATGCTTGAAAAGGCAGATTTCTGCATGTGAGAATAGTTCAAGAGAAGACAGAAAAGGGAATGGAGAATTTTTGCAAGAGTACAGACTTTGGTGATTTCTTCTATCACTTACAGCTGCCCAGAATTGAAAGAAAACAGGGTAGGGGAATGGCAATGCTTACAAAATAGTACTTCTATTAAATAATGCTACAGAATAATTAGTAGGGGCATTTAAGGAAGTTCTGATGTTTTTCTTTGTTTGGTGTGTTACGTGGCAGTGCTGCTGTTCACTTACATGTAGTATTTTCAGTGGCATCAAAAGATATGAAATGTCTATAGAGGAAATCAGAACTGCACATTCCCTTAGTGGGAGCAGAGAAAAGCTAGAGTGCATTTAAACTGACTGCTTCTTTTAAAGCCAAGTTAACAGACTTTTTTTGTTATTAAGCATACCGTTCTTTATGTGCCCTGATGAGTTTAAAACAAATGTCTCTTTCCTTTAAAAGAGACTTTTAGAAATCCTTTCCATCTCCAGCATCACATTTCTAAGTATTTTCTCAAAGATGTAGCAATTGCTATATTCAGTAACTTAATAATATTAATCTTTATTCAAGTCCATAATGAAAGAAACAATTTTTAAGGAGTTCTTGGGGAGAAAAGAGGCCTGAAAATAGTCCAAGATCATTACTTTTGCAATGGTAGACACTGGCTGTAAATGTACTTACATTGTACATTAATGACAGTATTTGTCCACAGTAATTGCTAAATATTAGATGATTGTGATATCTCTTTAAATGCACCTTTTTTTTTTCAACTCTATCCACACTCAAAGCCTTCAGTAACTCCCACTGTATAAAGACAACAAGCACTCATATTAGAATATAGTTAGGGGCTTTGAAAACAGTCATGCTGAGGCAGCCCTCCAGCACCTTGATTAGAGAACTACACCTCTGTGGCCACATTTCTCATTTGTTCTGTGAAGAAGAAACGCAATTCACTAGGAGAAGTGTGTCAGCTCACCAGAGCCCTACACCTGAGCAGTCAGATCCCTCACCAGGCAACCAAGATGTAAATCTGTCAACAGATATGACACCAGGTTAAATAAAAACACCTTCTTGCAAATAACTTCTTAATAAGCATTGCTATTTGACAGTTAAGTCACCCACTGTGCATGAAAACCACACCATGCCTCTGATGCTAATTTTTTCCTACTACATATAAATACTGAAGCCAAATAACTAATCTGTCAGATTTAATTACAGTATCCCAGAATGGAAATACAATACATGTAGTGTGACACCTTGAGACAACACTTAGAGGTCATGCATACCAAATGCCCATTATTCTTGCATCCCAATTTTAAAATCTACAGTATGCACAGAAATGTATGCTAGAGAAGTTATTTGCCTCTAAGTCATTGCACATTTTCAAATAGAAAATGCAAGTAATATTCAAAGTACTACCTTTGTATTACATGGTTACAAAAATTAATGGAAGAACTTTTACTTTGAATGACATCCCCGTCTGCTGAATACTGCAGTGAAGTTGCACCAAGTTGCACAACAGAAGTAATTCCCACGCCCTGTTTGTGACCACGTACATACACACACACGCACACTTCATTTTCTTTGGATTTCTACATCCAAATTGCTGTGAAGACTGCAAGCCTTGGAAGTAAATTGCAGAGGCCTGGAGAAAGACTTTTAAAGAATTTACTGTAATCAAAGGGAGTAAATTTTGAATGTGTCGATAAAGCAAATCACTTTTTTATGTCTCTGCTTTGGAGAGGACTGAGTACATCTCACTTTTTGATCCTCTCAGCTCCATGGCTGCGAATCTGCCCTCATCATTTGTATCCTGACTTTTGTGGCATCATCTGCGAGGGGCACAGAATTTAGCGTACGGATTGGCTTTGTTCTTCCACTGTGCAAACCGATATACCAAGAGAAAGGAGAAAGTAGTGGCAGTGCCTGAAATCCGTTTTGTAAGTGGAGGTTGCCCTCTACAGGTTGCTTAAAAAAAAAAAAATAAAAAAAATAAAATAAAATAAAATAAAATAAAATAAAATAAAATAAAAAAAAAAACCACTCCTTTCTTGACTGAATTAGGTAAAGAATAGCAGAAATTAACAGATGGATTCCCTTTTGTAATACAAAAATGGCACATAATAAACATATCTTGTTCTCACTGTGGGTTGACACATTTTTTTCTAAGTTCTTTCTTTTGAACTGCCTCAGAATGTCTGCAGTTTCAGAGAGATGGTAGGTGTTACACAGAATTTTGAAAGTTCCTCAGAATGCAAAATTGGAGATTTTATCCACCCAAACTGAAAATGCATGTGAACTGAATTAAGATATTATAATTGATCTATTATATTTTGAATATGAAGTTTTACCAGGAAAATAATAATGTTTAATCACTAAAAAGCTTGTCTCAGCATTAAAAGGTTAATTTATTATTAACTGGGGTACCAATCACACCCCTAAACCAACCTTCTCTTCTGTACTTCCTGACCACTCTGGCTGTTCTAGAATTAGCCTATCCAAATCTTTGCTGTTCTTGGAAGTGCTCTGACCCACTTGCACCACTGAGTTTTGTATTCAGGCAGCCCAACACTATTGGGGTCACTCATAGAGTTTGCTAGTGTATCAAACATTTTGGTACATGCATAACCCCTTCCATGTATTTTTGTTGTGATTTTAGGAGATTTTTATGGTAAAGTGTTTCATGTGTTTATAGTAAGTAGGTTTAGGCACATATTCCTTTAAAATTATTTGAAAAAACTGTGTTTTCATGCCCTTATGAAATCTTAGAAGTCATAACAACTGTATTAAGGAAGTCACACATTACAGCTGAACAATTACAGCTCTCTCCTGATTACTTCCACTTCTGCCAGTGCCTTGTTCTGATGAAATGCCTTAAACATTCTGGAAACTGGAGAATATTTTAGAAAAAAAAAAAAAAACAAACAGGGTTTAATTTTCAGATTTATCTTGAATTTTCATAGAACTGGTTAGAATACAATGACCATGTTCAAACAAGCTAACCTCACATGCTAACCATAGTCCTCTTTGCCCCATCACACTGGCCAAGTTTAGGAAGGGGAAGTGCTGCCAAGGGACAGCACTGAAATGGAGTTGGCAGCTCACCTTTTGCCACTAGATTTGCTTGATCTTCCATCCCTTTGAATTCTAGCCCACTACCAGTGCCAGTGCACCACAGCATTGCTTCCCCTTTGCATCCTCAGCCTTTCAGAATGCTGCCAGAGCCTTGCAGGGACTGAAATAAGCTTTTCTCTTCCTGGCTGCAGTAGATGAGGAAGGAGAATCTTTGCATCCATTCCATCTCTTCTGCAGAGCCAGGTGCCATCTGCTTTCCATTAGTGCCTCTCTGCTCCCAATCTAATAAGCAAATTTGCAGAGAAGCCAGGCAGGCACGCAGATATTTCCAACAAGACAAGGCTGTCATAAAATTGTTCCATGTGAATTATTAACCTTCTTCTGATGATCACATAAAAACAGCTACAGGCTTACTGTGATCTGTGCTGTATATCGTTACAGAAAATGTGATTATTTTGTTAAAATGGGCTGAATTTCTTTAGCCAAAAATTATAATTTTGTAGTCCTTCTGCAATGTTGACTGTACAACTTAGTTAATTTCTTCCTAGAGTTATTTTCTCATCTTTCCAAAGCTGTCACTCGTGATTCACAGAGGGATAACTTACTTCTCTTTCCATCTTTAAATTGTAGCCACTTTTCTTGCACAATGATATATAGGACAGAGCTGTAAATCTGCAGAGTCCTTAATGAGATCTGCAGATCTTGGTGACCCACTCACACTTTTCTAAGTTGTGGCTTCTTTGCTGATGGTGAACTGCTTGCTGAACTACGAACTGTTGTCCAAATAATTCAGCACTGACTTAGAGAAGAAGAGAAATTTTACCTGAAGGCAGTCCCTTCCCATTAGCTCTCTCCTGAAACTGGATCAGAGTTTCCCTTGAAGAGTTTCCACTGGGAAACAAAAGAACAGGCAGGGTTTTATTCTGCCACCAGAGAGCTCAGGAGCACTTCACCTGCCAGGTATCTTGTCAAACCTACTGTTACTGGAGAACATAAATGTCCAGTTGATTCAGAAGCAGACTTGGGCCAAGATGCAGGAAGAGGCAATCTGTTATTGAGGTATTTTTCAGAGCTTAGCAAGCCATGTATATATGACAACTTATAACTTTAGTGTTGCTGTTTCCAGGCTTGACAGTAAAAAGAGGGATGGTTATGTGCAAGGCAATTCACAGAGTGAGGGCAATAGGACATAGATATATTTACAGTTTTTTTTCCCTTCAAAAATAAAGGTGCATGCCAAAGTCACTGGATATTCATATTCTACTTGATAGAAAGGAACAGAAACTGGAGAGTGAGCAGATGGACATATTTTGCAAAATCCTGCTAATGACTCTTGCCACAATCACAATTCTCCTATATGGAACACAACTCTCTGGCAATGCTGAAAATTAGGTAGCAGAGTTACTGTACATGGAAGAGTTTTCAGTAAAATACCCTGGGATTTCAAGGAGGGCTCATCTAGGAAACCTGCTAGGCATATACTTTTCTTCTCAACCAAAACCCCAAGGAATTAACTAGAGATGTTTTACTTTTTCCAATTTTCATACTTACCTTCGTATATACAGGTGCTTTCCTTGTGTGAAACTGTGAAATTTAAGCAGTGATATTAGTCTATTTGTACATAATTCCCAGAAGAAATGTGTAATTCCTCTAGAGTAGTTAACAAGTCTCTTCTCCTCCATTTTTTTTACCTGGAATGTGGAGGATGGGAAGGTCACTTGCAAGAGCTGCTTTCTTGTGAACAATCAATATCACATGATGTCACTTCACAGTGGCTCAGCAGTGCAGAGGAGGCAAAGCAAGGAGATGCCAGAAGAGACGAGAAATGCCAGGACAAAAGGTGTGGAGCACAGATGGTGCAGCAGAGGTGCTTTGTGACAAGACTAGAGCTCAGCAACTGTGCCTGACCTTTCCAGTGCGCTGATCCTCATGCTTTTTGTTCTGCAGTCATGTTCCTTGTTTCCCCAGCTGAAGAATATGAGTACTGTGTACTGACGTTATCTTCTGTTTCTGCAAGTTCTTCATCTTCTTATTTAACTTATGTCTTCTTTCCAAGCGAGAATATCCAGGTTTCGGTTGGATCTATTTTAAGGTGAATTAATTAACCAGCATAATAATACATTCCTGTTTTTAACTATTTTAATTTATCTTATTCTAACATCATTATAAAATGCATTTAACAATGCCAACAATAATAATCTCGTTCTCCCCCACCATCCTTATTTTTGTTACAGGGAAATTTACCTCCTGATTATCGAATAAGCCTGATTGATATTGGTTTGGTGATAGAGTACCTGATGGGAGGAGCATATCGCTGCAATTATACCCGAAAGCGATTCAGAACACTGTACCACAATTTATTTGGGCCTAAGAGGGTAAGGAGCAATTGTTTGTCATTTGTATGACTGCACCTATTTGCAGCAGTTACAGTAGTTTCTTGGATGGTTGTAGGCTTCAGAGGAAATCTACATGCATGCACTACAGGTCGATTTCCACTACTTACTTATTTCACTGCAGTGCACTGTAGTCAATCTACTTTTTTAACAAGTCTAACAAAAAAAAATATTGGGTTCAGGTGTTCTGCTGCCTTGATGAGACCAGGGCATAAGGCACATTCCTCTGGCTTTGTCCAAATGTTGCGTTTGAAAGACTCAGAGTCTTTCGGTTCAATGCCACAGGATACTAACAGAGTTAGACTTGAGAAAACTTGTGTTCTGTGAGATGCATGTATTATCTTAAGACTCATCCTCTAGACTGTGGCCTGAAGCTATGAGAACAAAGAAACACATAACTCAAAACAGGCTTTACTGGCTGCATGTGACATCAGGCAAGACAGTGGGTTCATGGCAAAAATACCATTTCGCATTTTTGGAGTTTTATTGTTTGATAGATTTCAATACTTTGAAACCAAAGTAAATTTATTATCTTTCAAAAACATCAAAGGTATTTGTTGTCATCTGTAATGCCACTGATCCAATTCAGCTTGAAGCAAAGTGTGAATAACTGTTGCCAGTAAGATTTGCAGTTCTTAGCTTATTTTTGCTTCACATTTTCATTTCATGCTTCAGTTCAGATTTTAGCAACACATACCACTAAGTATCATCCTAAGACACTATAAAGAGCAACAGCTCTGTGGAATGCTTCCAGCCAAACACAGGAGAAGAGAGGGTTTTTTTGGTTTTTTTTTGTCTCACATATTCATACTTCACTATTGAGAGTAACAATAGTAATTGTAGCTATTGGGAAAGACTTCCATGTTCCATCAGGATAATCATTTCAGTAGAGACTTCGCAGATACTGGCACAACACGCAGAGCAGCTTCGTAACAGTCAGTAAAGGTGTGCAAGGGAAATGGCCAAGATACTAAAGCACTCCAGAGAAATTCACTCGTGACAGTGACTCTTAGAAGTAATTCCTGTTTCCTTTCTATGAGAAGCCCCCTAGGCAGATCGAATTTACATTAGATTCCAAATGTATGTTTTCTGTTGTTCATTTTGGTGAAATAGAGTCAAATTCAAGTTAGAATTAAATACATGCATGTAATTAATTTATTTATATATGTGGAGTATATTAAATAATAATTCATTATATTGAGAGTATTTCATTATATATTATATATTGTGTATTATATACCCTATATCTTATAATTACGTGTTACATGTGTAATGTATATTATATGCATATAATATATGTATACACACACAGTTGTAATTTTTCTTCACATTTCTGGGAGAAATAACATTTTTTTAACTTTTTCATACAGCCAAAAGCCCTGAAACTGCTGGGAATGGAGGTAGGTGAACCTGTGATAAATCTTAATGTATTTTCTTTCTTTGACATATCCGAGTTAAATAAAGATAATTTTTAGGTATGCTGTAATGAAAGCACCCATAGCCGCTTTCAAATTGTGAAGGAGATTTGTGCCACACTGGTTGTGTTTTTCATCCAGATAACTTGATTATGCAAGGCTTGGATTTAGAAATATTTCTTAAAAGAACTCTAGCCGGTAGACAAAAGAAAAGAAGGCTCTGCCCCCTCTGTGGATCAGTTTTTTTCTGGTGAAGATTAAACAAATTGTTACAGTCTGTTAGCCTGTGCCACATTTCAGATCACTAGGTAGCTTAAAAAGGATTTCAGAGCTGTTGAATGAGACGGAAATCTTTACATGGGCCAAATTTTCATCAGTTTTATTGGCAGT
This sequence comes from Tympanuchus pallidicinctus, assembly GCF_026119805.1. Taxonomy (NCBI): domain Eukaryota; kingdom Metazoa; phylum Chordata; class Aves; order Galliformes; family Phasianidae; genus Tympanuchus; species Tympanuchus pallidicinctus. The sequence continues at coordinate 39,447,588 of NW_026294758.1, forward strand.
TCTAAGTATCTGATGGTTCAGAGATTGCAGTATTTTCTCATTTGTTTATTTTGTACTATTACTCATTTTGCTGTCTGCAGGTGTGGCACAGAACAGGTCAGCTTGTTTAATAAAAACTGCCTAAAATCATAGTCACAGAATGGCTTAGGTTGGAAGGGATCTTAAAGATCACCCAGTTCCAACCCCCTTCCATGGGCAGGGCTGCCCCCCAGCCCAGCTGTCCAGGGGCCCATTCAACCTGTCCTTGAGCAGATCCAGGGATGGGGCACCGTGGCTTCTCTGGGCAGCTGTGCCAGGGCCTCACCATCTCTGAGTAAAGAATTTTCTCCTGCTAACCTAATCTTACCCTCTTTTAGTTTAAAATCATTCCCCCTTGTGCTATTGCTTTTGGACACTGTAAAAAATCTCTCCTTTCCTACTTAAAACCTCCCTTCGAGTACTGAAAGGCCACAGCGAGGGCTCACCAAGCCTTCTCTTCTCCAAGCTAAACAAGCACAAGTCCCTCAATTTTTTTTCTTAAGAGGGGTACTCCAGCCCTCTGATCATCTTAGTGGCCCTCCTCTGGACCCTTCAAACAGCTCTACATTCTTCCAGTGTTGGCAACTCCAGGCCTGGACACGGTGCTCCAGGTGGGGCCTCACAAGGGCAGAACAGAAGGGGAAAATGACTCCCTTCACCCTGCTGGCTACTTCTTTTTTGATGCAGCCCTGGATGCAGTGGGCCTGTCAGGGTGCAAGTGCACACTGCTGGCTCACATCAAGCTTTTCATCTACCAGAACGCCTGAGTCCTTCGTACAGCTGCTCTCAAGGAATTCTTCTGCCATCCTGTAGGCAGACATATCTGGGATTGCCCCTACCCAAGTGCAACACCCTAGGCTTTTGAACCTTTTAAAACCTTATTAGGTTCATATGAGAGCACTTCTCAAGCTTGTCAAGGTTCCTCTGAACTGCATCCCTTCCTTCTGCTATATCAACAGCACCGCTCTGCTCGGTGTCATCAAATTTGCTGAGGCTACACTCAATCTAACTGTCTAAGTCACTGGTAAAGATGTTGAAGACTTCAGTCCCTCTTGTTACCAGCCTCCATCTAGGCACAGAGTCACAACCCTCTGTCTGTAACCATCTAACAAATTCTTTATCCACTGAATGGTCCAATTTGGCTAAAATGTGATAGAAACAAAAGCATAAAGTCTAGTTGTGAAAAGAAAGTAGAACTGGAGAAAGAAGGGGCAAACGTAGTAGAAATATAAAATGGGAGTGTTGCAAGGTGATTCTGACTCTACTGAGAAAATAAAGTGAAAAAATATTAGGAATAAGTAGGAAGTTCTAAGAAGATGAGAGCATCCCTTGGATGTGTATTGTCCAGAGGAGGAACAGGGTGGATGTATTATAATGTTGTAATTGAAGTGAGTGCTTAACTTTATTTTAATTGTGGCTGTTTCAAAATGTCTCTGGGCATTGTTCAATGGTACTTAATGTTCTCAGGAAGTAAGGGCAGTTCAGAGTCCAAAGTTCTTTTTCCCTGAGTTGAGGTATAGGATTATTGGCTTCTTAGTTATTGTACATGAAACTGTACTTATAGCCTTTGTTTTATGTTGTTGAATTTTTTATCCAAAAAAAAGCTGAAGGGATTGCATTGCAGGTAGTGCATTTGACATCTCTTGTACTGACTCCAAAATATTGCATGCATAGATTGAATTCCTTCCCTGAGGAAAAAAATTTCTTTGCAATTCTCACAGGACGATGTCCCTTTACGACGAGGGAGGAAAACAACTAAGAAAAGAGAAGAAGAAGTTGATATTGATTTGGATGACCCTGAGATAAATCATTTTCCCTTTCCGTTCCACGAGCTGATGGTGTGGGCAGTGCTTATGAAGCGCCAGAAGATGGCTCTCTTCTTTTGGCAGCATGGAGAGGAGGCTATGGCTAAAGCACTGGTGGCCTGCAAACTCTGCAAAGCCATGGCCCATGAGGCATCAGAAAATGACATGGTGGATGACATATCCCAAGAGCTGAACCATAATTCGAGGTAGATATTCCTCCATGGGCACTTTCCTACATGAAGTAAAAAATAAACGAAGTGAGAGGGTGCTGATCTTGCCTTTCACTTTTAAATTGTAGGGAAAGTGCAGTCTCTTCGGAGAAGGTCTAATTGATTTTCAAGCAACCTATCTGCAAAAGATGCAGTGTTGCTAGCAGTACAACTTCTTAAGTGACTATATTGCATGTTTTCTCTCTGAGTCCCCACTAGGCATTCTGTTCATCCCAAACAGAACAACTGTTGAAATTGTTCTCAGCATCATATGCTGAGAGAGGTGGTGATTAACCAACAGCTCATACTTAGTTGATCAAGCCAACATACTAAATTTCAAAGTAATTCTTTCCGATATTAAAAGTCTGAGACATTGAAAATGGTGAGAATTCAGAAAAAGATGCTGTTCACTGCTCTTTCATAACATCATGAGCAAATAGCAGAGAAGCAGTCCTCCAGGCTGCAGATAACCAATGGATTTCAACCCAAAAATGTCAGGAAAGTGGGCAGGCAGGTGGGAGCAGACAGCTGGTAGGTGTGGGTGCTCAGCACAGTAGCACAGCTAAGCTGGGCGACTTATATATATATCCCTACTATTAATGTGTGAGCAGTCAACATCATGATTTGCATGATGGTGATACACCCCTTGCAGAGGCTGCCACTTATTCAGGGTGTTTTCTGCAGCAGATCGCATGAGCTAACAGGAATGATTGGATGTCCCTCTTTTGCAGGGACTTTGGCCAATTGGCAGTGGAGCTGTTGGACCAGTCATACAAACAGGACGAGCAACTGGCAATGAAACTGCTGACCTACGAGCTGAAGAACTGGAGCAACGCCACATGCCTGCAGCTCGCAGTGGCTGCTAAGCACAGAGACTTCATTGCTCACACTTGCAGCCAAATGCTGCTCACAGACATGTGGATGGGTCGTCTCCGGATGCGCAAAAATTCTGGCCTAAAGGTCAGCACTGTTTTAAAATTGAATTAACAGAGGAATTCTAGTAGATGATGATGGGGCTTGCAGAACATCAGTAATAACTGTCTTAATGAACATTATTTTGGGGTGCTTATTCATAGCAACATTAACCAGAATATATTCTTCCTGTGTTCATCATTTCAGAGAACAACTTGTCACTAAACCAAGCTCAAAGTTCATTATCATTTAGGTTTTTATTACCTTTCTCAGTACTCCTTCCCAAGTCAGAGTTACCAGAAAGAAAACAGAGCCAGATTAGTACGCTGTGGAGTTAGCCAAGCTTCTGAAACATAAATAAAAAGAAAGATATGAAAGTGAATTAACTGCTAGTGAAAGGTGCTGATCCAGCAGCCCTCCCCAGAAGAGGCCAGAGCAAGCAGCACGTGTTCTTGCAGTCCCCAGCTGCTCTGCCTGATGACTGACCCAGAGGGACTACCCGAGGGGATCTGGAGGATAATCCAATTTCTAAAGCTGCTTAAGCTTTACTTCCACCCGCAAAACTGCTAACAGAGCAAGGTGGGTTCCGTGAAGTGAATTTCCATCCAGAAGAAGCCTGAACTGGCCTCTTTCACCTTAACCAACGTGCTGTGCTCATCAGTCAGTACAAAGCCAGGAATTGCCTCCTCCTTCCTCTGATAGAGAAAAACTTTCAGGGAAAGGCTTCTCTTTCCCATGTGATTTGTGTGTGAGAAGTGGTAATAGCTCAGTCAGTTTGTTCGGTAATGGTGAGAGTGCTGTTAAGTGCATGCATCATTATCATTCAGGTCTAATCCAGTAACAGTGATGAACGGCTGTGACTAGTAGGATTCTCCCTGCCCTACTGCTGGAGGAGTGTTTAGATGTCATTCTGCTTACAGACAGAAAACATTCTCATGTTTGGAGGCATTCTTACTATTTTCCTGACAGGCCCTCTGCCTTCATTGGGGTCTGCTGCTCTGGTCCATGTTCAGCTTCATAAGTAGACCACCTGGGCAGGTACAGTCTCAGCAGCACCTCATTTCCCACAGCATGCTTTCATGTTTACAGCTCTCAGCTATGAAGCCATAAAACAGACCTTCCTCTCACAGTGGATAACCAAAGGTAACAGATGCTTCCTTTTGGCTTCTCATAACAGGAGAGCCTCAAAAGGATCCTTTACTCAGTTCACAGTCTGTGTTTTATGTTACTTGAGTTCATTAACAGAGCCTGTTTAAAGGTAAAGCAAGCTACAAAAAGCAGCACAGCAAAAGATTAATTTGCAAGCATGAATCACAGACTATTTCCCACAAACAATTTTCTCATATTGAAACTGGCAAAAGGCAAGAGCCCTGTTTCCCGAGAGTCCCACCAAGAGGGGCAGCACCATCAGTAAGGTGAGAGGCTCTTTGAATCCTCCCCAGTTTCCAGAGCAAGCAGCCCCCAAAGAGCTGTCTATGCCATAAGCCTCCTTGGCAAGGAGCCGCGTGCAGGAGCAGAATGGGTAGCCCAGCACTCAGCTTGTCCACAGCAGGGCATGGCCTGCATTCTTCTAACTGCAGTCAGTGAGTGTTGCTAGTGAGAAGCACATGCAGTCACCACCCTTGACCTGCTGACAAGCTGATGTCTGGTTTCACTGTCAATTAAGGAGAGATGTATAATAAAATTGCTTTTCCTGAGATAACAGCATAAACAAAAGAAGTTGTTGTACTTTGTGTACAGACTGTCCACTTCTTTTTGTTATGATATCTCTTCAGTTTTTCTACAGAGTTAATGCCAAGTGTTGTTCATTGCATATATCCATACAAGGGAAATATAGTGTCTTCTGCATTCCCTCTGCATAAGAGAGACAAGGCAGAAAAGAAGGAGCTGACGTTAGCGTAAGCATAATGTGGGCTGCCAGGCTAGTGAAGCCAAATCTAAGGGGACTGCATAGCTGAGAACAACAGCATTTGCTATCACTGGCTGTGCCTCATCTCCTCAGATCCACACATTTATGCCTTCACTACCTGCATACATTAAACATGTATGTGTTATCTTTCTCTGTAGAAAAGAAAAATTCTTGCATGTCATTTACAGTGACATTCCCCATTACATAAAATGCAGAAATCTGCAATTCTGAGGTCTGAACACACCCATGGTTCCATATGTCACCCTACAAAGTATTTTGCAGATGCATTTGAAATGTAATAAGCATCTGATGAGAAAGCAGATATTCGGGAGAGGCAGTTAGCCATAGCACTCCTATCAGTGTTAATAGAAGTTACACACTTTGTTTCACTACAGAGATCTGAAAACATTACCCCAAGTGACATATACTCTATTGCCATAGAAACTCACATTTGCTAGTGTATTCCTCTTCTCAGATGTCCAGAGGGAGCTGTTCCATTTGACACTAAGTAACCATCATGATTGTAATCTGTTTACTGTGATGATTACTGTTGTCATTATTATTATTGCTTTAGGTAATTCTAGGAATTCTACTTCCTCCTTCAATCCTCAGCTTGGAGTTCAAGAACAAAGATGATATGCCTTACATGTCTCAGGCCAACGAGATCCATCTTCAGGAGAAGGAGCCAGAGGAACCAGAAAAACCAGTGAAAGAAAAAGAGGAAGAGGACATGGAGCTCACAGTAAGAGCTGACAACAAATCTCCAGACTTACTGCTCTCAGTTTGCTGTTCTGTGGATGTTGTAGGTCATTTTATGTGCTTGGCAAATGATAGGTGGCCACTCATAACTCTCCCATCTCTGTGGCACAAATCAAATATCGTTGTGTCCTGATGTTGCAGCAGCACACAGTGATGTTGAAGCATCACTTTGTAATGTAATATCTTCATAATTTGATTTGGTGCTGCACTGTCTGAAATAAATTTAAGGGATTTCAGCACTCAACCATGATAAATGAATGGGCCTCTCTAGTATTAATGATGCACACCATTTATTTTTGGATGGAAATGCCCAGAATCGTGTGGAAACTAGAGATTTGTTTATTCTTTTTAGTTAACTAAATTAGAGAGCAAGTGTACAAAGAGGAAAGAAAGGTCTGAAGATATTTTTCAAAATTCTTCGTGAATTTGTAGTCAATGCCTCTCACACTAAGACGTGCAGTTTTCAATCAACTGAATACACTGACAAGTAGCTAGACAGCTCAACGCTTGGTAAGAGTTTCTGTAGCTCAGAAGAATTTTGCAAGGAAGGTTAGATTAATGATTTACAAGACAAAGAGGACCAGATAGCTCAAGCTCTGAAAATTATACATGTATCAGCAGTTAAAATTATCAAGAGTGAAAATTATATAGCTACCGAGTGTTGTCAGACCTGCCTCACCTTAGTTTGATTTGGTTTCTTAATTTTGATTGTGATATCTTTTAGCAGGCCTTAAACAAGTCTTTCAAAGTCAGGATAAAGGAGTAGAAGTAGAAGGGACTTTCCTGGTTAATTAAAAAAAAAAAAAAGGCTATTTCCCACAGGCAAACAGCCGGAGCTGCCCTCAGGAGCCTGTCTGCAGGCAGGCAGAAGGACCTGTCTACAGGACCCAATATGCAGGCAAGCTGAAGGAGCAGCCCACAAGACCCACCTGCAGGACCCGTTTGCAGGCAAGAACCTGGCTGTTGGGAAGGACCACAAGCCAGAATAGTCACAATGGGCTGTTCTGCACTCATTAGCTATTATTGCAATTTACTACTCCTGGCTTCTGATCCACTCATGAAGTGCCTATTCAAATCATATAAGCACTTCATAAACTGCCTTTTTTCTTGGCACTGGGGAGAGATTTGGGGAGGAATTCATTTTCATCTTTCTGCAGTTAACCCAGCTCCTGGTTTCTTGTCTTCAATGCTGTCTTCCCTTTTTACCTTCTGACTCCTGCTACAAGGAAGTGATGCATCAAACTGTATATTCTTTGCCAGATGAATCTTAGATTTTCCCTCCCTTCCTCTTTCAATGTGCTGACACAGTCCGATGGTTCTTTCCTATCCTTGACTCTGCCCTTCTACTCCCTTGAATTTGTTTCATCATTCTAGTGAAGTTTCAGGGGGATGCACCTTTTTCTGTAAATGTAAGGAATACTGCCATGATGTTCACAACATAAAGAAGCAAGATCTTTGGAACACTTCTTAGCTAAGGTCTTTGTTGTTTGTTTCTGTATAATCTGTAGTGTAGACTTCTTTACATGGATTTTGATATAATACCAGCTATGCCTTACTATGGTAAGGAGGGGTATATAAAACAATCAGAGATCTTTGCATATGTTTCTGTTGTTGGATACTTAATTCTCTTAAGGCACTATGTCAGGAAGAGTTTTCCTACTAGCATGTTCTACATAGAAGAAGACGAGTGGAGTAAAATTTGAGTTGTCCTGACCTTAATCAAATTGCCTGGCCAACTGACATCCCATAATAAAAAGGCATCTCATTTGGGAAGTGCCTTTGGGAAGTCCCACTTTTGCCATGTTAATAATACTCAGTCCAATAAGATTATCTGTAACACCCACTGCAAAGCATTTGTAAGATAATCTGTTTTAATAACTGATATTTTGGTTTGATGACTAACTTCAATTTTAACCAGTTGCATTCAAAATAAAGTGCATGTTTTTCTCCTTTTTTTTTTTTTTCTGTTTGTTTGTTTGTTCATTTTCAGGACTAACAATTAGATTCTTTAAGGGATTACTAGAGTTTTATTTGTTTGCTTCATCTGGACTGCATTTGTGCAGTGTAGATGAGGTATACACAAGGTAAGGTGATTTTTTTCACTGTTTTAACACTTAGTTTGCACAGAATTATGCAATCACAACAGCAACAATAAAGTAAGTCCCCACATGGGTGCAGAGTATGTGTTGATTTTATGCTCCTCTCAAAGAATCTGATATGTAGGTGAACATTTGGCTATACTATGTAAAGATGAATAGTTTATTTACTATAAACTACTTGTTACTCACACCTGCTTTTAGCTTCATAGCAGATATTTGAGAGTGCTGGGCACACATTTCTTTAACACCTAGATGCTAGGCAACAGGCTTTCCTTATAGGAGCTACTCACAAAACCAATCTCAAATATTGCTGTCATCACCACTCCCTCAGCACCAAGCAATTTACCACAATTTATAGATGGAGTTCCTGGTTATTAATCCTGAATATTTAGACGTACCAGAGCAGAAGGGCTAAAAATCTGAAGGGCAGGGACATTTTGTGGTTAGCTGCTAGCTTTTTGGCTATTCAGAAACACCAGTGGTCTAGCCACATCCCAAAATGATACTGTTTCTGGAAGCAGTAACTAGAAGCATCATAATCCTTATGTGGCCTAATTGTTCCCTTACAGTATTTCCCCAGTAAATGGTGTTACTTCACAGTGCAGAATAACTAATCAAACTCCTTTAGAAGATATTTTATTTGCTGCTTTGTTCTATTTTCTGCAGAGAATAGAAGGTTTGGATTTCCGTGGGCACTTATAGTCTTGAGTCAGGACTATCAGCAGGAAAGCTGGTTATGTTGGCCTCTGGGCATACATGTATCTTATCCATAGTATCTATGTTTAAATTTTTCTCCATGGCAAGAGCTCAATGAATATCTAACCAGTAAAACTGTGGTTCTCACCCTAGAAGTGGCTGAACACCAGTGCAGTCAGACCCACCTCCAGCTTGTCCACCCATTAGGGTATAGATGCTTGTAGCATCTCACATGCCAGAAGTGAGACACCCTGTAGTAGGCGACTACTACAATCAAGGCAATGCAACAGCACCCCTGCAGCCCATATGAAAAACAGCAGTGCAAGGTGCCGGGGCTCATGCAGCAGAAGGGCCAGCATTGGCCTTCTCCATAACAAGGAATTTCCTCCTCATTAAGCTCAGAAGCTTCACGTGCTTCTGCTGTGCAACTGCTTCAGCACTCTGCATCTCTTGCTGTGGTCAGCAGTCAGGAGGACTGAGCTCCTGGTGCTTTATCTCTTCTTCATCTTAAAGAACCTGAGCAGGTGAAAAACCTATAACTCAAAGGCACTAAACACTTTCTCCTGCCAGTAGTTCAATGCAGAGAATGATTGCTCTAGAGCAATTAGCATGGAGCTGCACACCACAGGGTGCAAGGGGTTGTTCAGGGAGAGGTAAGTGGTAAATCCACCCAGCTGTGTACCATTTCCACACCAGTTTCTTTGTGAGTACATGTTAAGTCTATGTGCAGCATGTACATTTCACTAAGGATAAACTATGAAGAGCTTGTGGTCATAATAGCTGGACTAAAACTCCCATCATTTAATTATAAAAGAAGATTAAATTATCACTAGATCATTAACATAGGTTAATGCAAAAAATGCAGAGCCCAAAACTGCCCTGGTTCTTTGTCAATGATCAGTCCTAAACTAAATGAAACAAAAGGGAGAAGGAGGGAAGGAAACAACAATGAACCCACCAGCATCCTGATTAGAAAATCTCCATGTAAAAAGCACGCAGGCATCAACCCCCTCAGGCTACAGTGATGCAGTTGTACAGTAATTTACTGTTACACTGCTGTCAGGCTTACCTTGCATGACTCATACTGAATCATGAACAAAACTGTGTATTAGAGAAAGAGATGTCGCCCACGCAGAGCAGTGTCTTCAGTTATTCCCACCCTCTTGCTTTCTCCTTCGAGTGGAAACACATTTGTTTGGCATTGCAGCTATTCTGTTAACACTGTGACTGAAATTATTTCTGCGTGTCTCTAATTGGGGAGGATTTTCGAATTGTTAATACCGTGATATAATTAACAGTGGGAGACATTAGGTCAAATCTAATCCCTGGCCATCTCAGAGCAATTCCCCATCTGTAGCATGGAGGAGGGGAGAGGTTAGTACAGTACAGTACACCATTAATTCAAAAACATAATGAGATAAAATTAGAGCATCATTTATTAACAAGAAAGCAGTAACAAACAAGAAATCAGCATCCATGTGCATAAATCCATGTACTGATGGAACATTATCCTAAAATCACACACAACTCATTCATTTCAGTGAGAACTGAGGGACTCTCAGAATTAGTAAATACATATAGTTGTGAAGAATTGTAAAACAATCCCCTTTGCTAAAGCATGGCACTGCTCATTTGTTTAAGCTGCCAGCATTTATTTCCACTCTCCTGCAAAATTCTTGGGCACCAGAGGACAGCAGAGACAAAGCCTTGGGAAAAGCTGCAGAAATATCTGAAGCGCCAGATGGCAGTTTTCTCTAAGACAGTGTCAGGAGGTAGAGAGAAGCAGGGAAATTGCTTTCTTAGGGATAGAATATTTTCAAAATATTTGAATTCTATTGCACTTTTTTTCCCCAAAAAAATCATAACCAATCCTTGTTATAGAGTTGGGAATCAGTTTGGTTTTGTAGATTTCAGATAATAATACTTGGGCTTTTGTGAAGGTGGTATGGCCTCTGTTACTATAGTTATACACAATACATCTCATGTTCTTGCAGACTGTCTGCTCACCTAATGAGTACTTTCCTTCTCTCCTAAGTAGATACATCTTTTTCCTTTCTTACAAAAATATCAATGGACTTTAAAGGGTTTTAAAGTGCTCCATGAGAATCATCAGGAAGTTTCATTGATTTTTGAATATGCTTTGTTTTACTTACATTTATGGGGATAAGCTTAGGAATCTGCAGGCATAAAAAGGTAAATTAAATGGGTAAATTAATTAAAACATGTTTGTTTTGGTATTATATGCTTGTGTCGTGAATCTTTGTTCTATTTTATTACAAGTTTGAAGGGTAACATAGGTGGATGGTCAAATTCAAGTATATAAGAGACCGTATGGACAGTAATAACAACAGTGAGAAAAACTAATTGCATATTTGATTGAAATAGAAATAATAGCAAGCAAATGTCTAGAATCATAGTCTCAATAATGTTACAAATACCTAAAATGAAAGACAAAAAAGTTGACCAGTTTATCATTACAGCTTGCTCTTTTGTGGGACCAAAGACTTGTAGAAATTGCTCCACATGAGACCTACAAGGGAAAAGAAAAACAATAAAAGATAAAGAAAGAGGGGGAAAAAAAAGAAAAAGAAAAAAAAAAAAAGAGAAAAATTGTGATTCTTCCATTTCTTACTTACTTTTAAAAATGTGAGAAATGAGAATTGAGAATTGCAGGGTACTAGAATCAGATGAAATAGCTCAATAACTCATCTGAAGTTGATTAGTTACATAAGAATGCCCTGAACAACCTATTGAATCTGAGAACACAGAATAAAAGAAGGACCTTTTCACTGAAAGATAATCTGTCTGGCATCTCACTGCTTTTTTCAGTGACTTAATTTTCCACATTTTTAAGTTGTGATGAGAACACTCTTACCTTTAGGGATGTTGAACGTGTAGCTCATTTAACATAAATGTACAAAAAATGATTTGATCTACTTGTAGAAAAGGATTAGAAAAGCATTTCAATAAAGGCATCATGATGCAATCCCTGTGTACTTAGGATGGTTGCCTCTTGATTCAAGCAGTTGCTTTCATGTGCCGAAGTGCTGCAATCTATAGCTCCTGCCACAAACTAAGTAGTAAGAACTTGCTCAGGGCACAGTGACCTAAAATCCACTATACAATACTATTCACGAAAGATTTGCTTTTAAGAATACTTAATAGATCAATCTGTACTCTAAACACAAAGTGAAACCTTTTATTAGCATTAACTTCAGAGTGCGTGAAATGTAGACTCTCCTTCCACTTCTCTTTGAAGCTGGACAAGACATTAAGAGTGAACACAGAGTCCATAGCTCCCTGTAGATCTTCAGCAAGTCTGAAGTTCAGTGGTTACAATGAAGTCAAGCCAACCTGAGGTAGTACACGAGCACACTAGGACTTCATTATAGAAGAAGGTGTGGAGATGTAGAAGGACCTTTTGATCTAAAGCCCTGAAATCGACTGGTCATTCCTCTACATCCATGTGAAGTTCATGGCCCATGGGATCATGGCTTGCAATGGATCCTATGATCAACATGAAAACAGTCCTTAGCTTCATTGCTCCCAGTCCAGCAAATGCTAATTCACATTTCCTCCTGTTCTCTTTCAGTATCAACCTTCCGAACTTTTCTTTGTTTAAAAACAAAACTTATCTGTTTTCTGTTTGCATTTGTTTATTGTACATAATAAGAAACTGTTGTCAGGTAAAAAATCTTTCTGTCTATAAAGACAAAAGGAGAAATGTTCTCCATATCTCATTTTTTGTTCACCAGTCAAGGAGTTCACTACTGCTGAAGTTTTACTGTTGCAGTTTAGAAGGAACTAAACAGCAGCGTTTGCCTCCGTAAAAGATAGTCTGAGAACAAAACATTTTGCACATAGCGATGGCCATCTGATTTTGTCTAAAGATAAGAAATCAGATAAGCTTTGAAAAGTTTCCTTTTTAATTTTTTCTTTTTAAAATACCTTAATTTGTCCTTCAGCAATAAAGAAACATAAGGATGTCTGTTTTTGTAGGCAATGCTGGGACGGGGGAATGGAGAATCCTCAAGAAAGAAAGAAGAAGAAGAAGTACAGAGCAGGCACAGACTGATTCCTGTTGGAAGAAAGATTTACGAGTTCTACAATGCTCCCATTGTCAAATTTTGGTTTTACACAGTAAGATATCTTTTTTGTTATTCTGCTGCTCCTTGGTGTTTCTGTGATTCTATGATTGGGCTGAATGGACAAGTACTGACACTGAATTAAGATCAGATTGTGTATTTCTTTGAGAGTCTTCATCTGTCTGCATTGGAGGATTTATCCATAAAGAACTTAATCTTTTGTGGTCATCTAGCACTTGCTAACCTAGGAGTTTCAAATGTTCATTCATGAACTTAATGATTAACTCTAGGTTATTCTTCAAGTACAAGTAGCTTGCTGAAGTCAGTGTGCCCAAAGAATTCCAAATAGGAGAATTCCCAATACTAAGCCCAGCAGGAGGCTGATTTTAATCAGGATATCAGATAACATAATGATGGATGAAAATAAGAAACCAGCAGAGCATATCTTTCCTTGGGACATTTTTGCTTTGTTGTTTTACTAGTCTGCAAATGCCTCTGTCTAATTAAAGTGTTGCTGTGAGTAGCCGTAAGGTAACAACACTATGAAAGCAGTCAGTATATATTAAATTCTGTCTAACCAGTCCAATATCCCTGTGTTATAAAGAAGCAGACAGTGCACATGATATAGAAAACAAACAAACAAACAAACAAGGTAATATATTTTGACTATAGCAAGAAATTGTCAATAACTTTTCTAGGTAATCTCATAGGTAAATTTATCATTGCCATATTGAAGTTATTAAATATACAAAGCTTTTTGTTGATTGGTTGTTAGGAGTATATATCAATTACTTGCTATCCAGCTGGAATCAGGGATTGGAAAGGATTCCGTTAGGGTCTCTCCTACATCAGGTATTGTTTGATATTTTCACTCAAAACTTCAATTATGAAGTTTTGCAGATGGCACTGCATTATATTTATATTATAGAAAGATGAGATCAAAAAGTAAAACAAACACAGAAATGAATCTTTTCAGTCTACTTAATTAGAGTACTGTAAGCCATTTCACTTTATGCATCACATGACAGATGTGGACTGGTTTGAAGGCTACTAACAAAAAAGAAAATAAAAAATTTATCCAGAGGTCTGTAAAATACAACTTAAGGGGAAAGACTTAAGGAAGTGAGGTTATTTTCTCTAGGAATAAAATGACTGCAGAAGTTCTGTCTTCAAATACATGGTAGTTGCTGAAAAGAGGAATAGAATCCTTGCTGAATATAGCTGCAGCAAGACAGTTGTTGGCAAAATGTTAGGAAACAGCTTTTAACTGTTCTGAGTCATATTGTTATAAATTGTGTAAGGAAACAGTAGATTCTCCATTGTTAATAATTTCTAAGTCTATCTTATCAAAACATATGTCCAATATGGCACATTGCAATTAATTCCACATTGGCAGTCTGGAATTGGCTAGTTGATTTCTCATGGTCCTTCCCAGTTAAATTTTCAATCATTCTGCTGAATGCACAGCAAATCACAAAGAAATGAATTTCTCTCCCACCTCCTGAAGATGACTTAAAAGAAAAAATGCATTACTGGAATCCAAACAATACGTCTACAGACAGCAGGAGCAACTCACATCTACAGAGATCAAACTGTGGTAGACTGCTTATTCTAGCAAATAGCTCCAGTTTGGCAATTGGAGTTACTACATGCTGAACTGTAGCCATTAAAGGTTAATCAGCCCAATGAATCTAGAAACTGCTCAGCAGCAGCTTAGTCTCATTATCAATTGCAATATGTATTATGCATAACCAGAAAAGTCTTTTCACTGTAAACAGAAAGAAGCATCCTGGCTTTCTCTGTTATTTCAATTCTGAAATAGGAGAAAGAAATCAATATTGTGTTTCCATTTAGACCTGTTTCTACAGTTTTATGTCCTGAGGCAGATCTCATTCGAGGTCACTTATTAAAGGTGGATCTTGGCTGTCCTGTGTTTCAAGAGCAAATTAAGGTGCATTCTGGTTGTAGTTCTTGACCAGTTGGCTATATTGAAAAGCAAAAAGAAAATAACTCAAATGGGATTAGAGTTGCACAGCCTAGCTGCCTTTTCGCAAGCATATAGACAGAAATGTTAATCCTAGATTTCAGAAGCAGTCCTCAAAATCTTACATCTCACAGCCCAAAATGGAAGGTGACTATGCCTTTATTGCATGATATTTAAAATTGTTTGTTTATTCTACATCTAACTATCTGCTGTTATTCTATATGTCTCAATATCCACCTTCATTCTTAAAATATACAAGAGTGGTTTAATTGTGGGGGATTTTCAGTAAGAAATATTTTGTAAGTACTAAGTAAGAAAATTTATAAACAGCTTTTTGTCTTCCTCTCTGTTGTGAAATAGTTTTGAAAGTCAACAACTCTATTCTCTTTTGTAACTGTTGCACTGAAAGGCTTGATTCACAGGTTTCATCCCACAGACTGCCCAAGAGGAAGATGAAGACTATCCCTATTTAAATATAAGCTTTAGACTGAAATGCTAGCATGATCTAAGAAGACACATTTCTACCTCCTTGAGGAGTTAAAAGAGGCATTGAACATCTGGCAAAAGTCATTTTCTAAGCATCAGAACAGCTCTGTCCCAATTTTTTCATCTTAGGACCACTTCACTTTTTGATCATGTAATTATTGCAGTCAGTGAGAAGAGAGGAAGGTAGTCTCATTCTTGAAGAACTCTCTTGCAATATACATGTTTGTCCTTTATTGTGATGTGTACTCAAGTATACACAATATGACAGTATCCACAGGATTGTAGGGAGGAATACATCCTTGAAACTTTTTAACAAGTATTCTTCTGCTTAGTTTCTTCACGTACTAGCTTCAGGGGTGAAGATGGCAACCCCAAGCTCTAAGTAAGAGCAAGATAAAGGGGGTTCAGCTATTTGTATAGTAGCACTTTCAAAAAATCTTGAGTATCTGTATAGGTATCTGCAGTGAGATTTGACAGCAGTGTGAGATTGGAAGGCTGAATTTACAGGTTTAGAGAGGGACAGGGAGGATGGCACCCTTGTCGGAAGGGCTGGTTTCTTGGGGTGAAAATGATGTGATTTTAGCATCACTTCATTCTTAAATCAAGATATAATTGTTTTATCAAGCAAAAATTTTCAAGTAAATATGAATTGACAAAAAAACGCAAAAAAAGCTCACATGAAACCCAATAAAAATGAAAAGCTCTTGCTTACGCTGAGTTTCCTACGGTTTCTGCCACCTTAGTGTCCTGATTCTTTTAACTACAAATGCTCAGCAAAGGCTGCTGAGTCAGACCGAATTAATAAGATTGCAGTGAAATGGTTATGCATCAGATCTAATAAACATGTTCTAAGAGGTATGCTGTGTGACGCTGTCTTTTTTGTTTGTTTCTTGGTGGGTTTTTTTTTTCAGTGTAGTAGGTGTTGTTTCAGCGAGGCATGTATAGTTCTGCCCACCCAAATTGAGTTCCTGTTGACTCAGCTGATACCTAGATACTGACCTAAGTCAGTATACATGGTCAGTTTCCTTCAGGAGTGGTAAGGGAAGACCAAGGTAATTCCAGATTATCCAGAGCTGCAATCTATCATCACTCACAAACAGAAGGACCAGTGTGATCACTTCCTGCTCTTTTTTATGTGAATGAGAAGCCATGATTCGATTGGCTTCCTTATCTGTGCAGATATTGATAGCCAACACAAAGAATTTTCTCATGTATCCTTCAGTTCAGCAACTGAAAGGAAAGCAAGAATCCTGTGACTTCTACACAAAGCATAAGCCAAGTCGAGAAGACCATTAATCCCATTCTTTGAGATTCTGACCACTTAAATAGTCCTACCCTAAAAGTCCCAAGCTTTTCTATGGCTGTTTCATCTGAAGTCTGATACTGAACACTTAATAGTTGTGAGTAATGTGCAATCGAGAAAGAGTTGTATTGAAATACAGATGTGTGCAGTAAGTTTTCTGCAACAGCAATTATAAAAGTTCATGTATGGAACTGAATAATCTTTTCTCTGATTTAAATTTGGCTTTAGATGCATACCCTTGTAGGGCTGCTGTTCGAAAGGCAAAGTAGGTAGGAAGTTGGATTCACCACAGAGCCCAGCTACAGAAACTCAGAAATGCTATAGCCCACATTCCAGTGTGACACCTTGGCTTCTGTGAGTTTTGTGATTTTGATGATGCAGTTTGCTCATCTTATCTTTTTCTGACCAACCATTTGACTATACTCAGAATGGACAAAAAAACAGAGTCTTAATTTGTGTTTACAATTGGATGAAAGATTAGGCCAGAAGGTAGATGTATCAGAGAAGGGGGAAAAAAAAAAGAAAAAGAAAAAGAAAAAAACCACCACTGTACTCAAAACCTTGCAGAAAATATAAGGCAAATAAATGCATGACTATGCATTGCTGCATCAGTATGTTTAGAAGTTTTTGGGGAGGAATCGTAGTGGAAATTAAGGCAGCAATATACTGGTTGAGGACGTGTCTATCAATACATAGAACATTCTGGGTGCCAGACAAGATTGTGCCTGGGTGCCAGCAGAAAGGATGTGAAATGTCAGAGTGAGTCCAAGTTAAACAAACAAGGAGAAGCACAGAGGAGGTGTGCTAGTGGAGTAATGAATGTTAGAAAGTAAATGAGGAAGAAATATTCACATATGTAACTTAGTAAATTAGTTTTTGGTGTTTGGCACCGTGGTATGTGACAGGACTGTTACTATAGGACAATCAGAGGAGACTGCAGTAATACAGTTTTGTTGGAGAGATAGATGTGGCTAGAGAAGAGGATATTTGTTTGTGCACTTTGCAGATTCCATATTGTATGTGCTAATGTGAGCTTTTTTGGACAAAGCTTTTTTTGGACAAGCTCTCTGATTCCTCTTTTGTCTGTTTAAAGTTCTGGGTACACTGGAATTAGGAATATCAAATCATAAAAGAGGAAGTGGCTTGCTTGTATAAATGTGATGACTACTGATATTCATTTCATTTTGTTTCTTTACAGCTGGCATATATAGGCTACTTAATGCTGTTCAATTACATAGTGTTAGTGAAGATGGATCGCTGGCCATCGACACAGGAATGGATTGTCATCTCGTACATTTTCACTCTGGGAATAGAGAAGATGAGAGAGGTAAAGTCACCCCAAACACATAAGACAGCTCCTCTGAAGCAGCTCCATGCCTTTGCCTCTTATCACATCACCAGAGAGCAGAGCTCAGCACTACCCCTCCACTCTCTGTGAGGAGATGAAGGCTGCAATGAGACCTCCCCTAAGCCTGTCCTGCTCTGGGCTGAACAAGCCAAAGGACCTCTGCCACTCCTCAAACTTCCCCTCACCATCTTTGTAGCCCTCCTTTGGACGCTCTTTAATAATGTTATGTCCTTTTTTGTACTGTGGTGCCAAAACTGCACACAGTACTCCAGATGAGGACACACCAGTGCACTTCAGTGTGGGACTACCCCTTCCCTCAAATATCTGGCAGTGCCATACTTGATGCACCCCAGGATACAGTTGGCCTTCCTGACTGCCTGTGCGCACTGTTGGCTCATACAACTTGCTGTCAACCAAGACTCCCAGTGTCTCATCTCCCAGTCTGTAGGTATAGCTGAGGTTGCCCCCTCCCAGGTGCAGAATCTGGTACTTGCTCTTACTAAAAAACTTTATGTGGTTGGTAGTTGCCCAGCTCTCCAGTCCATCTAGATGTCTTTGCAAGGCCTCATTATCCTTGATGGAGTCAAGAGCTCCTCCCAGTTTAGTTTCATCAGCAAACTTGCTTGAAACACCTTCTAGTCCTACACTCAAGTCATTCTTGAAGGTTTTAAAGAGAACCAGTATTAAAATGGAGCCCTGGAGAGCCCCGCTATTGACCATCTGCCAGCTTGATGTAACCCCATTTACTATAATCCTTTGGGCCTGACCCGTCAGCCAATTGCTCACCAATAGCATTATGTTTTTCTCTAGCTGCATGCCGGATGTTTTATCCAGAAGGATACCGAGAAACAATATCAAAACCTTCACTGAAATCCAAAAAGATAACATTAACTGGTTTCCCTTTGTCAACTAGATGGGTGACCTTGTCATAAAAAGAAATTTAAATAGTTAATCAGAACCTTTCCTTCACAAATCTGTGTTCACTGTGACCAGTGATCACATTGTCCTTCAGGTGTTTTCAATAGCTCTGACAACCTTCTTCCATTTAAAATTGAGAGTGCCTTTCTTCTCTGTATAAAACCTTTGCTTCCATTGAATTTCTCTATTCAGATTTCTGCATGATGAGTGTTAAATAGCATTCACAAATAAGGCATAAAGCATCTGATATATCTTAAAGCTTGGCCACTATCCTTGAAATGTTGTTCAGGTATGAAGTATGAAGCATGTTTTAGGGAGAGGGGAGGGAGACACAGTATTATGGAATGGGCACAAAGACATAGGGATATGCCAACCAAAAAGTCTGCATCCAGAGTTCACTCGAAATTCACAGTTATTCTATCTGCCCAAGTATCTCATGCAAAGGCCTGCAATAAAAATAGCTGTAACTGGGGGAAAAAATTATATCCATGCTGAATACTGCAGCACATTTCTAATAGGTTTTCCCCCATTTAATTTTGAAATTTCTTGCTAATTATGTCAAGAAATAGAATGCATCTCCCTAAAGATGCTAAGCAGGCATGTAGAGCAGAAGGAGTATTTAAATGTGGCACTCGATCTGCCAGCAGTGTGACAGTGCTCTGTCGTCCCCTGCACCTCATTGTCTTTCCAACCCGCAGCTACAGCTGTGCCACTTTCACTTGGCCAAATGTGCATTTATTCCACAATGGCACCAGAGGCCAAATTCAGCCCTGATGTGAGTGGGTGTGAGTCCTGCTGACCTCAACTGAAATAGCACATTTGTACCCTTGGGCTGAATTTGTTGCCATCTACGTGTGTCCAATCTGTAGCCAGTGTTTTTGAGGACTAGAGGAAAAATGCTCCTGCAACAGCCACTTAGACTCCAAAGGTAAGTTTCAAACACCACGTGGCAAATTCTACTTTATAAACAAAAGGATCAGAGGAAAATTCATTAATTGTGTATCTGTAACAGAAAGAAAATGGAAGAGGGAGGCGGCAGCCACACGAGGGCTCCGCAGCACGGATGGAATCAAGGCATCCCTGGCTCCATAGGTGGCAGCCTGCCAGCAGGAATCGTGTGCCATTTTTATCTCATCCCAATTCACCCCATTTATATTCACCCCAAATTCTCCTTTCCACAAAAGTTTTTCAAGAACTTTTGTGGGAATGGATTCCTAACCAGATGTTCGTGGAAAACGAGCCTGAAATTCATTCTGAAAATGAACTGTAAGAAAATTGTAAGAATGGCGTTCCTCTCTTCAAGGAACTGCATGAGTCTGCTCAAACGTTCTTGGGCTAAATATAGAAAATGAAAACAAACAGCTTGTTAACTGACTGAAAGCTAGGAATTATTCATAGAAATCATTTTCAGAATAGTTTCAACAGTAATTCAGGGGAACAATCAGCTCTCCCAAATGATCTTGCAAGTAGAGTGATGATAAATTCATAAGGTAAGATTAATTATTTTTATGAATTATGTTCTCAGCTGTGGAAATGAATTTTCAAAAACTCCAAATAGGATCCAAGTAGGAACTAATCTTTACTGAATTTAATGCAAAATCAAGATCTTTATGGTCATAAATTATTTCTTAATAGTTTCATGGACATCTTAGAATAATTTTCTTTAAATCTAAAGCTTTAAATCTAAAGTGAAATTATTAAGTACCTTTCTATGTTTTCTCCCCTATTCCAAGAATAATTAAGATCAATCTGAAAAATAGAAAGTCAAACAAAAATTTCTTCTTATTTTGTGGGGATTTCAGAAGAATTGAGGTTTTCTTCCTTCTATCAAAAGAAATTACATGTTGTGTATATAGTTGCAGGGTTATACTACACTTGAGTTTCATGTTCAAGCTTTCACAAAAGAAATCAAAGACTGTACAAGGTATTTATGTGTAAGGAGGCAATCAGCTTTGATTCTGGCTTGTGTAGCACCAATCTGATTACTTTACCTTTATACAGGCTTAAATTAAGACAACTCAGCTGGCTCCTCTCCATGTCCTTTTTCCTTCAGATACTGATGTCAGAGCCTGGAAAATTGTTACAGAAAGTGAAAGTTTGGCTGCAGGAGTACTGGAATGTTACAGATCTCATTGCTATCCTCCTGTTCTCTGTTGGGATGGTCCTCCGTTTGCAAGATCTGCCACTTCGGAGCGATGGCCGGGTGATATACTGTGTGAACATCATTTACTGGTACATACGGCTACTGGACATCTTCGGAGTAAACAAGTACTTGGGACCGTACGTTATGATGATTGGAAAAATGGTAAGAAAATTTGGTTTATGGCTTCTATTTTCTGCAATAACGTTCTTGACTCAGTGTCTTTGGACTTGTCAGTGTAATCACTTTTTTTTTTTACAGATTAGTGTTTCCATGTAAACTAAAATCAGGTCCTTCTTGATTCAAGTCATCTGCACAGATCCCCCAAAACTGGCAATTAGACACTTCTTGTTGTATTTGATAATGTATTGCTTATCTTTCTGCTAGATCTCTCTTGAATACCAAAGTCATCCTACATCGTTTACAATAAATCCAAAGGGTACAAACTCTTAGTTAATTGCAAAATTGTTGCAAACTCTTAATTTCATTAAAGTTAAAAGAAAAAAAGATTCCATACTTCGAGATTCTTAAAGAAATTGTGTTGTTGTAGGTGTAGTATATTTGGAATTGTAATAGTTATGATTATGGCTGACCTCTCTATATTTTATTCCATATCCACATATCCTTGCACTCTGCCTGTTCAGGTGTATCCCTGAGAGGTGAGAAATCAATGTGCCTAACTGCAGCCTCTGTCCCCTGACCGTATCACATCTATATAGTGTGGCAGGAATATTAATAATTCACATAATAGTGAGCTCATGTAATGGAAATCAAGCAATATTTGATGCTGGATATATACATTTTTACTTTAGTTTTATAAATATATATATATATATATATTTCAGTAGTAATAGCAGGCATTTGTTGATGGGAGAGGCTTTGCAGAGCTCCAAAGTGCAGCAGAGAAAACACTCCAGAATTCTTGCTGTATATTACTGGAAAAGGACATCAAGACAAGTAAAAAAAACAAAGCCACAGAGGAACCACTGCATTATTGTTTGTTTCATTCCTGTCCCAGTTGCACCATGTGTCTTCATCGGAGAATATGGTGGTCATTAGGAATTACACAGCACACCATGTATAAAACTCCTGAAAAAACATCTATCCTTCTGTTGTGCACTAATTTTCACAAATGACATGACCAAAAGTTTCAGAGCTGTGGTGGTAGCGAAGGCCATTCAAAAGCCAGTTCAATATTAAACGGATTGGCTGTGGATAACAACCTTCCAACAGTCAGAATTATGGAGGGCTGATAGGAGCCCAGCTTCCCCAGTAGTATAAACAGTGGCTTTTTTTCTCCCATGGCCAACAGAAGGGAAATGGTTGAAAACAGCAAAATAAAATAATTTCCATCCCTTTGTCATTCTCACATGAATTAAGCTTTGCTCCGCTTTCACTGGAAAACAAATGTAGGAAAATCATTAACCACTGTAGGTTTGGGTACCCACACAGAGGGTTTTGAATTCAGCTACCAGAATACTGTGAAGGTGTGAGCATTTGTAAAGGAGGGAAGTTATTTTATTTTGTGCCTTCCTGTTATTTGATTTCCATGCCTCATCCGGTTTTCCATGCACTCAGCAACTCTGACACATTTACTTTGCCCAAACACATGCAATGCCCAGCTGGTTTGAGTTACATAAATTTGCCCCTCACATCTGTTTTCTGGCCATCTTATTCCCATGTGCAACGGCCAACCCAATTTATAACATGCACAGACTTCCCTGAGAGTTGCACCTGCTCACTCCCTGCTGCACTGCCTATTTTCAAAGCACATGCCCATCTATCTCCTTGCGTTCTTTCTTTTTCATCATCTTGCAAGTACCATTCAGTTCTGTGGAGACAATCAATTTCTACATATTTCTTCAGAGTAAGCCTATCACAGCTATTGAGCTCCTCAGCAAACTACACTTAACGCAGTCCACAGACTGAGCTTGTATGCTGGGCTTCTCTTTAAACAAATTTTAGACTCAGGAGAGAACGGATGACTCCTTCCATCTTTCCAGTGTTCAGCAACTTTCCCTTTACCTGCCTCTCCATTGCACCCAATACAGCAGCTGTAATAGGTTTTGCCTCTGGGCCTTATGAGCAAATATGCAAAGGGCACAAATGGACTTGAGAGGTTTAGAAGTAAGGATGGAGAGAGGAGGAGAAAGCTAATGGACAAGTTTATTATTGTCAACTAATTTCAGCTGCAGAATGAACTTCTTATACCGTTCTTCTAATCTCTGCACAAGAGTATATTTACTTCATTTCTATTTAGGAATGAAATGCGACCACTGTAGCATGCCAAGAGAGTCAGAAGTATATTAGTTTTCTTCCTGTGTGGGAATGTCCACTTTTTTGTTGTTTCTATTGGAAAAAAAATAAAAAAATTTAAAAATTTAAAAATTAAAGTTTTTTTTAAAGAGGAGAATAAGAGACAACTTGTTAATAAAACTACACCAAACACCTCATTTTATCACTTTTTAACATAAGTGACTAAAATTTTCTACAAAATGACTGAAAAGAACATTGCCTTGTTAAAACAGCAATTGTAATTTGACCCTACAGGCCAAAGGGCTTTACACACTGCCTACAGTCAGTGAAAACTCAACTATCTAATTCACCAGATTTTGAGATAGTGAACTTTTTGAGAGGGAACACACTGAAGGAGGGAAAAGATAATAAAGTGCTTGAAAAGAGAGTAAATAAGACTGATAATTTAATGTCTTGCAATGTGAGTTCAAACCTTCTCAAAAACTTTGTAAGCATGTAAGAAATTTTCTTAAATTTCCAGCAAATAATTTTTATGTTTATTAAATCGTATTACATCATATATTTCAACCTGAAAACATCAGAGAAGAAGGGAGGATACAGGTTTCATCACTATATTTCTTTGCTGAAGACAGCAAGAACTAAATGTAATTATGCAGCTTCCCATTTCAGGTTGCCTTCTGAGATAAAATCATCTGGAATTCCTCTTCAATCGGGTTTTCTTGAAAGATGAATGCCCTGAATAACATAGGAATGTATATGATTCATATTTCTTTAAGGCATTTGTTTTCCTCTCCCACCTCCCTAGTTGTGTTTTGTTTTTTTCTTTCCGTCTTTCTTTCCTGCATTTTTTTAAGTACCTCTATATTTTCATTTTTCCCTGCTTCTTTTCACCTTCCCCAGTTCCATCTTTCTGGCTTCTTAAGGCTCTCCCAGCAGGACCCTGTCCTGCAGGTCTCTTTCTCTCCAGTCTCTCTTTTAATACAAGAATATCCCTTTCTGTTTACTCCTCTGTTTTCTCTATTGGTCAGTTTCTCAGTGTTTCTTCAATCTCCTATCTCTCTCCCTGTGCTTCAGAGCTGCAGTACCCCCACAACAGTGGCAGATCCATCTGCTGAAAGAGTCCCCCACCTCATCCACATGAAATGAGCCAGCCTGCTCTCAAGCTGCAGCATGGGGCTGTCAGGCCACCACCACCTGAGATGCACATGGGTTGCACACCTGCCTGCCCTGCAAGGCACGCAGCATGCAGCTGTGCCAGAGAATACAGGCTGAAGGGTTTGAGACTCAGAAGGTTTAGAGCCCTTTGGTTGAACTTTGGCTGGAGACTTCCATAGCTGTAAAAAAAGGCTCTGTCATAATTCTGTTATAAATAAAGGCCTGTAACTAAATGTATAACTACAACTTCTTGAGGGAGCTTAGCGGAGGCCATGCAGGACTCACATTTTTTTCACAGTCAGTAGGTCCTATCTATGCTATACCTGTTTAGTGCCCAGGGCTCTCACTTTGCTCCACTCTCTGGAGGGCCTTACTAATACTGCCGGCACAGCTGCTTTTCTAATCTTCAGCTTCCGCTGAGAACCTCCTAGGACTGATGTCCCACTTTTTCCAGGAACATTTTGAATGGGTAGACACTTTTTGTTGGCACTAATTAAAGTTGTGTATATGCTAATGAGGTATTCAGCAATGCAGAAAAATAGTCTGAGTGTCTGCGTTCGATGCAATTTTTTTTGGTAATATGGCATTTGTCAGTCCCCATCACCAGGCTGGTTTCTCATCCAGCCTGTAGCTTTCCTTTCTAACTGGTTACCACTGTGATGTCCCTTATGTTGCCATAACAGGCTGTTCTGCCACCCGTGACTCCTTATGTTAGATGCAGCTTCCTACCTTTGCACCGAGACAATGAGTACCAGAAAATAAGATAATCTATTTCAGCCTTTTTGTTTTAGTACAGTTGTTAGTAGGCAGTTATAAACAATACATCGACTTGCAACCCTTACTTTGACCGGGCTATTGATGCCAGTGAACCTGTATTATTTATTGTTCAGGCAACTGGTGTGACCAGATGGTAGTTCGTGTTTTCAAGTCTATTCATAACATTTAAATTGCTCTTAAAAGCAACAGTGGGCAAAACCAAGGACACAAGAATACCATTTTCCTTCTTTGAAAATGAAATGCTGTGTATAACACTGACAAGAAATTGTTTCTGAAAATTCTATTTTTGAGGTTTAAACCTTTTTTTTTTTTTCAGCACGTAATGGAAATATGGACAAATACATTCAACTCTTGTCCTTTCTCTTTCTTTCTCTCTTTTCTTCTCATGACATTCAGATGATAGATATGATGTATTTTGTCATCATCATGTTGGTGGTTCTGATGAGCTTCGGTGTTGCAAGACAAGCCATTCTCTTCCCCAATGAGGAGCCGTCATGGAAGCTGGCAAAAAACATTTTTTACATGCCTTATTGGATGATCTATGGGGAAGTGTTTGCAGACCAGATAGACCGTAAGCAAGTTTATGATTCTCATACACCAAAGTCAGGTATCCAACTTTGATCAGATGATGTCCTACTAGATTATGTGTATGTGCTCAATAAATGGCTCAAGATAGAGGACCCTTTATCACAGAGAACTGTCACAAAATATTTTTACAGCTAATACTGGAGTGTCAATTATAGAACCTACTCCTGTCATCACTCTGCAATTATTTAACCAAAAATCTGTAATGCTAAATTATATTGCAAATAAATAGCATTTTAAATGTTTCCTTTTGACCTGTTGGATAGTGGGGATACTCTCCCAGATATCTGTGATGAATTCTTTGGTATATTTGAGACATAGAATGTCTCTTCATTTCTTTTCATCCATTTGTTTGATTTTAGACCTAAACGCTTTTTACCTAACTTCATACTGAGCATCAAATCTAATGTACAAGATTAGATCTTCAGTTCCTGCACCTCACAAGAACTAATCCGCTGTTTTCTTTTCCCTCTTACCTACTCACTGCCACCACCCTAATGCTAAACTGAGTAATACAACTCTCTCTGGGGAGAGTAAATACATTATTTTTTACTTATTTACTGGAAGGCAAGAGCGTGCTCACATCAATGCAAACAGAACAAAAGCCAATACTTCATGTGCTGTCTCCTCAGGATTCATTTGGCTGGTGATCAGTAAAAGGCCAGTTTTCTATCTAAAGTAAACCTCCTGGTGCCGCCCAGTGTGTTATGCCAAAGGAGAGGGGTGGTCATGAGAAATGAGGCAGCAGATGACAAATGGAACAAAGTGTCACAGTCTATCACTAACTAATACCGACATGTAACTGATGTTCATCATTTCTACCTAAATGTGTGTAAATCTCAGCAGCATTTAGAAGTATATCTTCCAGCAGCAAATGGCAGCCATTAAAACACTATTTAAGGTATTTTTCTCCTATGCACCATACATTATTTACTTAATTTATCTTCTGTTCAGTATTGACAAAGCTTGAATGAAAGCTTAGATGAAAGCTTGAAAAAAAGGTGTTGATTTTTTCCAAACCGGTTAATGTAATAAACATACCTGTACCACCATGATTTACCCCAGATTACTCAGTTCAAGATGGACAGAGGTGTACATATCACATGTGATATTTCGGCAGTTCCATAGTAATGTGTTTTTTATGGATAGTGCAGAACCACTACTGTGGATGCAGATGATGCCTCTTTTTTATGACCATTTCAACACTTTGTTCTCAGAGGCAGCAAGACATGCACAGAAGCATAAAAGTATCTAAAATCACACGGCTTCTCCCTGATTTCAGCTTCTCACCAAATCCCTTCATTTTTATCCCTTTCCTTTTTTTTTTTTTTTCTTTGCAAAAATTCATTTCATTCCAAAGACATAATAGTTGGGGGATTAAAACTTCAGCCTGTGCCAAAGGCATAAGATAGTAGTAAGGGTTTATCCCATGCACAAGCAGAATTCTGTCTGTCCCTCTACAAGCAGCCATTTATTGATGTTGTACAAAGTGACTACCATAGTGCAATAGACATGGCAATTGGCTGAATAAGCAGTTCTTGGTATTTTTTTAATGAAGTGCTGATTATAGTTTAGAACCCCAAAACCTACGAAATTAAAATGTCTTTGAATGAAGTGTTGTTTTTAAGTATAAAAAGAGGGTGGCAGGCTCCATACCCTTGCATGAGAATTTAGGGGTGGTCTTCTATGTTTTTCAGAAGCACAACATTTAAGCCTTGGGAAAAGATGCAAGATAATTACTTCTGAGGCTTAGGGAAAGCAAAATTCCCAATGGTTTCAACCCCAGCTGTAAGTGTAGGTGTGCTGTTCTTATGTCTTTGTCAAGGAAACTAGGAGTTGCAGTGAAAGTGGTGATGCCAGAATGAAAAGCAGCACCTAGTTCCTCCTTCCTGAGAGACAGATGATGCAGGGAATTAGAATCTGCCACTCTTTCAGCAAAATTATGTGCAATATGTCATGTCTATCTGAGGCTTGATTGTCCAAAGAAATTATACCACTGGAATAGACTGGGAGCAAGAGCAAATGCTAGTGATGTTATTTACTCAATCAAAACTACCTGATTGGCACACAAAAAGTATTATTAGGATGGTTACATTTTTTTCACTGTTTGGAAATTTATTGTTATCAGTTTTCCAAGTTGTTCTAAGCTAAATCAGCCACCGTGTTCACATTAGAGTACTACAGAGTTTGTACTTTCTCAAGTAAGATAAAAATTGTTATGCTGCATCTAAACTACACTTGAATGTATAGTTTGAAGCAGATTATTATTGTTCTTGCTGCTATAGCAAGAAAATCTAAAAAGATTTTTGTTTGTGATATTCTCTATATTTTTGTGGTTAATATTGAAACATTATTTGCAAGCCTGGGATTCAGCAAAAATGCTAATCTTGGAAGTGCCGTATACTGTTAAGCCAATGTCCTGGAGATTGTTCTAGTCTTTCTGAGAAACATACCAAAAAAAAAACCAAAAAACAAACAAAACAAAACAAAAACAAAAACAGTATGTTTTTGTAAATTTCTGACTTTGTTTTCTTTTCTTTCACATTCTGTTGTTTTGTGAAGCATTAAGGCTGACCAGATGCAATGTCTCAGTACATTTCATCAGCTGAAAGCCTGTCCATTCACTATGTCTGGTCTGATCTTTATCTGAATGCACTACATTGCTAAAACATTAACTGAATTTCTCTCTAAAATAATGCATTTCTTGTACAAATACACATTTTACCCATTCTGTCTGTATACATTTCATATTTAAAATGCATATGTTAATTGGAGTGTCATTAGTGTCATGTCTTGTCAGCATGCAATCCCATCTTCAACTCAAAAGTGAGGACAGAATTACATCCTCACTTCTGGGAACAGGAGTGTGCTATTCAGTGGTATGGTTTATTATCAATGGTGTAAACAAGACAATATTTCTACAAATTCCTGACTGTCAACCAGACATATGAAAAAATAATAAGTTTAGAACTCAACTTATTTTGTAGGCAAATTCAACAACAAAAAAGTGGAACCATTGTCAAAGTAGTTTCCTCTCAGACTGAAAGTTCATCACAGCTGCATTAGCTCAGGATTGGAGAGTGGTCTGAATCAGGAACTGATTATGGCTTCTGGATTTGTGGGATTGTGTCACTTTTAAGCTGTCTTTCTTAATAATGCACACCACTGTGCTGCCCCATGGGATCCAGATGATTTTGTGAACATCTGTGCAGGAGAAAATCAATAAATGCTGTAAAATCTCACCCTCGGTTTGCCTCACTTAGACATTTTGCTATCAATAGTAACCAAAAACTTCTGGAAATTGTTGTCACATGCAGAGGACTCTGTTTTCACTTTGTCAAGCTCTCTGCCCATGCAGAATAATAGAATTACATAGAAATACTGAAGAGGAAAAGATTATTCCGGGGAATGAGTTTGCTTGGTAGAAAATGTAGATAGATGACAGAAATGGCAACATGGAAAATGGGGGTCACCTGGAGAAAATCAGAGTAGACAACACATTTTCCTGTATTCAGAAGATGTAACAACTAAGCATGCTGTTAGCCAGCATGGATTTGGGTTAGATTTTTCTCTCTTGGGGTGTTTGAGTTCTTCTTCAGATGTGCCTGTTGTCTCACATGTCAGATTTGCATCTGGATTTTCTTTCCAGTTGACAGCATTTCAAGTGCCATCTGGAATCTGAGGGTCAATCTGACTTGTGTTTGTCCCATATGCCTCATTGAAAAATCCCATATATTTGAGGAGGAAATGGGGCTTCCCTTTCTTTCTTGCTTATGTTGGAGCAGTGCCAAGTAACCAGAATGCCATTGTTTTAGTGAAATATCAAAGACAAGTTATTATGCATAGGTTTCAACTGTTCTTGATCTTAAGAGGAAAATATAATTAATAAGAAAGATTTTTATTTACATTCCTTATATTTCATAGCCTCCTAGAATTTATTTCAGTTCTCAAAGGTTTCTTAGCATAAATGAGAAATTTATACTAAATTCTTCACAATCTTAAAGATTTTATCCTTTGTTTCTCTCTACAGGAGATTTGTGTAAGAGTTGTCACTTACATGGATCATTCTGGAATTAGAAGTATCAGAGCAGCTTTGCACAAGCAGAATAAATCATGCCTTTTTTTTTTTTCATCTGTGTTGCAACTCTGAAGCACAGGCAGTATTTTTAGCTTTGTTATACAAAGGCAGAGGATAATATTTTGTTCAGCCTACACACGGTTTTGAGAGTCTCTCTGGCCTGAGCTGCAGCAGTCTTCCCCTTCTTAGCACTCCTCTGAGATTCCATTTATTTGGATGTTTTGATACAGGGAGGAGGAGGGAGAAAGCACTAGAGAGAACAAGAAGAGTAAAGAGGTTTACTATACATAATAATCAAAATACCATGCGATTGTTTTTTGTGTCATTACAATGTGGCTGAAAGCAAGAAGCAATTATTAAGGTCACAGTGCCATAGTTAAAGTAACTTTCTTGAAATAATGAGACACTTTACCGTTCCCTGGATGCTGACAAAGAGAGTAATTATATGAAATTCAGAGCTCCTAGAGTTCAGAGTTCTGCCAGTGAAGAACAGGAGAAGCTTGGGCAGCTCACTTAGCCTTTTTTCAGTATTTACTGACTTGGCAAGCTAGTAAGTGAAATCATGACAGGTTTTGGTACTGTTTTATTTTGAATAAATATATAAAATGGTTTAATTTCCTTTGGGTTCATGCATATCAAAATTGTAAGAAAATGAAAGCACACTTAGAATGCCCAGACTTATTAAAAAGAAAATAATAGCAATAATTTAAAAAAAAGGTGGGAGTTAATTTGTTATTTCCACTTACTGGTTTCCATATTTTTAAGAATAGTGATCACATTAGCCCACTCAGAAGTTTCCATGATTTCAAGTGAAATTCTACTGTGAAAGTGACATCCATTTTTACATGAAAAGTTTCCATCAAAGGTAAAAAGTTATTTGGTAAAAGAACTGTTCAGCTACATATTTTCCTCTCTCCATTATTTACCACTACCACCTCAGAAAGCTGCAGCTGGGGAAAGAGTCATGCCACAAAAATTTGCAAGTGTTGTTGCTCGAGCCCTCCACCCAACGCTCAGTAAAAGTGATCAGTGCCCATGTGGTGAAAGTGATTACACCAGGGAAATAAATCCTTCCCAAGCTTTGCTATTTCTATAGTCTGAAGCACACAGATATATGGGCCGCTGTTTTTTGCTTTGCACCACTTTGCTGGCCAGGAAAGAGGAAGGGTTAGGTATGTAGCAGGAAGGGCCCACACAGGAAACTGCAAAGAGGAGCCAGGAAGGAAAATTAAGCATAGGGGCAGACTGTGAAACGGGAAACAAAAGATACAAAAATTATGTAAAACCACAGGTGTCAGGGTGCAGTGAAAGCTGAGTGAATCTAATACATGGAATTTAAATTAAAATTCCAACCAGTTATCATTTTTTAAAGCCTGCCATCAGAGCATAATGGCCTACCTACATCCAGTGTCTTTTATGTATCAGTGTGCCTGGAGTTTTCAGTTACCTGGACCATGCATGTAGTTATACTAGCTGAGTTTCTTTTAATAAAGCTTTTTACCAGAGCTAAGTGTTCTACATATTTTTGCTAGAGCAAGTCTGTAATGTAAAAAGATAGAAATATATTTCCATACATGTTAAAACTGTTCTTTGCAAAGGTTTGTCATCACAGTATGTTATTGCACATACCATAAGCAATTCTGCATTTCTCAAAATACAATTAAAATCATCCAGCGAAAATCTAATTTCTTAAATGTAAATAAGCATCTTTGTTATCAAAAAAGAATATCATTTCTACTCTTTGCCACCTGCCAGTTCTTCACCTAACAAAGAAAGAAACTTCTGTTTCTTGTTTTCTGGGAATATTTTTAACAGTTTCTTTAATGGTGGGAAAACTGTCCTTTAGAACTGATGTTGTAACTTAAAGATGGAATAAGATGCTCATTTCAGTCATATGCAGTAGAACACAAGCTTCAGCATTTTGGACACACATCATGCAGCTAAGATTTGAAGACTGAGTGTTGGCTCAGATCTCCAAAAGTAAAGCACAAGATTAGTATTTGCTATTATAACTTTCTCCAACAGAACTGACAGAGAGAAAAATTTTACAAACACACAGCATTGCTGATCAGTGTACATAAAAGATGATGGAGGCTTCTCTGTGTAGAGAGTCTATTGTGGCCATCACTGTGTGATATATGCTAACAGGAATACATTAGTGGCATTTTAAATACTCCAGTGTAGGCCAATAAATTTGGATAAATCATTTCTGTCTTAATAGCTGTCGAGAGAGAGTTTTATAGATGAAAATATTTTTTGTTGTTATTTAAATAGAAATTTGGAATAATAAAATATATCTAGACATTAGACTGAGGGTTTTTTTATCTTTGATCTAAAATTTAAAATATGTTTTTCAGAATTTTCTCTCATCATTACAAAAGACATTATTTGTTCTCTGATTTAGCAGACAAAAAGACAACAGGTTTCATCAGCTTCTAAAGTGATTGCTGCATTCCTGATAAAATCATGACAGATTGTGGTACTGTATTACTGTATCATGTTGGCCTTTGTAGCTCTGAATCAGCATGTGAGTTAATGTTTCCACATAAACAGAAATGCCTCACTGAAGTGCCAATACCATGTTGATTGTCCCAGTTTCTGTTGGATGAAGACTGAATGAACCTAGCCCAAGAAATCTAGCAGTATTTTGTATGTCTAAATGAATCAACAGAATTACAGGGGTTGGAAGAGACCTCTAGAGATCATCGTGTCCAACCCCTTGCTAAAGCAGGTTCTCTAAAGAAGGTGGCAAAGGAAAACATCCAGGTGGGTTTTGAACATCTGCACAGGAGACCCCAAAGCCTCTCTGGGCAGCCTGTTTCAGTGCTCTGTCACCCTCATAGTAAAGAAGTTCTTCTGCATATTTGTGTGGAACTTCCTATGTCCTGTTGCTGAGCAGCACTGAAAAGAGCCTGGCTCCATCCATGTGACATCCACAATTTAGATATGTATAAGCATTGATAAGATCCCCTCTCAGTCTTCTTTTCTCCAGGACAACAGATGCATGTTACTCAGACTTTCCTCATAAAAGATGCTTCAGGCACCTCATCATCTTTGTAGCCCCCCCTCAGGACTCTCTACAAGTTCCCTGTCTAGAAGCCACTGGTTGGAGCAGAGCAGGAAACACAAAATCAGTACAGAATTAAAAGACCTGCAATGTGATATTTTCTGAGAAATAATGAATTACATTCACGTGGCTCCAGTAAAAAAAACTTATTTCTGTAAGGAAAAAGCTCTAGAGATAATACTTGCAAAATACTTAGGTTTGCCATTTCTTTTTATGCAAGTAGAATACTTTAGGATATAGCTGATATTTGATGGAGCATGTACCCTTTGTCCCATATTGCTGTATTGGTAATAACACAACACCTGTACATGTTGCCCAAAACCAAGCACCCATCTCTCAAATAATATCATATGTCTGCCAGTACAGTACCCACAGGAGAATTCCATGCTCTTTAAATCAAGGTCAGAAGGATTGTTTTGATTAAAATATTTGATATTGGGTATCGTAGATGTTTTGACATGGTATGAGATTTCACAAAACATATAGCATTTGCAAGGTTTGTTGTCCATTAAGTCAGAGGGAATTGGACAAGGGGGAGGCAGCCACAGCACTGAGCAAATTCAACTAAGATGACTGTATATGTAAACTACTTCTTTGATTTTTTGTCTTGAAGAGCTAATTAAAAAAGTACAAAGGACCACCAGGGCAGCGTGAAGCTAGGAGATGATAAACTGAACCCACACTTCCAAATGCAGCTGTGCAGATCTTCCACAAGATCACAAAGGCAAACAAACAAAAAGAAGAAAAGCAGTTCATAATGTTTTCTTCCTCTTTGCTTCTGTTTGAAAACACTAATAAGGAGGTCTTTTTGGTTCCAAAACATCTGGGGAAGAAACAGGTGGCAACTCATCTGCTATATGTTCCTTTACCTGGTACAGTGAAGACTTTAAAATTTCCCCCACAGTTTCTAGGAGTGCAGTCAAATGTCTGTATTAGGAATGCAGTCAAAAGTCCTTATTTGCAAACAGCCACTATGAATACTTCCCAGAAAGGCTCTGAGCACTGCAGCTCACAGGAGTTATTTATTTTCATGTATTTCTTTAAGCTATTTTTCAGATCTCTATTGAAATAA
Source organism: Tympanuchus pallidicinctus (assembly GCF_026119805.1). NCBI lineage: Eukaryota > Metazoa > Chordata > Aves > Galliformes > Phasianidae > Tympanuchus > Tympanuchus pallidicinctus. The sequence goes on from NW_026294758.1 coordinate 39,481,249, forward strand.
AAATAAAAAATAACAAAAACACTAAATTTTCATCATAAAAAAAAAATTTTTTAAGTTTTATTATAGTTTTTCAGCTAATGTAGCTTTTTGCAGAATTAAGTATTTCGATCATTTCGTTTGCACAGCCACAAATTACTACAGAGTCTTAAGATATTTTAGCTATATGAAACAGGCAGCCTACTCACAAAGATGGATGTCCTGAAATTTTGGAGTGGAATATCTTGATATTCATGGCAAATAACACACAGCATCAAAAACTTCAGCTTGTAAAATCTGTGATAAATTTGACAATCATGTGATCACCACCACCTATAGCAAGTTCAAATTTCTTGGGGGGAGCATCAATGCCAGTTTGGAAGATACTGCTTTGGCAGGCAGACCTTCATAAATATTTAAACATTTCTGTATAAAGTGAAAAAATAAGATTCATTCCTATTTTGCTCTTTTGTGTTTTCGTTCCCAGCTCCTTGTGGTCAAAATGAAACTAGAGAAGATGGCAAGATAATCCAGCTGCCTCCTTGCAAGACAGGAGCATGGATCGTTCCTGCCATCATGGCCTGTTACCTCTTGGTTGCAAACATCCTTTTGGTGAACCTCCTGATTGCTGTTTTCAAGTGAGTGACACATTCCAAAGAATGGATCTGGGGAAGGCAGGGGCATTATTTGTGGTGTCAGAAAGCAGTTGAACTTCTGACTTTAATGAGAGACATTTTTCAGAGGATTTATGAGAGTGAGAAGGTATAAAGTAGTAGCTTGACTCCAGGGAATGAGGGAAATGCCAAGTTCTTCACATTGTCTCATTTCCAAAGACAGACACCTGATGAGAGCGAGAGCAGAACAGCCGAACATGTTAAGTTCAGTGACGGCATCATTCACTCCCAATATAGAAAATGAGAATAAAAATATTTTCCTCTCATTTTGTTGTCATAAGGCTAACTGGTTGCACTGAGCAAGAATGAACAGTAGTAACATAATTCTGAAATGATTGATTGCCACTGTGCTTTACTGAAGAACAAACTTATTTAGCCCTTTTCTTTTGTTCTTCCTTTTTCTGCATGACAAGGAAACATTTGCCACTGCTAGTGAAATGCGTATAATTAGGGTACTGTCATTTCATTTTTGGCAAAGTACCCAAAAATGCTTCAATCTGATGTTATTTTCCTCTTCTTGCCTTCCAGCAATACGTTTTTTGAAGTCAAATCTATATCCAACCAAGTATGGAAGTTTCAAAGGTATCAGCTAATCATGACGTTTCATGAAAGGCCAGTTCTTCCACCACCTCTGATCATTTTCAGCCATATGACCATGATATGCCAGCACCTCTGCTGTAGATGGCGGAAACACGAAAGCGACCCGGATGAGAGAGACTACGGATTAAGTAAGCTGTCAACAATTTACAGACATTCCATTGCCCTGCTCAATATCTACTGTTTGCTGTGAATGAAGGCTAAACCCCGCATTTTGATAACCTTCTCAGCAGAGAACTATTGTCTGCTTGCTTAAGCTTTGCTGTCTCCAGAAGCATATATAATCTAAGCCACCAGTTTGATAATTAGCTGCATCTCTGTGCTGTCATACCAAAATACCAGTTACATTTGAAACCCACTTTTGAAAATTTAGTCCAGGATTCTTCAGTGAGAAAAGTGTCCTGAATTTCGCATTTGTGCTTTTCCAAATTCAATTCTTTTATTGTTTCCACAGAACTTTTCATAACTGAGGATGAATTGAAAAAAGTCCATGATTTTGAAGAGCAGTGCATAGAAGAATATTTTAGAGAGAAGGATGACAGATTCAATTCTTCCAATGATGAAAGAATCCGTGTCACTTCAGAAAGGTGCATTTTGTTTGTTCTCTCATATGTTGATCTAGAAATATGTTTCCGTTGCCACTCTCACCCTTTGTTTTTTCTTTAAAAGGTAAACATTTGAGGTAGTTTTTAATAAATCTGAACTAAAAAGTAGAATGATACAAGGTGGGGAAATTTTCTCTCTTTTTTCTCTTCTTCACTAAAGAAATGTTCCTCAAAGTTTTGAAGATTTTAACTCATTCAACCAGCTGTAATTGTACACAAATAGAATAGTGTGACAAGTGCAAGTTCTTCCATTTTTCAGTTTATAAAGCAGAATTTCAGGACACAGGTGGTCAGGTGTCTTAGGACACAGGTGGTCACAGTGGAAGGGTAAATGAGTATTCCTCAATGAAAACTAGATAGTCACTGAGGCACTGACCTGCTACTCCCTTAGATAGTGAAGGAGCCTTGTTTCAAGCTAGTCTCGCTAGGTTAATTGGTTACTTTAAGAGAAACAGGTATCTTGCCATGAATTCCAAAGGAACTAGACATTTTACCTACACGGGTAAAACACGGAGATGACTAATAAAAAACATGAGTTTAGTGAAAGCTGCCAGTCTTCAACTGTCCTAAAATGCAGGAATCTGTTAATCTCCTATGGTGTTTACATCCTTTTGTCATACAGCAGCTAAGCAACAGAGCTAAATTTTGAAGACAGATTTTGTTGTTTGATGCATGGCATTGCTGCCAATAAATATTCTAGGGTAATACTCTGTCAGATATTCATAAAACTTGAGAACCGCTGAATACTCTGTACTCTGAATACTCTACTTCATCCTGAATGCATCTAAATGTGATCAGGAAAGTAGTCTTTGTAATTGAATACATAGGTGTAACACTCTTCTGCTTACCTGTAATCTTCTAGCATGCAGCTTTGCCTGAAATATGTTTCCTAGAGGTAAAATAGTATAATTTTAATTTGTTAAAATATATTTATATATATATATTTGTATAATAGCAAACACAGTCACCCAGGTTGAAGAAGAATGAATTCTGCTGGAATCAGAATATAATCTTCTGCATTCCTGAAAATAGCACTCTCAAGACTCAGATTTTAGGGAAAGGTATTAGAGAGAAAGTGTGGTAAAGCATGGAATAGCTTTCTTAAAAGGAATGTCTAAGTAATCCAACAGTATTCTATCTGGAAGACACAAATCAGAAATGAATTGATAGAGGTCTATGCAGCTCTGAGTGCAAGGAGAGGGTGAGCAGAAATCAACTGATTTCTGTACAAGAACAAGAAACAGGAGAGCAACAGATTAATCTAGCAAGACACAGTTCAAAATAAATGAGAACAGGTGATTATTTTATGAAGTAAATGATAGAACAGAGTGAAAATGATGGGATCTAAAAGAAGATGATTATGTCAGTTAAAAGTCTTCACTGATTAAAACATAGACTAGACAAATCTCTGTAAGAGAAATGATGTAAGGACTACAGAGATCTAAGCTGAAAATGGCTGGAGACTGAAGAATGTAAAGGAGAAAAATTACATATGCTTCAGAGAAAGACAGTGAGCTACATTTATCTGTGGTTTGAGGTCCTTGTGTTCTGATAGAAATGAGAATTTACCTGAACATAGTAAATGCATATTCAGATCTCTGCTCAGTCACAACTTTACTTTTGGTGACCAAGGAAATACGAGGTATGTTTGAAGCCTCTGTAAATAAGTAGTAACCTGGGACCTTCTCTACATTAGGCAAGTGCTCTTAATACTGAAAAACAAACATATAATAGTCTGTCCTTGCACTTTGTTTTGGCTCTATTTTATTACAGTACGGGAGCACTTCCCTTTACTTTAAATGGAATGACTTAAAGTACCTCATTTCAGAGGAGAATTCATGATTATGAGTCCTAAATGAAAACAAGCATGTAAGACTCAAAGAGAAATAATTCATTAAAAAGTGTCCTAAATAACATGCATTTGGCCTGCAATTATGGTTGGGCTTGTATCCCTTAAAGTGTTTTAAATCTGAAAAAAGAAACTTACTTTTTCCAACTTACTGAACATTCAAATATTTAAAATACAGCCTCATAGTTTCTGCATAGATATGTATTTGTGCAATTAACATGATGTGAAGAAGAAGAAAAAAGAGAATGTGCAGTCTGTGGTTTCTGTTTCAACATCCTGTCTTCAGCCTGTATTATTAGTCCAAACACAGTACCTACATTATAGTCAATTAACTCAATAGCCAATTAACTCAATTTTACACAGTGCAAAATTGAACCAGAGTACCCTGAGAAGTTGTGTGTATTTTTCTGCACTTCCTTTTTTAGGAAGCTGAGGGTGCTGTTAGGCTGGAGGAGAAATAGGAACTGGGACAAGGCCTGAGTTACATATCTGTACCCAGATTGCTCACAGCCTTCCTCCTCTTCCAGGCATCTGTGATCCACTTAGCTCCCAGGAATGTTTTCAACATTTCCTTGAGCAGCTTCTACCTGCAGCTGGATCTACCAGCATAAACCATGCAGGCTACCTGAAGGAGGGCAGCTTCACGCCATAGGTGCAAAGCCAGTAAGCCTGGAAGAAGGATTAGGGAGCTTGTACTGGAAGGGAAAAAGGAGACAGGAATAGTCTTGCCTTGAAGATCGGCCTAGATAGGTTCAGAGACAAGGAGGAGCTCAGGAAAATGAAAGAACAATGAAAATGAAAGATATGTTTTTTCTTGCTGTAGTGGACTGGATATAAATAACCAATTTCAACTGCAATCTCTGTGGTTGTGGTGAGTCAAGATCACAGAACCTTGCCACCTAAAACATGCAACAGTTTATATTCTCACCTTGGAATAGTCCACCATGAAATCTGTGGGATCTGTGTTGATTCAGCAAGTGCCTTGCCATTCTTACTGCAAAGACACCACAGAAGTATTCAGAGCTGTGGCCACCACACAGAATCCCTCTTTTACCTGACTTTTCCACATTCCAAGATCAAAATATGAAACCACTGTTGATGTTTGTCCTTCCTTGGTAGCCACAACCTTACATGGACACATGGAAGTAGCTCTGTATTAACAAGATACATCAGTGGGAGTGATTGATTATGACAAAATATAAGAACCAGTAGCAAACTTTAAGGTGATGCCTTCAACTGATTTGTCAGAAAGGCAAATCTGAGAGAATCTTTTGGAGAACAGAGAGAAAAGCAAAGTTGTACTAATTCACTTTGATGCTACAAAAGAATCACATAGAAAACTAATTACTGTGATGCTTTCAGTGCCACTTTCTGACCAGCGCAGAGACAAGATAATATGTAATATGATCAAAAAGACCGTGTTTCTTAATTTGGCATAAAGCCCCCAAAACAATCACTTTGGTAGGCATTTTTCTCTTATGGCCAAGACTTGACCCCTTGTTGACTCCAAAGGGAGCAAATTCTCATCCTAAGGGTATTCAAACATCACATAAACTGGTTGAAGTAGACATTATGGTGTTATCATGGGCACTGTATAGTATTCAGTACTATAGCTTCTTAACACTTTATAGTCCTCAGTGCAATTGCACTAAAGGCATCCATGAATGAAGACATTGCTGTTACCCTGGTTTCAGATACAGCAAACTGAAGTGCACAAAAACAGATCAGAACTGATAAAAAGATCAATACTGCACCTAGATCAGATCATAAATGCAAAGGAGGGCTAGGAAAGATCTGTGAATTTCACTATGTCTCTCTGCAGTCACAGTTTGGAGATCTTACGCTCCAGATGGGAAAGCAGCCAAGACAATTTGATAACCTTAATCTACTGAAACCATCATGCCAGGGAAAAGTGGCTTGCCACTTAAACAAGCAATGCCTTGACAAAAAAACATCAGGGCAAGTGTCATTATTCTATTCAAAGCTTGAGAACTGCTTTCAGAAGGAGAAAAACATTCTACAATCACCTATTAAGTCCAACTTTAAGGGGCTTTCAATGTCTGCAGCCTTTACAGCAGTTGAAAAGAATTCTGAAGACATAAAGGATACCTGAAAAATGGACGTAGGTCTATAAAGGTACTTGCAAACCTAATTCTAGCATTCAGTTAATGGTCTACTTCAGCTAAAAGGTCTACTTCTGAAAAGAACACCTTGCTCCCACTAAATCACTGCTTCAATTAAATTCTAAATGAATAGTTGAAGAAAGGTAAAAAATTATGTAACCAAAGTGAATGCCAGCAACAGCCATCATCTCCCAAATCATGCTTAAAAGGTTGGTCGCATAAGATGTAACATCTTTGTGAGTTTGTGTTTTTCCCACTTACTGAATATTGTGTTCAGCTAATTTGTTTGGTTTTCTATTAGAAACTTATGAGCTTCAAAAAAACACAATGGATAAGCAATTAGATGTAGCCTTCTGTTTTTTTGTTCTCATGCCCATCTGCTAGGATAGCTCTGATACATTGGATAGATCTTGCTGTAAGGAAGAGCACAGGTGCAGTAGTGGCATCATACTTGGATATTGCAAGATTTGCTGAAAGGCTTCTGTATCTCCAATACACACAGAAAAAAAAAAAAGAAAAAAAAAAAAAATCTAAAGAAAAACTTGAACATTTGTATTTTGAAATAGTCTTTTAATTCAAAACTGTTCCTGAAGGAAATTTAGATTTGACTGTCTATTCGCTGTCAAATACAGAACAGTAAAACATTTCACTTATTAAAGCATTTTAAGGTCCAGATTATGGCTGTGCTTCTCCAGATCTTCTTATGCCCTTAGTGTTTGGATGATGTGATTATACTATATTTCTAGTAGGATTATTCCCAGAGCATGTTGCTGCTCAATGTGTTGAATGACTGCAGAACTGAGCATTAAATTAGCAGAAGAATATCCTTGATTAAAAGCATGCATATTTGTTAGAAAGATCTGGGAGTGAACATATGTCAAACATATAACAAAAATTGACTATAGTCAGCTAATAGCTTTGGATTTGAGGGACATTACCATCACTTGAGCTTTCTTTTTATGAATAAAAATTGCACAGCTAGGTGTCATCCCAATAAATACATGTAGGAATCTCTCAGCTATCAATGAACATATGGCGTTACCCTTTGTTTCTGTATCCTTTACCTCACTAAATTACTATATACATTTCCTTCTACTATTGACGTGATCAAATCTGTGATTGGTTCCATAGCAAACAGCAGACCACATATCCCAGAAACCTATCTTTAGCTTGTCCAGAAATATTACTGGCCTTGCCCTGTGTTCAAAAAAATACTGTTCTTTAGTCCACGAGGTTACTCAGATTGTTTAGTATGTCTGGCAGCCCTAAAACTGTCAAGTTATATCTGTCATCATCATCAAGAAGTTATTATGAAAACGGAATGTGTGGTCAGGCACTCAATCATTAGCTGATAAATATTTCAGGAGTATATTTTTCATAAAAGAGCAGTTTAGATAACTAATAACATGAGGGAGAGTTCAACTATTTCTAATACAAAGTGTTCTCTTACTACCATGATATATATAGTATATTCATATATACTATAGAATTATATCCTGCGTTTGTAATAACATTAACATGTTTTATTGGAGGAAGTTGATAGAAGAGGTAAACAAGTGTTTGAATAATAGTAAGCTGAGTAAAAAGAGATTATTTGAAACTGTATGTTTATTTCTTAGCAGAGGTCTTAGCTTACTTGATCATTTGTCCATTTAAGTCTGATGACAGTAATGCAGTTTCTCATTCACAGAAGGCTTCAAACCTATACATTTGATTTGCCATGCTTTTGTTTTCAAAATTTATGGTTTTCGACACAATAAGCCCATATTTCATGCAAATATGTGCCTTCCTTAGAGAGCAGTTCCATTCTCCATTCCTCTCTTTTGCAGGTGGGTGGCTACTCCCCAACACCACAGGGCAGACAGACTTCAGTGTTTCACTGGCTAACATTTGGTGACATACAAGGCATTAATGCTGCCCAATACATATTTGCGGCCTAAAATCTGATTTCTTTTTGCACTGGTGTTGCCACTTTCAGGTCATTTGTTCGGTCATAAATTCATCTACCAATAGTAAAGAAAACCTGGCTTTGACTGACAAGGTGTATATTAAAATTACTTATAAATTACACAAACAAGTAGAGAATGAGAGAGTTTGGAAGAATCTGGAAATCCTGTCATTTGTCAATTCTGTGTTCATTTTTCAGTCTAAAGGAACAGGGAAAAAACAAAAGTGCAAATCTAAAAGTGAGACATGTACGTAGTAGATGTCATAGACATAGACATCATAGACATAGTAGAAAACTATATTAATATGCCACTTTTAATACCTCTTTGTCAAATAAAAGAAGTCCCTGATCTACTCCATAAACTACTACCAGAGAAAATTATTGTGTGAATAAATTTCATAAGTGCTAAAGGCAATCTTCTTGTTAGAAATAGGAGAAGTTCATATAAATTCAGCAGAGAAGTTTTAGAGGCAAGCAAACAGAAATGACTGGAAGCCACTGGCATGCATTAGTGCATAGTTCACAATTTAAAACATTTTAAAACGATTGTAGAACAATTATACAGAAGTTTAAATTAGGATCACACAATCAATTAGGTATTAGTACTTTAGCTTTTTATTTATATATTTTGATAGGAAGACAGCAAATAACTTCATAATCCATCATTTCAATCCCTGAATTACTAATACAGACTACATGAAGTACAAACATAGGAATAGAATAATCTTGTTGTGTGTATCCAATTGTACATCTGTATTTCTTTTAACTGTTGCTCACCTCCTCCATGTTACCTCCATTCTTGTCTATCTACATGTTACTTACATTCTGTACAGTAGCTGATCAACTTCTTGCATGTATCTAAGCTAAAAACGAATCAAAGAATAAGGAAACTCTTTGGTCCACACAGCAGTTGCTGATACAGTCTGGGGGTACATGGAAAGTAAAGTGATGTGTTGTCCATCTTCCATGACTTAATTTAATCTAGGAGTTAGCCACAATAGTTCTGCCTGTAGCAAAACTGAGAGTAATATCATGTAGCATCTGCTGTCAGTTCTTGGAACTGCCTCATTAGAAGCAGAAGCAGTATTAGAAAATCACAGTAACGTTTCCCTAATAGCCCCAGTCTGTGCTGGGATAGAAGAGCTTCCTGAGCAAGTAGTACTGTTTATTTGCTGAACCTCTTTACCAGAGTTTGGTGCACATGAGGAGGTGTAGGTGGGTTTTGAATTTTAACTCATGTTTATTTTCACTTATTTCAAAGACTTATTGGCTGAATATCACTGCTTTGTAGAAATTAACCTATTTCATTTTTCTCCTTTTTAAGGGTGGAGAATATGGCCATGCGACTGGAAGAAGTAAATGAGCGCGAGCACTGCATGAAGGCCTCTCTGCAGACTGTTGACATCAGACTTGCTCAGCTGGAAGATATGATAGGAAGAATGGTGACAGCATTAGAAAAACTGACTGGCATAGAGAGAGGAGAGACAACCAAGATACGATCCAGGACTTCATCTGACTGTACCGATGCAGCCTATATTGTAAGGCAGAGTAGCTTCAATAGTCAAGAAGGAAATGCTTACAAGCTGCAAGAGAGCATAGATCCGACAGGGGAAGAGTCTATGTCCCCAACTTCTCCTACAATTACACCTCGCATGCGAAGCCACTCTTTCTATGCAACGAATATGAAGGACAAGTGTGGGTTGGAAAAGTTTGAAAGCATTTTCAAGGAAAGATCTCCAAGCCTGCACCGGGCTAGCAGTTCCCACTCAATAGCGAAAGAAGGAAAGATTCCCTTAGCCCCTACCAGCACTTTGTCAATTGCCCCAGACTCCAGAAGGCCTTCATCTTGTATAGATATCTACGTTTCTGCAATGGATGAGATGCATTCTGATACAGAGCCTCTTGATAGTTCCATAAATATTCTTGGTACTGGAGATGTAGCTCTGCAGGCACACATAGCCTCTTCCATTTTAGCCAACAGTGCATATATTAGCAGCACACCTGGTGAAAAAATTTCTGGCAGGAGTCTTGATTATGAGGAAACATCCGGTATAGAAACAAGAGCATTTTCTTCAGACTATTCACAAATCACAGACTGCCAAATCCCCTGGGATTCAGACCCTCCCTTGTACCACACTTTAGAGCGATCTAAGAGCAGTCGTTATCTGGCTACAACTCCATTTATTCTGGAGGAAACACCAATTGTGAAATCTCACAGTTTTATGTTCTCTCCATCTCGAAGTTACTTCAGCAGCCTTGGCGTACCGGTCAAAACAGCAGAATACACAAGTATTACAGACTGCATAGACACAAGGTGTGTGAGTGCTCCTCAGACCATTGCAGAGAGAGCAAGTTTCCCTGGAAGTCTCGGCATCAAGGTGGAAGACTTGGGATGCTGCCACCCAGAGAGAGAAGCAGAATTAAGCCACCCAAGCTCTGATCATGAGGATACTGAGGCCAGGGACAAGAAGGGGCTTCCCCTATCTCCTCAAGACAGCAGTGCCACAAGAACTCTGACCAACAGCATCCCGCTTCCAAAAATAGAGCGGGCTAACAGCTACTCTGCAGAAGAGTCCAACATGCTGTATGCACAGCACACACGGAAGAGCTACTCAATCAGTGATAAACTTGACAGACAGCGAAATGCAACAAGCTTGCGGAACCCCTTCCAGAGGAGTAAGTCCTCAAGGCCAGAGAGCAGAGGGGACAACCTGTCCATGAGGAGACTATCAAGAACAGGAGCATTCCGCAGCTTTGAAAGCAAGCACAGCTAGGCCTAGACAAATCTTGCAGTCAGTCAAAAGGTCATCTGCTCTTCAATCCATTTTCCTTAGCAAAATTACCATGCTTCATATTGACATTCCACGTCAACTCCAGTTTGGCATTAGCCACTGGTCAAGGGAGCACACTGTCAGTCTCAGCATCAACTGCTGAGTTACTGCATCTTGACCCAGTTGATATTTGCACTTAAGGAAAAAGGGAGGGATGAAAAATTTACAGAGACTTTGGTAAACAATAGGAAAAAAAAGACCCCTAGGAAGTTATAAGTAATAAGTGAGTTCAGAAATCTGCCTTCTAATAGAAAGCATCCTAAAATCTATTATCCACAAGCTCTTAGGACACAGAAATTAATCTGCAAAAAGAGATGTACAGATTAGATGTCCTAAATTTCAGTCATAACTTCTTTTTCATCTGTTTCACCATTGTGATGACTGGTGAAAAGCATTTGTTATTTCTCTGGGAACTGGTGGCAAACAAAACTAAAGTATCCCAAATACCTTGCAACCCTACACATGTGTAAATGAAGAAAGATGAACAAGATAACAACCATAACATTTGCTTGTCTCTTTTTGTATCAAATTCTAGTGCCACAAAAAAACAGTATGTATTTTCAAAAGCAGAAAGGGAACAGAAATGCCTTTTGTACTGCATCATCAGCGGAGGAAGAATTCACGTTGAAATATCAGGTGATCTCCTGATGAAATGGGCATTCTAAAGCCTAGCACAGCTGAGCAAGCTCAGGATGAATGTAATTAAGTGGAATAGTATATATTTATTTTTTTATTACATTTGTCATCAATATTTTGCCTCACTAAATCAAAGGATGTGATAGAACAATAAGAGTAGGATGATCAGAGCAAAGAGCAGTAATATTGTCACTGCTCTGTTTAATTAATTGTACAAGCTGGGGAGGCTTACCCACAGGGTTGCCACCAGGCTCTTCTTGCTGTTCCATTTGAGCTGCCAATTTTTTACATCGTTCTCTCACCTGAAAGTATGCCTTTTTTCTTTTTTTGTTTATTTTTTGTTGTTGTTTTTTTCTTTTTTTTTTTAAAGAAGACATGTATTTGTATTTGGACATTCCAAACTATATAAGATTTACAAGATCTATCTGGTCTTAATCCAGATTAACTAATTTAGACTGAAGTTGCCTAAAGGAAAACTTAATTGGCAGAATACTGGAAAACACTGAAAAGTATATGTGCTTTTAAGGTAAGTTAAAAAATTCAAAGTGGAAGTGGAGCTGTCTGTTAGTAGCAAAGCCATCAGATGCAAGTGTACTTCTACCATTCAGCATCATATTACAGAAAATACATTTTAGTAGAATAAAGTACACCTGATCCATAGCATACCTATGGTGTTTGGTTTGAAGGCAATAGAAACTCCACTGATCCTATCTAATTTCCAAAGGTCCACAGTACAAACTATCTTCAGAAGTGTTATGGGAAGATATCTGAGTGGGCAGAGGCGAAAGGGTATACAGGATGTAGAAAAATACTAGAAAATGATAAACGGCAACTGGACCAAAATTTCACATCCTTTGTGAAGGGACAACTTTTAAGTTTGAAAAGAGTTGAAGCTAATGCTAATGACATTAAAATATCTCTAGAGTGACCAAAACCTGTATAGAATCAAGTCCTTTTTGTTATTAAATCAAAGCACGTGCAAGTAGGGTACATGTTTCCCATTTATTTAAATGGGAATTATCTTTCAAATCTCTGAGGCAGCTTTGAAAACACAGGCTGACATTTTCTCACTAGGATCTCACCCTGGGAGATCCTAAGGACCATGTGAGAGTTAAGTCTGAAAGACAACAACAAATCCAGACATGAAACTAATCATCCAGCTCAAGACAAGAGGCAAAGAAGAAAATCTTTACATACTGAGTCACAACGTTGGAAAGCTTGTGAAATAAAGAAATGCAACATGGAAATGCTAAGCACAATGTGTTTCGTACTTCCTGCACCAGTATATTTCTTTCTTTATCCTGTTTGACCAAGCTTTCAATGAGCTAGACTCCACCAAGACACCATGTTTATGCAATTGCCTTGCAGTCCATGTGCAGCATTATGACCACATGGCAACACCAAGAAAGGTCAGAAGCCTTTCTGTGCATTATGAAGCATGCTTGTGACAGGCCGATTGTTGAACAACAGCAAAAAGCCCAGAGACAAAGGAACTGTGTTTAACAATCTGCTTCAAATGTGCCAACTTTTGTTAGCAGCCTTTCACTAAGGCTTCTCCAAATCTATTTGTCCTTGATGAGTATAGGGGGATCTTTTCGCTCTGTTTTCCTTGTTACTTTTACAAATATCTTCTAAAACAATTTGTGGACTCTCCCACCTCTACCATACAATTGGCCTACTCTAGAGGAGCTTCAAATTGTTTAGAAATTTGTCAATAGTAATTAGTGAATTAGTCCAAAGGATAGGGATCTCCTCTGGGGTAGATTTCATTGCTTAGTTGTCAGTGTAAAGGAATTTGCCAAACACAGAAGCTGTATAAATATTTAAGATACAGCACTTTATTGATCTGGAGCACACATTCCAGGTAAAAAGGAAACAGGACACTTTATTTACCTCTTAAAATTTGCCATTATATATAAAATGTAAATTCAAATGTTAAAAGTGTGATTGCAAGATGTCAGAAGACTACTTTTCCTGAATGTTTCCCATTTATTCTATGATGTGGTGTCTATAGAGTATAATATGATGGATGTTAGGTTATTTCATCTTCACCTGCTTTTGACATATTGCATCAAACTGCTTCTTTCTCAGTTTGGTGGTCAAACACCCATTCCTTACAGTGGGACCAGATTTCCCACTTCCAACGTTACTATGACCATTTAGTGAGAGTAAAAGTCTTATCATCCGTTATGCCATGTACCTATAGCATGTGCCATATGACATATTCTGTATCAGAGGCTAGCGCTTACGAAATATTTATCTACACATATATACATATTTCCCATGTATAAACCAGTATAGTTGTGACATGTGATAATATTAGTGAACGTTACAGGACAATTTTATTATCACGTTATAAGGTCTTGTTTGTAAATCTGTAACATTCAATAAACTAGCACATGTTGCATCAAGCATTAAGTTCCACTTTCCAATTATTAGCATACATATGGAATATGCATTTCTGGTCACAGTGTGTAAGTTTGGTGTGTTTCACACGTTTTTCTGTATAGCTCCACGTAAGTGTCTGTATGAGCTGCTGTGTAAACCTCTAATGAGCCACTGTGGGCTGTGACAGGTGAGTTGTGGTAGCGTGAAAGATGAACTGGCATGTTATGCAAAAGAGTATAAGATAAATTAACTTTAAAATATTTTGAAACTCAACTGAATTTAGCTGTTTGTTTACATATGCTGGCCAACTGAGGAAGCAGTGTACAGTATTTTATAAATATTTTCCTATAGTAATCTGTTCTGTTGTTTCCAGTTTAAGTGATGCTATTCTACAGTTGGGGTATACACTTGTCCTAGGTATTGGATAATAGCACATTATTCTTTCACAGTAACTTTGTGGTATGACTGGAATAGTTTCTCTTCCTACAGTCTTTTTTTGTGTCGATGAAAATGCATGCATTGTTCCATGAGTTTCTTTGGACTGCTATGAAACTTAGCATTTTGCTATTGCCTGCCTGTAAAGATGAATCCAGTTAGGAATGAATCCAAGCTTTTGGATGTTTACATTATTTCCATTATGTTTGATCTTTAGCAAAGAAAGTGATTTTTTTATTATTTTTAAATGACAATTGTATTTTATGAAATTGAAATATTCAATGTAAAATGCGAACCTACAGCAGTCCTCAGACATTTGGCTCTCTCTTTTTTGGAAGAGATACGGTGCTACATAATTGTTCTTAGCACAAGTGCCAGTTAATAAATGGCAGTGTGGGGATAATTTAAAAATATAACAGACACCCAAAATATCTATTCATGCACATAAGGAAAGCCCGCTGGGTTCCAGCTATAGATCGCTTTTTTTCATTTTCCATTTATAGATTTTTGGTATTAAAAAAAAAAAAAAAAAAGATTTGTACTTTTGTGGAATGGATAACCTTTTGTCAGGGGATAAATATCTTAGTTAGGTATATTTTTTGTAAGAGAAGAAAATGATTTGTTTCTTAGAAACTGTCAGCACGTGGAAAATGTAACTAAAAAATAACTGCTCAAAAACAGTGCTGGTAGCAGCACACAGCCTTAGTCCAATGACTGCAGTCGGAGCAAATGAGTATCTCTGTCCTGAGAGCAGAAGTTGTCAAAGTTATGAGCTTGGAGTGAGCCAGTGAAACAAAATTATCTGTTAACTCGTGCAAATTTTAAGAACAAGCATAAACGTCTTGCTAAATTGCTCAGGCTATGTACTTCAGAGGATTTGATAATCACCAGAAGGGAAGTTGCAAGCTTGTTGTTCCTGGATTTCCCTAGGAACACGTAGGTATTCGTGAGTCTCTCCTCTGCTTAAAATAATAGTATATTTGCGTGTTTGCACAAACAGGCACACACAAACAGACACAAAAAAAAAAAAAAGAGAGAGAGAAAAAATAAAAGAAAAAAAAGGCCACATTTTCAGTGCTCTTAAAAGATACTATGTTGAGATCACTTACTCCAAAAGAAATAGGAAAGCTTCCCAGTATAATTTTCCCTTGCCTACTTCAAACAACAGTACCATCAGAAGTGGGCAAAAGTAAAGCACTGGGGCATCTGCTTATCTAATTAAACCCTTTGTTCCTCTAGATGCTGTTCACTGGCCTTGCCACACTTTTGTGTAAAGGCACAAGTGTTGAATGACTGTGGGGGGACCAACTTTCTGCACCTTGGTGAGAGTTGTGCAGCTGTGTAACTAATCACAGCATACTGACAACTGTTAGGGTCTTATCACTGCTGGTGAAAATCTGCAGAAAAATAAAAACACTGATTTCAAAGGAGTTACTCTGACTTTTGTCAGAGAATGGATTAATTCTGCTTTTCTATCACATTATTACTTTGAGTCATGACACAGCTTGTCCTAAATCACCATCAAGTGGGCAGTCTCGTGACTGAGCCAGACTGGTTGTGAAAGTCTCTGACCTTTTGATTTTTGCTGTATGCTTTCAGATCCGTCACAGAGCCACAGAATACTTATTTCTAAGAAATTATTAGGAAAAAAAATGTTTGATTATGAAATTGCTGCTGTTTCTGCTGCAGGGAAGTGATAACTCTTGTTTATTTTAGTATTTGGTAGGGAGGGAGAGGGAACAGAAGTGGGAATTGGCTGTGAAAAACAATTTTATGCCTTCACAAGAGTAAATTGTATTAAAGTTATATTCTTCCACCACTGCAGTTGTTGTACATGAGGAGAGTCTATATGCTGCTACTGCTGTCTGGAACAGTGTTTGCAACATACTATACTAATAGCTATTTAATCATTTATTATTTGGGTTATCATTTGTAAGTGTATAACGATCATTTATAAAGGGAGAAAAATGATTAAAACATCATTTTAAGCAAATTCCTACTAATACGAAGCTTTTCAAGTATGATTTGTCTAAATGTATATCACTAGGGAAAATGGTACTTTCCAAAGGTCTACTGGATTCACAATGCACTTTTAGACTGTGTTTAGATATGTAATAAAAAGCAGAAGTTGGCAATTACTGCAGTAGAACTTTCTGAGATTTCTGTAACGATTGTTTTGCAATAAAAAAAAGGATGTAGTTCAAAACATTTCTACTTATTGGTGCATTTATTCATAGTAATTTACTTTCACAGCAATAAAATAATGGCATGATGGGAGCTGCTTTTCTCAAAGATCTCTCACTGCTCAAGTTCTAACTGCAGCTTTTTAAAAATAAGGTTAGCTGTCTTCAACACAGGCATTTTGAATTATTTCTGTGCCTGACACGGGGCGTTATTCAGGTATTCCTTCTCCCGGTCCATATCAGACCCAGTTTTAATGCAGACATTTTAATGCGTTTGTTGGAAAGACAGATAGTTTCTATTATTTACCATTACCACTTCAGCAAGTTGGAAGACATAAACACTGATTGCAGATTTGCCCTAAGCAGCTTCCACACAGAATTGAAGACACATGCTCATGCATGGCACTATATCCAGAGGGGTGGTGTTGTAGCTGGAGACCGATCATTGAAAACAAAGGCTGCCACATACACCACTTGTAGTTGTGACCTCCTCCATACAGGTATTTCACCTTCCTTAAGAAAGGAGTCATTGCCTCACTCTACGTTGCTCAGGAGAGGTGTTCTTTATTTCAGGTTTCTCAGATGGAAATAATACATTTTGTAATCAGATTTTCTCTAATCCATTCTCAGGGATTGCCATTCAGCAGACTAAGGGAGCTTTGAAGCCTTAATGCACATACTTTAAAAAAAAATTAAAAAAAAATCTGTGCCTCATGGTTTCTTTCCAGGTACTGGTATTTATACCTGTGACATTGTTCACAGGAACAAACCACCCAAAGCCAGCAAATTAATACCTGCTGGAAAACAACGTCACCAGTCCTAACTTTCATGCCTATGAGTTGCACTCTTGTAGTCTGTAGGGCAGTGGTGTGGTCTCTGCTACTCTCATTACAAGCAGTGGCAAAGATCTTATTTTGATTATTTTGAAGTTGTCCATTTTGATCACCTCTGACTCTTTATCCTCATGACTGAATTCAGCAAGGACTTACAGTACAGAAATACTTCTACATCCTCACTGTTTTTGCATGACAAGAATTCCACCCTGACTGTATTTCCAGAAAAACCATGAAAATATTATAAAATCCCAAAAAAGTCATGATCTTGAAATTTTGCAAGAACTGATTGCAGCATAAATATTTGTGAAATTCTAGGAAGGAAAAATGACAAGCAGTATCTAAAAGAAGGTTATTGCAGTATGTTTATGCAAAATAACAATAGCATCCCATGAGCACTTACAGACATCCTACTGCAGAGGACAGAAGCAACTGCTGTAGAAAGCTATGGGTGAATTAAGAAAAGCTTTGCAAGGAACAGCCTTTGTTAGTGTGGATTTCAAAACAAGAAGTTTGACAGCTACAGAGCACCTTCCAAAACTTAATTGTTTAGCTACACCTTTCCTTACTTAAATACATACCAAATGTTACATGCACTCCACTGAAGCAGCCTGTGAAAGCATAGAATTATCCTTATAAAAAATTCTACTGTTTCGGGTTCACAGTGTGTAAAGATGAATTTTTTATAATCTTGCCAAAAAAAAAAAAAAAAAGAAACAGATTCTGAAACATTAGCTGAAAATGCTAACAATTTTTTTCTTTATTTGAAAGATTGCAAAAATTCAATAGCAAAGCAGTATTTGCCAATTAAAATTTTTAAACTAAAAATGCTTCTTTTACAAAAAAAAAAAAGATATATTCTGTAAATATCAGTAAAAATCAGTAAATATGATTGAAAAACTACTTTCTTCAGAAAGTCTTAAAAATATGAGTCATCCGCAATCCTGAATTCTAACCCACAGCTGCTGAACTACAGAATTGCATTGCAATTCAAGTGCAAACAAAATGTGCAAATGGAAAAAAAACAGTCTGTTTAAAGGAAAATAAGAATAATAATTCAAAAAATTCACCTCAGTCTTACATAGCTCCATCCCACTTCTGCTTCTTCCCACAGTGGCTGCTTGGGAAACTCCACCATAGCTCTGAAATAAGTGCCAGAATCATAGAATCGTAGAACGTTTAGGTTGGAGGGGACTTTAAATCCCTTCCAGTTCTATCACCATGCCATGGTCAGGGCTGTCACTCACCAGGTCAGGTTCCCCACGGCCTCATTCAACCTTGAACACACCCAGGGATAGGGCACCCACAGCTTTGCTGTGTAACCTCTGACAGTGCCTCATCACCCTCTGAGTAAAATTTTCCACCCAGTATCTAACCTAAATCTCCCCTCTTTTAGTTTAAAAAACATTCCCCCCTTGTCACTACCAGACCATGTAAAAAGTCACCCTCTCTCCTGGGTATAAGCTCTCCTCAAGTACTCGAAGGCTACAATGAGGTCTCCCTTCTCTTCTCCAGGCTGAGCAACCCATGTCCCTCAAGCTTTTCTCTGCAGAAGAGGCATTTCCATCTTCTGATAATCTTCATAGCATCCCATCAATAGATCCATCTCTTTCTTGTACTAAAGGCCCCAGGCTTGGACACAGCACTCCAGATGGGGTTTCGGGAGGGCTGAATAGTGCGGGACAGTCACTTCCCTCTCTCTGCTGGCCATCCCTCTTCTGATACCGTCCAGGATACAGTTGGCCTTCTGGACTGCAAGCGCACACTGCTGGCTCGTGTCCAGCTTTTCATTCACCAGAAGACCCTGCTCCTTCCATAGGACTGCTCTCAATGAATTCTTCTCCCAAACTGTACACATATCTGGGGTTGCCCTAGCATAACTGCAACAACTTCACTGGGCTCTGTTGATTCACATCAGGTTACCATGGGTTCTCTTCTCCACCTTGTTCAGGTCCATCCTGTTGGCATCCCTTCTTTGTGTTGTAGCACCACTCAGCTTGGTGTTGTCTGTAAATTTGCTGAGGGCACACTCAATCCCATCACCTATGTCATCAATAAAGATGTTGAAGAGTGCCAGTCCCCAGGCATCATCGGCCTCCACCTGGACATAGAGCCATTGACCACAGCCTTCTGGCTGTGACCCTCCAGTCAATTCCTTTTTCACCAAATAGTCCACTGTTCAAATCCAACTCTTTCCAGTTTAGAAATAAGAATACTCTGTGAGACTATGTCAAAGGTCTGGCAGAAGTCCAGCTAGGGTCAGTAACAAGGTTAGTTTGCGAGTAACTCGTTTCTGCCATGCTATCTGTTCTAGCAGTGCGGTAGCATTGAGGAAACCATACTGTAATGTTTAGGGGACAGTACCTTGCGGGAGCACCTAAGCAGTTCCAGCATGTGGCCCTAGCTCTGCGATAAGCTGAGTTTGCTTTATCCTGTGTGCAAATCATTGCTCTAACTGCCTGCAACCCTGTGAGCATCAAGGATGAGACTACAGAAATCCTGAGCTCTTTAGGCCTACAAATTCCATAGCAAATGGACGAACGAGCAAATAAAAGGGAATTAAATTGAAATCAAGCATAGAGCACCTACTTCAATGGATCCAAACAAGGCACAATGAGAGGCATTGAAGATCCACCATTACCGCGAATTTAGTTCCAGGTGCACCAGGAAATCAGCCATGCACTTTTTCTTCATTTTTATTTATTTATTTTTTTTTTCAATTTAGAAGAGATCAAACATCATAATCACACACCTAAAACACACTGATCAAGAAACAAAGACTACTAAATGAAGTTAATGTGCTACTGAAGCTTAGCCCCGGAATTTCTCTTCCAAGTGATCGTGCAGTGCAAGCTGTGCACTGCAATACAAAATACTCTCTAGTACGTACTACCTGTTTAACCCGCCCGGATCCCGCAATGTCCGACCCCTCCCGCCCCGCCACCCCGGTGCCATTCGCCCCGCTGTGGCCGCTGGATGTCGCTGTTTCATCTCCGAGTGGCAGCGCGCAGGCACCTTTCACGGGCCTGAGGTGAGGCGGTAGGGCCTGCCCAGCACAGCTCAGCTCTGCGGAGCAGCCCGTGTTGGCAACCGTGTTGCGGGAACCTCGGGGACCGGCGGTGGCCGTGCAGCCGCGAGCCGCAGTGCGGCCTTCCGCA
Source organism: Tympanuchus pallidicinctus (assembly GCF_026119805.1). Lineage (NCBI taxonomy): Eukaryota > Metazoa > Chordata > Aves > Galliformes > Phasianidae > Tympanuchus > Tympanuchus pallidicinctus. Next base: position 39,501,485 of record NW_026294758.1, read on the forward strand.
ATACACTGGTGGAGCTCTGCGGTGGATGGACCCAGCGCTGTGCTGAGCCGGGGCTTCGGAGGAAAAGGTGGAGCCTCTGAGCTGCGTGCACCGCCCGTGCTCCAACCTGTTTAATGATTTCTAAAGCAGTTTTGGATGTCAAACGAAGCCCCTGGCCGTTTGCCAGAATCATGCATAGAAACTACAGGCTATCTCTCCTCCAGGGATCTTTGGGAAAATACGAGCCGTAGTGAACTTTGAGCACCTACTGCACTAGGCAGCTGCTGAGCAGATGTATCAATCTCACCTTTGTGCAAACTTGTTTCAAATGGCCATAACGTTATGCTGTTTTGACAATCTGGTGCTGAACCTCCCTGCCCTTCACTTCCGTATCTGCCAACAGAAGCAATGCACAGGGGAAAGCGCTGGAAATTGTGAAAAATGTTATTAAAGATTTTAATCCCCCGCTGTGGCAATGTCACACCTTCAGCCAGTCTATTAATCTAGAATTTAGGAGGGGCCTTCTGCTACCTTCTTTCTACTCCTTTCTCTTTAATGCAGTGCAAAAGCTGATCCAACAGCTGCCTTCACCCAAGATGCTGAGCAATCACACCATTCCCAGACTCGTTTCTTTCAGGACTCTGAACACCGTAGGACCACATACAATACAATAGCTACAGCATACAGAAAAAGAGGGGGGGGAGGGGAAAGACTGTCCAAGATCTGAATAAACCTTAGCAATATCTGGCTGCCAGGTCTGTCTTTCTGGAACCTCCGCAATCGTGTCTGAGCCCACCTCACTTGATCTTAGAAAAACAGTATTAAATGAACACTTGGAAACATTAAGCAAGCAGCCCTTGTTACACCACTCTAAACCAGTTTGTGTTCCCATCATGGTGAGCAGAGGAGCCACAGCTGAATGGAAATGGGAGCAGGATGTGCATCTCCAGGCCAGGAGTCAATCAGCAGCAGGGCTATGGTATTCAGACAACAAATAAGCCTTGCTGAAAGCCAACACTTGGCACAGAATACGGAGATCAGAATTACTGTTTCACTGTTCAAATGAAGCAAAAGTTTCATAAATAAATAAACTTGCCATAAACAATTATCCTCATGTAGCAAAAGGAGCATCAGTGTTCACTCTTTCTGAACAAAGTATCAAACATGCAAACCTAAGGAGAAGCAGACCCTCTGGAGTCTCCTCTTGGTTAAGCACTAACTGGCTACCTGCCTGCTCCACTGAGGCAACCAAGTTAGCCAGACTCAGCACTTAAATACTGGGAACAAAACTTGGCATGACAAATGAAAGTGAGACAGCAGTGCACAATGTGATGATGATGCCGGCTCTCTGTTCCAAATAAAGCTGCATCTAAAACCAGATGAGTAAGAGCTGCCTAAAATTTAGTATTAATAGGATGCATCAACCTTACTTTTCTTATTGCATTCTATGAAAAAAAAAAAAAAAAATCATTTCTTCCCACTTCTGGTTTATGCTGGTGGTTCATAAACCATGTGGGCTGCAGTGATTCATCATAATTTACATAGCAGCTCTATGCAAGGTTCTATCTCCTCTTAGTAAGGCAGCCCAACAACAGCTCGAAACTTCTGTGTGTTGTCATAGCATGAGGGCAAAACCCTGCCCCAGCTGCCAGCATTGCAGTCCTGGTAATCAGGACTGTGCTAAAGAACATATAATTGTCTCTGTTCCTCTTACAGAAGCACACTGCAGGAGCGTATTTCTGTTACCACCATTATTATTGATAGCCATACTTTCAAATCTCCTAAAGCCTACCTGCATGTACAAGTGGTAGTGATTCATAGCAGGCGATTAGTCAGAGCCATAATCAATGCAGAAGTTGAGGGCATGAGTCCCTTATACCCTCCTCTTCAGTCAGCATTTCTATGTGATTTCCGCAGCCCAATCTCAGAAAGAGAAAAGCAGGAAGATATACCTGTTACAGTCTGTTGCCCAGAACAACCATGCTCCCATAGCTGGTGCTTGAGACAGGACATGCCCCAGAGGATGGCTCTGACACAGCCCCACCAGCTAGCTGTGGCAGCCTGTGTGGATGCAGAAATGGGGGTTTGCGAGGCTGCCTGCGACTGGCTTTGCAGTACAGCTGACACACTGCAGTACTTTCAGCTAACTATAGCAGTGCTTAGGGACCAGCTGTGATATCCCACCTGCTCCTAGCAAGAGCAGGGTAGATTGTCCCATAAAAAAATGGCTTGCATGCCATACAGAGAGCATGGCATGGCACAAGGATATACTCAAGTGAGACAAAGCAAGCTGCAGGGCTTCCACAGGTGGGATACTGCAGAGTTCACAGGCCATTTGTTCATATAACACAAACCAAACAACAGCTACCTTTCATTGCAGCAGTGACACTGAAAAAAAAAAAGTTTCCAAACCAAAGGTCAGGAGGCAGAAGTGTCAATCTGTAACAGAAGGGTTGAGGAGGATGCTTTAATAAACCGTAGCCGTCTTTGAGTCACAGGCAACCCTTACACCTACTGTGCTCCCATCCTGATGATTGAGAAGCATTCTCTTCTTCCAAATCCAAACCACCACTTGTGGTTTCACATGGCCTCATCTGACAGGTTGCTGATAGTCTTTCTTGGCATAGATTTTCTTGGATTTTGATGCACAGAAGGAGCACAGTTATACTGAGTGCTTCATAGGCCACCAATGGTGTACTGACTGTTGTCGTCTGCACCCTGATCTGGTGTGTGTATGGTCATGTAAGCTTTTGGAGCTTTGTACCTTTTTCTGCGCAGATGGTGGATTATGAACACCAGCAGAAGGAGTCACACTGTTCTCAGATCTCTCCATTCTTCCCAGCAACTTCCTGGTTTCACATTAGGAAAACGTTCTTTAGTGCCCACACCCCAGACCTTCTCTCTCTTCCCTAAAAGCACTGACACAATCTTCTACTACTTCAAGCATCTTGATTACTGTGATGAAGCATCACACAGATTTGAAACTCACCAAAAAAGCATCAGAAAATATGCAAATAAGTGAAGGTCAGGGAGAGCATATTTTTCATTAATACAGTGGCTGATTCTGATGAAGTTCACTCTGTTGGCAAGCAATGTATGAAGCACTATTAGACTTCTCAGACTCGCTCTTTGCTTGAACTGTCTGTCAAGGATCTGGAAAATTCTGTCTTAGTTTTTGACTATTTGTAAGTAGTTCATTCTGTCTGACAAGATGATAAGAGGGCAGGGCATTTTACATTCTCTGATTAACTGGAGTATATCCAAATCCTTTTGGGGGGAATTATTTCTTGCACAAGTAAATTTGAAGCATGTTTTGTAAGGTATTTGCAAATAGCACTTGAACTGCTGGTTCAATTAAGACTTCAAGGAAAGCTCACGTCTCAGAGCACTTGAAACACACAGGCATGTAGGTGGCAAGAAAAGGCCAGTCTTCTCCCTACTCACATCTAGGCAATCAGAGTTAATTCTTCTATTTAATCAGATAGTGACACATGAACAGATATTTAAAAATGTTTAGCACCTCATGCTTTATGGGTAGTTTGATATCAGAAAACCTAAGGAATTGAACTTTTCTCCCATGTTTTTATAATTAAGTTATCCAAAGGGTCATAGATTCAGCCACAGTAAATTACTGAATCTCTAAGCAGAAATTTACTGACATTCTTCAGCTATCTGCCTAGTTCACTATAGGATCACTGTAGTGAAATTGTTTCGGTATGAGCAGTTCAGTTTTTCCTACACAATTATGAAGCCTTTTAAAACTCTAAGCAGTAAACTGAACACCAAAGTTCCTTTCTGGAAGTCTAATAATAATCTTGTACACTTATATTTTATAATAAAAACCGTGATTAAAGCCACAAAACCCTAAATCCTTCACAAAGGGTTGTCTATGCTTTCCCTGTCTGCACAGAATTACATGTTTATTTACTTATTCAAATACTATTGCTTTCTTTCCCCCCAGCCTCCCTCCCATGATTGGTTTAAATTAATGAGCAACTATTATTTTCTCATCAATTCATGCCTTAAGATCTGCACATCATCCTCAGCCTACTTTTGAAGACTAACTTGTAATTTCATTTTAGGCTTTTCTATATTAGTCATTGCTAAAATGATCAAGTATTTTATGCACTTGTGAATTAATTTAATTCTACAATAACTTTGATGTGACTGTTTATAATTTCAGCTTACAAAAAGGCTTGTAATAGTGGATACTCACTTCAGAAATTTTGTTATCCAAACTTCTACAATATTCTTTAGTGAATGTTACCCATCTGAGATAATACTTTTATGAACATACATTGCCTCTGAAAATTGCATCAGGTCAGGTATCTGGAAAATGAGGAACATTTGGTGATAGTCTGAAATTTAATGGAAATGACTTAACCAAAATCTATCTGAGCTTTGTGGTAGAAAGAGGGAGAGAGCCCAGTCCTTCAGTGAATGCTTCTCCATCAGTTTTCTTTCCTGTTCCTGGAAACCTCTGTCTCCTTCATGACTATCAACTGAAAGCTCTCCACTGAGAAGTATTTCGTGACAGAAAATGTCCTTGAAGAAAAATAAAATATTGTTTAGGATGTAGAAAATCTGCAGAAGTCAACAGTTGTTGTTCAAGATCCCATCCAAAACCAGACAATTTTCCTCCTATCTGCCTTCCCCCCCTCCATCTCCTACTCCATTTTGAAAGGGAGGGCGGCTTCACAGTCCCCTGCCTCATGGCGCCAGGGCTGAAATGGCCTTGTCATCATCTGTTTGTGCCTGCAAAAAGCCTCAAGATTACACTCAAACACGAAGGAAGACAAAATAACTTTTCTGTTTCCTGGTAACTAAATCATACTAGAATTATTATGAATAATAATGAAGAGATAACTCTGATAACTCACGTTTCCATTTGAGAAGAAAATTTTCTTAAATTAAAAAAAAAACCTGCACCAAAATTCAAATATATTTATCCTTAGCTAATAATCATGTTTATTCAGAATTCAGGAAGAAATGAATTCTGATTCCAAAGTTTCCTTTGCCGAACATCTTTTATTTGTCCCCAGAGCAATTTCATCCTATGCACTGGCTGAGCAAAACCCTGTGGATAAGGTGGTGTGTGATCATATAATTACAGACTGCTGAGCATACAAACCCCAGGGGTCTAACTGAGGTTGCATGGGCACCTGCTTTTCTCAACTTCTGAATGTGTGTTTTCCAAAGATTAATATTACTACCTTTTGGACAGCTATATTGTTTCCATTTCTTTCCTTCTTTTCAAAGAAGAAAACAACCCACCCATTCACCCCCACCAGATATTCCTCACATGTAGATATCCTGGACAATAACAGAGCTGGAGTTTGCAACACAGCAGCTCAATGTTTGAATTAATAGAGTGACTTGTGATAGCTGGAGTCACCCACAGGGCTGACAGGAGCTGGGGCATCAGACTGTTTCCTTTCCTCAACCTGCCTCATATGGCATTACCCATTCCCCAGCATCAGTGCCCACCACTGTGCCCATTCCAGCCCAGCACCAAGCCCCCATATTCATCCCTACATACTCCCTCTCAGATGTCAGAGACAACTCGACAGCTGAAAGATATTTCTTTGAGCAAAAATTCTGTTTCTGAATTTCTAGCAGTTTACGTGAATTGCCAAAAAGCAAAGCCTCTCCACGATGCCAAAAATGTGAAGGGGAATATGTCTGAAAGGTCTCTTGTTTACCCTTAATTTCATATGAGTTATACTTCATTTCTCTTTAGGGGTATTAATCCTGATTTACCCTCAGATCGAAAGAGATCAGAATTAAACCAGCGTTAATTTGTGTGATAATAAAGACAAGGAGATTGATAACTCTATGTCTAGTTTTTGAACTATTGAAATTAATTTTGAAGACTCAGTAGCGCCTGAATGCCCCTTACCCCTGCACTGCTGAGAAAGACTCACATAAAAGCTAACCGAGTAGCCTGAGGAAAAAGTCAAAGGGAAGTTAATCTAGATGCTACACCTAATACAGAAATGTTAACAAAGCAGCACAGCTGCTTGCGCAGCCGAAAGAATATTGCCTTTTATCTGCAGAAATATGGAAAACTGTGTCAGAAGGAAAATCTGACTTTAAGTTGATTGTGACCTCTCTAATTTATAACCTGATTTAAAATAATAGCCTGTATTGAAAGCATCTGATCTTATCCATTAGCGGAACTGGGGGCTGCATGCAGCTCCAGGTTACTGCTGTGCTAAATTATGTACTTCAGTAGAAAGTGCCACAGACATTGGGAGAAGAGTTCAGCTCCACATCTTCCAATCAATCCACAGCCTCACATACTCCAAAAGCTAAATAGCCAAAGTGGACGAAAATCTTGGACTAAGACATCCTCTTTTTTTTTAACACCATTATACTTTGTCCTCTCACTACACTCCTTGGCAGAGTCTCTCCCTGTCTTTCCTACAGGTCCCCTTGCAATGCTGCAACAAAATCTCCTGAGAGCCTTCTCTAAGACAGCCCATTCCAATGCTTGACTACACTCTTCATGAAGAAATTCTTCCTAAGGACCAGTCTAAAACTTTGCCAGTGTAACCTAAGACTGTTTCCTCATAGCCTACCATCTGTCACCTGAGAAAGGAGACCAACATCCTACTCACTGTAACCTCCTTTCAGATAGTTTTAGGGAGAAATGAGATCTTCAGACTGAACAGCTCCCATTTCACCTACCTAATTCTCATGGTCTTGTTTTCTAGTCCCTCCACCAGCTTCATTGCTCTTCTCTGACAAACTCAATATCCTTGTGCTAGGAGCCCCAAACAGAACACAGTATTTGAGGCGCAGTCTCAGTAGTGCTATGTGTAGGGAAACAGTGATTCTGCTAGTCCTGCTGGCTACACTATTTTTGACATAGGCAAGAATGCTGTTGGCTTGCTCGGCCACTTGGGCACACTGGTGGCTCAAGTTCAGCTGGCTGTTTACCAACACCCCCAGGTCTTTTTCTGTTGGGCACACTTCCAGCTGCCCTTCTCAAAGCCTGTACTGCTGCATGGATTTGTTTCACTTAGAGTTTCTTTCTCATTGGATTATAGGAGCTTCATCTTTCTTCCTGTCAATGTTTTACATCTCAGAGTCTGGAGACGTTGAGAACAACTGATCCTACTAATAAAAACTGAGGCTTTACAAAGAGTTGCCTGACTTCTGTTTCTCCAGTTAGTAATGAAGCCAGCCTCCCTTATATGTTGTCTTTCATCCTTGGGAAAGACTCTACTGGAAATCCTGTGAAGTCCCGTGCAAAGTTTCATGCTCACAGAAAATTCAGTGGGTACTGGTGGTGGTATGTGCTGCTAAGTTTCTTTCTTGTTTTTGTCTCCTTGTTTCCAATTCACCTTCACAATATAAACTCCCATCTTTGGCTCCCAGATGCTGTGCTAGTGCCAGCCCAGAGCAACCATAGCAGCACTGCTGCATCTGGTGAAGTAGCAAAAATCAGCAACAGAGAGGGACACAGCTGTGTCACTAGTAGAGAAGGCTTTGCCAGCAGCACAAGCTACTGCATTGTTTATTATCCATAGCTGGAGTTAATGACCTGGTATCTTGTTTGTGTCTTCATGCAGTATTTGAATAGACCAAGTTTTCTATTCTCCTTGTTTGTCAGCTCTCAGAAACATTTAATACCAACTGTTCTGTTTGAGTGATACTGGAGAAACCCGGGAGCTTGAAAGAGAGGCTTTGGAAGGAACGGGAAATAAAAATACTCAAATATACTGATGTAAGGTACAGATCCATTAAGCATCCTGTTCTTTTTCAAGCAGATTTTGTCATTCACTGTGTTTACTGAATGTACCTGGTTCATACAAGAGCTTTTCCTATTGTAGGGCAGATCTGTTAAGGAGGTCTTAGCAGCTATACTTTGTTCTTGAAAAGAATACACAATTAGTTTTATTTTCAGGGACAAACGTCTTTTTATCTGCAACTGCCAAAAAAAAATTTATAAATTCATTGAACAGAAAAACACAACAGGAGCAAGAAGAAAAACAGTCACTCTTTTACCTCTTATTCACAACTACAGTGTGGTTGCCATTAACATCTTGTAGAAACTAGTTCCACCTACCATCTCTGTAAAAGCATGACACAAACCTAGCAAACAGACTTATAAATTATCATTACTGTAACATTTGGCTTGGTCAAAGTCAAATTTCTAAAGAAATATTTAGACTGCTCCTTTTTTATTTGCAGTTAAAAGAAAAGAAAAAGTTTCAAGAGATTGGAAAATGATATTTTACATATATGTAAAGTCAAAGAATATGTAAGAAAGTCAAAGACTATATTCACCCTATGTTGATCATCTGAAGTTCAAAGTTTACATCATTTCAGATCCACAGCAAAGTTCACACAAAATTCAGATCCATGGCAGATTTTGTAAAAATTCATAGGCTGAATAACTCTTAGCCAGGAATTTCAAAACTAGGCGTCTGAATTCAGATTTAGACATTTGAGTGAGCTCCCTGATTTCCAAAACCTGCACAACCACCAGTAGCAGTTTCTACTGGTTCTTTTGCAATCTCTTCTCAGGATGAAGAACTTGTCACAAAAAAATTCTGCTTTGCCAGACTTGTTAAGTCTGGTTTCGCATACATTTCACAGAATATACGCTATATATTCAACAAATCTGGTAGAGAGGAAAAATGTCGCTATACTCATATCCAGGAGCTTCAAAAAAATTACAATGATAAATGTATTCAGATGGAAACATTTACATCAGAATGTCTGCCAAGGAAAAGTTACTTACAAGGGGTTTTTAGTGTATGATTTGAACATTCGGACCATCAGTGATAACGACAGAAACTTACTTAACTGCTTTATAAAAAAACTGATGTGCTAATTTAACATTTAAATATAAACACAATCACACTAATACAGGGCTACAAACTTTGATACTTCAGTGGTATTGATTTGTCTTTACTAATATACATAGCAGTTCGAGAGTGAATAAATGAATGAGTCAGATTGAAAAGACTGAAAAGTGCAAAAAATAGCTTTATTCTGATATACACTTGATACCTTCATCACAGAGTACACATATCTATTCTCAAACCACAGACTATATTTCCAATATGAGTCATATCCTCTGCATGTGAAAAAGCTACCCAAAAGTAGGCCCACATCCAACTGAACAGCTTTGAAACAAACAAAAAATCAAAGTACACCTTTTGGACACCCAGATCTACCAGGGGTTGGATGCCCTTGGCATCCATTACCTTTCCCCATCTACCAGAAAACTTCTGTAACCATTCCCACATATAGCCATGATCTGCAAAACTCCTCCACAATACATTATTGTAATGCATCCTGTGATGGCAATGGGACTCATTTGCATTCCCACTCTGGACTGGAAAAATACCTAATTTAATTTATTTGCCCTTTTTAATGATCTCTTACAACTTTTATTCAACTAAATTAAAGTTGTGTAACTAGAAAGAGAAATCAAATTCTATCGTGCCCAATTCAAAATCAGCCTTGCAGACTTCTGCTGAACTGAATCTTAACTCAGACATCCTAAATTAGTAGATACCAAAATCCCACCACAGTAAATATTCTTACAGAACTTTCAGCTAAAAAGGTTCAAATATCACAGGATATGTAATCATAGAATCATAGAATGGCTTGGGTTGGAATGGACATCAAAGATCATGAAGCTCCAACCCACTGCCACATGCAGGGCCACCAACCTCCATATCTAATACTAGACCAGGCTGCCCAGGTCCCCATCCAACCTGGCTTTGAACACCTGCAGGGATGGGACATCAACAACCTCTCTGGGCAGCCTGTTGCCACACCTCACCACTCTCTTGATAAAGAATTTCCCTGATATCCAACCTAAATCTTCCCTCCTTCAACTTAAAACTATTTCCCCTTGTCCTGCCATTATCTACCCTTGTAAAGAGTTTACTTCCCTCCTGTTTGTAATCTGATCTCAATTGCTACAAAACAAATCCATCAGCCATGCAGACTTCCTCTGCATTCTACTAAAATTCTAATGCAGGTCTAAACTTTATTTTCTGGTCCAGACAGTAAGACCAGTTTCAAGTTTATTTAGGGGTCTGAACTTGAATTTTCTTTTTCACTTGTTCTTCAGCTGTTGGCTCAGTAATGGCTACTTACGCATCATGCTTCCTCAGAGTGAACTACTGGAATGCTGCTCAGCTGATGTAGGTTTGCCATTTATTCAAATGACAGATCATAACAAAGATTTGCTAGTCTTTTGGGAAACATGAAACAGAGAAAACTTTAACTATACCTATATGCTATCAATAAAGTTTGCAAGCTAAAACTGAGGCCTAACAATGTCTGTATGATACAGATGCAAGAGCTAAAACAGTTCAGAATGAGAATAGTAGGTAGATTACAAAGCCATTCTGACAAGTTAGTTACATCAGAAAAGATGTGATATTCAGATTAAGCCTTCACTTTCACGTGAGAAAAGGGGAAAGAGCACCAATTTATTTTTTTTTTTAATGTAGAAAAGAAGATGCGTGGAACTACAGTCTGATCAGCCTAAGCTCTGTGCCTGGTAAAATCATGAAGAAATTCTTCCAGGAAATAATGTTTAGGCATATGGAAAATGAGGGGTTGGGTGGAACCAGGCAGCATGACTTCACAAATCATGCCTGACTGAGTGGCATTCTACTAGAGGCTGAGAGTATTGATGGACAAGGAAGGGTGACTGACACCATGAAACTTAACACAAGCAAAGCCTTTGACACAGTCCCACACAACATCTCTGTCTATAAACTGGAGACACCTAGATTTGATGGATTAGCTTTTTGGTGAATAAGAAATTGCTGTATATTCACATTCAGTAGGGCTACCGTCAATTTTCAGTGTCCATGTGGAATCCTGTTCTGCTCCCATGAGACCTCCCTTGCATGTTGTGGCTCCAGCACAAAAAAGAGACAGACCTACTAGAGCAGCTTCAGAGTAAGGCCACAAAAATGATCAGGAGGTTGGAGCACCTCACCTGTTAAGACAGGCTAAGAGAGTTTAGATTTTTCAGCCTGGAAAAATCTTCAGGGATACCTTTTTGGAGCCTTCCACTTCTTAAAGGGGGCCTAAAGAAAAGATGAGGGTTTTGTTTGTTTGTTTGTTTTTGTCAGGAAGTGTAGCAACAGAACAATGTGTATCAAAAGGGTAGGTCTGGATTGGGTATAAGGAATACATTAGTTACTATTAGTGTGGTGGGGTGCCAGAACAGGTTGTCCAAAGCTGTGGACGCCCCATCCCCGGAAGTGCTCAAGGCCAAGTTGGATGGGTCTTTGTGCTAAAGTCATCAATTCATTGTTCTCAGAAAATATACATACATATAGATGTGGACATACAGATGTTTTTCACCTATGTATGCAATAGGTACGTGTACATTATATGTATATGTGTATACGCATATGTATTTGACATCCTCATGCACTTTTTGCATTCCCTGTCACAGAAATGAAATTTCAAACTTTCTTGATGAAATTGTTTGATTTCTCTATCCACAATGCAAGGTTGTAGAGGAAGAGCTGTACACAGCTTGGGCCTACAGCAGATAAGGTTGCAGAGGATGGAAAACCCAGGAAAAGCAGGGAAGCACACTATTATTGATTGAAGTGCTGGACCCCCACCAAGAGAGAAGCAGGAGCAGACAAAAGAGAGATATGCTGGGGTAGGAAGGATACAACGCTCTCATCTTCAAGAGGCATTGAAGCAGACCGCACCATGCACTCCTCCACACTCCTCTACACTCCTCCATGTTTCCCTGCATCTGAGTTCACCCTGACCACAATGCCACTGTCTGGGGACTGTTGACAATACACAGCTGCTTCCTCTCCAGACACAAGTGAAAGCTTCATTTTTTAAAGAAAAGAAAAAAAAAAAAAAAGAAAGAAAGAAAAGAAAAGAAAAGAAAAGAAAAGAAAAGAAAAGAAAAGAAAAGAAAAGAAAAGAAAAGAAAAGAAAAGAAAAGAAAAGAAAAGAAAAGAAAAGAAAAGAAAAGAAAAGAAAAGAAAAGAAAAGAAAAGAAAAGAAAAGAAAAGAAAAGAAAAGAAAAGAAAAGAAAAGAAAAGAAAAGAAAAGAAAAGAAAGGAAAGGGAAAAAAAAGAATTACAATCTTTTCATTATTTTAAATCTGTGCAACTGCACATACAAGCGAAAGGCAAAAGCAGGCATTGATCATCTACCCTTTTCTGCAGCCCTCATTGCCAATTGGTTGTTTTTTATCTAAGCTGTAATACTTGGAGGCAGCATACTCCTCCACCATACTTGCTGCTCTGGAGAGCATAAGTTGTTATCACCATAATGAAGACTAACTCCAAGTCTTTTGTTGCATTGTCTGCTTCGCAATCTTTTCCTTCAACAGGACTGACAGCAGCACAGCAGCTGGGAAAGTGCTCAGACCACATGGACAGAGGTCCTGTCAGTAGAAAAAGTAATTGGTGGCTGTGAACCATCATTATCAGCCAAACTGATAATGCTCTCTGCTCCCAAATCTTGCACCTTTACCTGTTCATGGTGGATACTGGAGCTATTCTCTTTTTGTGCCAACTCAGTAATGCACAGAGCCAAAGACAACTAACAATGGAGAAAATAACATGCTTGCAATTTCCAAACTGGAAGGGAACCTTACAAAATTGCTGGAAATGGTTGTAAGTTTCTATTATTGCTTGATGAAGTGGTACTGAAAGAAAATCAATCAGAACAAAATCTTTCACACTGTATGCAGCAGGTCCTGAGTGACTGTAGACATACAAACCATTGGCATGAGTACACAAAGAAAGTTGCAGACTTCTGGAAAGAGTTACTCAAAGAAGGCAGTGACTTGGGCCACCCATGCACAAGAATTCACTTGGAGAAGGACTCTATTTGAAAGACACAGGTATCACATCACCCCAAGAAATAAGGCTAGGTCTTAATTTGAACAGTTCATTAGATGGATTAATTAGGAATCAAATTAGGCTGTGATGTAGCTAATGGCTAGATCAAAGCAAAAATATTGTGATAAGTGGCTATTGTTCTCCAAAGATTATTAGATTTTTGCATGGTTTGCAGAAATTGAGATTCTAAGAGGTAAGAATTAGTGAGCATTGAAGTACGAAGACCATGGAAATGTATGTGCACTGAAGGACATGTAGGCACATCAAGGTAATCCAAGGGCATGACTGTTTTCACAAACTAATAAAAAGCACACACACACACATACAAAAATAAAAAAGCACAATTAAAATATATACAGGTTACTGGGCAAAATTTTGAAGTTAAAAAAAAGCATAATTATTAATAATGCAAAAGTGCAAAAGAAGTATTCTTGAGTAGGAATGGAGAACAGTGTCTGCAAACACAATTCAGTAATCACTGAGAACATGAACTGGGGGGAAAAAAACACCTGTAAGATCTTAGTCTTTGTGCCAAGCCCATAACACAGTTACGTATGCTGTGCTGCTTTACAGGACGTGGAAAAAGAGGAAACATTCATAGTAGCCAAGGAGCTGTGCTGGGAGACAGGCCAGTAAACTGAGTTAGCAAACACCAAAGAGACAGATGTGTCTTACACCATGCCATTTTGTGTGGAGCTTGGGTTCAATACTGTCTAGTAATGGAAACACCAATTTATGACTTGGAGCTCAATTTGTCTCATCGTAGAGCCTTATCCAACCCATGGATTTATTCAAGGTTAAACACATTTTACATTGCCCCTGGATCAGGGCAATCCCAGGGAATGTGTGCAGATGGAGATAACTCTTTGAGAGTAGCCCTCTGGAGATGGTCTTGGGAGTCCTAGCAAACAAAAAACTGAACATGAGCCAGCAGTGTGCGCTTGCAGCCTCGAAGGCCAGCAGTATCCTGGGCTACATCAGAACAGCGGTGGCCAGCAGAGGGAGGGAAGTGATCGTCCCCTCTGCTCTGCCCTTGTAAGGCCCCTTGTAAGGCACTCTGTCCAGGTCTGGGATTCCCTATACCGGAAAGATGTAGATCAGAGCGGGTTCGGAGGAGAGCCGCAAAGGTATTCGGAGGGAGTACCTCTCCTGCAAAGAAAAGCTGAGAGTGTTGAAGCTGTTCAGCCTGGAGAAGAGAAGGTTCCAGGAGGACCTCACTGCGTTCTTTCAGTTAACTAAAGGGAGCTTATTAATAAGAGGGAGAATGACTTTTTACATGGTGTGATGGTGATAGGACAAGGGGGAGTGGTTTTGAATTAAATGAAGAGTCATTTAGCTTAGATATTAGGTGAAAGTTTTTTACTCAGAGGGAGGTGATACACTTGCACAGGTTGCCCATAGAGAAACTGTGGATGTCCCATCCATGGAGGTGTTCAAGGCCAGACTAGATGGGCTCCTGGGCAGCCTGATCTGGTGAGTGGCAGCCCTGCCCATAGCAGGGGATTTGGAACTCAATAATCTTTAACACTCTTTCCAATCTACGTCATTATATTGTTCTTTGGTACGTAGGACAGCTGGAGAAAATAAAGGTTGCCCCACCTCTGTTAACCATACTTCCAACTCCTTTCTGCCTTGTCCATCATCCTGGCCCCAAACCTGCACAAAATAGCGCAATCCCATTTCAGAGAAAGTGTCCTTGGGTTACCGTTGTACATGTATGTATTTGCCAGTTACGCACAGCAGCCTGGCAAGGCAAGGTGAGAGAGGGCTCTGAAGAGCTATGGATAAGATAAAATGCAGCAGGCTGTGAAACAGCCACATTAACTGCAAAGGAACAGAACCACGCTATGTGCTAATGCCTGGGAAAAGCCAGAAGGCCTGGGCAGCTGGGAGATAAGGGACAGATATGGAAAGATAAGGGAAAAAAGGAGAGGGATAAGAGTACTGATGGTACATGATACAAGGATGTGTGGTTTCCTGCGAAGGAAAGAGAATAGGCTGGACAGCAAGGAACCTGCACTAGCTGGCAGGTAATGGCAAGGCAGAGAAAAGCTCTTCCCCAGCCAGACAGCTCCACAGCCTTCAGCAAGGCTGCACCATCCCCTTTGGTGCCTCTGCTGTACCAGCACTCCATCTCCTTACCAGGGGCTACGCCAACAGCCAGCACATAGCTGGGGAACAGCTGACAAAGTACCCAATGCCAAGACTAAAGGTGCTGTGGACTCATCAGCTTTCAGAGCAATGACTAGAGTGTGTGCTACCTGGGAGGAGGTTCTTGATCTGCTGGGGGGCAAGTATACTGATGACACCGAGGGGTGAGGTGCAGTCAGTGGATCCGAGGGACAGACTGTCATCCAGAAGTACCTAGACAGGCTTGAGCAGTGAGCCCAGATGAACCTCAGAACATTCAACAAATCCAAATGCAAGGTCTTGCAGCTGGGTTGAAGCAACATCTACTACCAATACAAGGTGGGGAATTAAAGGATTGAGCACAGCCCTGTGGAAAATGAACTGGGGATACTGGTGGATGGCAAACTGGATGTGAACCAGCAATATGTGTCCTCACTGCCCAGAAAACCAACTATATCCTGGATTGCATCAAAAGAAGCATGGCCAGCATGGCCAGCAGGTTGAGGGAGGTGATCCTGCCCCTCTGCTGGTGAGACCTCACCCAGAATACTATGTCCAGGAGTGGAATTCTCAGTGCAGGAGAGACATAGACTTGTTGGAGCACATCCAGAGGAGGGCCACCAAAATGATCTAAGGGATGGAATCTCTCTTACAAAGACAGGTTGAAAGTGCTGGGGCTGTTCAGCCTGGAAAAGAGAAAGCTCTGAGGTGACCTGATAGCAGCCTTTCAGTATCTAAACAGGAGCTACTCAAAAGAAAGGGACAGACTCTTTAGCAGTCTCTGTCATGATAGAGCAGGAAGGAATGATTTCAAACTCAAAGAGGGTAGATTTAGGTTGGATATGAGGAAAAAATCTTTACAGTGAGAGTGGTGAGGCACTGGAACAGGTTCCCCAGTGATGTGGTTGATGCCCTGTCCCTGGAGACTTTCATGCTGAGACTGAACCAGGTCCTGGGCGACCTGATCTAGCTGTGGATGTTCCTCTTCATTGCAGGGGGGGTTGGACTAGATGGTCTTTAAAGGTCCCTTCCAATTCTAAGGATTCAATGATTCTATCTCCCAGCAGGCATCCTGCCAGATTCTGGGGGGCATGGTGCAACCTTCCTTACAGTACTGCAGAGTGGGAGCAGTGGGGGCTTCCCTATGTGTTTTCAAATCTGAGAGGCTCTAAGCTTACCTTACATTTGAGGAGAAAAAAGGGTCCTTGCTCACTAAGGTTGAGCAGCAGACTGCCAGAGAATGCATCATCTAGCTATTGAGCCGGCTACAAAAAATATTCTTAAAGTATTTGATGAGGTGCTTAATGGACTGGAACACACCAAGGATATAACACGTCGTGGTGATATAAATCCCGGGTTGCTGCCAAAAAAATATATGCAGATGGCATCCAGTCAGCTCTGAGAAATAAATTATAAGTTAGTTAAACTGGACTAGGTGGTGAGATTAGCTCCTGCTAAGAACACAGGCACTGAGTGAGTGGGTTAACTCTGTGATTCCCATCACAAATGCAAATCGGGAAAGTCAGGATTTCTCAAAAGCAGTGAAAGTGTGGGCACCACATGAAATACTGGAAATTACACAAAGGAGCTACCGAAGTCTCCCGGGATTCCTGACTCATTTTGAACCAAGACTGGCACAGAGCTGACCACACTGAACAAGAAAAGTGCCTCAGTGTGCTGCTAACCCAGCAGAGCTCTGACATGGCAGCCTGGGGCACTGCTGCCAAACGGCTGCAGGCTGGCTCTGCGGCCTGCTCCTCTGCACCTTCTGCCAGCATCTCTGGTCCCTCATCCCCATGACCCAGAGCCACACTACAGTGACACCGAGCTCCTGAGAGCCACGGCTTTGAGGATGTACTTGCAGAAACAAGAGCCCTGCGGGGTGAGAGGAGGAGTCCACCAAACCTTTGGCCTCTTCTCCTCAGGTGGAGCCTTATGCTCCTTTCGGTTTCCTCTAGGAAAAGAACTGAGACGTAGCATTCAGGGCGGGGGAGAGATGGAGCAAAGCAGAAGTAGTCCTTGTTTAACAATGACAGACAGTCAAAGAAACAATAGTGCCATAAATCTATTTCTGTTCAGTGGGTTCACTTTTTTTTTTTTTTTTCCATCTTTTCTTAAAGTATGTTTAGTGATGGTGATTGGCTTGCAGTTGGATTTCTTGTTTTGCTGTTTGGTGTGTTTTCTGTTTTTTCGTTTGCTTTTTTTTTCTTTTAACTTAATTGGGGAGAAAAAAAAAAAAAAAAAAAAAAAAAAAACCACCCCAAACTACATGCTTTTGATGAATCAAACCTTTTGGGAACTTCCTCTCTTCCATCCCTTTTACTTTTTTGAAGCTGCCCCCCCCCATTCCCATCCCCACCCTCTCCCCCCCCATCCCTCCGGCCATATATCTGCATGGTTCCTGAAACAAAGTGGGCTGGAGAAGTTCAACTTCAGTTCACGGGAAGGAACATTCTGTACTCTGCACAACAGTCAGGGCTGCTGTAAAACAAGATCAACAACATGATCTCAGCTGCTGTGCTACGAGAGGGACACTGGCAACATCTGAGCCGCCCAGAGATCACTCAGTCTGTTTGCAGAGCGCCGACACACTCAGGCACATGCATGTAGAGAGGGGATCCAGCGCAGTGCATTCTTCCATTTTCCAGCCCAGGATGTGAATAGTGACATTATTTTTCCCCTCACTCAGAAATGGGGGGCGAATCCTTTACCACACACACCCCCTCTCAGAGTTTAATTATAGCAAAAGCATTTCCAAGGAAACAAGCCTGCCCGTCCCACTTCCCTGTTCCCACAGACATGACTTGGCCAGGGACCTGAGAGAATACCTCTGTGTGTCACAGCTCCAGGCTGGGACTGATCCTGGCTGCTCCCTGCTGCTGGCTGGGCCTGTTGAGGGCCCAGAGGACTCTGATGAGCAGCTACCCCTACCCAGCTCCTTTGCTCCTGGGGCTGTCAGCCCACCCATGATGGGAGGCACGACCTCCTCACCTCCTGGCCTATAGCTGGTCAAGGGATATAGAGCAGGAATGTGCACGTATTTGGCTGGAATGGGAGTAGTACAGGAGTGTGTAGATTTAGGGGATGTTTTCAGCTGTGTGCTGGTGTCCTCCGCTGACCTGTGTATGTAAATCACAGTGATTCATTACTTCAGCTGTCACTGGCTGGTGTTGTGCTTTCAATACAGAAAAGTAAGATTTGTACTATTCTCTTATCATCCAATCTGGCTTTTTCTCCAGAAATACAGAGGCAGGAGAGACTGCAAATGCCACAAACATTCCACATACAAAACAGCCTCGAGGCTTATTCTTGCATAATCACCTGTAATGAAACCTGGGCCTGAGAAAATATTATAATAATAGAAAGAAGGACAACTGCTAGCAAATTTCAAATATAACTCTTCTGATGGTTGATTCCTAGCTCAGGGAGATGTCAGCAAAAATGAAAATGGAGGTCACCAGTGAAGACTGAGAGAGAACAAGCCCTGAAGAGGGAATGTTTGTTCTTTTCTATAATGGAGACAGTGACTGGAGGGGGAAGTTTCCCGACACTAAGAGACGTATAAGCAAGAGCCAGGGACCTGTGGAGGGACAGATGCCAGTTATAGTGTTGTTGGGAGTTTACTCTTCAGGAGCAGCACCACTCTGTGGGCTCAGGATACCATGCGCCCCACCACAGGAGCTGAAGTGCGGGACTGTTCCATCAATAGGATGGCAAGAAGGGGCCATCCCCGCTGTGTGACAAATGGAACACTGGCAGAAAAACTGTCTCCAGATTTACCTTAAACTTACCAAAGTCACTGGGGTGGGGATGGGGGGGTGGGAGGGCAGCAAACATTACTCATTGTTAGTATTTCCTTCCCTAACAAATACACGCACACTGCTGAACGCACTGCTTCATTCCTCTCTTCCAGGACTGATCCTCTTGCTCATTGGTGCAGGAGTTTCAGAAAGGGTGGGGAGAAACTGTGAAATGAATCATAAAGTTTACAGCCAAAAGAAAACACACAAAGTCCAACTCAAGCATTGGCATTCTCATTTGGTGAACAGGCCTTGGTCACTGTTAGCATTTTATTGTCTGCATTTTTTTTACACTGTGCTATTTTTGTAACTGCTGAAAACTGAAAACAACTAGATTCCCACAGACTGAGACAGTAAATTTTGAGGAAAATGAGAGTTTAATGTGCAGACTTCTGCACGTTAACAGATTTTTTAACTTTTGCAGAATCTCCAGTGCCAATTCCTGCATTTTGGGGGGTGTTGTTTATTTGTTTGTTTGTCTTTGTGAGCGTGTTCATTCCATGTTTCATCTGATATCAACTATTTATTTTGAACTGTCACCTTTTTTCCCACTCACTAACTGTCATCTGTCTCCACTACTTTCTGCAAGTGCACAAAAATTCTTTGATCGTTTTAAGATGGAAAAATATTCCTCCTCGAATCATCTGTGCTTCCCTCCTCAACTGAATGGATTAAAGTCTGTGCACATTGCCAATGCATTTGTATCCAATTATTCATAATTAATCTCTGGGTGTAACCACGTTTTTATTTCAGCTTCAAAGGAACGTTTTCAAGAGGTTTTTGTTTTTTTTTTTTTAATTTTATTATTCAGAGTTAATACACTGCCCCAATTCAACAGACATTTGTGAAATACAAGGATGGCTTTCTAAACAGTTATTATATGTTGGCAAAAAGAAATGCCAACAAGCACCTAGTCTTAAAACACTTCAAATTGTCACTTTTGCATAAAATAAATTGAAGAGACTGATACTTGCCATACTACTAAGTAGGCAAACCTACTTCATCGTTAATATGTGCACACATGACACGTGCACACACAACAAGTGTTTTCCATGCATCTGCACAATAGGTAGGACAGCCTCTGCACTTCTGCAAGCAGGAAATAAATTTGTGGCCTACAGAAGACCTGCAAAGCCTCTGTTCTTCAACATATTTTTTTTCTGGTTCAGCCTTTCAATTCAAAACACTTGATACGCTACATACTCTACTGTTGTTTTCTCAAATTCCTCATGAGAGGAATTGAGCTTTGAAGGCACATGCAAAGCTGTTGCACATTTGGCTCTCACCTGAAATGCAGTTGGAATTCCATCCCAGCCTAGAAACTGCAAGATATATATGTAGCTCAACAACCCAATTACTAAGTGGGGAGGCGATGATAGCATGGCATAGCAAATGAAAGGGAGCGTATGAGGCTGAATCACTGAGGAAGCTGAAAGTGAGCAGAGGTGTTTGAACTTGTTGTGGCTTGAAAAAAAAATTAGCACAAAAACTCAAGAACAAACCAATTAGTTCAAACCTATGCTTGCTCTACCATGCATTGAATGGACAGAGTAGAAGATAAAGAGGGAAGAAAGGAGAAAAATGTGGTGTTTACTCACAAAGCAATATTAGGCACCTGTGTCAAAGAATTAGCAATAAAAACAAATGTTGAGATTTGTTGAAAATGCCTATTCCCTTCCTCCAGGAAATGAGGCCAGAAATTTCAACTCGCATTTTGTCCAACAAATGAGAACTAGAATACCTTCTTCTCAAGTATCTTGGCTTATATATGTCATTTCCAGTCTTTCACCCATAACTCTTTGCTTAGATAGTTTATTCTTAGACTTTCCTTTCCTGCTGGTGGGGTATAGTCCTCCATTTTTCCTATGTTCATGGCTGAGCTCCCAAACACAAGATCCCTTTTGGCAGTCTGTTACTATAGAGACAAAGTAAAAGAAGTATGTACACATCTATCATGTTCCTGCTAGAGAGACCAATGCCAACATCAGAATATATATCAGAAAGATATAGCAGTTATTCTCCTCAGTAACAATGTACGTTTGGTTATCGCAGTACTTCAAACATCCTCTGTTGACCTGCATCCTCAGCAGGGATAGGTGTAGCTGCAACAGTGAAAGGGGAGGCCGTGCAATGGCATACCCCTTAAGAATGGAAGTCTATCATGGTCTACATGGTGGGAAAGACTGTAGAGATGCACAGAGTACCAACCACATGGTAAGATGAGAATGCATATTGTAATGGCTAATGCTAATAAGGGGGTTAAGTTTGAAGTTCCCGTAAAGCCAAAAGTTTGGCTAGCTCTTTTCCTGATGACATATATGCTGAGCCATACAGTGTTAATAAGCAGTTTGTTCAAATCCTTTAGCTCTCTCTATCAGTAAATCTGCCCTCTCACCAACTGTTCAGGATTTTTCTTCATTATGAACTAGTCCTCTTGGGATAACTAATCCTCTTCCTTCAGTTTTCATTCTTAAGGATGCTCTCCTCTTGGAATAAGAACTCTGAGGAATTAATCTTGAGCAATTTATGTGAGTTATTGCAACTATTTCTGCTTCCATACTCATATTGTGGACAGGAAGCAAATATCTGACAACATTCTGGAGTCAGCAAACAGACCAAATACTAATACATTACAATACTACCAAGGATAATGCCTTACTGCACAAGTGAGACTACTGATTCTTGGCATGCCCTAGGGCCTTGATGGCTTTGTTCCAGTGTGTTCCAGAGTGACGGATGAAAGCTTCTCTTGATTTCTTTGTAGATGATTAAACATCCACAAAACATCCTGGTATTTATCTAAAACCAGAATGGTCTACACACTTTTTTCTCCCTATGCTGTAAATGTTGAGAGCATCAGGAAATAAAAAAGTCCATCTCAGTGTCAACTAAAATTAAGAGAGAATCAGTCTCTCTCTCCACAAAAATGTATATTCACTGCAACTTGCAATTCTTATGTTCTAGTAAGAAATTACAGAAGTCCCATTATACCAAACAAAGGAATATGGTGTACAGTGCAAGTTCAGGGACACATTTCAGTTTCCTTCATGTTGTTGTTCGTTTATTTTTATGACAGTGAGATCCCCTGTAATAGTAACTATCTTTGCTCAGCAGTTGCTTGATTCTTAAAAGCTGTAGGAAGATGTTCAGCCACATACTGAAGCTATGGCAATAGTTAGCTTTGATTTCTTTTTCTTGTGTTCTACGGATGTTCTTGTGCCAGCCGCAAGGCGGGTAGAAGTAAGCACATGAATGATACCATAGCACCTACAAACTGTCTTTGCTCTTTTGTGATATCTGTGCCTGAACAATTAGCAGTTAAATCTTCATGAATGTCAGAAAGGTATGGGGACACGCAAATGCTCACACACATGTGCTCATGCATAAGCCTGTGTACACATGTGGAAATATAATATACAGGTAAAAATCATTAAGCTGGTTTTAAAATTCTTGTTAGCACCATCTAGTTCTAACCATAGAACAATGCCATTCCCATTCCCTCACTTCTTTTACTTCAGACCAAGGTTACGCCTGCCCAGAAGGAAAATAGTAATCTCCAATCTGCCACCTTTGCAGAAATTTTACCATATTATATTACTCTACTTATGTGGGGAGGAGAGGGTAAGAGGAGAAGGGAGGGATGTGTGTTTGGTGAGGATAATCTGAACTATCCAGACAAATCAAACACATTTTGTAGTTCTCAAACAAATCCAATTGATTGGTACTATTCTAAATAGCTAGATTCCATTATCTGGGGATGTTTCCTAACCATTATGTCAAAATGTCTTCCCTCAATAAGATGTCATAGACGCCTCATACCTATGGACATAAATTAGGGACTAGTTTGAGATCCATCAGCACCAAGATTTACTAAAGGAATAAGAAATTCTCATCAAATAGAAGATAAGTATTTTAGTTGAGAAATGAAACAGAAATATTTGAGTATAAGAGACT
Organism: Tympanuchus pallidicinctus; assembly: GCF_026119805.1. Taxonomy (NCBI): domain Eukaryota; kingdom Metazoa; phylum Chordata; class Aves; order Galliformes; family Phasianidae; genus Tympanuchus; species Tympanuchus pallidicinctus. The sequence goes on from NW_026294758.1 coordinate 39,524,217, forward strand.
ATTCTAAATCTCTTGATGAGGCACACTGTATTCAGTCTGGGCAGACAGGAAGCTTATTGGCTACAGTGAGTGTAGATAACGCAGGTTGTTGTCAACAGAACTTCAGCAGTTTTGTTTGGAGATGGTAGCGGGAGGGGTAACCTTCTAATTAAGCTTTCTTTTTCCTCTCAGTTCTCTGAAAAGCGGATGTCAAATTCAGCAGCTCCTGCATAACAAAAAGCCAAATATACGACCAGCATTTTCAGTTTTTAGGATCTCTGCAACATATAATTTTTAAAAATCTACAAATACATAGCTATGTGACAAGTTTATGTATTTTACAAATGGGATATGTGCAAATAGCTAAAAGGTTCATCAGACTAAATCTCGGGTCAAGGTAAGTATCTCAACTACTTATATCAATCCGATTCTTTGTCATTTCCAACCACACTGAGTAAGCAGTAACAGAGAACAAGATTTCCGTTCATCAGCCAAAATCCATTCATTTTGATGAAAAAAAAAGATAAGGTACTAATTAGTTTTGTTTTATTTTTCAAGTATAAATCCCTTGCTCAAGAAGAGCAACACTTCTGAATAGTTGTAACACTTATTTGTTTGACAGTAACAAATGGCAGTTTATAGTCGTAGCTATCTGCACAAAGCTTCATGCATATCAAACACCCCAGTCTTCTCCAGGAATAATGAAGACTCATTGTTGCTGGTGCTGGCTTCACAGTCTCATGAAGAGCTTCATTATTAGGCTGTTGGCTTGAAAAAGTGTGGTGGAATCAAGCAGGATGGATGTACATGCATCAGGCTGCAGGCAAAGAAAGCATGAGGGAAAAAAACAATAGGTACATCAAGGTTGAGAGGTAAGAGTCACTTTGTCCTAGCAAAGGCAGTATGGCAGTGTTGCAGAACCAGCCATATGCATGCATTAGGAAAAAGAACATATAATGTTTGTTTGTTTGTTTGTTTGTTTCATTAAAAAGTGTCTTCCAGCAATACCAGTATAATTGCATCTCATAAGCTGAGTAACACTGGGTCTGATCTGTAGTCAGACAAAAAAAAAGACTTTGAGAGACTATGCAGACCTTTCTGAAAAAATAACTTGGATAATTCAGAAAGTAACATTATTCCACACTGGTCAAAATAAAACCAGTTGGAATTAAAAATCTGCAGGCTTAGGAAATGCTGTTCAGCTGCCATTGACGAAAAACTGTCATAGAATCACAAAATACATACACAGCAGCTAAAAAGTGGCCATTGTAGTTCTCATAAAGAAAGATTGGTAATTGAAATCTCCTTTTCAAATTCCAATATAAATAGTTACACTCTCAAGATATCACTGCAACTGTATAAAGATTCCTTAGTTCTTGCTGTACATTTTTGTGCTGCTTGAGAATTGACTTTTCTTTGTTACAGGAAGAAATAGTTACTTTCAGCAAGGGAGGAAATCGTGATTCCCATGCTTTGCTCTTCAAATATTTGAAGATTCCTCAGGAGAGCACAACACAGAATGAATATCATGATCATCTGCTAACTCTCCTGGCAGTCCAAGATAAGTTTTATATGGCCTTAAGTATCTATTTACCTGGGTCACTTCTCAGAGACGAGGGGATGGTGGATTGCAAGGACTTTCATTTCCCAGATGAGAAATATCATAAACTGCAAATAGCTTTTAGTCAAATATGATCGTACTCTTGGTGTTTTTTTTTTTTCTTTGCATTATTTCTACTTTAAAAATTTGAGGTGTATACTCAAGTCCTGTTAGCCACTAGGCAAATTCCTCCAATTTGCTCATAGTTCTTTCCGTTAATGCATTTTGTTAACAAATAAAAATGTCTGCATGGATCATCAGTAGATTGACTCTGTTAATAATCCTGTAAGTCATCCACTCACCAGCAGCAATATCCAGGATGTAATGGAGTACATCACATTAGAAGTTATTTCACCTTCAGTGACTATCTCTAGAGTAAGTATGAGAACAGAGTATCTCAGGAAGTCCACGTTCTGCTGATCCTGTAAGATATCACATATTTTCAAAGAGAAATAAGAAAACTGAAATTAAACACATACATTTCCTCTGAGGATTCCATAAATGTATTATTTTGATAGTCAATTAACATCAGCCAGTGAAAAAAAATGTCATCAATAAATTAATTTGTGATATTTCTGTGGCTGTTGGCTTCATCTAAAACTGATTACAGCCAGAATGGGAAGTAGCAACAGAATACTTTAAGGGAATAATTTGGAGAACTAGGCCCCTTTTTCTATTTGTTTTAGTAGACTTTTTTTTTATATACGCTCTTTCTGTGGGAAAAATTAAACAAAAAAATAATAATAACAATCAAGAGTGATGCCTATTATTATATCATTTGAATCACCTAAAAATAAATTACATTGTGTATCCATTGTGCAACACTACAACAAGGCTGTTAACGTGAAATGCCTGTTATATTAAGTCAATTCTGAGGACTATCCCACATTTTCACAGAGGTACAAACCATCCTGGGCAGTGGTGAAAACATTATGCAAACACAGAAGCAGTTGGACAAACAATCCAAAACCATGGATTGGTATCAAGAGATCAACAGACATGACTACAAAAGATCTGCCCAGGAAGGTATGTGCCAGGCTTTGAGAGAATTCTTGAGGGAGCTGTTTCCCAAAGGGAGGACGTTAACCATTGCTAAGAGGCTCTGCATTCCTGCATACCTAACACACAACTGGAGGGCACAGATTTAGATCTGCAATGTGGTGGTCCAGATAAGGCCAGTAGTGTTTGTCGTGTTCCAATATTCACCACTCATAAGAAGAGAAATATTGGCTTGAACTGGCATTATGTTTTATCAGAGAGTTTCTACATCTTTTACATTCCTGGAGGACCCAGACTATTCCACCGTGAAATAATATCAATTACGTGTAGCAGTCTCTTTGAAACAACCTGATTGAAACCAAAGGTGGTTACAGTAACTAAATGTAATTTTAAAAAATAATAAAATAAAATAAAATAAAACAAAATAAAATTGTATTTACAAGAAGAGTGGATTGGAATCCCCTAAAACTAAGGTTTCTATCTCAACACGTATCTACAAGAAAGTAAGTATGCTCCATGTTATCATCTCCCATATATAAACTTCTTTGCACATTCAAGGTCTCCTAACAGCTGTTCAGGATAAAACATAATTTTCATCTGTTGGAAATAATGAATACTTTCTACTTATTCCATAAGGTGCATTTACTTTATAAGCTAAGATGGGAAGGAGATAATTAGTGGAATTCCAGCTGCTACCTTCAGCAACCTGAGAAGCAGATTAAATTAGCTCTCTGATTCTGTCCTTATTGGCACCTGCTGAGTGTTGCTGTTCTCTGTGGACCTTCTCTGGTACTGCTCTGGTACTGCTCTGTTCTGCTCACTTCATTGGAAGTGAGCAAACCCTAATATAAACAAAAGGAAGAAAAGACTTCACATTGGTCTCTTTTACATGTACTAATGGAAACTAAGAGTTATAACCTCCACTCACCTTTTTGTCAACAGAAATAGCAGTCGTAATAGAACAAGATAGACTCCGCAATCAACAGCTGTGATTCTTAACTACCATAGAGTAGGCTTCTCAAGGATGTACTTCGGTGTAAATATGCTTAAATGCACATTTGATCGCTTTTTCTGCCTAGTCAGGTGACTCCTGGGAGAAAAATTGGAGATTTATTCATTTCTGCACAAACACCACAACTTCTTTTGTTATCATTTAATAACCATTGCTGCTTTGGGAGGAACAGAGTAGTAAATATTTACTTGCTTGATGAAATGAATGCTGAAATTCTCAAAACAGCTGCTGGTGTAAACATCAACAGGTAAATTGAATTTCAGTTCAGTCTTCCACAAAACACAGCATGATGGATACAAGGAGGAACAACATAGCTTTTTAATGCCATTTCTGTGTTTACTGAGGTTGAACTTTATCATTTGATCTTACTCTGAATTCTGAGCAGGACAAGTTATGTATCTGAATGAAGCTCCTAGCACATTCAACACTGTGGACCATAAAAGCACCTTGTACTTAACTTCTGGGGGGATATTAACAGAATCACAGAATCACAGAATCACCTGGGTTGGAAGGGACCTCAAGGATCATGTAGTTCCAACCCCCCTGCCTAGCAGGGCCACCAAACATCCACATTCAGATCAGGTTGCCCAGGACCCCGTCCAACCTGGCCTTGAACACGTCCAAGGACGGGGCATCCACAACCTCCCTGGGCAGCCCGTTCCAGGGCCTAACTACTCTCCTTGTGAAGAACTTCCCCCTAACATCCAACCTAAATCTTTCCTCCTTCAACTTGGATCCATTTCCCCTAGTCCTGCTGTTGTCAGCCCTTCTGAAGAGTTTACTCCCCTCCTGGGTGTAGGTTCCCTTCAGGTATTGATAGGCTGCAATGAGGTCGCCCCGCAGCCTTCTCTAACACCCATTGCGTACCATGAAGTACCAGTCTCTGTATACAGACAACTACTTAATTGGCAAAATGGGTCATTTAGATGAATATTTATAAAGAACTTCATATGAAATGGCAGCATCCATGGGCTATTTTTATTACAATTATCTTCTTGCAAGCAGCAGAAACATGCTTTGCTGTCTTCAAGATTTAGGATGCTGGAAGAGAAACAAGACAGGCAACATGTGTGTTTTCATTACAGGTCAACAGAAAAAATTGGTATTTTCTGTGTAACTGGCTCCAGGTGACGTGACAAGGATTAGTTAAATATACCTGGACTTCTGACTCACAGTTGTGATGGGAGGTTCTTTGTCGGGGTAAGGCTGAAGCTCAAAGAGGTGAGGGGACCTTCAAAAATTAAGCAAGCCTAAATAATAGTTTTCTTCTGTCTCTTTCTCCTTATCTCCTTCAAACAGTAAGAAAGATTATTTCATACTATGTATCTGTAGTAATACTAGTTGTTCCTTGGACAGTGTTACAGTGACAAAGCCAGCAGATGGTCTTGGTGCTGGAAGCATTACTCTCTGATCCATGCTACAAAGTGCCTTTGCATCTGTCTTGTTAAGCCACTTTACCTGAAAAACAAACCCCTATAGCTGTCGAATTATTTAGTCTGAAATGTCAGTGCCATTATTCGAACAGAGCAGAGACACCAAAAGCTTGCAGTTTTGACTGCTGCACTCATTCTAAGATACAATAATTTTGTATCTTGAATAAGTAGATAAACGGGTTTAGAGTCAGCTAGAACAACCTAATGGTGGCCTAACTGCCCTTCTGAGTGAAAAATAGGTTACTCAAAACTCCAAATAGCACATAAATAGCTAATCTTTAAGTCTCTGACTTACTCTTGGAGCTCAGAACCTTAGCAAGATGTGTCTTCTCTCTGATTCAGTACTGCTCTTTGTAATACAAAAAAGTAGTATTCACCTAATTACTGTTGTCAGTAGATTTCAGACAAGCAAAATACATAGAAATAGTCACAGAGATACAAAATTAGCTGAAGTGAAGAGGAGGAGCACATGCTCTGAAGAGAATCACGTCCTTTACTAGTTTCTTGCCTGAAAAATCAAAGAGCTATTAGATCACCTGGTTCTCCAAACCCTTTTAACACAAGCTCAGTCAACTAGCTTTGCTTCTAAGTTATAATTAAATTCTACTAACTGACATCGTTGTTCATGCTTTTTCTATTCTCTTTACAGCTTTTTCTCTACACATTCAACTACACAAGTCTGCAGCGCTGCCACGCACAACAATTCACTGTGGTGAAACCAGAGGCGCACGAAACATGTATTTGAATAGAGCATTAGGACTTGAGAAGATTGGATGGAAATTATGTGGCGACTATGGAGGAAAAAAGGGAAGAAAAAAAAGATAGATCTCTGGTGCATGCATCGGTAAGTAACCACAGTAACAACGCTCTTGGCCCTGAACTTTAGCTTTGACAGGAACCTGCTTTGCAGATTACTGAGGCAGTGGTGATGCATCACACTATGCATGTGACTATATCTGCACATTTCCCATAGATGTGTGGGGGACAGAGCTCTGAGATATGCACTTTAGGCTTCATACGTTGTATGAGGGAAGAATTGGATATCTCAGGCTATGCTAGACAGCCTTGCTCTTGTGCTGCTCGCACTGCTGACCAGAAATTGTGCAGCCAAGTCAGCAGACTGAGCATGACCTAATATCCTCTTTACCCCAGCAGGACTTACCAGATCAAATTTAGCACTGTGATAATGGCCCACACTGGAGCTGACTTGCAATTCAACCATCTCAGAATCAAGGGCAAGGCATGATTTTGTTTGCCTTGTACTGACAGCCTTGGAAAGGCTTTCAAAATCAGGTCACATTTTAGGCAATCATGAAGAAATTCATCTGGGCCCAAGTTGGGACCCATATCTGAGGTGATCCAAGGTGTGACTGACTCCAGCAGATCTGTGCTGAAAGCACTGGAGGTCCAGGATTCCTGCAGGGATTCACACCCACAGTTCTCACCTTGGAGCCAAGTGCTCAGGCAGTGTGAAGATAGCCTCTGCCCTCCTTTATAAACCCATTTGACTTTGAATGAGTAAGCCTTGTCCGTAGAGCACTGACTTGGGTCTGGGTGAGATCTGAACTCTGGTCTCCAGGCATTTTACAAACAAGTGAGAAAGTATCAGAGAGCCTCCATGCTGCAAACCCAAAGGTCTGGAAAACGTTTGCAGTGGGTGTCAAACCCTTCTCCAGGCCACTATCACAGGCAGCATGATGGGCCTGGTGGCTTGGCTACAGCTGCCTTGATGTTTTTAGCAGGGCCCAAAATCTACAAAGATATGCAAACCAAGTGCTTCTATGTATGAAGACCTAAATGTTGGAGTATGAGCACAGGAACAGAGTATCAGGGAAAAAAAAGAAGAGAAATTAGACCTTACGTTTTCTCATCACTAAGAATCAGCAGGCAATTTTGAATCTGTGTAGAATTTAAGTGTCCAATTGCTGCTCAAGATATCTAAAACCTCCTTGGCTCTCCCAGCAAAATAATTAAATATGTAAATAAAGTTAGCTTTGTTGACCTGCCACAAACTTTAGTTTAAGTCAGTCAAGTCAAAATTGATTTTCAAATAAAACTGACTATAAAATATTTTACTTAAACTCACTAAAGGCTAACTTTAAAACTGTCATTAAAAAAAAAAAAAAAAAGTGTCCATGAAAGTAGATGGTCGACTTCAGGAAAAAAGCATTTCACCAACCTGAACTATGTTCTGAATTAATAATTATTAAACAAAGTATATGTGTGTGCAAACAGAACACATAACAAGATCTTCTAGCATGTTGTTTTAGAATATATCTTTTTGAGATAAAACTTCCTAGAACAGGGTATTTTGTTGTAGAAAAACAAAGGATATAATATTATAATATTGACATAATGTGGGACATATGTGCAAGCACAGGTACATTCATTTTGCATCTCTATCTTTTTCTTTAAGGTTATGAATTGATATTTGAAAACCTGAAAAAGGGGAATGAGCTGCAGAACCCAGCCCCTTTCACTGGTGAACGCATGAGAATCAGTACAAAAATATTACTTGGCAGCAGCCAAAATTATGAAAGGAAATTAATGTGTTTAAACCCTCTGTTTCTCACTTGTTCCCACGTAGTGACTGAACCTACAAGGATTGGCCCATCCAACTCCAGGATGCAGAACAAAAGAGACACACATCTATTAAGGCAAACCCAGAGAAGGATCATGAGTGTAGTTAGGGACTGGAGCATTTCTCTTACAAAGGCTGAGAGAGTTGGGCTTGTTCAGTCTGGAGAAGAGAAGGGTCTATGGAGACCTGATTGTGGCCTTCCAGTATTTGGAGGGGCCTACAAGAAAGGTGAAGAAAGGGTGTTGTTTTTCATTTGATTGATTGTTTTACCAGGGCCAGTAATGACAGGACAAGGGACAATGGTTTTAAAATGAAAGGGTAGATTTAGATTGGATATAGGGAATAATACTGTTACTGCAAGGATGGCAAGATGCTGGCACAGGCTGACCAGAAAAGCTGTGGATGCCCCATCCCTAGAAGTGTTCAAGGACAAGTTGGGTGGGACCCTGGGTAGCCCAACCCCCCTGCTGTGAAGTGCAACTGGATGATCTTTAATGTCCTTTCCAACCCTAATCCAGACCATTCTATGATTCTACTAAAATAACAGAACCACTGAATGTTTGAGGTTGGTAGGGGCTTCTGGGTCCATCTGGTCCAACTCCTGCTCAAGCAGGTCACCCAGAGCAGGCTGCCCAGGCCCATGTCCAGACAGCTTCTGAAGATTTCCAGGGAGGAGACTCCAAAGCCTCTCCAAGTGCTCCGTCACCTGCACAGCACAGAAGTGCTTCCTGGTGTTCAGATGGAGTCTTCTGTATTCCAGTTTGTGCCCAGTGCTTTTTGTCCTGGCACTGCTAGGAAGTGTCCTGGCACTTTTAGAAGATTGTCTTGTGAACCTTCTCTCCAGGCTAAGCACTCCCAGTTCTTTCAGCCTTTCCTCAGAGGAGAGATGCTCCAGGACCTGCATTATCCTCGGCTCTCTTCAGAATGGTCTTCATACTGGGGAGACCAGAACTGGACACAGCACTCCAGGTGTAGCCTCACAAATGCTGAGCAAAGGCCAAGGATCACCTTCCTCAGCTGGCTGGCAATGCTCATGATGCAGCCCAGAATATCATTGGTCTTCCTTGCTGCAAGGGCACATTACTGGCTCACGTTCAACTTGCTGTCCAGCATGACCCCCCCAGAGTCTTTTCTGCAGTTACTTTCTAGGCTCTTTTACCTCTTTCCTGATGAACAGAACTAATTTTAAAAGTTCATAGCAATCAAATATGATTTAGAGAGATCCTGTATGAAACAGTATCACTGCTAATTACAAAGGCAGAAATTTGGTGTCCCTGTTCACTGCAGGAGAGTTGGACTAGATGGCTTTCAGTGGTCCCTTCCACGATTCTGTGATCTTTATTTTGTGTGAAGAGAATTTCTACAGAGGTTTAACTGAATTTCCAAAGGAAACCTCTCACCATTGTCTCATTTCATTGTTTAACACCATCGATAGTGGCAATTAAAGCATTAACGTGAATAGGTTTATTAGTATTCCCATAGTCATAACACCCAGCACCATAGCTCAGAGAGCTCCAAACCCAGGCGGTGCCAGAGCGTCGGGACTGCCATAGTGAATAGTCGGGACTGCAGGATGGTCGTGCAGCGGCGAGAGATCACGGATGCGTCTCGCTTCCTAGGGAGCTGCCAGGAGGGAAGCACGGCTCTCGTTTGAACCGTAGTATTGCAAAGTGGATCACAGCGTCAGACAAGCCCGAGACACCTCTCTGTTTCCGGCATAAAGCACCACTAAAGGGGAGGGAGACAAATTCCCGCAAATCGCTGGAAGCCAGACGTTGCACTGGAAAACACTTGGGAAGCAACTCCGATCTCCAGGATGTGCGGCGCCCCTCAGCCCGCTTCCCCGCCCCTCCCGTCCCGGGGACCCTCTCGACAGGAGCCGCCGTCCCGCAGAACGTTCTGCGGCGGGGCTCAGATGCCGGAGGGCATCCTGCCGGGATGCCGCAGCCCTGCCGGGAGATCCGCGCCGCCGGGCACCAAGCAAGCGTTGCGCCGCACCGTGCCGACCCCTCAGCGGGAGCGGAGCGACTACCCGCTGCTAGGTCCCCCCCAGCGGGTGGAGGTCGGTGTGACCGGGGCCAGGGACACCCCGAGCCGGGTTACCGGCGGTGCTCAGCCTTCCCATGACGGCCACGCCGCGGCATTCTGAGCGAGCGCCCCCCGCCTCACCGGCCACGGAGCCCGCGGGGGAGCCCCGAGGGCCGCGGCGGCAGCGGGCGGGGGCGGACATGTTGGCGGGGGCGGCCGCTGCCGCACGGCGGGGGAGGGCGGTGCAAGATGGAGGCGGCGGGAGGGAGGGGGAGCGCTGCGGAGGGCATCTGAGGTGAGGGCGGGCGGAGCCTGCGGCGGGGAGGGGCCGGCGGGGGGGTGAGAGCCCAGCGCACGGAGCGGGCGGCCCCGGTGGCACAGAGGAAGGGGAAAGGGATGCGTCTGTGTGGAACAGGAGATTAAGTCCCCAGACAGAGAACAATGGGAGCGTTAGGAATATTAAAAATGTTGAAAATGCCGAGGCTATTACGACTGTTAAACAATAGGGGGAGAACCCCCCGCCCCCTCTGACGGCCGCAGTGGCCGCGGTGAGGGCTGCCCGCAGGGACCCCCGTCCCGCGCACTGCACCGGCGCTGAACCCATCGCCGCGTTACACCCCGTGTGTCACACAGCGCGCCGCGCGGAGGGCCCGGCCCGGCGCAGTGCGGGGGGCGGCGCGGCGCTCACGTGTCCGCCTGCGATATAGGGCAGCAGCCGGGCTGCGCTAGCGGAGCTCGATGTTCCCGCAGCGCGGGGATTTCTGAGAACTGGGGCTGTGTCCTCGCATGAACCCGGCTCACTGCCTCCCCCGCCCGCTCCGCAGCCTTAAAGCGGCGATGCCGCAGCCGCGCCGCACGTACGCCTGCAGCCCGCAGTGCGGAGCGGGGCCGGGCGGAGCGGAGCGGGGCGGAAGGGCAGGAGGGAGACCGGAGGCAGCTGGCCTGTGTCGCACACAGCCTGCTGCACACCCGTCCTCCGTTGTAATCTTCTTCGTTATTATCACTGTTGTTATTACTACCTTTATTATGATCGCCGT